>NC_137011.1:36353108-36983108 GCF_032717465.1 Coenobita brevimanus
TCCACTCATTCTCCGCTCCCATGCTGAATCACCGCACTTGCCCACTGATCGTGTGACGGGGCCTTTAAGTATCCCATCTCTTTGGTGTAATAGTAGTATTATCATCGTCATCATGGTCATTGTCATCGTCACCGTCGTCATCATCGTCATCGTCATCATTGTCATTTTCACCGTCGTCATCATCGTCATCGCCATTATCATTATTATTATCATCATCATTCTCGCCATCTTTCACTAATATATGGGGTGGTTTAGATCCATGAATAGGACCAGGAAAGTATAAACAGAGTTATCAACAGTGCCCAGTGAAATGCTCCGGACATCTATTTATTCAACACTCGAATCTCATTGATCATTCCCTCACTTATTAAATCATATACTCGTACATAGCTTAATATACTTACATCCATCCATTTCTATCCTTTGTCAGTTCCTTTTCTTCCTCAGCTTCCACACCTCGTTTTCTCAGTCATTTTTTAACTTCATATGTTTATCTTCTTTCCCTTTCTTGCAACCTCTTATCCACAGATCCATTCCCCAGCCTCTTCTTATCCTTGTTTATGTAGCTTTTCCATATAGGGTCACGCTACTCTGATTTTTTATCAGCAGATGCCCCTTTGCTACGTTTTTCACGGATGTCTATATTCCATGCCCTGTTCACCCAGCCTACACAACCCTCATTCAAGTTTCAATACTCTCAGTTCTTCCAATCTAAATGATGAATTTTGTAAATTCCTCCAATACGAAAGCCACACATTCCTACATTACTTTGACTGCTTACATATTTATGTAGTTAAATTGCATGAACACTTTATAACACCAAAAACATACGTAGTAGCAGCCACATTACTTCGGTGAGCCACTGTACTTGCCACACTTACCCCCCCCCCCATCTCAGTCATTGCATTAAGGCGCCTAACTCTTCCACCTGCTCAAATATTTTTTCGTTCACCAAAACTTTACACTGTAAGTCATTTTTTCCTCAACAGCCATCACATCAGTCTGTCTACAATAACTCACAAATATCACTGCTCACAAAACTGCACAGACTCTCAAATAGGCTGCACAGATCCCGTTCATTATTATCAGGCAACACATCATCTACATACACCAGATTTGAAATATTCCACATCTTGCCGTTGTTTTGACTCCTGCCATAACAACCATGGGGATACCACACACCTTGCCATTGTTTTGACCCCTGCCATAACAACCATGGGGATACCACACACCTTGCCATTGTTTTGACCCCTGCCGTAACAACCATGGGGATACCACAAACCTTGCCATTGTTTTGAATAACAACCATGGGGATACCACACACCCTCGTCACACATACACACTTGAACACTGATACTGAATCACTACCTCAGTCATCCGTCTACCCTTACACATGTTTCTCTGCCATCATAAAATACTCGTATAGTCTGTATATTCTGGCTGTGTGCCCTATCCTTTAAGGCAGGGGTCGGCAATCAGGGGTAAATTGTCCCGTCGGGGGTAATTTGATGTTTTCTAAGTGTAACAAGACCCATCCAGTTTTCAAAACTTATTATGAACGCACCTTATATCTACAAAATAAGACCAGCCAGTTTTGGCAGACTGGTGGAACGTCCCTCGTTCCAGACAGTTCAGGACAAAGTGGCGCCAGTCCACCCTCACCTTTATTCAGACGAATTCTATTAATCCCATATGTCGGCTTAATGAATTTAACTAAGCATATAAACTAACAGAAAGTTCATATTTGATTTTTATGCTACCACTTTTACCATAACTTTGCATCAAGAGGGCGGGCATAAGAAGCAGAGTTTGTAGTTTTACTCAGTTTGTCTTGTATATAAATAAAACATCTCGGTTTGTCGTGCTTTATCAATGTGATAAAAACATAAAAAAAGAGTAGTTTGTATAGGCCGAGGTAACAATAATGTTCCAAGCTCTTGACGTGGGCTATTAGTCAGACCTAATTCCCGACCCCTGCTTGAAGGTGTACGATACATGATTCTGAAAGGACAATTCTAGCATAGTTCCAATCGTGAAAAGTACAGGTCAATCAATCAATCAATCATTTCCTGTGGCACCCTCGGGGATGCATAGGGCCTCGATGAACTCACACCACCACATCCTATCTTGTGCTAACTCCTCAAGATCTCCCCAACACTCATCTCCAGCTTCCCGTCTCATTGTCCTCACCCACGTCTCTTTTGGCCTTCCTCTACCTCTCCTACCAAGTGCCACCCACCCTGGTGTACCTCGTACTATTCCCTGTCTCCTATACACATGTCCTAGCCACTTCCATCGTGAGAATCTAACATATTCATCGATCGGCTGCACTCCCGTTATTTCTCTAATTCTACTATTTGGTATCCTTTCCCACCACTTAACTCCTAATATTCTTCTAAGTGCTTTATTTTCAAACACCAAGAATTTATTTTCCATAGTCACTGTGCTGTACCAAGACTCGTGTCCATAAATTAAGATACTCCTAACCATTACCTTATAAATTTTGATTTTTGTATGCACAGAGAAATTGTTATTATTCCAAATATTTTTAAGCATTCCCATTGCCTGATTAGCCTTCTTTAACCTTTCCTGGAATTCAAAGTTCAAAGAACCATCCTTGGCTAAATAAGTACCTAAATATTTAAACCTATCAACTTGCTTTACAACCATACCTTCAATTACACATTCCTGCGCATTTTCCATATTCATATTGATTATTTCAGTTTTTCCACAATTAATAACCAAACCCACCTTGCCACCTTCACTCACCAAACAGTCCAACACTCTCTGCATCTCTTCTGGCCCATCACAAATCAAAACTATATCATCTGCATAATCTAAATCCAAAAGTTTCCTGTTCTCTCCCCCAAAGTATACCTGCACCGGTTTCTGTTCCAACGCGTTTCATAATGTAATCAATGACCAATATAAATAGTAAAGGCGATAGAACACCACCTTGAATTACTCCGGACTTGACTTCAAACGAATCACTAAGACAACCATCAACCATCACTTTACAAAATGTGTCCTCATGCATGTTCATAATGACCCTCACAAACTCCTCTGGTATTCCATAATGTCTCATGATCTTCCCCATAGTCTCTCTCGAAACACTATCAAAAGCCTTTTCAAAATCAACAAAACAAAGACTTAACGGTACTCTCATTTCATTAACTTGCTGCATCAAATGCCTAACTATAAAGATCTGATCATTGCAACCACGTCCCTTTCTAAAACCAGCCTGTTCATCCCTCAGAATACCCTCAACCACCGGCTCCAACCTATTTAACAACACTCTACTGAAAACTTTCAAAGCTATCGGTGACAAAGAGATTCCCCTCCAATTACCAGGTAAAAAAAAAAATATTCATATTGTTTACTTCTGCAGCTGAACGAACAAACTTCATTTTATTCTTTATCAGCTTTTTCCCATTTCCTCTTTATTTTTTTTCTGTCCGCTTCCCATCCTTTCCTTTCATTCCCTAGTCTGTCATCTCCTCTTTCCGTTCTTTTCGTCCCCATTCTTTTCTTCTTTCTTTACGCAATTTCCCTAACTTCCCTTTCATTCCCACTCTTTCCTACCCTTTCCTTCCTTTCCCATCCCATCCCATCCCATCCCATCCCTTCCCTTCCCTTCGCTTCCTTTCCTTTCCTTTCCTTTCCCATCCTATCCCATCCCATCCCATCCCATCCCATCCCTTCCCTTCCCTTCCCTTCCCTTCCCTTCCCTTCCCTTCCCATCCCATCCCAACATATCCCTTCCTTTACCTTCCCTTCCCTTCCCATCCCATCCCATCCCATCCCATCCCATCCCACCCCTTCCCTTGCCTTCCCTTCCCTTCCCATCCCTAACCTTCCTTTCCCCTCCCCTCCCATCCCTTCCCTTTCCTTGCCTTTCCTTTCCTTCCCTTTCCTTCCCTTCCCTTCCCTTCCCTTTCCTTTCCTTCCCTTTCCTTCCCTTCCCTTCCCTTCCCTTCCCTTCCCTTCCCTTGCTTTCCCCTCCCATCCCTTCCCTTGCTTTCTCTTTCCTTCCCTTCCCTTCCCTTCCATTCCCTTCCCTTCCCTTCCCTTCCCTTCCCTTCCCTTCCCTCCTCCTCCTCCTCCTCCTCCTCCTCCATGCCATCATCATCTATCTCCTTGGGTGATTGCTAGGAGGAAGGAGAGAAGGGAGGGAGGAGAGGGAGAAGAAAGGACAGAGAAAGATGAGAGGGGGGGAGGGAGGAGAGGAGGAATGAGAGATGGAGGGAGAGAGGGAGGGTAGAAACAAGGCCTCCCTCAGGATTCGGCAAGATTTTTTCCTCATTCTTCCTCCTCTTGCCCTCCTTTTCCTTCCTCCCTCTTACCTCCCTCCATCATCTTCCTTCCTCCCTTCTCCTTCTTTCATTCTTCCTTCCCTCCTTCCTCCTTTCTCTTTTTCGTACTCTTCTTTCTTTCCTCCCCGTTTTCTCCGTCCTTTGTTTCTTCCTCCCTCTTTCTTTTTCTTCCTGCCCACTTCTTCTTCCTCTTCTTCCTTCTTCACTCTTTCGTTTTTTCCTCCTCCACCTTCTTCATTTCTTCCTCTTCTCCCTCCCTCCTTTCTTTCCTCCCTCTTCTCCCTCCTCCCAATGACTCTTTCCTTCTGCGTTCTTATATCCTCCCGCTTCTTCCTTTCTCTCTCGTCTTCATCCTTCCTTCCTTCGTTGCTTTTTACCCCCTTCTCCCTTCCTCTTTCGCTCTCATCTTCTTCTTTACTGTTATCAGATTTCTCCCTTCCTCTACTGCTTCTCTCTCTCTTTCCTTCCCCATCCATTTCATCTTCCCCTTCCCTCTCCTCGCTTCTCCCTTTTCCACTTCTTCCATTTTCTCCTCCTTCTTCGTTACTTGGTCCATATGACAACTTTCCTCTCCATTTCCCCTTCCTTTTCAATTTTCAACCATCCTTCCCTCCCCTCCCCCCCCCTCTCTCTCTCTCTCTCTCTCTCTCTCTCTCTCCTCCCTCCCAATTACTTATAGTCATAATAAGAGTCAAGGTAGATGTAGGTTACAAATGGAGAGGCCTTTAGACTCTCTGAGTATCCCGTCTTCCCTTCCACCTGATGAACCAGCTCTGTACACACGACAAATGGTTCACCTATCTCACCCCACCCAATACCACGCTACCTACTACGCCAGGGCCACGGTGCTGCTGCTGCTGCTGGTAGTGTGGTAGTGGTGATGGTAGTGGGGTGGTGGTGGTGGGAGTGTGGTAGAGGTGGTGGTGGTGGTGGGAGTGTGGTAGAGGTAGTGGTGGTAGCTGGTGCTGGTGGAAGTAGTGGAAAATCATAAAAAGTTTTCAATAGCATTTTTTCAAGGTGTCAAAAATGCTAATAAAATAGACTTGTTGAGGGACTACTGTGTTGTGTTTAAGGTTCAGTCAGTTGGTGTCAGGGATTCAGTACATTACTGCTGTATTTGTACTGTACCCATTCAGTACATTACTGCTGTATTTGTACTGTACCCATTCAGTACATTACTGCTGTATTTGTACTGTACCCATTCAGTACATTACTGCTGTATTTGTACTGTACCCATTCAGTACATTACTGCTGTATTTGTACTGTACCCATTCAGTACATTACTGCTGTATTTGTACTGTACCCATTCAGTACATTACTGCTGTATTTGTACTGTACCCATTCAGTACATTACTGCTGTATTTGTACTGTACCCATTCAGTACATTACTGCTGTATTTGTACTGTACCCATTCAGTACATTACTGCTGTATTTGTACTGTACCCATTCAGTACATTACTGCTGTATTTGTACTGTACCCATTCAGTACATTACTGCTGTATTTGTACTGTACCCATTCAGTACATTACTGCTGTATTTGTACTGTACCCATTCAGTACATTACTGCTGTATTTGTACTGTACCCATTCAATACATTACTGCTGTATTTGTACTGTACCCATTCAGGCCAAGGACGTCATCTGTATTATATCAGTGGTAGGCCTTGAGATGGTGTGGCCATGAGGAGAGGACGGAGAAGGAGAGGCTGACTGGGAGAGTGTATGTGTGTGAGGTGGAGGAGGGAAGGTAGAAGCGGAGACCGAGGATGGGATGGAGGGATGGGGTGGAGACCTATGAGTGAGAGGGGTGTGAGTTGGGGAGAGGCCAGCCTGATGGCGTAGGACAGGGTGACAAAGTATATTCCTTTGTGGCCACTGCATCCGGCATTAATTGGTGCCACTATAGGTAGACTAAATAGATAAATACCCTTAGACTGTTGTGTTAGCTTTGGACACACCATTGGAAGTGATGGGATGTGATACAGTCTCCAGTAACCCTTCACTACGTTGTGTTTTTCCTACGCTGAATTAAAAAGTATTGAAGTTTGTAATAAGTAAATAGAAAATAAGCCCCCAGGTTAAAGGGGTTAGTCTTTGCAACACGATGAATTTTTTTGTGTTTTATTGTTGCTGCCCCCATCCCCCCCCCCCCCACCACCAGTAGTAGTAGTGGTGGTGGTGGTGGTGGTAATAGTGGTAGTAATAGTTGTAGCTGATGTTGTTTTTTGTAGTTTTAGTGGTAGTAGTAGTAATAGTGCTAGTAATAGTAAAGTTAATGTTGTGATCGCAGTTTTAGTAGTTGTAGTAGTTGTTGTTTTTGTTGTTGTTGTGTAGCCCCAGGTTCATCTGGGGTCTGAACCCAGTGAGCTGCAGGCTTAAATTACCCCTTTGCAGTCCACCATCATGCATCTGGGGGGATAGGGAAGTACCTGAGGGACCTTTGTATAACCAGACAGTTGAGCCGCCTGGTTATATCGGTGCCACCACGTGAAGGCGTCCCTCGCAAGATACTTGTATTTAAATTACGGTGGGTTGCCAGTTGCTGAGGGGTGACATCTGACCTCTATTCTCTGCGTGAATAAAATCGGCCCGAGATTGTATGAATGAATATATAAAATTATCTTCAATTCGTATTAAGGTAAAAGAGGAATCATGTGTGTGTGTGTGTGTGTGTGTGTGTGTGTGTGTGTGTGTGTGTGAGAGAGAGAGAGAGAGAGAGAGAAATCGAGTGAATTATTGTCTTTCTGGGTAATGTCCGTGCCACATTAGGTCAGCGAGTGTTGTAAATTGTCTTGTACACACACTTTAAATCCTGTCTTCCCTCGCCTCTCTCACGCCATCATCAGTCTTACTTTGTCCTCATCTTACTTTTTTCTTCCTCCTCCTCTCCATTCATCTCGTCTCTCCATTGCTTCTCTCGTATCTACCTCATCCCTCCCATTCATCACTTTCTTTGCCTCCCCTTTCTACCCTCTCCCCTCACCCCCTCCCTCTCTTATCCACTCTCTTCTTCTCCTTCCCTTTCCTTCTCCTCCCCATGTCTTTCCCTTTCCCTCTCCCATCCACTCCCTTCTTCTTCTCCTTCCCTTTCCTTCTCCTCTCCATGTCTTTCCCCTTCCCTCTCCCATCCACTCCCTTCTTCTTCTCCTTCCCTTTCCTTCTCCTCCTCATGTCTTTCCCCTTTCCTCTCCCATCCACTCCCTTCTTCTTCTCCTTCCCTTTCCTTCTCCTCCCCATGTCTTTCCCCTTCCCTCTCCCATCCACTCCCTTCTTCTTCTTCTTCCCTTTCCTTCTCCTCCTCCTCCTTCCCTTTCTTCTCCTCCCCATGTCTTTCCCCTTCCCTCTCCCATCCACTTTCTTCATCTTCTCCTTCCCTTTCCTTCTCCTCCTCTTGTCTCTTCCCTTCCCTCCATATCCTCTTCATGTCCCTTCCCGCTTTCCCTCCCCTTCCACCCTCTTTCCTTCTCTCGTTTCTCCTGTTCTCCTTTTACCCTCTTCTTCTTCAGCTCTCCCGCTCAATCTCCTACCCCATGCCTCTCCTCTTCTATTCATCTCTCCCCCTCACCTCTTTCCTAGCCTCCCTTTTTATTGGGTAGGGACTTGGAATCCTGTTATTTCTGTCTAAATGCTGTCTCCTCACCTGCCCTTCTTGTTACAGACTATAAGCTAGTTCTATGCAATTAACTACCCTACCTGTGTTACCTCTCAACCTCCCATTTATCCTTGATTCCTTTATCTTTTTTACCTTTACTTTAATTTCCCTTTATGCCTTAACCACCTCACCCCTTTTTTCTTCCTCTTCCCTTTACTACCTTCCTTTCCACTCTGTCGCTTTCTGCCTTCTCCCCTCCCTGCTTTCTTCCATTACACTGCCCTTCTTTAATTTTTCTTTATTTTTTTCTTCCTCTTCTTCCACCGTCCGTCCCTCCCTCCCCCAGTCCCTTTTCCCATCCTCCGTTTTACCCTCCCTTCCTCCGTCCCTCACTATCTCCCTCCCTCCATCCACCCTTCCACCCATCACTGTCCTTCACCCTCCCTCCCATCATCAGTTCATCCTCCCTTCCAGCTGATCTGTCCATCCCTCCTCTAACCATCCATTCATCAACCGATCCATCCTTTCATTCAACCACTCACCCATCGACCGAACCGGCCTCTCGCTTTGTCTATTCATCCACCCACCCATTCAGCCATTCATCCATCCGTCTCTCATCCCTCCGTCCATCAGTTCATCCACGGATCCGCCCATCCATCAATCCATCCGTCTGTCCAACCACTGATCCACCCATCCTTCCTCCCACGCTCTGTTTACCCTTTCATCCACTCATCCATCCATGTCTCATCCATTCATCCATCCATCTGTCAGTCAATCCACCGATCCGCCCATCCTTCCCTCCCTCGAGCTATCCATCCACCTACCCACCCACCTATCTTTCTCCTCCTCACCTCCCCCTGTAAAGCAGCACTGAATACTTCATAAAACATCACCACAAACTAATCTCCTTAATGTAGTATAAATAATGAAAACTTGTACGTCAGAGGCTGGTTATTGTTGGAAGGACATCTAAAATATTAAGTTCCCAGGTAGTATTATCTGTCGCCTTGTGGTGAAATATGGTTATAGAAGTGCGGTTAAATGTTTTGCAGTTACTTTGTGTTTGATTTTGTTTATTTGTTTTTTTCTGGTTGGTATAGTACAGACGCATTACCTGCAGGTCAAAGGAAACAGGTAGTGATCAGTTCTTGCAAAAAATTATCCTCACTTTTTCAATCTTTGTATTTTGATATTGTGGAAGAAATGGGTAAATTTCTCCAAAAACCTTTGATATATGTGGATGTTTGTTATTATATTAACACAACATAAAATGGGACATTAGAAAATATAGGAGACTACTGACTTGTCGAAAATAATACAGGCAGCAACAACGCTCATTGCGGAACTGTCCATCATCTGGGTAGGGATACTGTCGAGGGGCATTGTACAAAGCAGTAGCGTATTGAAAATTGTGTTAATTGAAAAATGGGAATGTACCGCTACCTTCACATGTAATTGCTGTAAGGGTTGGTGTGTTGGAGGTGTTATGTGACACTTGTGTGTTCGTTTACATTTCGGGTTCACTGAGTTAGAATAATCCCGATATAGTGGTCAGACTACTGTGAGACGTAATCAAATACACCGGTGCCACATAACACCCCAACACACCAGACCCTGTAGTGCTTATAAGTGCTGGCCATTGTGCAGTATTAATGGATAGAAACTTTTACACCACGGCTGTTACTATGGGCGTGTCATGGCCTGGTGACGTTAGCAACAATTAAACCCAATTCGGTGGCGATTTATTTCACCTAAACAATAGGCATCCATCTCACTCAGGCTAACCTCCCCCCCACACACACACACAGCAGAGAGAGAGAGGAGATTTTCGGGCATAGTCACCTCTTTCAAAAACAGCTTTTACCCATTCAAGATATTCAAAGACATCACACTAATTAATACAACGCATATCACTACCTTCTTTCAGTAGGGTGTTGTGGTGAAGTGATGAGAAGTTGACTCCTTAGTTAATCAGAAAGCATTTTGATTAACACTGTACAATGCCATCACTCCACCGTGAATGCCGCGCCATAGCAAGAGTCTAACACTAGAATATGGTGTTATACCACGAAAAAGTGCCATGAATAGGACATAGAGCTGTGGTATTGCCTTACTTTGCCATTCTGCTACGGGAAGTAAGCTGCAAAACTGGCGAAAATCGTTAAGTGAACCAACTAAAATATCCCGTTTTTCAGGTAAAAGCCAGGATTTTATTTACCTAAGAGTGAGTATAGGAGCCTGAGAGTGTTAATACTGCCACCGTTAACCCATTCTAATGGGCCAAATATAATATTGTAGTCTAGCTTATACCAGATGATTTTATTTAGGCATGAGTAAGTCGTGGGTACCTGACAGTTAATACTGGTACAGCCTCAGTGAAGAAATAAATAAATAGTGGTGGTAGTGGTGGTGGTAGTACTAGTAGTAGTAGTAGTAGTAGTAGTAGTGAAATAATATTAATGATAATAATAACAATAATAATAATAATAATAATAATAACAATAATAATAATAATAATAATAATAGTAAGAAGAAGATGAAGAAGAAGAAGAATAGATAAATAGGTAAAAAGTATGGCGCCACTTAAATCCTGTAACATTTTGCAGCATTTATAAACGTGGCCGAAGCGTTGTGGTGTATGGTGCAGCCTGTGATGGCAGTGTAAATATTATGCCTGGTGTTTGTTAGGTACTCTGTAAATACGTCACACTAGAGTAAGCATGTCTGGAGCACCAACGTAATGGCTCAGTGTCTCATTTCCATAACCATAGAACTCCAGTGGCACGATACATCTTTTTAATAACTCACTCAGCTGAATGATATCGTCTAGCATTAGCTGGAGTGTATTACTAGAGTTGTCCCGACATGAAGAGGTCAGTAATACCAGTATTAACATTAAAACGTTTTGTTATTCAGTGCATCACTCGCGGTTTGATAAAATCGACTCGTTTTAAACCAAAATAAAATAGGAATACAAAAACATTGAAGCCGTCAGAGATTTGTTCTCCCTTGTTATTTTTTTTCTTTATTTTTACACGTACCGGTACTTCCCTTTTTTTTTTTTTTTTTTTTTTTCGTTTTTCTCTTTGCCCCCCGAGGTTTAGGGGAAAAAAATCTCCCTCCTCCGTCCTCCCTCCTTGAATATTTTATTAGCTGTGAATTTAATTTTTCTCCTTTTTGCTCTCTCTCCCTTTCTCCCACCCTTTCCTCACTTTCCTTTTCCCTTCTCCCCTCCCCCTTTTTTCCCCCTTGTGTCTCTTCTTTTCCCTTCAAGCTCTAGCTTCCATCTTCTCCTCTCCCTTTCTCCTCTCCCGAGTTTTACTTCTTTCTTTGTTCCAGCTAACGTCAGACGATTTTGTTATGCTAAGGGTGAATAGACGAGCCTGAGAATGCTAATAGCTTCTTCATCATTTTTCTCTAATTCTCCTCCATCATTCATGTTTATAGTCTTCCTACTTCTTCCATCGTGTTTATATTTTTCTCATGTCTGTGGGTTCTGTCCCTTTTCACCCATTTCTTCTTCCTTTTCTTCTTCTTTCTTGCCCCCCTCCCCCCTCTTTTTTATCTTCCTCCATCCATGCAGTGTTATTTGGACTCATGTACTTAAGGAGCTTCCAGAGTAGCTTTCGTATTAATTAATTAATTAATTCTAGTATACACTTATGTATATAATTATTGGTTGTTAAGATGGTAACTATTGAAACTTTCACTCTGTTTCTTCATCCACTGGCACCTTGGGTTGTGGTGTTGGCTAGCACACGACCTATTTGCAGGAGATTTATTAGAACTGTTACCATGGAACCATATATGAGCACGAGACACTACTAATGAAGTTTGTCTTGGTGGGGATCCCTTTCGTAAGTTTGTCAGGTTGGGAATTCTTTTTGTAAGTTTGCCGTGTTGGGTATTCTTTTTGTAAGTCTGTCATTTGGGGGATTGCTCTTGTAAGTCTGTCATCTTGGAGATTATTTTTGAAAGTCTGTCAGGTTGGGGATTATTTCTGAAAGTCTGTCATGTTGGGGATTATTTTTGAAAGTCTGTCATGTTGGGGATTATTTTTGAAAGTCTGTCATGTTGGGGATTATTTTTGAAAGTCTGTCATGTTGGGGATTATTTTTGAAAGTCTGTCATCTTGGGGATTATTTTTGAAAGTCTGTCATGTTGGGGATTATTTTTGAAAGTCTGTCATCTTGGGGATTATTTTTGAAAGTCTGTCATGTTGGACATTCTTTTTGTAAGTCTGTCGTCTTGGGAATTATTTTTGTAAGTTTGTCATGTTGGGGATCACTTTCGCAAGCTTGCCATGTTGGGCATTCTTTTTGTAAGTTTGACATGCTGGGAATTCATTTTGTAAAGATCCTAACAAATGAACAGTGGATGTGGCCCATAATTTCCTCAAAAACAAAGGCCCATGCTGTTTTCAACTTATCTGGCCCAAGATTTTCCTTCTTTTGCAATTCTTTTACCGTTGGTCATTGGCAGAAAAAGACAGTACTACGGCTCTACACCTTTTACACGTACATAGCACTTCTTCGTGATAGGCGTCATATTCTAGTTTTGCTTTATTATTAAATGATTCTTATGCTGTCCATTATTAACGCTTTGACGGTTTTATGACCTATTCACAGCTGAGTAAAATCGTCTGGCGTTAGCGAGAATTAGTATAGTGTTTCTTTTCTCTCTCTCTCTCTCTCTCTCTCTCTCTCTCTCTCTCTCTCTCTCTCCGTCGTTCATTCCTTTTCCCCCATATTCCCATTAGTCTTGTCTTCTCATTCGCATCTTCTTCCTCCATCCATCCATCCTTATTTGTCTTGTCATCTTTCATAGTTTTCTCTCTTCCTTTCTCCACCTCCTCCTCCTCCCCCCCATTTCCCTCGTCCTTATTATCCTTGCCTTACTCTTCCTTTTTTCCTGCTTTCGTCAACCTTTTCTTCCATTTCACTTGTCTTCTTCCCGTTTCCCCTCCTTCATCTCTCTTGCTCTCCCTCTTTCTCGTTCTCCTTGTGTGTGTGTGTGTGTGTGTGTGTGTGTGTTTTTCTCCCAACATCTCTTATTCCTTCCCTCCGTCCTTCCTGTGTCCCTCCTTCCTTCCTTCCTTCCTTCCTCCGTCCCTCCTTTCCTCACTGTGTTTAATATTCCTCTACCTCATTACCATACTAGGCGATCTTCCCTCCCTCCTTCCTCTTCTCTCATTTCAATTTTCTTCCTTCCCTACCTCCTGACTCAGCCTAGCCCCGTCCCTCTCTCCATCTTTATCGATTTTTACTCCTATTGGTATGTTCTTGTTGGCTTATGAGACTTCTTAGCACCTCTTCCTTAGCGATTTGTTTTGTCCATTACACCTTAACATGATTTAGTAGGTTGTTAGTGAAAACTACGTCTGTATTACCACACAGGCTGCTGTGGCTACCTATTAGCTGAGTAAAATCGTGTGGTGTCTGCTGGAGTAGAATGCTAGCGTAGTGTTAACTGTGAGGCAGGTGATTTTACCATTATTAACACGCAGGCTTGTGTAAGTCACTCTCACCTTCACAAACATCGTCTGGCTTTAGTTGTAATAGACTGCTAGAGTTCTTCCCATCATGAATGAGTTAAACTTAACAGGCTCCTATGACTCAAACTATCGAAATTGTCTAGCATGATGTGTAATGAATTAAAAGAACGGAACTTACCATGAGACGGTAAGGACACCAGTGTTACCATCGTAAGGATCCCGCGACTTACTCTCACTTAAGTATAAACGTTCCGGCTTTATTGCAATAAAACAGCAGAATTATGTAGGCCACGAGAGGGTTAGTGTCGTCCGGTAATTTACTGACGCACACTGTGTCCAGATGTAAATGATATAAATACCACACATGAGAATGTCATGACGTAATACGCAGAAGGCATCACTAACGACGAGCAACAGTGAAGTTTCTTATGCAAACGTGAAAACAGAATAAAGGTTTATGGAGAGAGAGAGAGAGAGAGAGAGAGAGAGAGAGAGAGAGAGAGAGAGAGAGAGAGAGAGAGAGAGATGTAGGGTGGTAGATATAATAGCAAACCAAGACTGACCAGTTGACAGATAGATACCTAGAATGATTGAGAAGTAGATGATTTGTTAGACGCAAGTATAATATTGTAGAACCATACATAAGCTGATGAGTTCATTCATGCGTACACATATGAATAACAAGCATATAGACACAGACAGATAGATAGATAATTGCATAGACAGAATGAGATAGATAGATAGACAGCTAGAAGTGAGACCAAAGAGACTGACAAAATATATAACTCACCCTAAAGAACATAAGAGAGAACTAGAAATGTGAATACATAAAATTTGAATAAAGAGAGGCAGAGGTAAACGTTGCCGCCTTAAAATATACATTGGAAATTTTGCAGGTGAGAGAATCTGATGTTATGCTCTCTCTCTCTCTCTCTCTCTCTCTCTCTCTCTCTCTCTCTCTCTCTCTCTCTCTCTCTCTCTCGTTTTAGATCATCTCGTCTTCCCTCTCCTTTCAGTTCTCTTTATCTTCTCTTTGTCATCTCTCCTTCCCTTGTATTGTCCACCTTCCCTCAGTTATTGCTTCCTTATCTCCTTCCTTCATTTGTTTCATTGTTTCCTCCATTCATTCTTCCATCCTTCGTTCTCTTCTTCCTTCTATCCTTCCTTCCTCCCTTTTTTATTCCTCAGTTTTCCTCCCTCTTCGTAACCTTCATTCTCCCTGCCTTTCTCAATTTCCCACTCTTTCTCTTCTTTCTCCCTCCTTTTTTATTTGTCCCTTTTGTTTCCTTCCTTTCCTTTTCCCTCCATACCATCTCCCTCCCACCATCCCCTGCGTCCCTTGGAGCATTACCATACAGGAGTTGAATTCCATTACCAGTGTCTTTATTGTTCGGTGTTGCCAACCATGGATTACAAAATTCTTCTCTTATCTGGCATTGCAGTTTCTCTCTCTCTCTCTCTCTCTCTCTCTCACCTCCCAAATAACCCTCCCCCTAACCAGTCACTTCCTATGTTACCCCCTTCCTCCTCCTTCCTCAGCCCTCTGTGTCTCCTCGTTCCTCCTCTTATTCCGCCCACCTTCACTATCTTCCCACTCCCTCCCTGTATCCCAAATTCCATAACCCCCATCCCCTTCCCCCACCCCTTCTCTCTATCCCAGATCTCATACACTTCCCATCCCACTTCCATACCCCTTCCCTCTATCCCAAATCCCATACACCCCTCCCCTCCCCATCCCAGCACCAACCCTCCCCATCTTAAGAAGTAAATCCCAGGCAACATTAAGCTAATTACCATACTCAGACAGCTAAAAACTTCCTCACAAAGACCTTTTCTCTTGTGGCCCGGAAAGAACCCTGGCTGCAAGTTTTTTTTATTTTTTATTATTTTTTTTTTTTGGGGGGGGGGATGAGGGAGAGGTCGTAATTCGGGAGGGGAATTTTAGCATCATTATTGATTGGGACTGATTATTTTATCTCTCTCTCTCTCTCTCTCTCTCTCTCTCTCTCTCTCTCTCTCTCTCTCTCTCTCTCTCTCTCTCTCTCTCTCTCTCTCACTTTACCTACCTACCTACCTCTCTACCTATCCATGTATGTGTATCTGTGTCTATCCTTCCATTTATTTGTCTGTCTGTCGATCTGTCTGTTTATCCATCTCCCTTTTCTGAGGTGGAATGTGCGGGATGGGAAGAAGAGAAGCAAAAGGGAGAAAGAGGAAATAGAGGAAGGGAGATGGAGAGGGAATGGAGGAAGAGGGGAAGGGTGTAAGAAGAAAAAGATGAGGGGAGGAGGAGAGGGGATGGATGAAGTAGGGTGAGAGTAAACAAAAATGATAAAAGAGAGGAGGGAAAATGGAAAAGGAAGAAGGGGAAAGTTTGATGGGATTAGGAAAGATTGAGAAACAGAAGGAAGGCGAAGGAAGTGTGTGGTGTGGTGGCATAAAGTGTAGGGTCAGGGGTAAAGGCAGAGAGAATGTGTTGTAGGCCGGGGTGAAGCAGTGGCTGGAAGAACTGGGTGGAGACAGGTTCTGTAAGGCAAGGCAACTTTTTCATTGTTTTGGATTTGGACTCAACTTTGTATTGTTTTACCTGCCACGTGAGACGCCCGGTATAGGAAAGCAGCATGTGCAGTTTACTTTGTTTTCCTTGTGTGTGTGTGTGTGTGTGTGTGTGTGTGTGTGTGTGTGTGTGTGTGTGTGTGTGTGTGTGTGTGTGTGTGTGTGTTTTATTGTTGGAGAAAGTTTGTTAGTCATCGTCATGTACAAAGTGGCCCACTTACAATATCAGTTTTCAAAATGGGTCATACCTCCGTCCCTCCCACTACCCACCGTCATCGCTGTTCGTCCCGCCCATTTCTTTCCACCCACACCACCCCTTTTCTATCCATCTAACGCTAAACTGTCAAGAAAATTTTGTTCCCAACATATATGGAACACACTGTGCATCTTCATTGGGTGTAGTCCTGCTCTTTCCAACCATCTGCATAGCCCATCCCATCCACTCCACCCATTCCTTTCCGCACCCCAACCCATGTTTCCTCCATCACTAACTTGTGATTTTTTTTAATGTGCCTGAATCTGGGCATAGACTTAACAACCCGTTTCCTAATACCCAGCGGTTCTCCTAAGTACTACACACCCCTACATGTCACCAGTCTGGCTGCAAGACATGTCTCCACAGCACATACTGTACTTTCCCTTACATGCCCAAACCTTTCCACCCCATTGCTGCCCCTCTCCCCAGTCTCCTTTCACCCCACTCATTGCTGCTCTGATATGATGAGCTCCATTTTAAAGGCTGCCCCAACTACCAGGCGACCTGTGACGCTCATATGTACCAGACATCCTCACGTCGTTGTGGCCCGCTGCCCACCACCATCTTGAACCATCCCACCCACCCAACCCACCCATTTCTATTCATCTCCACTCATTTTTATCTGGCCCTCTAGTGACCTACAACTTACCTGCAACACTCACCTTCACAGCACATAAATCCCCTGGCATGGCCCACCCCCCACCACCAACCCAGCCCATCCCACCCACACCTCTCCAACCACCCCATCCCACCCACACCCCTCCAACCACCCCATCCCACCTACACCCCTCCAACCACCCCATCTATTTCTGCTCTCTCCACCTAGTCCTAAAAGACCCGAAATGTCTTAATATCTTTAAAACCATTGCACCGACTGAGCTGCTTTTTTTTTTTTTTTTTTTTTTTTTTTTGACATTCTGTAAACATGATCAGAATCAATTTTTCATTAGCCTAAGTGTACCTGCTGGACCTGCAGTGGCCTGAAAGGCTGTGTATTGCCTGAAAGTGTCACCAGCTGATCTAGCTGGGTAAGAACATGGCTGAAATGAACTGGAATGAGTAGACTGGATCTAAGCTGACCTGACTGGCTGTGACTGGACCGTAATGGCTCTGACCAGGCCATGTTGGATGTGAAGGGCGTAAACGACATAACTGGACCAGAATGACCCGAAACTAACCTGGCTGAGTCTTAGCAGAATATAAAGACCTGTATTGCTCTGAGCTGACCTAAATGATCTGCATGGTTTTAACTGTACCTGAATGGCCCTGAACAAACCTAAAGTGACCTGACAGGGACTAAATAGATGTGAACTACCTGAAGAGACCTAGGCAAGGGAAGAGAAAAAATGGAGAATGGAGAATGAAGATGTACGGTGAGGAGATAGGTTGAGGGAAGAAGGAAGAGGTAAGGGCGAGGGAGAGAAGTGAGGGAAGATAAGAGGCTGGAGAGAAAGTCGGGAGAAGAAAATCGAAAGAAAGTGAAAGGGAAAAAAGGGAAAGAAAGAAGGGTAGGGAAGGCAGTGGGAAGGGGGAGATGGTAATGTGAGGAAGAAAGGAAAAGTGGAGGAATGGAAAGAAGGTATAGGGAGAGAAACTAAGAAGGAAGATTAGGGTGTGAGGGGAAGAAAAGGTAGGAAAGTTAGGAGAAAGTGGGGGGGGGGATCGTACGGGTGGAGTTATTGGAGAATAAAAAGGGAATGTAGAGGCTAGAGGGAATTAGAGTGTATTTCCCTAGAGGACCAGCTTCTCTACTTCCTTCCGTCCTTTCCTCTTTCACTCTCCCTCCCTCCCTCCCTCCCTCCTGTCTCCCTTCCTTCTTCGGTTCTGCCCCCTCTCCTCTCTTTCTGTCTGTTTTCCTTTTTACCCTCATTTCATCTTCTCCTTCCTCTCATGCTTCCCTGCCTACTTCCCTCCTCCCCACCACAGTGTAACGACTTTGAGTCTCTACACTGTGCTTCCCACGTTCATTCCCTGTTTCTTTCATTGTCTCTCTTTAGTCTCCCTACCCCCTATTTTTTCCCTCCTTCTCTCTCCGCTTCCTTCCTCTCCTTTCTTCCTCTCTCTGCCTACCTTCTAGGTTGCTTCCTTCTTTCCTTCCTTCCAGCCTTCATTTCTCTGGCCCCTTTCTCCCATTCTGCTTCTGTCCCGTCTTTGCCTCTTCCCGCATTCTTTACGTCCCCTTTTTCCTTCTTCCATTTCCTGTTCTTCTTTAATCTCGTCACTATAATGATGTATTTATTCATTTTAATCAAATCGCCACAGACGATTGTATTTACCTTTTTGCTGAAGAAGGGTTAATGAAGGCCGTACCTAACCCATCCAGTGTGATAGTCTCTCGAGCTGAATAACATCGTGTGGCAATATTAAGAATAAACCTGGAACGACGTCCTCAGGCAGAAGGTGTTATCATTAAAACTCCATTTTTCCCCAGCAGTCATGATTTTTTTTTCCCGTTTCCTGCAAGTTATTATAACCAAGGGAACTGTTAACAGGGGAGGGCCTTCCTCTTTTCTTTCCTCTTCTCACACGTGTGCAGCGGGATATCATCAAAATAGGGGTGGAGAGGTACCCGGTATATGAATAAGGGATGTGTGAGTTGGAGAGAGGGCTGCCAGATGGGGAGGATGACGTGGAGGCGATTCATTCGTAGCCACTCCTCACGGGATTAAGGCGTCTGACTGTAGATAGATTGATAGATGGACGGAGGAATGGATGGATAGATGGGTGGATAGATTAATTTACATTTTTGTGTGATTCAGTTATAGGCGTGTATATAACCTTGTATTTCTTGGTAGGCCTGAGGTAGTAATTGGTGCAGGGTGTGTAGTCAGCACCAATAACTCCGTCTGTATCACGGCTGTTATTAATGGCTGCAGGGAACAATAACACTAACCAAAGACCGACGATGTTATAATGAAGGATTTTGTCATTAACCGTAATTGCTGTAGTTGTAATTAGGAGAACTGGGTGTTTTTTGTTTCCGTCCTGTGTGTGTGTGTGTGTGTGTGTGTGTGTGTGTGTGTGTGTGTGTGTGTGTGTGTGTGTGTGTGTGTGTGTGTGTGTGGACATTTTTGTATATTTATGAGATTGTATGTTTGTGTGTCTGTTTTTCTGTCTCTTTGTGTGTGTGTGTGTGTGTGTGTGTGTGAAAATTTCTTAGTTTAAACCATTTAGAGCAATTTTTTTTTTCTGGCAACTGCCAGACAATATCTTATATTTAGGAAAACCATTAGAAGGTACAGGAGGTACTTTCTCCTTATTACATGATTTTCCTAATTACAGCACTATATATAATAAATATTGTATACTATGACACTCCCTTCATTGTGAGGATGTCTTAGATTATATTGTACACATCCTGTCTCCAGACTGGTGTATTCCGCCTTGAGTGTTTTCGACTGGAGGGGTTAGACAACAGCATTCATTACTTATTTCCTATCATGGATAAAGTCGTCTTGTGGTAGCTTGAGTATAATTACAAGGACGTGGTAATAGTGATGCGGGTAAGTTTAATAATTCCGTTAGAACTGACACAATATAGCATCATTACAGGATTTATGTAACTTCGTGCCTACCCCTCCTTGCCGTATAATGTCGCTGCAGGGCCGTGTTTCTCTGGTAAGTAGCCAATTAATGTGGTGAGACTAACCCTGTGTCCTCTGATTGGTCCACTGCCACGCTGTGTAATAGGGAATATGGTAATAGGGGAAGGGGGGACAGGGGAAAGGAGGGTCGGAATGAGAAGGAGTGGAGCAGGGTGGTGATAGGGCTGGGTAGTGGAAGTCGAGGGTGGTGGAAGTGCAGGGTGGTGGAAGTGGAGGGTGGTGGAAGTGGAGAGTGGTGGAAGTGAAGGGTGGTGGAAGGGTAGGGTCATGGAAGGGTAGGGTGGTGGAAGTGGAGGGTGGTGGAAGGGCAGGGTGGTGGATGAACTGGATGATGGAAGGGTAAGGTGGGTAGAAGGGTAGGGTGGGTGGAAAGGCAGGGTGGTTGAAAGGTATGGTGTGGATTGGCAGGGTGGTGGGAGGGAGGGGTGTAGGAAGGGCAGGATGGTGGAAGGGCAGGGTTGTGGGAGGGAGGGGTGTAGGGTGGTGGAGGGGGGTGGACTGTATGGTAGGTGTGTGAATGAAGACAAAAATCAACACGCAGTCATACACAAAACGTAAACTCAGGAACGTTCTTAAACATATTTTCCTGTGCATCGGTGTGGGTCAAGTGTCTGGTGAGGATAATCATCAACAAACTTGTGATTAATTCTCTTTATGCAATTAAGGTTTTCTTTTGCATGGGAGTGCAGTGTTACCATGCCTTTAAAATGTCAGTCGCATACCATACGTTGTGAATCTCCACCCATGAAAATAGAATGGTGTTTTTATGCCATTTCATTCTTGGCCTGGACTCGCCACGGCGAGATGTTAGCAGTATTTGTAACCCCAGGTTTTCATGTGAACGTGAACCCGGCGGACTGCAGGCAATAGGTAGTTTTATTCCAGTGTTCACCATCCTTCTTTTGGAGGCTATCGAAGTTTGAGGGATGTTTGTATAACTAGGCAACTCCACTGCCTGTTTCTATCAGTGCCACCACGTGAAGGCGTCCCTCTCCAGCACCACCAGGGCCTGATACTGTGGTGGTGTGTAGGAGGCGGGACTTAATCCCTTCACTACGACGACGCATTTGTTTTATTCTTGTCATCTCCAGACGATTTTATTAAGTTATGAGAAACTTTTCCAACTGGAGAGGTTAGATATAGTCTTCATAACATCTTCACTGCCAGAGGTCCTTCCGAAGTTGTGCAAAATCGTCTGGTGGTAACAAAAATAGAATGAAACCAACGTCATAGGATTCATAGGGTTAATGAGGCAAGGCCGCGTCCACAGTGGCTGCTTTACCAACGACACTGTTCACTCCTCAGTTGCCACTTCCACACACACCCTTGGCAGTGATGCTGGCCACTGCATTAACACCTTCACCCTTGGCAGTGATGCTGGCCACTGCATTAACACCTTCACCCTTGGCAGTGATGCTGGCCACTGCATTAACACCTTCACCCTTGGCAGTGATGCTGGCCACTGCATTAACACCTTCACCCTTGGCAGTGATGCTGGCCACTGCATTAACACCTTCACCCTTGACAGTGATGCTGGCCACTGCATTAACCCTTCCAGTCCCTTGACGTATTCTTCGTTTTAATCACTGTCACCAGACAATTTTATTCAGGACAGAAGAGTCATTTGAAAAATGGAATTAATGAAAGCTCTATCTAGCGCCTCCAGTGTGAAAAGTCTCTCTGAAATTTAATAAAATCGTTTGAAAGAAACAAGAAAAACTGAAAACAGGTCATTGGGCTGAGGAGAATCATTATCTCCTTCACTAACCTCCCAACGGCTGAATGCAATCACATGAAGGTGGAAAGAATAACGAAATAGTCATGGTTGTGGAGAGATTAATGGAGACAAGCTAGCCTTTTCACTGCGAGTCATCTCCCCCACCCCGAAAAAATGAAATAAAATCGCCAGGTATTGCCAAGAATAAAGTTAAGTAGTCGTCAATGTACTGAGTGGGTTATTATGAGTATTATCAGTAAAGGTACCACGGAATCCAATAAAGTGGGCTCCAAGCCTCCCAAATGAAGCTTACCATGTTAACGAGTAAACGAACCATAAACATAAGCAGTATTCAAGCGGGTACAGTACCATGGAGTCCATAGGGAAGGATTCTTTTTTGTGTGATTGTTGTCATAAGATACAGAGTGTGGAACTTTCCTGTATTCTGATAGGGTCAGGAGACTCGCCAGCACCACTTTCCTTACGACATATCAGTAATGAATCCTAATTCGAACATACGAGACTTAGGCTTTTCCCTGACTCTACACATGAATCCTCGCCCACGGTGTTGCCTTAAGCGGGAGGAGCGAATCTAGTGGGTGTGTGGTGTTTTTCGGTATTTTCGGTGCTGTACTCTGTTCTGTGATGCTGTACTATGATTTACGGTGCACTGTATGAAACGGCTTAAGGAACAGTTTGTGGACAATTACTAGGGACGAGAAGAATGGACAAGGAAGCCGAGATACGAACCGAAGCAGCACCAAACAGTTTCAAGCTGCCCCAATGACGTCACACACCAAGCCCCGCCCACTGTGTTCTCTCCTGACTTGCCTTTGCCTCTTCACACTCCACTTGCTGCCGCGTGGAGTGATTCTCTTGATTTCACAATATTTTGCAGTGTTTTACGGTGTTTTGGGATGCTTTACACTGTTCTGCAGTGTATTGTGTGGACGTAGTGAAGGAACAGTGCATGGACAAGTGCTTGGGACGAGAAGGAAGGACGAAAGACCGAAATATCAACAACACTCTCCCAACGCCGAAGTGCTGAGCGGAGGAATGAATCTCTTATATTTTACGGTGTTATTCGATGTTTTGCTGTGGTCTACAGTGTCCTGCGATATACTGTGAGGAGAAGGTACGTGTACAAGTGATTGGAACTAGCAGGGTGGACGGGAGGCCCGAACGGTCAACAGAGACAGTATAGGTAAGGAATCTATTCGTTTTCTCCATATCATCGCACCTTCCTTTCCTCTCTCTCACCCATCTTGCTTCACTAGTCTGTCTCACCCTTCCTGGCTCCCTCTCATACTCTCTGCATCCCTTTCACCCTTCCTGCCTCCCGCCCTCTGTACTACCCTTTGTCTCTCTTTGACCCATTTCATTTTCTTTTCCACCCTTCACCCTCCCATTCCCTTTTTCACCCTGTCTTTGCCTCCTTACATTCCCTATTCCTCCCTCTTTACATCCCCTATTCCTTCTTCCCTATATCCCCTATTCCTCCCTCCCTACATCCCCTATTCCTCCCCCTTACATTACCTATTCCTCCCCCTTACATTACCTATTCCTCCCTCCCTACATCCGCTAGTCCTTCCCAGTATCACCTATTCCTCCCTCCCTACATCCCCTATTCCTCCCCCCATACATTACCTATTCCTCCCTCCCTACATTCGTTATTCCTCCCTCCCTGCGTCGCCCATTCCTGCCTCTCTCCCTTTCATTCCCTCACCCCTCCTTCCCTGCATGCCTATACTGTAATCGAGCCTCATTTCCTAGTCTCCCTTCTCCTTTACCATAATCCCTGTACAGATTTTTTTTAAGTTGGTGATTCTCTCTCTCTCTCTCTCTCTCTCTCTCTCTCTCTCTCTCTCTCTCTCTCTCTCTCTCTCTCTCTCTCTCTCTCGGTCAAACTTTACACGTACACCTCATGCGATTTTCGACTTTTCGTTCACATTTTCTAGTATATTTTTTTCTTTCCCTTGCATTCCACCTTTTTTTTCTCTCTCACCTTTAGGTTCTTTCATTTCAGTATTAAATCCTCCACAGCTATTCCTCCTCACTTCCTCTGTTATTCTCATTATTTCTTTGTTTGTTCATTCTCTTCATCTCTCCCATTTCTTTCATTCTTGCACCCTCTTCACTAGCGTTTTTTTTTTTCCCCTGTTCCTTTTATTCTTTTTCCCCTGTCATACATTTTATCTTACATCACCAGCCTCTGTTTCCTTCTTTCGTTCTCCTTCCGTCATATTTTCTCTTCCATCATCCTTTTCATCTTTTTATCCATAGTCGTCTTTTACTTCTCTTTCATCCATTTTTTCTAGTTTCTTTCGTCGTATGCTCCATTTTTCTTCTCTTCCGTCGAAAAATTCTTTCTTTCTATTCTCCTTTTCGTCCCTTTCTCTCTTCTGTCATATTTACATTTTCCTTTTGCCTTCCTTTCCCCCTTTTCACCATTATTCATTGCTTCTGCCATATCTTCTCTCCCTTTCCTCTTCCTTTCTTTCCTCTTCCTCACCTTTGCATTCATCCCCTATTCCCTCTTGTCGTCTCTGCTTTTGCTTTTTTTTCAATTTTCTTCTGTATGGGTATGCAAGGAACTGCATTTTACGAGTTTGAGTTTAATTATGTACCGTTGCGTGCGTGTGTGCGTGCGTGCGTGTGCGTGTGTGTGTGCTTGTGTGTGTGCTTGTGTGTGTGTGTGTGTGTGTGGGCGTGCGTGCCTGCGTGCGTGTGCGTGTGCGTGTGCGTGTGCGCGTGCGCGCGTCAGTGTCTGTCTGTCTGTCTGTCTGTCTTCAGTACCTCTCACGTCTTTTCCCGCTATCCACTCTTTTTCAGTTCTTTCTAACTTGTAACCCTTTTATTTTTTCAACATTTCCCCTCCCAAAGCTTTTCTCTTTCTGTTGTTTTATGATGCTGATATTTTTGGTGGTGATATCACTTTTCCTGCCACCCCTCGTTGTCACAGCCTCGTGGCTTTTATATCTGGGTCGATTGGCCCCACCATTACTAGTGGTGTTTGGAACCTTCCTCACATTTCTGATTAAAGCTTTTAAAATAACCATAGAGCCACAAAACTGTATAAAGACGGGCTAAAAGACGGACCAAAACCACTGGACATCAAATAATCATCCCACTACGAGTACTTTTTCTATTTGGCCTCCAACGCTGTTCCGGTACGAAGTGAATTCGATTCAGATAGCCCCACTAGCTTGTTTGTTCTGTGATTTGTTCGTTTTATATCGTATGAGTCACGAATATAAAGAAATATATGCACTTACATTTAAGATGTAAACATGGAAAGTGTCAACACACTTGCAAACGCTGCCTTTCTGGTCTTCCTTTCCCTCTCCTCTCCCTCGCGTCAGCGCCATGGAGCCTCGCGTTCGCCCCCACCCGTCCTACCATTCCTTCACCTCCCTCCCTAGGTGCCTCCCTCTCTTCTCGCCTTCATTAAATTCTTCTGATTCCTTCACCTTTCTCAGCATGCCTCCCACTTCCTCCTCTCCTTTTGTCGTTCTCAGTTTTTTCTCTTTAGTAATTGGCACTTTTCCATTCCTCTCCTTCTCTCTCTACACTCGCCTGCTCTCCTTTCCACTCCTCTCCATTCCTCTCTTTCCTCTTCCCTTCTCTCCTCTCCTTTCCTTTACACTCGTGTCATATTCTCACCTCCTGCATGTCTCCTTCATTCCTTCCTTTTCATTCCCCTCTTTCAGTCTTTCTTTGCTTTAGTTTTCTGATTTTTCCATATTTTTCGGTCCGTCTCGTCTGTTCTCATATCTCCTCTCCTCTTTCTTTTCTTCTCATTCTTTCTTTTCTTGATTCCAACCTTCTTTCCTTCTGTTTCTCATTATTTCATTTTCAGTTTTCTTTCATTCTTTTCCTCTCCCCTTGTCTGCTTTCCACTACTCTCCTCTCCTGGCATGATTTGCCCTAGCCTGTCTTTTCGCCGCCCCTTCTCTTCCCTCCACGTTTCTCCTCCCTTTTCATCTCTCCTTTCGTCTTATATCCCCCCTTCCCGCTTCCTATCTTCCCTTTCCTCACCCCTTTCCTCTCCTCTCCCCTCTTTTCATCACCCATTTTTTTCCATCTCTGTCCTGCCTTCCTTTCATACTGCTTCATCTCATTTACCCCCTCCTTTCACTCTTTCCATCTCCTCTTTCTTCGTTCAGTTGTGCTATATTTTTTCTTGCACTTGTGCTATGTTTTTTCTTGCTGTCTTTTACTTTCATTCCCTTTCACCCTTCATCCATTATTCCATCTATCCTCCCCAGTCGCCCTTCCTTTACTCCTTCCTTCCATCTCCCCCCTCCCTCTCCAACACCGATCTTTCACTCCTTCCGCCCTCTTCATGTGTGAATGATTGTCTGACCCATTTCACCGAACATACTGTTATTATCTCCCACCTTTATCATTTCTGTTTCGTGTTTCCCGAAAGCATTGAAATGTCGCCTTACACCCCGAGGATGCCTAGAGTATACTGATGGCTATCTGCCTACCAAGTCTCATGCCTTTACGACAAATTGTCCGGCCTGTGACCCTCTTTTGAAGATTTTTGACTTGCTGCACTTGGCGCGTGTCACGTGCCATGTGCATCGCCGGGGTATGATGAAACCTGTCAAAAACAAATCTCAAAGAATGGGGCTATCATATGATGCAAACCACGCAGTGATCGGCCCTGTGGTTGCTGAGATATAAGCATCTCAATAACGTTACGGTCGGGCCGGGTTGGGTTGGGCCGCTCATATGTAAGAAAATGCTACTGCTTGACCAGACTGGCGAGGGCTTCGCTCTCGCTCATAATTACGCTTTTGCCAGTTTCTCTTTATACCTTTTCTCCCTCACTTCGTTCGCCAGCATTGACCTCACCTCCCTTTCTTTCATCATCTCTCCTCCTTTGTTCTGCTTTTCCTTCTTTTCTTTCTTTTTTTTGTTTGTTTTTTTGTTTTTGTTTTACTAGCTGTTGCTTTTCTCTGTTTCTTTTTTCCTCATACTCCTTTTCTGCTCCCTTCCAATCATGTCCTTTCTCTCTCGCTTGTATTTCTCTTTCTTCCTCTCCACGATGTTTTAGTTACTCTTTTGGCTCCTGTGTCTTTCTTCCTTTTTTTCTAGTTACCCTCTTGGTTCCTGTGTCTCTTTTTTTCTCTTATTTTTCTTGTTACTCTTTTGGCTTCTATGTCTATTTTCCTCATTTTTCTGGTCACTCTTTTGGTTCCTTTGTTTCTTTTCTCTTATTTTTCTCATTATTATTTCGATGTTTAATTTTTCATTGAGTTTTCCGACTTTCCACTCTCTTATTCCTTTTATCTGCCTTCTCCTTTCTTCCTTTTTTCCTCTCTTCTCTTTTCTTTTTCTTTAATCTTTCCATCTTGATTTCCATTTTTTAGATTAATTTTCGGCTATCCATTCGACGTCATTAATTCCTCAAATGTTATTTTGTTTGAATAAATCAGAATGTAGAGCACAGACGGGGTAAGGAAGCGTTTTTGTGTTGATTGTATCCATCACAGTGCCCCTCACTCCTGATGAGTGCTGGTGCTTCCTGTTCGTGTTTGGTGCAACTCGCCCCACAACTTCCTAGGTTGCAAAGTTTCATCGACTCACTGCAGAGTTGTCCGTCTTCTACTGATAAGACTTTCTTTTACCTCTCCCTCTCCTCTCCTCTCCTCTCCTCTCTCTTCTTTTCTCTCCTCTTTTCTCTCTTCTCTTTTCTCATCTCTTCTTGTCTTCCTTTCTTATCATTTCTCCTCTCTCTCTGTCTCTCTCTCTCTCTCTCTCTCTCTCTCTCTCTCTCTCTCTCTCTCTCTCTCTCTCACGTATGCATTACTAAGCCTCTCATCGTGCATATCTAACCATTGCACCATTTGTGTCTACACTGCACTTTCCATCCTCACGTGCAGACCCATAATAAACATCGGTACTTTTCCCTTCCGTATATTAAGCACCAGTGGATGGAACTCTTATAAGCAACACGTAGATGCCTGGTGGTCTAGTGGACTTAGACGGGAAGGCGATTTTATACTCTAATTACTCCAACTTTGACTAACATTCCCATTTCTCCCTCTAGAATACTGGGCTGTAACAATAGTTTAACACACTCATTTTTTGATGCTAGTCACGATGAGGTGCTGTAGAAAGGATATACACATATAATCGTAGTATCGTCTTTCTCCGCCACCAAGCTTCGTGAAATAAGCTGCAAAAGGACGAAAATCTGGGTGAAGGTATCGTGAAACGAGTTGTTATGAGTATATGGGAGACCTCTGTTAGTGACGGTTTATTGAAAGTTGTGTCTATCTCTATATCCTTATCTCTCCTCTCCTCTGGTCTCTCTTCTCTCCTCTGGTCTCTCTTCTCTCCTCTCCTTTTCCTTTCCTCTTCTCTTCTTTCCTCCCACCTCTCCTCTCCTCTCCTCTCCTCTCCCTCTCTCTCTCTCTCTCTCTCTCTTTTACTTTTACTTTTACTCTTTGATCTCCCCGTTCCCACACAATTCCAGGTGTCGTTTAGGCCACCTCGTCAGAATTGCATAGTTGTTCCTTTGGTCGTGTGTACCTGCCGTTTTACCTGATGCTATGTTTACATATTCCTTTTTGTTCTCAGTTTTGGATAATCTTTCATTTACCCAAACTGCATATTATTTTTACCTTTACCGAGGCCATTTACAAAGTACTGTTCTTTAATGCTTCACGGACTCCTTTATCTTATTATTGTCTGTGTGTTTTTCTGTCTGTCTGTCTGCTTGTTAGTTTGAGATGAAAATAGCTTCGATTTGGACCAAACTTGGTGAATGAGTTGAGGGTCAGCCAGTGGGTTTCCCATTGCTTCTGATAACAATACGCCAAAGGTCTAGGTTACACGGTAAGGTGAGCGTAAATAGCTTTGCTATGATATAGATCAAACATGGTGGACAGGTTGAGGGTAAGGCAAGGCTTGGTGATTCGACTATGAGAAGTCAGTCAAAGGTCAAGGTAACAGAGCAAGGTCAAAGATGCAACCCTGTAAGTCAGGCAGTCTTAAGCTGATTTGCATCAACCGTTGTGGAAGGGTTGAAAGTCTGGTAAGGACGAAACAAGTGGACTTTGACAGCAACCGGTGGAGGGTCAGTGTCTCAGTGTGAAGTGTTTGAAGACCAACTTTCGGGTGCTGTTGCCCACTCTCTTGAGTCCTCCTCTTTGTTAGTTTTATAATTTTGCTACGAGTAGAGGACCATCGTTAGCCCAAGAGAGATCCTTTATAGTGAAAGGATTAAACTGTCCCTGATAATTTCGTGTTTTTCATGCTTTAAGTCTATCAGCACACGGATATGCTCCCTGCAAACTGTATTATTTAATTTAAGAAGTATCTCACTTATTGAAGGGGTGAATTAAGTCTGCATCTAACCCCTGCAGCTCGATAGTTCTGTTCTAAATTATATGAAATTGTCCAGAGGCGGTTGGGAAATATGTAATAAGTTCCCGGGCATAGGTTAAATTCTCTGCTAAAGCCATGGTTTTCGTGCTATGCAGGATGATCCGTAAATATCACTCCCAGAAACTCACCTGGCGGTATCTTGTGTGTTGCGAGAACGACTCAGTCTGCTGGTGTGGGCATTGGTGTGGCAGTGGGAGTAGGAAATGAATAAATGATGCAGGAAGACAATGAGAACGCTCGCTAAGCCGTACCCGCAACACAAGAGAAATCGCCTGGTGGCGTGAAAGAGGGGCATTATATATGTACGAGCATATGGACCACCCTGTATATAGCCAGGTGCAGCGTAAACATGACTAAACCCTTCCCACAAAATGAGGCGAGTAATTCTGAGCCAGTATGGCCGTAACAGTTCAGTAACTTACCGTGAGTGGCGCCCATGTCCTGTGTAACCTGTTCCTTGTCTTGTCCTGCTTGCCGTACTTAAAGCTGCGGAAAATAATGTCGCTACTTTTTTTAGTCGAATAGCTTTGAATTACTTAGTATTGTGATTTTTTTTTTTTTTTTGTGGGGAGGGGGGGTGGAGGCTTTTAAGTTGTTATTGGGTTTGGAGAGTCAAAGTCCAGCGTTTCCTTGTTTATTATTATGAGGTGGACAGTAAGTTACTCTGAAAACTAAGCTCTGTCACTATCAAGTTCACCAGTTCCACTAACATTATCATTATCAGTTAAACCCGGTCTGTTAAGCCCTATAATTATCAAGTTAACCACTTATATTCTGTCGTTATCAGATTAACTAGTTCCAAAGTTCTGTCGTTATCGAGTTAACCAGTTCCTCACAAATTCTATCGTTATCGAGTTAACCTGTTCCTCACAAGTTCTGTCGTTCGAGTTAACCATTTTCCTTTATTCCCTGTGTGGTATAATCGACTTTCTTATTACATATTCTGTCGTTTTCCTATCATCTCTTGTCTTCATATGGCTCTTGTCGGTACTGTCTCGGCCAGTTCCTCTGAAGTTCCATCGGTATCGTGTTAGTCAGGTGCTGTCACTCCCCCTGTGTTGTAATCTGGTGTCTTCATTCCCAGCATCGTCCTTCCTCTTACATCTGGCATAATAATTCAGCACAAGGTCGTTCTTGTTATCAGCCCGCCACTGTTTCTTGTCTTATTCGCCTCAAGTTGCTGGTTCGTGTCATATACATATCTCATATCTTCATCTTTACTACATTGTCTCTTATACCTCCTCATTTCCTCTCCCTACTTCACTTCACCCTCCCCCCCCCCTCTCTCTCTCTCTCTCATTTTTAAAATGTATCACTATCTATGTTTTGCAATCCTTTTCTGTTACCGTCTGTATGTAGTTATCTCAGTCATGCAGTGTATCGTAATGCTTCTCAGTTTTAGTGCTACAATGTCTGTCATTTTCTTTCTGTGTCAGTTTCTGATGCAGTTCCTTTTCGTCAGGCTTGCAGCGTGCCAGTTTTCCGGTATTGCAGTCTATTTTCTTTTCCTGTCTCTTTGCATAGTTATCTTTGTCCCTCACTCATTTGATGAAGAATCTGTGTTTATATTTTTTTACTACAATCGTTGTGTCTCGCTCCGTTTGTGTGATACTGTCTGTGCCATTTTGTAGAATAATCTCTGCGTCTCAGTCTCTTTGTATGGCAGTCATTGCATCCCAGCCTCTGTGTCTCTGTCTTCCTGTGTCCTAATCATTCTGTGTCTCTGTCTCTGATGCAGTTTCCCAGCGTTGTAAGGTTCAGTGTGTTGCCGTCTAGCGGCTTGCATAATCAGCCAGACTAATTTTGATGAAGGGAGGAGGGAGGGTAGAGGGAATGGGACTGAGTCTTTTGATCTGCCTACGTGCTGTTCCTCCATCTCATCTACTCCAGCGTTCCATAAGGTACTGGAGGGAGGGGGAGGGCTGCAGCCTAGCTTATTCTCTCTCTCTCTCTCTCTCTCTCTCTCTCACACACACACACACACACACACACACACACACACACACACACATTTCACCATACCTTAGTTTTTCTGTTATGCCTCAGTCTTCTTCTTTACCTTCCATTTTATCTCAGTGTTAACACCATGTTTTTTGCTCATTGGTTCTAATACCCAAGAGTTGACTGGATTCCTTTGTCCAGTACTGTTACCATGGGGCAGATCCATACCTCTCATTTATGTTACGAAATACTGTGGCGTAGGTTCGGGCGAGTAGAAGGAAGTTAACGATGATTCAAACGTGATGGAAGATATCAACTCATCCCTTCAACCCGTGGACATTGATTTTATTAATTCTTGTGACCTGCAGACGAGTATATTCTTCTTTGGGGAGTCTCACATCGTGCTTACAAACAGAGATCCTAATTACGGTATGAATTAGTTGTAAGTGATTAAGTGTTTTCATAGGAAGCACAGAAGACTTTGTAAGTTTGTGCACTCTCCTTTCTTTGCCATTCTTGTAAGACCAAATCTCAGTAAGTCAAAGATGAGAGCTTGAGAGGAGCTAATCTGCGGCCTTCGCTGGCGAGAGGGTAATTTCTCTCGCTGCATCCCTCCCTCACTCATTTCCTTCACCCATTCTGCACTCCAGCCCTTCATCCTTTATGCACCCCAGGCTTTTTCTCTCTCGTTATCTACGTTCGTCCCTTCATACTCTAAATTTACTTTTTTTTTTTTTTTTTTTTTTTATACTCTGAGGTCTTTACTACACGAGGAATTAATTAGTCCTTCTATCCATCCCTTTATCCTTTCACTGATATCATGATCTTTCCTTTCATCTTACCTACACCCCAAGCTCTCTCCTGCGTTTTATACTTCATTCATTCATTACTTTCTTGTGTGAATGAATCCTTCTTTCATTTTTTATACTGTGGTACCTTCACTAGCAAAGAATTTATTTGTTTCTCTCTCTGTGTCCCTGTGTCTTTTCTGATGACTGTCTGGTCCATCTGATGAGAAAGCATCGTAGCGCCTTTGTATTAATCTGACAAAGATCCCCAACTTCGTTCTGTTTAGCTGATGGCCAAGTGTTAGAGTGGATCATTGATTTGACTAGTAACCAAGGGGATTTATTCCTACCTCATGACTCAGGCTCACTGAGTCTCATGTGACCACGAAGTAGTATTCAAGGTGTGGGAGGGGCACAGTTCAGTTGGTAAAAAAAAAATCTCCAGTTGACTGAATGTCCCAGTCTTAGACACACTTTTAGCCGTTATCTCTTCAGGTATCGGGTGGGGCACGAGGCTTGCTTGCTCTCCGAGGAGCCAGTGGTGTACTGGATAGCGCGTCCAGCTCCCAACTGGAAGAACCAGAGTTCAGTTTTGGACCGGTCGGACGGTTGGACTCATGATCACCCAACAATATAACTAGATACCTGGATATAACTTCGATTAGTGCAGATCGTATTCTGCTTAATGACTCTCGTGTAGTCGATACACTTTGATATAAACATGTTTTTTTTTTGTTTTTTTTTTTAATTTCTGGTGCTCGGAGAGGCGGTTGTGTATTGAGGAGGCAAGGGAAGGGAACATCTCAGCCAGATGCAGTGTATAGTATTTATATTTTTTATGTGTTTGCATTGTGTACCCGCCCATTTCATATGTATTATATCTGTTTCTAGTTTTTTGCTTAAGTACCGGTGTTGGACAACAGTTAGCTTTGCAGATACATCGCCATCTGTATTTCCCATCAGTTAACCAAACCGCAAACTTTCCTACCTAGTTATTTACCACCTACATACCAACCTGCCTACCCATGTTCCTGCATGCCTACCTGCCTACCTACTTAGTATACCTGCCTGCATACCAACCACAAACCTACCCGCCTGCCTACCTACCTGCTTACCAATCAACCTGCCTACCTTCCTGCATACTAACTTCCTGAGAAGGAAGGGAGATGGTACACAAGAATGATTAGGGTTATGATGATGATGATGATTCCAGGTTGTTACCTTTCCACGGAGGCCCCAGTTTTGAGGTCGAGGGAGGGTGACGGAAAACTAAATAAAGGGAGGGGGGGAGGAAGGAAGAGGAGGGAGGAGGGAGAGATAGAAAGGAAAAAGTGGAGGGTTGATGAAGATGTGGGATCGTGATGGAGCAAAGGGACAATTAGGGGGAGAAGAAGAGGAGGAATAACTAATGATTATGTAAGGGATTCGAATAACGTACAGTGAGAGAGAGAGAGAGAGAAAGAGAGAGAGAGAGAGAGAATTTTGGGAGTTACGGACGATAAAGGCAAGTTAAAAGGCAAATGAGGGAGAGAAGAAGAAATGGAGGAAGGAAAGAAATTAGTAAAAAAAAAAAAAAAATAGAAGGAAAAGCGAGGAAGGAAAAAAATTGGGAAGAGAAGACCAAAGTAAGGTAACATAGGATTAGGAAGGAGGAGAATGGAGAATGGAAATAGTGTCCATTTCATTCTTACCCCCCCCCTCTCTCTCTCTCTCTCTCGTCCTTATCCTCGTCTTCGTCCTCGTCCTTCACTCTTCCTCTCTTGTCCTCTCTTTACCTTTCCTCTCTTCCCTTCACCTCTCCTCGTCTCTTTTGGGTCATACTCTCCCTTTCTCCCCTCCTCTTCATCTCTTTTTCTTACCCTGCCTTCCTCCCTCAATATTCGGATTAATTCATTCGTCTGATGCTCTGCTTTGATCACTCCACTATTCGGACAGGTCCCTTGATATGGTCCTTGGTTCTGATTGGTCCACTTGTTTGGTACTCGTATGTGACTGGAAAACCAGCTTGATTTGTCCACCACTGTTTGTTTAGTAACTCCACTACTCTGGTCCACTGGTTTGATTGGTCCACCACTCTGATTGGTCCACTATTCTGATTGATCCACGTATCTGATTGGTCATTATTCTGGTTGGTTCACTATTCTGAGTGGTGCACTGTTCTGATCGATTAAATTCATGGTCCACTTTTGTGACTGGTCCAGTACCTACCCCCTCCCTCTTCACCTCCCGATGCACTCAGGGGCAGGCGAGGGTGCAGGAATATGACTTGTTTATTATTGATGTTTGTGTGTGTCCCAGAGGAGATCACACCACCAGGCCTTCTCTTGTATCACTTCATTCATTTGTTTATTCATTCATTCTTTCATTTTCATTCATTCATTCGGTCATTTTCATTCGTATATTTATTATTATATTCCAGACTTTGTATTCTGCTTCTCATCTTTCATTAATCTCATTTGCATTTCCGACTTATTTATTTTTGTTTATAATTCTGTTCTCCCTCTATTTTTTGCTCTCGTTTCAAGCCTTCTCCTTCCTTCAGTGTTTCCTGTGGCCAGCCCTTAATCTCACTGACTACTGCTGTCTTTTCTTCCTTCTTTCCTTCCTTTCATTTCCTTCAATTCCTTTCTTTTCTTCCAGGATTTGATATCCTTCAGGGTTTTTACATACCCGGTACTTCATTATTTCTTCCTTTGCGCTCTCCTTCTTACTCAGTTTTCCTTCATTCTTTGTGTCCTTCCTTTGTTCTCACCTTCTCCCCCCCCCCCTCTCTCTCTCTCTCTCTCTCTCTCTCTCTCTCTCCTCTCCCGTGTTTTTCAGCCACTTTCTTCTTTCCTTCCTCTTTCCCCTCCCATCCCCTCCCTCTCTCCCCTTCCCTCCCCTTCCTCTCACTTCCTGCCTTCCTCTTGCCTTTTCTCCTCATCCTTCCCCGTCCCTTCCCCTTGTCCCCATTTCTGTCTCCCTCTCTCCTCTCTTTTTTCCTCCCTCCTTCCCTCCCTGCCTCTTACATGTACACTTTCTTTTCTTTGCCTTGCCTTGCCTTCCCTTCTTTTTCCGTGACCTCTCACTCCTTTCAGCTTGCCCATTTCCTCCTTTCCAATCCCCTGTCTCCCTCCTTCTTTATCCCTTCCCTTCCCTTCCCTTCCCTTCCTTTCCCTTGCCTTGCCTTGCCTTGCCTTCCCATCCCTTCCCTTCCCATCCCTTCCCTTCCTCCTCTCCTCCAACTCCTCTCCTCCTTTCCACCCAACCCACCTCCCTTTGAAAAAACTAATTACAGGAGAATTTTTCAATCTTTGGTTGTGGCTGAGTTGAGGAGGCCTGAGGGGATCTAGGAGGGAGGAGGGTGGGGAAGGAAAAGGGAGAGGGGTCGGGAAGGAAAAGGGAGAGGGGTCAGGAAAGAAGGCGATATGATGAGGAATAGGAGAGGGGGGAAGAAGGTACAGAGAGAGAGAGGAGAGGGGAAGAATAAAAAGTCAAGCAAGGAAGAAAGAGAGAGTGGGCAGACAAACATTGAGCAGACAGAATTTGAGCAGACTGAGCAAAGTGAGCAGATTGACAGTGAGCAGACAGACTGAGACAAAATGAGCCAACGGACAGTGGGCAGACAGACAGTGAGCAGTCAGACTGAGCAGACAAACGATGAGCAGACAGATTGAGCAGAGACAGGAAGTGAGCAAACAGACAGTGAGCGTACAAAATGAGCAAACAGACTATTGACTAACAGCATGAGCGGACGGGAAGTGAGCAGACAGACAGTAAGTAGACATGCAGTGAGCCTGAGTAGAGTGAGCAAAGGAGCAGACACACAATTTGTAGACAGACAGTGGGCATATAGATAATGAGCAGACAGGCAGTGAACTGCCAGACAGTGAACTGATAGACAGAAAAACAGACACTAAATAAAAATACCAGAGTGTAAGGTGATTAGTAAGAAAGGTAAATGTACGTTATAGGAGACAGGCAGACGCATACATACAGGCACGTGTACAGACAGATACAGCGATAGATAAACAGACGGACAGAGAGGGACAGAAGAACAGTCAGGTAGAAAAACTGACACAGACAGACAGACACAGACAGACAGACACAGAGAAAGACATACAGACGATTAGAAATACCGAAAGACAGAGACGTAAATACACACACACACACACACACACACACACACACACACACACACACACACACACACACACACACACACACACACACACACACACACACACACACACACACACACACACACACATCAGATAAATATATGCGTATACTGTAGGTTGAAAGATAGACGGACAGAGAGAGAGAGCCAGCGAAAGAGAGAGAGAGAGAGAGAGAGAGATGGGGGAGGAGAGTCATAGAACATCGAAGAAAATAAAGAGAAATACAAAACGCATGAATATAAAATTGAGCGCAAGACTTGAACGTGAAAACAGTATACACTAGGACAGGAAAAAAAAAAAGTTTCAGTAACTGAAGATATATGAGAGAGAGAGAGAGAGAGAATAATATACAGTACTGTACGCTCATGCACATTCATACAGACATGTGCTGGACATGAACAGAAACAGACAAAACGTAACTCCTCCAAACGGAGAGAAAGCCACATAGAAAGACAGACAGACAGATTGGGAAAAAACGACAAATTATGAAAATATGGACATACAAGCCTCTGGAAAGGAGAAAGAAAAAAAAAAATCCTATAATTTCAACCTACATCCCAACCAGATAAACTGACGACGTTAGACAACATAAAGGTCAACATACAGGTGTATATTTATAGACTGATGGATAGATAGACAGGTAAATATATATAGATATAGATAGATAGATAGATAGATGGATAGATAAATGATAGATAAGTGGTAGATAGACAGGCAGGCAGTCAGGCAAGGAAGCAGGAAGGCAGATAGACAGACATAAGCAGACAGACAGGCAGGTAGGAAGATAGTCAGACAGAGATAGACTAACATGGAGATACTCTAAACTGCGAAGAAGGATAGCGACAGTGGAAAAGACAGAGCTCAAAGATAGGCCTACACGGAGAAACAGTGGGAAAACAGTGGAGAGAAACGCAGAGACGCAAGTTACTGGGGAAGACAGACAGCAGAAAAACAGAGGGATAGACTGACGGGCCATATGGTACAGAGAAATACAGAGGTGGAGAGAAAGAGAGAAAGTGATACAGGTGGAATCAGTACAGAATGTTTGGCTAACACTGGAGGGAATAATTGTTTTCAGCCTCCTACATTCCCGGGATTGGTTTCCGATGTTGGGGTGGGGGTGGAGGGGAGGATGGAAGGAAAGGTAGATGAGGAGCAGGGGAAAAGAGGAGATGCAGAGAGAAGTTGGTAGGATGAGGGAGAAGGATGGGATGGAAATAGAGAGAGGGAAGGATGGGAAGTGGAGTGAATGGGAAGTAGGAAACGAGGAGAGGAAGTGGGAAAGGAGACGAGCAAGAATTGGGGATGAGAAAGGGAAGAGAAGGGGAAGACTGGAAGAAGAGGTGAATGAGAGTGGAGGTGGTAAGTACAGTAGATACAAGAGAAGTTGAGAGGAATGGAGAAAGAGAAAAGTGGGTGGGGGGGAGGTGGAGGAGGAGGAGGAGGAAAAAATGTATGTGTGTGTGTGTGTGAGAGAGAGAGAGAGAGAGAGAGAGAGAGAATGTTTTTCAAAGGGGGCACATGGGGACGCTTGAGAGGAAATTTCAAGTGCAGGAAATAGGTGCCGTCGTAGGGATAGATAGACAGATGTGCACTTAGACTCTTGAAGGGAGTGAGAGAGGCGTGTCATGAGAGCGAGTGAAATACCTTTCGCCCATTACCTCTCAGAGACGCTAGTAGCTTTGACCTAAATGCCACCACGTCGTCTGCCTCTCTCTCTCTCCATGAGCCCTTCGCTCCCTGCCTATTTTCCTTGCTCTTCCTTCCCTCCCCTTCCTTTTCTCTCTTCTTTCTCCTTCATTCTCCTCTCCTTGTCTTTCCTCTTCTTCCCCCCTCCTCTCCCCCCTCCCTCCCTCCCTCCCTCTCTTCCCTCGTCTTCCCTCCTCCTCTCCCCCCTCCCTTCCCCCCTCCCTCCCTCTCTCCCATCTTTCCTTCTTTCCCTTCTTCCTTGGCAAGCCTACCTCGTTTGGGTATTAATAGAGTTTTGTGTTCTGTTTGAGTACCACAGTCTCATTTTCCTACCAGAGACAGAGAGACAGACAGATGAAAGAAGTAACGAAGTAAGGATGAAGTAAAGCAATGCTGTGAGTCGTGTGTATTGTATATATTTGCTGCCACCAGACGACGTCATTCAGCATAGAGGAGACTAAAGCTGGACGGGTTGGCTGGACCCTTTATCAATACCTTCACTGCCAGATTTTTTTTTTCTGCGCGATAAAATCGTCTGGAGGTTCCAAGAATGAAATACAAAAATTCTGCCAAAGACTAAAGGGAATAAGAATGTTTATGAAAGTGACAGGTGTATTCCTAGTGTTTCATATTTCGTAACAACTCTTCCCAAGAGATTTATTCTGCACATTACACCTCAGTATCCTCTTCTGTGTTACTAATAAAACTCTGTAGGTATTAAAGCGATATTAATAGCACAGAAGAATGTGTAGGTGTGCTATGAAAAATAAGTGTGCTAAGAAAGGGTACTACGAGGTCTCCGTTGGCATTTAGAATACAGGTATGAATATGAAGATGAGTGAATGTGAATGAGACAGTGTACGCCAGCATGAATATAATTTTCCTTCATACCCCGCTATTACCTCTTTGATATACCTTCTTCCAGCCGTGAACAAAGGGAATCAAAAACTGACTGGATATGACTGTAAACTGGTGAATAAGAGTGTATGAATATGATTCTCTTCTATTCCTTCCCGTTCCCCCCCCCCCCCGAAAAAAAAAGAGATCCTCTTTGCATGAAATCTAAAGGTGCGTGTGTTTGTCTTTCTGTCAGTATCTGTGTCTGGATTTGCTTGTCAGTCTGAAAGTATGTGAATGTGTGTGACAGTAAATAAGTAATAGTGAGAGAGAGATTAGTAATGATAACTTCCAACTGTCAAAGATAAAAAAAAAAAAAAAGCCAGAAATCCAGTCCTCCTTCCGACCGTATACATTTAAGTAGCGTGACTGAGTGTGTTTATATGCCTGCCTGTGTCTGTGTCTCTATCCTGCAGTGAGTGAGTGTGATGGTGAGTGAGTACGGTAGTGAGTAAAAGCGTAAATGAATATGATTGCCTTCCTTGCATCCCAAACCATTCTCTTTACTGAAACGTAATCTTTCATACTAATTTGAGTATTTTTAAACATCCATGTAAGAGTGTGTGTCTATCTGTCAGCTTGTCTGTAAGAAAGTGGGTGAATGTGAGTGCAAAGGTAGATAAGTAAGTAAGAGTGTATAGTGTAAAAGAGTAAGCGTACCAGGTATACACATCTTTGCCACAACTCAACACGTGGCTGCAGCCTTGAATATTTTAATCATGCAGCGCTAATCATTACCCCGCTGTGAGCTCCAGTGTGGGACTGATTAAGGCAAGTGGCACGTCCGTTATGCCTGTTAATGAGGGAGTAGGTATTAATTTGTGTGTGTGTGTGTGTGTGTGTGTGTGTGTGTGTGTGTGTGTGTGTGTGTGTGTGTGTGTGTGAGAGAGAGAGAGAGAGAGAGAGAGAGAGAGAGAGAGAGAGAGAGAGAGATGGCTAGATGGCTGGATGGACGGATAGATAGAAACCGTAGGTAGATAGATAGACATAGTTTAGATAGGTAGACAGAAGGATTGACAGATGGATAGAGATGGTGAACATTATTAATGGCACTGGTAAAAATGGCACAGAAAGAAAAGACACGGTAAAAACGGCACAGGTAAAAATGGCCCAGGTAAATATGGCACAAGTGGAGAAATAGGAAAAAATGGTACAACTGAAAAAATGTTTATTGGAAATAAATATAAAATTGCGTAAATTTAAAATTCGTGTAGGTACAGTGATTAATATTCGTGCAGGCACACGGATCACTGATTGAGGACACTTTTATAAGAAATTGAGAAACCAAAATCTTAACTAGAATCTAATATTGTGACCAAGTCCTCGTAACACTTGATCGATGTTTTTCCTTCCTTCTATATAGTCTCTGCATAAATTCTTTAGTTTTTGTTGCAAATCAACATATACTTTCTTTATTTTCTTCCCGAGTGGTTCTCCAACTGTGTCCTTAGCAATCACTACACTTACAGCAGCCTCTTCCTATTGAATGGTTCTAATAAGTTTCCAGATAGATGGGTGCTGGTATCCAGCAAGATGGTAAAATTAATTGTTCCAACCTTCATATAGGTTATTCGTTCTGGGACAGTCATTCATGGTGGCTTGATGTATGTTCCAAAGATGTGGAGGGGATCTTACTGGAAAGCCTGGCTGGGGGTTGCGTCTTCTTCTCTGAACATAAGTACCAGAAACATAGGTTTGGTCGAAATACTCTAGCAGTGGAGCTGCCTCTTCAGGACATCTAGCTTTGAGTAGCTGCATTCCTGCTGGTACATCATCAGCTGGTAGAAATGCCAGTGAGTATCTCTCCACAGAATTGACGAAAGTCATTACTCTCTTTGTAGTGGTTGGTCAGGCCAAGGTCCTGTATTTTTCTCCGCGTACTCTGAGTCAGATGGTAGAAGCAACCTTGTGTCCTTGTGTGTGGTCCAAAAACATTGTTGATGGCTTGGATGACCGCCTGCTCGAAGTCAACAGTTATGGTTACTGGGTCTGGGTAAAGTGCAATCTCGTGGCAGCGATCGATGACTGCAGCAGGATTTCATTTGTATCTTGTGTTTTAGTCTGCAGACAAGCAATAACAGTAGAAACTGCTGTATTACCAATTGGGGCACGTATTATATAGTGCTGTAGAAATCCTGGTGGAGCCATTGTGTAGTTGCCATCCATCAGCCATGTATCAGCAGAAGCAAGTAACTGCAGCGATTCATCAGAACCAAACACATTGATACGGTTGTCAGTGTTTGGTCCATTACTTTTTGATTGTGCCATTTTTTCCTAGTTTTCCACTAGTGCCATGTTTACCTGTGCCATTTTTACCTGTGCCGTTTCTACTGTGCCATTTCTTCCTGTGCCATTTTTTCCTGTGCCATTATTACCTAAAATCGGATAGAGATATATATAGCCATACAGATATAAATATACAGTAGGAAGAGTGGATGTATAAAGCTGATATGTTTCTATCCACATGTCTGATGGCATGTTTACAGGTATTTCAGCTCCACTTTTTTCACTCTGTACTCGACCAGGCAATCAAAAATTGGAGCAAAGTTTTGTAATTTTTGGTGAAAACAAGGCCTTCAATTTGCTGGGTCAGATTGGTAGTGATCATACGGTATTATTCTCTCTCTCTCTCTCTCTCCCCCCCCACACACACACACACAAACACCGGGCCACACTTTTTTGCATCAGTCAGGTAATATGCAAATCGCCACGACTCTGCAGTGCGTAATGGCTTGGAAACTCAAATAAGTTTTTTTGTGGCGACCAATGGGTGAGTTAGGGATACCCGCACAATGACCTGTGATATTTTGATGACCTGACTGGCCTCGGCTTGGAGAGAGAGGTGGAGTTAAAGATGGAATTATAGATGGATAGATAGATTAAAGATACAGATGATAATGACTGTTTGCAAGTCATTTAGGTGCGTAGGTAGGTAAATAATTGGACAGATCGATAGACTGACTAACTGATGGACTGAGTGAGTGGGTAAGCGAGTAACATAGATAGGTAGGACTGCTGTCTGAATATTAGTCTTTGATATTTTGACGAGTTGGTAAGACTCAGGACGGAGGGTGAGGTGACATGATAGGTTAAGTAATAGATAGCTAGACAGTGTTATGTAGGCTAGCTGTGTGGGTTAAGTGACAGTAGACACACACACACACACACACACACACACACACACACACACACACACACACACACACACACACACACACACACACACACACACACACACACACACACACACAACGGTCATCACTGTAGCAGAGGTGTACATGGCATAGGTCTTGTTCTTGATGCACTTACGTTTTATATATAACCATATTCATTTGCGAACAATGTTAGTTTAATATTTTCTTGCAGTGTCGATTGAAAATGCAGGCAGTGAAAAAACTGTTCTAACGGCTCAGTTTTATGTGAAATGAATAATGTGATACGTTGTTATTTCATTATATACGGTACAGTCAGAGTCAAAAGTTGATGCACTGGTAATTTATTATATATGGTAGTCAGGGTCAACAGTTGATGCACTGGTAATTTATTATATACGGGTCAGGGAAGGTCGAAAGTCGATGCACTGTTAATTTATTACCCTATATATGGTACAGTTAGGGTCAAAAGTTGATGCACTGTTATTTGATTGTAAACGGTAGAGTCCTGATCAAATGTTGGTGCAATACCTTACACTTCACACGTTCCTCTGGCGGCCAGTATTGCTACACTGAGAGGGGCCTGGTGTGTGTCCCTGCTCATAGATACTTATCTTTGGTGTGACGCATCAGGAATAGTGACGTCGAGGAGAAAGTGCACGTAGTGGAATAGTAAATGAACTTTTGTCCTGGCTGCATGTAGGCGTATTAAAGAGCATTAACCTTTATAATTATACAATGGCTTTATCTTTCATAGATGCCACTATCAGACGATTTTATTTATCTAGGAGGAGAGCTGTCACAGTGAAGGGGGCAGAAACAAACTTCATTAATATTTTCTTTACGTCGTTCTTCTTAATTATATTCTTGCTACCCGTACACGATTATATTAGGCATAGGGGACACCTCTTGTGGACTGGGTGAGAATAACAATCTCGTTACGCATTTGTTCTATGATATATACTTGCTGGCGCCAGACGATTGTATTCAGCTTAGGGCAGACCTGGTTGGGACGGGGTTAAGTATGTGCAGTACATCAACCCTTAATACTGTGTTCAGAATTTCTTCCAGGTGTATATAATCTTTTAGGGTAACCACAAAGAATGATTTACTGTGTCCATACTAGTGAAAGGTTCATACACAAACATTTTTAATACTGACTCTTGCCAGTTCCCTCAGATGAAAAATGTTTAGGTTTAATTTCAATAAACTACGTAAGAATGGTGGGAGATGAACAACCTGAAAGTCTGTACAGTAAATTTTGTGCATTATCATCATCATCGTTGTCATCATTGCATCTGTCACCTCCCACCACCACCACCCATCATCATCATCATCATCATCATCATCATCATCTTCATCATCACCACCTTGATCACCGTCGTCATCATCATCATCGTCGTCGTCGTCGTCGTTGCTTCTATCACCACCACCACTTCCGATTTTTGTCAATCATCAGATGGTAGAACAAATGAAGGCAGAAAAGCGTCATTGCACTGATACGCATAATACATATTCATAAATTTCCACACTGAAGTCTCGTCTACACCACAACCTACACATTGACTTACATCAACAGCTCTAATATATTCGCTCCATTGAAATTCTCCCCCACTGCACAACCTCGGGAAAAGTGTAATAGCTAGGCGGAAGGAAAATTGCTCCTGGTGTTATATATTTTTTTCAGTTTTTTTTTCTTTTCTCTGGCAATATTTACTTGGGTAATTTTGGGGGGATGAAGATGAAGTCTAGAAAAAGAAGAAAATGGCTGTTTTTGTTCTGCTTGCAGGTATTTTTATGTTTGTAACTTTGGAGGGAAGAATGAAAACAGGAAGTGAAAGGTATGAAAGATTTTCCTGATTTTTCTTTCTTCATTTTCCTTGCTTACTTTTGGAAGGAAGAAGATGACGGCATGGGATTAAAGAAAAACAAATAATATCCTGTAGTAGTATTTTATGCATTTTTGCTTATTTTGCTTTTGAAGGATGGTGTCTAAGACACGAACAACTACATATATGTTATCTCAGAGGGGTATATTAACCTGCATACTTGAGGAGGGATGAATACGAACATGAAGAAAAGAGGGAAAAGGAAAGAACTGAAAACAAAAATAAAAAGAACATAAACAAGAATACAGATTTAAATATAGGGTATAAGAAAATAAAATACAGGAAGAAAAAAGATATGTATATGTATATATATATATATATATATATATATATATATATATATATATATATATATATTTATATATATATATAAAGAACATGTACTGTACTGTATAGCCTATGTGAGGTGAATGTAGTGTCCATAAATTATGGGTGAAGGGAAGCGGTTTTAGGAGAGGGTGTGGGAGGCCGTTAGTGCTGGCTAGGTGGGTAGGCTTAGTGGCGGATATATGAGACAGACAGACAGACAAAGAACCAGAGAAAGAGAAAGCATTCGTGGACTGCCTACCTACTGTGTGTCGTTCAAGCATATCTCGTAACACAAAGCGGTACAAATGGCCACTTAAATGCTTTACGAATTATTCATAGCGCATTTGTTTTATAACCTGACAAAGATCGTCAACTTCTCTCGGCTCCGTTATTGGCCAGGCATTGTCAGACTGTAGGGTCGATTTGGGTAATAGTAACCAAGGAGATCAGTTTTTACCTCACAACTAAGGCTCATCGAATTTCATGCAACCAGGACTTAGTATTCAGGTAGTGGACGTCCGTTTTCCTCGGGTAAAAATATGGTAAACCATGGATAGTTACCTGTTAGTCCTGAGGCCACATCAGCCAACGTCATGTCCTACTTGACCCTCACATTTTTTCTGACATAACCACATCAGTTCCGGTACATTCAGTGTTTTTCAGGTACAGTTCCACCCACACTGACCCAGTCAAGACACTGCAGGTCCATCCAGGCCACTGAAGGTATTGTTATATCAAATCTGATCCAGCTGGGTCCGATCAGTTCACTCAGGTCAAATGATGTCAGTATAAATTCACACAAGTTATTATAGGTGTTGTGCGTTCCTTCAGCTATACAGGGTGGTCAATAAATAACGCTTCACTTCCACTCCGCTTTGTGCTTACTCGTGTGTTGTGGGGACGGCTCAGTCCATATCATCATTACCTACCCTGCATCATTAATTCGTTGCCTACTCCCTCTACCACAACCACGCCCACACTGACAGACTGAGCCGTCCACGCAGCACATTATACTGCCACGTGAGTTTCTAGTGCAGCGCTGATTACGAGCCATCTTGTATTTAGCAACTGCTGGATGATTCAGGGAGCTTCAGGTCCCTTAACTATTCTATTCTATTCTATAGCCAGACGCCCTAATCCCGCAAAGGGTGGCCGCAGACAAAACGCCTCCAAGTCACTGTCACCCACCATTTGACTACCCTCCCCCCAACTCACCCCCCCCCCTCCCTCAAATACCTCTCAACTCCATCCCTCCACCTCATCCCTTAGCGACCTAGTATTATTTTCTCTCATTATTTTTTCTTTAATCAGTTTCAGAGGCTAGATCAAGTCAGTCCTGTTCCAGTCAGTTCAGGTCCAGTCAGTTACTCTCAGGTTACTTTAAGCCAGTTGGATGGATTCACGTCCTAAAAAGGCCTGTGGCAAAATCCCTTTTTATCTGTACATTGATTTTAGAGATAGAGCAAGTCATGTCTTTTAGGTATTTATTTGGCGTGGTATTTAATTGGCGTGTGCCAAAAATACAGTAATACCCATCTGTGTAGTGGTTTTGGAGATACGGTGTAAATGTTAACAGTAACTTGTACTAATAAATACGGACCCTCAGCACATGTTAAATTTTCATGTTCTTAAGTGCAGTAGTTTATATTATACTTACCACATCAGATAAATAGTAGGTGTGTGAGGTGGGCGAAGACAAATTGGCAGGGACGGCTGATGGTAGGACATGGCGAGGAGATGTAGTCGTTGAAGATAATATCGTTGTAAGTTGGCAGGTAAGATGTAAGTAAAATATTTCTCTGAGAAAGTCGAAAGAGAAAGAAGTGGATGGAGCTGGTGGTGGGGCTGGGTGAGAGTAGCACACCCTGTGAAGACGGGTGTTGTGTGTGGGAGGGTGTTGTTGGTGGGAAGGTTTAGGTCTCGGATATCTTCAAGAAATTCGACCGTGGGTGGCAGAGAGGAGTAGGTTGGTCTTCCCCACGAGTAGATGGTTGTTGGGATATTACACCTGTGAACATGGCCAGAGTTGACTGGTTGATCTGGATGTTATCAATGTTTCAGTTCAAAGTTTTTTCCTTAGACGAACAATAAATAAACAAGCATGCGCTGCCCTCATGTGCTTGCTGACTCATGTAAAATGCGGAAAACCGGGAGAGAGGGAACGAAAGAGAGAGAGAGAGAGAGAGAGAGAGAGAGAGAGAGAGAGAGAGAGAGAGAACAGTACTGCCGGAGCAAATAAGAGAAAGTTGTGGGAAAAAGGACCGTGAAAAGGGTGAAGAGGATAATAAAGGTGGTGAGGACTGGGGTGGAGAGAGAGAGAGAGCTGGGATGAAGGCAGAGGTCTCAACAGTCCTCACAGACTCAATATGCATCCACTTGGCCCTAGTCCTACCTCGCCCTCTGCTTCACTGCTTGCCTGCCTACCTGCCTCACCCCTGTCTGAACCCCCTGCCCTATACCCTGCCTTATCGCCCTGCCTCACTGCTTGCCTACCTTCCCCCAGTCTCAGTCTCCTACCTTACCCCCTTGCCTCATCCATATATCTTACTGCCGCCTGCCTGCCTGTCTGCCTCACTCCTGTTCTAGTCCTTTGCCTTACGTCCTGCTTTATTTCTACCCTACCCTATTCCTCTGGTCACATGCTTACCCATGTTTTCCCCTCTGGCTCACCCCTGCCGTACCCCTTGCTTCACCACTTCTTCCACACACCTCTGTCCCACTTTTATCCTCATTCCCCCATTCTTACCCCTATCCTTACCCCCTGATTCATCCCCTTGCCTCATCCCCTGTTCTGCCCACCCTCTGCATTAGCCGTGCCAGACCCTTGCATATTTCCCTTCCTACCTATTTATCATCCTCCCTTCCTACTTCCTTCTTGCATTCCTCCCACCCTGCATCCCTTCCTAATACTGTCCTTCTTCCTCCTTCTTGACTTTCTCTCACAATTCCTTCTTCCTTGTTAACATCGCCTCCCTTCTTCTTCTCTTTCTCCATTCTGCCTCACCCCTGCCATTCTTCTACCTCCTTTCTGTTAACTTTCCTTCACCTCGCTACTTTTCCCTTTCCTCCATTCTTCCTCACTCCTCACTCATCTGCCTCCTCTCTCTCATTCTTCTATCAGACCTCCTTCCTTTTTACATTCCCTACTCCTGTTACTTCACCCCTCCCTCCATCCTAACCCATCCTTTTCCCTACCGCTACCTCACCCCCCTACCTCACCCTTGTATTTCTTCCCTCCTGCCTACCTTCCATTCTCCCACCCTACCCCTTCTTATTTCCTCCCATTCTTCCACCTCCTTTAATGCTTCCATCATTCATATCTCTCCCTGCTTCACCACCGACTCTTCCTTGAATTTTTTCCCTCCCTCATCATCCCTATCTTTACCTCTGCCTCCCTACGGACCCCTCCTGCCTGTATAATGGCATCTTACCTTTCTCCATCCTGCTTTCCCTCCTTTTATGTCTTCTCGTCTTCCATGCTGCCTCACTCCCATCCTTACTTCCCCCTCCCAGCCTGCGTTCCCTTTACCCTGCTTCATCCCCATCTTACCCCAGCCTCACTCCTTCCTCTTCCATCCTTTACCCTTCCTATCACCTACTTGCATTCGTGCTTCCTACTTCACCCCATCTGACATCCTGTCTTCATCTCCTGCCTCTCATCCTACTCCACCACTCTTTCTTTTCCTTATCTCCTCCTATTCTACCGCTCTTTCTCTTCCGTACTTCTTCCTCTCCTGCCTCTCTTACTCTTCTCCCATTCGGACAGTCCCACCTTTCTTGTTCTTTCTCTCTTCTCTTCATATCTTTTCCGTCTTCCTCTTCCTTTCCTCTCCTTTTTGTCTTCCTCCTTCCTCCCGTCCCCCTCTTCCCTTCCTCCCTCTTCGTCTGCTCCCTCTTCTTCTCCTTCCGTCATGATCGTCTTCCCTACCTTTCTTGCTCTCCTCCTGGTCTCTGTCCTGCTTGTCATCTTCGTCTCCTGCCCTCCTCTTCTTCCTTGCTTTTCCCCTCCTCTTTTCTTCCTACTGTCGTGCTTTTCTTTCTATCTTCTCTCCTTTTCCACTTCCTTCTCCTTCTCATCCTTTCTTCGTCGTATCTTCTCTCCTCCTCTCTTTAGCTTTCATAATATTCTCGATTGTTTTTAGTGCCTCATTTCTTTCCCCTCCCTCTGTTACTTTTCTTCCCGCTTTACGTCGTCTTCTCTTCCGTTTCTCTCTTTCTCTCCTCCCCTTCGGTCTTTCTCTACTGGTCTTTTTCCCCTCCCTGTTCTTCCTACCACGCCTAGTACCGTTTCTCATTCCCTTCTGTAAGTAACCCTTTTTTTTTTTTCCCCCGATAGACGCAGCCCATTAATCGTGAACAGAAGTTAACGCCAACACAGACTTAATCTTGCATCAGCGTCCTTATAAAGAACGTACGGTCACATCCAACCACTTTTTACTGGCGGAGCAGGCAGGCAGATAGACAGGTAGATAAGTTGATAGATTGATTGTTATTTACTGACAGAGTGGAGGTAGGGATGGGAATATTGGAAGGATGGATGGATGATTCGAAATATGGAGAGAGAGAGAGAGATAGAGAGAGAGAGAGAGAGAGAGAGAGAGAGAGAGAGAGAGTTGGACAAAGAAGGATAGATAGGTAAATTGGTAGACTGAAACAAATGCAGTAAATAGATAAATACTGACTGAAGGGGAAGATAGATAGACCGACTGGTAGATTGGCAGAAGGGACGGATAGAGATAGGCTGGACAGATAGACAGAGATTGATAAATAAACTGAGGGACGAAAATTAAGAAGGAGAAAGAAACATGGATTGAGAGAGTAAGAGTAAGAGAGTAAAGTTGGGAAAGAAATGGAAGATAGGAGGAGGACGAGCTAGGCAGGTTTGATGGGCAGAAAGTAATAAAAATGGAGTGGGCGGGGTATTGGATTTGAGAGGGAAGAGAGAGAGGAAATGAAAGCGAAGAAAAAGTGAGTAGAACATGGAAGGAGAGAGAGACTGGAAGAGAGAAGATAAGGAAGTTAGGAAGAGAAATGGATTGGGAGAGGAAAAATAAATGAGTTGGTAGACCAAGAAGAAACGAGAATAAAAATGGAGAGGAATAAAAATGAGGGTAGAGAAATAAAGCAAAGATGGAGTGAGAGAGCGGGGTAAAGGAGAGAGTATTCAAGATGTAAGGAAGGGTACAGAGAAACAAGGAAGAAGGAATGGTAGACTAGAATATGTTGTAGTATAAAGAAATGTAACTTGCAGTTATGATATCTCAAGGACGTATATTGAATAAAACAAAGTGAATTAATAAAAATAATAGTGCATTACATTTTAGAAGGAATGTAAAGGAATACTGGTATATATAATGCGGAGAGAGAGAGAGAGAGAGAGAGAGAGAGAGACAGAGACAGAGACACACAGACAGAGAGGTCTGTATAGAGAGACAGACAGACAGACAGAGAGTGGTAGGTGGTGGCGACCATCATCCACTCACTTGATGTAGTGCTGCTTACTTCTTCCTTAGCCTTTATCATTCTTTTTCTGTGCTGCCCTCCTCGCTTTCTATTTCTCCCATCTTTCCTGTCACTTCTTATTGCTTTCCTTTCCTTTACAGTTGGCTTTACATTGAGTGACAAGCCAAATGGTTTCCTGTAAGCCAAGATACCATTTACAACGCAGGTGGTAACCATATAACCAAATGATACGTGCTTCCTAGAGAGAGAGAGATCTTTATAGAGTTTATGTGAATGATGTAATTTAATCATTGACAAAAACATCCTATATAGCACTGTCCGTACTTCCCTTCTGCTGTATATCTCGTAGCTTGTGCCAGGATGGAGAGAGCAGATATATCTGCCAACGGCTACCTGCTGTTTGTTGCAGGAGTCGGGCTGAGTGGAGGCAATATGAGGGGCGGTGGAGCTGCGATTGACCCACTTTGTTGTGTCGTTCACTCCATTCTCTTCATTACACTAACACATTTTTTACTGAACTATGGTTACAAGATTCAAAACTGGTGTCTGTGCTCGTATGCTTTTTTATTAGTTTGTGCTTGTGTTTGTCTCTGTCTGCGTCTGTCTGTGTTTGTGCTTCTGTCTGTCTACTTATATCTGTGTTGGTGGTTCTGTCTGTCTGCTTATATCTGTGTTGGTGCTTCTGTCTGTCTGCCTGTATCTGTGTTTGTGCTTCTGTCTGTCTGCTTATATCTGTGTTAGTGCTACTGTCTGTCTGCTTATATCTGTGTTGGTGCTTCCGTCTCTCTGCTTATATCTGTGTTGGTGCTTCTGCCTCTCTGCTTATATCTGTGTTGGTGCTTCTGCCTCTCTGCTTATATCTGTGTTGGTGCTTCTGCCTCTCTGCTTATATCTGTGTTGGTGCTTCTACCTCTCTACTTATATCTGTGTTGGTGCTTCCGTCTCTCTGCTTATATCTGTGCTTGTGTCAGTATGTGTGGTTTTGTTTGTGTACGTGGCTGTCTGTGTTTATGTTTGTGTCTGTTCGTGTTTCCATGACTGTATTTTTGTCTGTTTTTGCGTCTGCGTGTGTGTGTCTGCTCTTGTGATCTGTGTGCTGAAGTTAGTGCAGGTACGACACTAGCATATGCTCTATGATGTTGTTTTGGTGTATATTCTTATTGCCACCAAATTATTTTATTCAGCTTGGAAGCGTAAAGGCAGTATTTAAGGCTCTTTATAGGCTCTTCAGATTAAATACAGATTATGCCTTTGAGCTGAATAGCTAACTTTTCACTGTAGCGGGTTTACTCTTACCTGACATAGATCCCTGACTGTTCTTAGCTTGGCAGATGGCCTGGTGTTGTTACATTTGAGAGTTGATGTGACAAGTAACCAAGGAGACTCATTCCTACCGCAGCTAATGTTTAACGAACTTAATGCAGTCACGACTCGGTATCAAATAGTGGGAGTGGCCCAGTTATGGAACCTAATTACCCACTAAGCCATCCAACCACCCAGCCTAATGTAGTTTAATCTAACCTAGTCTAACTAGCCTAATCTAATTAATCTCACCTAATCTAACTAACCTAATCTAATTAATCTCACCAAATCAAACTAGCCTAATCTAATTAATCTCACTTAATCTAACTAACTTAATCTAATTAATCTCACCTAATGTAACTAACCTAATCTAATTAACCTAACCAAGTCTAATCAACCTATTTTAATTAATCTCACCTAATCTAACTTAACATAACTCAGCCAAACTAACACACCAACAGCTCAGCTATTCACCACACCACCCACCCACTGGCACCGCCCTACCCATCTTAACCATCCACCCACCCACCTGTCTACGCAGTTACGCAAGCTGCCCCGTACATATATCAAACAAAGTGCGCCTCTACCCAACACCCGCAGCCCGCCTCTACCTCACTCAGTACTCAAACTTGAACATTAAATTACACAAACCCCCATGTTCATCACTCATTGTCTAGAGGCAGGCAGGGAGGGAGGAAGGAAGAAGATGGGAGAATAGGAGAGAGACGATGCAGGGATAAGGGAAGGGAAATGAGAGGAAAAGGGGTACAGCAGAGAAGGAAGAAGAGGAAGAGGAGGAGAAGGAGGATAGAGGAAAGCTGGTTGGAGAGCAGAAAAGTGGGGAGTAGGGAGAGGATAGAGTTAGTCACGGAGAAAGGAAGGAGAGTTTGTTTTATTTATTTTTTTACTTGCATGACTTTGAAGTTTGTGAATAGAAAGTGTTAATTGGTGTTTATCGTGGCAAACTTTGGTGGCAGGATTTTTATTGCAGTTTGTTACGTCTGACTTTGCTCTCTCTCTCTCTCTCTCTCTCTCTCTCTCTCTCTCTCTCTCTCTCTCTTTAATATATATTCAGAATTTATGATGTGAAATATATCTATCTATCCATCTATGTATATGTTTACCTCTTTATCTATCCATCCATCTACACACACACACACGCACACACACAGGATCTTATATAAATAGATAGATAGATACAGTAGAGAGATAGATATAGATATAGATACCGGTAGTTAGATAGATAGATATAGATACAGTTATATATATATAGTTATATGATGCAATCTGTATGAATGGTTCAAGAACTGGATCCCCACAAGTCCTGTGGTTAGTTATAAATTTTTTAGGAACAGTAAAAATACAAATATTTTTTAATTGCATGGAAAAATTTGTCATTAAAATTTTACAGAAGACAGTGGTATACATGCATTAGACATAGTCTGGATACCAACAAAGAATATTTTTCAGAGCATCATTGCATATAATACGTTTGCACATAATGCCACAATGTGTGTGACTGGTTTCGCTAGTGCAGTTTACGTTTGTGTCTTCGTTGACACGATTTCTTGGCAGAAAATTTGAGCCTAATCTTAACCTGGCATCAGTGATATTAATAAATCTGCTGCCAGTTACACGACCTTTAAATACGAGGCTGTTCCTCCATCATGGAGTGACGATAAGCAGAGACTGATGTTCATCTTTCTCTAAACGGTGAGTTAGAAGAATGGGTTGCCAGTAATAGGTTAGGTAGAGATAGGGCTGGGAAGGGAAGGTTAGGGTGAGAGGGTTTGGTAGTGACAAACTTGCAGAAACAGAGTTAGGCATAGACGAGGATGAACACAGTCAAGAATGGGCAGAGACAGGGATAGGCGGAGAATAGGATAGGAGAAACAGGAAGATGTGGAGACACGGATAAGCAAGGAGAGGATTGGAAAGACCCAGAGCCAGACAAAGACAGTTTAGTCAGACAGGGATACACAGAGACAGGTATGTGTAGAAATGGAGATAATTTCGGATAACTAGAAAGAGACAGGGATAGACAGAGACAAGGTTATGGCCAGACAGGATTAGGCTGAAAGAGTTAGTCAGAGACAGAGTTAGGCAGAGACGGGGATGGGCAGTGACAGGGTTAGGCAAAAAAACAAATTGGTAGGTATGTAGAGGATATAGGAAGGACACCATTCACGCTCGCTGCTTCCACTCAGCGTTTGTCGCCCAACTGCGTCATGCGTATTTGTTTTATGGCCTCATTAGGTGTGTGTGTGTGTGTGTGTGTGTGTGTGTGTGTGTGTGTGTGTGTGTGTGTGTGTGTGTGTGTGTGTGTGTGTGTGTGTGTGTGTGTGTGTGTGAGAGAGAGAGAGAGAGAATGTGATCAGGTGATGTAAAATGTTGGGATGAGTGATGTGATGTATTACTGATGTGGTGTGGTAATATATGGTGGTGTGTAGCGTGATGTAGTGTGATGTGTGATATGTAACGTTATGATGTACTGTGATAGTACATTATAGTGTGATATAGTGAAGTGCTTTTAATGTGATGTTGAGATAGTGTGATGTGATGTGGTGTGATGTGATAAGTGGTGTAAGGGAGTGTGATGTGATGTAGTGTGATGTGATAAGTGGTGTAAGGGAGTGTGATGTGATGTAGTGTGATGTGGTGATGTAATGTGATGTAGTGATGTTATGTGATGTGGTGATGTAGTGATGCAGTGATGTAGTGTGATGTGGTGATGCTGTGATGTGATGATGCAGTGATGTAGTGTGATGGTGATGTAGTATGATATGCAGTGACCCAGATAGGATATATAGACACACACAGGTGTCTCTTTCCTCACAGGTGTCACGGTGTTACATGTCGCTGCCACCACATTACTGCAGGGCTATTGCGGACAGTGATGGGTGAACGCATGCAGGGGTCGATGGATGGATGGATGGATAGATGACTATTGATATGGTTAGACTGATGATTGAAGGGATAGATAGATAAAGAATTCTGGATGGTTGGATGAATGGGTGGCTGGACTGATGAGTGGATGAATGAATGGGTGAACGAGCGTCCCTAGGCCAGTCGTACCTCTCCTTCTTGCTGGATATACTTTTTCTTCATTTAACCTTTAACGGAGAAGAGTTACCGTTCTCAGCCCAGTCTGCTTATTCTCCCGTATCCATGAGTATATCCTCAAAAGATTTGGAAACACCTTTCATGCCATAACCTTCTTTCTGGCCGTCAGTAAGGGTTCCGTCAGGGACGCCCTACTGCCGATCTTACATAACTTCCAAATTCTGAGTTATTCTTCTTCTGGAATTTCGGTGAAATCATTATTGCCCTGAACATCTAGTGCACAGAATCTAATTTAAATCTTTGATTTTAAAACAGCCCTCCTACGGTTTCTGCACGTCTTTCTGTGCCTTCATACCTGTGTCTCTCCGTTGATGCGTAGCTGTAGTTGTAACGGTCACTTCATCTAAGCCGTCAATATTGGCGATCCTCGGGGTTCTGCCCTTTCACCTCTTGTCTTCCATCTTTTCAGGATAATCCTCCGGGTTGTTTATCTGTAACAGTCCTACTCACCCCGGCTGATTACTCCACCCTTCACCATTCCATCCGCTTCCCACAGTCTCCGTCATAATAGTCCCAGCAGCAATCAGTGGATGACGCCTTGGCAAACCTGTCTTCAAATTTGTCTCTTATTCCTGACTGGGGAAAAAGAAATTCTGTAGTTTTTTATGCCTCTAAACCCAATACCTCGGTCTCATACCCACACAGTCACCCACATGACTATTATGTTTTCAGTGACATCCCAGTCTTTCATTATGTGTGTGTGTGTGTGTGTGTGTGTGTGTGTGTGTGTGTGTGTGTGTGTGTGTGTGTGTGTGTGTGTGTGTGTGCGCGTGTGTGTGTGTGTGTGTGTGTGTGTGTGTGTGTGTGTGTGTGTATGTGTGTTTCTCATGATCTGTACTGAAAACATTACAGCACTTGTTCCCTAATCAGCATCGCAGGTGTTAGGTGTGCTGAACTGTCTCCATGCTTCTTTAAACCTACAGAAGGGGTCTTGTGTGGGGTAGCCTACAGCTCTCATTGTGTGTGGGAGGAGGTAAGCTAATGTGTGGGTGGGTGGAGAGGAGTGGGGGGACGATGGGCAGGGGTGATGGCGGGTAGTGGAGCTAGGCGGGGTAATACACCCTGTTAAGATGAGCACTGTAGGTTGGCAGGTAGGGGCGTGGCGATGGTTTGATTCGTAATATCTCTAAACAAACGGACAATAAGAAATTAAACACCCACCACACATAATACCTGGCGCGTCACAACGCAAGTACACAGAACAGTTATCTACACAATTCCTCTCCATTTAAATCTACCTCACCCTCACAAGATAAAATATTTTCTGGCAGCTGAAATTATAAAGAAATAAAAAACACTTAATTGGTGTGTGTTTTAAATGTGGCCGTCAGGGGGACCTCATTACCGTCTACCCTCTTACCCCGTTCACTCCTTCCCTCGTCCTCTCCCTTCCCCTCTACATCCTCGTTCTCATATTCCTCTCCCCCTTTCCCTCTTCCCAGTCCAGTTTCTGTTCATTCCTATTTTCCCCTTCCCCCACCTTCTCCCTTCCGTTCTTTAGATCATCTCATCTCCCTCTTCCCTTCTCTCCCCTCCCTGTCCCTCATCTCTCATTCTCCCTTCTCCCCTCTCTCTCTCTCCGCTACCCCCTCTCTCTCTTCCATTCCCCTCTTCCGCTTTCCATTGTTTTCTCTCTCCCGCGTCTCATCCTGTTTCCACAATCCTCATCTCTCCTGTTTCTTTCCTTCTTGCTCCTCTTCCCCTCACCCCTTGTACCAGCTCCCCCTTCGCATTTCTCCTCTTCTCATTTTCCCTTTACCTCTTCCCTCTCCTCCCCTTCGCTTTTCCCTCATTCCATTTTCCCTGTAGCCCTTTCCCTTTCCCCCTTTCCATTTTCCCCTTCTCCCCTTTACCTACCCGCTTCAAAATCGTCTGCGAGAGGCAGGGCAACTCCTAGAGATGCTTCCACACAAAGAAATGTCGTTGTAGTGAAGGTATTTCTAGAGATTCTTCCAACCCATTCACTGTGACAGATCTTTCCTAAACAGAATAAATTCGTTTAGGGGAGGTGGTGGCCGAGTGGGTAGAGAGATGGTCTGTAATCTGAAATGTCGCGAGTTCGATCCCAGGCCGGCACAGGGAACAGCCTAATAGTATGAATTTCGATAAAAAGACTTTACTGGTCTTACACAAGACCCACCGATATTTCATAAAAACACTTACGCTAATATCAGTGCACCCGTCCAGAATGAGACACTCCCAGCATGTATTCCATACGGACGATGGACATTAGCACGGAAATGGTGACATGTAAAGGTATGCTGGGTCTGAAGAAATGAACTGTCAGGTCAGTGCCCAGAGTCGTGAAAAAAACTTGATTAAAAAAAAAAAAACTCTACCAATAACCCCATTTCCACTTACACATAATCATCATCTTTACATTACCCCCAACAGTTCCAGGCTGCTGTCGCCATTTTATCACTTGAATGTGATAATAGTCACGAAGAAGTTATATAGAATGTGTATAGGGCCGTAGTATTGTTTATTTTTTGCTAATGAGCTACAAGGATTATCTGTAGAAGGACGAAAATCTAAGCCAGGGTTATGGTAAAAAGAGTATAGCATCGTACACTAATTTATATCACTTGTTGGTGGCAGAATACAACAACACTAACACTCTACAGCATTTCCTTCACACCTTTTCGTGATTAATATTGTATTGTTAAGCTCTTGTTACAGATCAGCATGATACTTTTATACTGTAACTTGGGCCATCACCACTACTACTACCAACACATATCATCTTTACATTAACCATATCAGTGTAACATCACTACTACAATCATTTATGTTTTACCAATAATTTGCCAACAATGCCGGCACAGTATCACCGTCACCAACAACACAAATATCGTCACTGCGACCTTCTACACATTTCATCTTCTATATTCAAATACTTAATATCTAGGACTGCCAGTACTAATACAACTACTCATACCACCAGTACTATCCCTAGTACCACCATCCATAAACATTACACCCACAACGCTGTCACTACCATTCTAAATCTACTACTACTACCCCTAGCACCACCACTACCACCAGTACGCTACTACCGTTAATGCCATCATTGCTACTCGTACTACTACTACTAACACCACCACCACCACCAAGAAACAAGCTTATAATACAACCAGTACCATTGCCATGACCAGTTTCATCACCACTTTCACCACTATCAGTACCCGGTACCATTCTCATCAACAGTACCATTAACAACACCAACACCAACATCCAGTACCACTGACACCACCAACACCAACATCCAGTACCACTAACACCACCAACACCAACATCCAGTACCACTAACATCACCAACACCAACATCCAGTACCACTAACACCACCAACACCAACATCCAGTACCACTAACACCACCAACATCAACATCCAGTACCACTAACACCACCAACACCAACATCCAGTACCACTAACACCACCAACACCAACATCCAGTACCACTAACACCACCAACACCAACATCCAGTACCACTAACACCACCAACACCAACATCCAGTACCACTAACACCACCAACACCAACATCCAGTACCACTAACACCACCAACACCAACATCCAGTACCACTAACACCACCAACACCAACATCCAGTACCACTAACACCACCAACACCAACATCCAGTACCACTGACACTAACATCCAGTACCACTAACACCACCAACACCAACATCCAGTACCACTTTCACCACCAACACCAACATCCAGTACCACTAACACCACCAACACCAACATCAAGTACCACTGACACCACCAACACCAACATCCAGTACCACTAACACCACCAACACCAACATCCAGTACCACTAACACCACCAACACCAACATCCAGTACCACTAACACCACCAACACCAACATCCAGTACCACTAACACCACCAACACCAACATCCAGTATCACTAACACCACCAACACCAACATCCAGTACCACTAACACCACCAACACCAACATCCAGTACCACTAACACCACCAGCACCAACATCCAGTACCACCAACACCAACATCCAGTACCACTGACACCACCACCAACAACATACAGTACCACTACTACCACCACCAACACCAACATCCAGTACCACTACTACCACCACCACCACGAACATCCAGTACCACTAACACCACCAACACCAACATCCAGTACCACTAACACCACCAGCACCAACATCCAGTACCACTAACACCACCAACACCAACATCCAGTACCACTAACACCACCAACACCAACATCCAGTACCACTAACACCACCAACACCAATATCCAGTACCACTAATACCACCAACACCAACATCCAGTACCATTCACATCACAACAACCACCACCAACACCTGCATCCAGTACCACTCACATCACAACAAACACCATCAGTACCAACATCCAATACCACTCACATCACAACTACCATCATCAGTACCAATATCCAGTACCATTCACATCACCACGAACACCCCCATCACCAGCACCATCCCTGCCAGCATTGCCACCATTACCACCACCGCCACAACTAACACCATCACTACAACTGCTGCTACTATTAACATAACTGTCAAAGCCTTCAAATAGGACTGCAACACCAACACTACCATCCACACACCACCACGACTAACACCACTACCATTTACACCATCTTCACCACAAGTAGCATAAACACCACCTCAACGTACACCACCGCCACTTACACCGTTACCATTCACACCAGCATCTCCATCACCAATAACACATCTATAACACTAAAAGGTTGAGCACGTGGCCTGCGGGTGTGCCTCAAAATAAACAAGACGCGTTGCCATGGTAATCTCCTTCCTCTCACTTCTCAAGTGGGAAGTTGTTAAAGAGGGAGAAGCAGGTGGGAGGAACAGCGAGGTGGAGAAAAACGGAGATATTAAAAAAGGAAATGATTAGGTGAAGATAAAGGAGGTTGACTGAGATGAAAAGAGGAAGAATAGTTTGTAAGAAAAACATATGGGTAATATAAAAAAGGGAGGGACAAGTTTTTGGGATTACAAGAGATACATGTACTGTTAAGAAGTGGAAAATATAAGTGGAACAAACAGATACTTAAACAGCAGGCAGTAGTGTAATTAGGTGAAGAAGAGGGAGGAGAGGGTAGATGTATTAGAAAGAAGTGAGGCGAATAAATTAAAAGAGCAGAGAGGTGGGGAAATGCTGGGAAAAGAGGAAAATAATCATGGAGGAAAATGCAGGAGAGAGAGAGAGAGAGAGAGAGAGAGACAGAATCATTTTTTTTTTTTTTTATGTGTCCGACTCTGGGCATAGGCTTCACAGCCTGCTATCAAGGCCCAGTAGTCCTACATACTATGCACCTCTCTACATGTCACCACTTCAGCGCTAACACCCACCGTCCATATTGAATACATGCTAGGGCTGTCTCATACAGGACTGGTGTATTTTTACGACATGTCGGCGGGTCATATGGTAGATCAGTAAAGTCTGATTATATGAAATTCAAATCCTTAAACTATTCCCTGCCCCAGCGGGGATTTGAACCTTATCCGGTAGGATTGCAGGCCACCTTTCTACCGATTGAGCCACCGCCTCCCCCTAATGGAGATGGTAATGTTTGAGGAGAAAGGAGAGAGGAATATTGAGTGAATTAAATGGATGTAATGTAAGGAAGTAGTGTAAATAAATATAATTATAAGGGATCTCAAACTGTAATGCTGAGAACGAAAGTAAGAATTATTATGTGGAGGGAAGGGAGTGGATGAGATAATATCTCATCCACTCCCTTCCCTTCTTCTATATTATAGAAGAGAGAGAAGTGGATAAAAATTAAAAGACAAAAGAAATAGAGGTAATAAATGGATGGAAAAGGGTAGGGAATGTAAGGAACGTGATATTTATTTCATTTTTGGTATTTCCAAAGATTTTAATTCGCCTCTGAAAAGACCGCTCGTACTGAATATGCTAATGAAGACTGTTATCTAACCTCTTAAGTTTGATCATTTTCTCCTTAACTAACCACGCGTATGAGGCGAAAAACGTCCATCAGTCAACACTACAGAGCAGGAAGCCTTCAGTGTATGCATTAAGAATGTTTCTAAACTCTTCTAGTCCCAAAGTTGCTTCTTAAACCTTCACTATGAGAGGCTTCTTCTTGAGGTAAACCCTTCAGCTCGAGGGCCTGTTTTCCATTTTCCTTGTGTCACTACCAGGTGATTTTATTCGGCCTAGGTAGGACATCAAGCAGTGAAGGGGTCAGTGCAGGCTGTACCTAACTCATTCGGTTCCACAAGTCATTCCTACGGTGAGTGAAATCACATGGTGGTGGAAGGAACACAACTGAAATACTGTCAAAATGAAGGGGTTGATAGGTTGTTTTATGCCTTCAGTATGACAGGCTACTTTTGAGATGAATTAAAGCATCCCAAATTTAACAAAGTAAATAAAAAGAAAAAAAAAGCTCATCGTAATGGAGTTAATTCTACTAGGGTAGCAAGAATAAAGGAAACAATAATTGTGGTGTGAAGGGATCACACACACACACACACACACACACACACACACACACACACACACACACACACACACACACACACACACACACAGAAAGAAAGAAATACTGCGTGCTTGAAAGTCTCCACATTTAGGAAATCACTGGACTTTTGCATTTCATGTAGTAAAATTGTAATGGTTTTGTTTTGAACGTTGTGAGTGACTGAAATAAAATTGTAGTATTATTCATATGAACGTTTAAATTTCTCGCATGGCGAGTCTCATAAATTTATGCACAAATGCACCCGCACACAGATTGCAATTAAACAAATGTTGTTATATTTGTACACCCGCATTCATATTTGTACACACACACACACACACACACACACACACCATCGGACTAAGATGTAAATAGCTGGTAACTATTCAGCCCCTTCAATATCGTGATATCTTTTGAGTGTAATTCTTCTTCTTCCACACGAGTGTGTTCACCTTTGGAGAGGCAGTTCCACTTGCAGGGAATAGATATAGTTTTCAGTTATCTATTCATCACCAGAGGTCTGTCCTAAGGTAAATAAAATACTGGTGGTATAAGAAGTAAATGATGTAAATGCGTCCTGGTAGTGAAGTGGTTAATTTGATAACAAATGCCAGGTGACGTAGACAAAAACGCTGTGGATGACCTAACTTGTCTACTGGTAACGGATGTCAAATAGTTCAATGCGTCACATTAATGAAACTGTTAATTTCGTTATAAATATAATCTGATTTAAACAACAAACACAGGATGTCGTTGAAGCCAGTGGCACAAACCCCTCCCACACGGTGACGTCATTATTTAGTGTAGCCGGGGTGTGTCCACACGATTTTAGTCCACCTCGGAAAACACCAAGTATTAACATGGTTAACTGGAGGGGCACTCACTGGAGCGCATCTCTCTGATAAGGGCAACGTAATTCCGGATTCAGAATCTGTAATACAATCTGGATCGGTCCCAGAAGTTAATCGATTGTTCCCTGGGGCATGGGCTATCTACCCACCAAATTTGGTCAATATCTCTCCTTTAGTTTTTGAGTAATCTTTCTAACAGACAAGCAAATTAACAATCAAACTAACAAACAAGAAAGAAAACATGCTGTCCTTATCGTAGAGAATGAATGCTGTAGTTAACGCCCGTATTAGATAAATTAATCCCTTTTAAATTATCCTTCCTAAACTTAATAAAATAGTCTGGCGAGAGAGAGAGAGAGGGGGGGGGGAAGGAGCGAGAGAGAATGATGTTCTCGGGCTAATAGTAGTAGTAATTGAACGCCTAGTTTTATCTGCAAATTGAACCCTGTCGATTGCAAGCTGAAGTACCGTCATGCTGCAGTGGTGCATCCTTCTTTCTAAAGATAGGGATGGGACTTTATGGACGTTTGTATAACCTTGTGAAGGCGTCCAGCACCGCCTGTTGGTTGAAGGGGTTCTAACTACTTCAGTATTACAAATAACGCCAAATGATTTTATTTGGCCCAGTGAGTCATAGGAGCCCAAGGGTTATTTTTGTACTAAACATCATCTGATTGTCGCTGTATCCAGTAGTACTATTGGTCATGTATTCATTAAGTCACTGCCTAACAAAAACAAAAGAAAAAGCGCAGTTTCTGTTTTCCTTAAAGGGGGATAAAGTAGAAAATGGGATGTTCCTTACGAGCAGGAGGTGGAGGGCGGGGAGGGTAAGTCGGCCAAAATTTACAACACTGATGTGAATGGGGGAGAAGGAGGGTGGTTGGGGAGGTGACGGAAGGGAGGGGAGGGGAAGGGAGTGTAGCTTAGGAGATGAGGGGGTGGGAGGGGTGGAAGGGAAATAAAAGAGGAGAAATATAGTCTTAAGAAAGGGTTATTTTCAACGCTGGTTCGGCCATTAAGGAAAACGATGGCGGTGTTGGTCCCTGCGGCAAATTTGTCCCAGAAGGAAAATGTGTTGTGGGATAGATGGAAATTGTGGCTGGAGAGAGAGAGAGAGAGAGAGAGAGAGAGAGAGAGAGAGAGAGAGAGAGTTCAGGTTCGTGACCGTAACAGTGTAAGTACGTAGGTAGGAGCTCTATTAAGTTCTCGTAGGTAGGCAGGTAAACTTGTAGGTAGGTAGGGAGGAATGAATGTTATTAGGTAGTTAGGTAGGTAGTTATAAAATCTTCTTTCTAAGTTCAGGTAGATGGATAATGTAGACAGTCAAAACAGAACTTCTGTAGGTAAGCAGGTAGATGTGTAAGTAGGTAGGAGTGAAAAAATGTTGTAGGTGGGTAGATAGGCAGCTAACACTAAAATTTTGCAGGTAAGTAGGTATAAAGAGCAAATATTTTAGTGGGTGGATAGCTATTACTGGAATTTTGTAGATAGGTAGATAAGTGGGTGGAAGTGAAATGTTGTAGGTGGGTAGGTACCTAGCTACTACTGAATGTTGTTGGTAAATATGGCAGATACAGTATTCTGTTGATAGGCGGGGGGGGGGGATAGTAAGTAGATAGGTCTTGAAAAATTTTAGATAAGTGTGTTGATTGGTAATGACGTAGGTAGGTCTTTAAAAATTTTAGATAGGTAGGTAGGTGTGTTGATTGGTAATGACGTAGGTATGATCTCTATATAAATGCGTCTTCTTTAGTAAATGGATGGATGTTGAAAACTGACATACTGTATATTGTATTTTTGTATGTATATTGTTAGATTCTACTACTACTACTACTACTACTACTACTACGACGACGACGACGACGACTACATCACTTAATCATCATCATCATCATCATCATCACTCTCTTATTATTGTTGTAATGGATGAGTAATATTTATTAGTGTAATAATTGTTGCTATTATTGTTTTCAGCATACTGATAGTTTAACTGACAGTGTCATTGTTTTTCACGATATCATCACGTGTTTGTTTTTGTTGTTTTATTGTTAATCCTCTTTTCAGCACTGATATGTGTACTTAAAAAATTCCTAATGCTGCTGTTTTGTCGTGCTTTTTTCTTTTATGGCACTGAAAAATCTCAAACAGCAGTGCTTGTGAGTCATTTAAACTGTTATGCCGGGATCCCTCACCAACTTGATTCTCAAGATTTTTGGTCTTTCCTGTTTTTTTTTTTTTTTCTCATACCTGCATATTTACCATTGTATTCTTATTCCTCTCAGATCTTGTGCTCTTCTGGGTTACTGCAATTCTTTTTCCATTAATTTGCTTCTGATATGAGCAGATCTCTTTTGTTCTCATTAACCATCTGTATTGTATGGGTTACTCTTGGGTCCTGCAATACATTTTTTATATTCTTCTGGCCTAACTATTTTCAGTTGTGCTCTTATTCCTTTTATCGTATCTGTTCTTCTTGGTTACTGATGTTCTTTCCTTCATAATTGGCTTACCAAAACATTAATCATTGTGTTCTTGTAACTTTTATCTCATCTGTTATTCGTGGTTAATGTTTTTTCCCTATTATTCTGAGATAAACATTTGCATTTGTGTTTTAATACCTTTAATGTTATTGTAAATTCATTGTTACTGTAATAATTTTTTCATATTGTTTTAACCTAAGCATTAACCCTTGCATTCTAGCCATTGTATCTTTTCTGTTATACTCGGTCTTTACGAATCGCTTATATTATTCCTGTTCCACAAGTGTTTACCATTTTCTTCTTAGTCTTTTCATCATATTTGTTATTCTCGTTCGCTACAGTTCATTTTCCTTATTCCTGTGAGTTACATATTTATCAGCATGCTTTATTGCAATGCCGTGTGCTGTGTGTGACCGCCTGGCCATTGTGTGTGTAATGTCATGTGTTGTTTGTCCTATGTCCGTGAGGTGAGGTGGGAGAGGATGACATAAAGCTGATGTGTCAACGGTGACTGCCTTACACACACACACACACACACACACACACACACACACACACACACACACACACACACACACACACCAGGGGCGTACTCGCGGTCTCTTTTGGTCGTTTAACCCTGCATCTTCCCTCCTCCTCAGTGGTCATAATACGCAAACTGTCGGATATGTTTGTGACCTTACAAAACCATAATTCCATTAGTCTCACCTTTCCTCTCGGCTCCCATGCCTCTCAACATGGTAGGTCATGAGTATTTTGCAAAGGGGAACCTTCCCTCCTCTGACAGTCCTGGATACGCCCTCGCCTGCTAACCCACCAGCTTAAATATATTCAATGCCATTTTAGTCTGGCCCTCATCCAAATTAAACTGACCTGCTTTACCTCCACGTACAGTGCAGGTGAGCACAGTTTTACCACTGGTAGTTACTTATTATTGCCGTGGCTGGCCTTTGTCAAATGTTCATTATTTTTCCATAGGTGAAAATGTTGAATTGGAGAGAGAGAGAGAGAGAGAGAGAGAGAGAGAGAGAGAGAGAGAGAGAGAGAGAGAGAGAGGATATCGCAGGTGGTAATAATGATTGTGATAAAGATACAGATTATGATAATGGAAACCGGGAAAATGACAGCAATGAAGATTATATAGAAAAAATGTAATAAATGAGAAAATAAGGTTACACACACAGTTACCCTGTCATCTGTTCCATTACTCACTTGCCTTTGTCTCATTCACTTTCACTCATTTACTCCTTATTCTCTCACATATTCAATTGCTCTCATTCATTCACTCCTTTCTCAGACTGTTATTAATCTTTTCTTTCAGTCAGTCTCTTCACTGATCTTCACCTTCACTCTTCATTCACTCAGTCAGTCTTACAGGAAAAACAGGAGGATTGTAAAATGAATCAGCTAATTTGTTGCTCAGTCATTCAGCTAAATAAGAAGACAAGGAAACAAGTGAGCGAATGAGTGAGTCAGTGAATTAGTCAAGTGAATGAGTCAGAGGGGCAGTCAGTCAGTCAGCCGCTTGGGTAGTGGATGAAGAATGAAGTGAGTAAAATAAGTCAGTTATCTAGTTTAATAGTCATATAAGAAGCAAGGAAATATGTCGGTCAGTCAGTCAGACCTCAGTATACCTGGTAAGGCAGTGAACAGAACCTGTACTGAGTGGGTGGGTGGGTGAGTGAATGGTGTGGCAGCAGAGGTGTTGACTTAATCATTTGAGGCAGGCATTAAGGCAGTCCCTCAGGTTAATGCCACTCCACCTTTTCCACACTACCACTCCAATACCAGACATACTCACTCACTCACTTACACATTCACTCACTCACTTACACACTCACTTATTCACTTACATATTCACTTATTCACTTACATATTCACTTATTCACTCACACATTCACGTACTCTCTTACACATTCACTCACTCACTCACACACTCACTCACTCACACTCATACACTCACTGTCACTCACACATTCACTCTCACTCATACATTCATTCACTCACTCACACATTCACTCACTCACTCATACATTCACTCACTCACTCACACATTCACTCACTCACTCATACATTCACTCACTCACTCATACATTCACTTACTCATACAAACATGCACATACTCACTCACCCATGTAATACGCTCACCCTGCCTCTGTATGCTTGCTCGCTCACATCCTTACTCGTAGTTACTCACTTTCTCACTCATTCTCCCTTTTTCCCATACTCCATGTTACTCTAACTCATCCTAAATTACTCACTCGCTCACTCACTCATTCATTCATTCATTCATTCACTCATTCATTCATTCATTGACTGACTCCACGTTGGTTATGTAAACGTTTCTCTTTCCCTACTGCTCGTCTATTCATTCATTCAGTTTTCACTATTTCACTCATTTGGTCCCTACATCTTCACTTGTCATATACACTCAGTCACTCATTCCAGCCTTTCATTCCTAACAGGTTTCTTGCTCACATCTCAGGTACTCTAATTCATTCATTTTTCCCACTTGCTCCCATCCTTTCAGTCACTCACTTTCACCTACTCACTCTCACTTACTCCCACCCACTCACCTACTCAGTCAGTCCACCCTATGCATTATTTTGCTCTTCTTCTATTCATTTTCATTCACTTTATTTATCCACATACTCACTGTGTCCACTTTCTCACACACAGACTCAGTAACCCACTCACTAAAACATTCAACGGCTGTATTCACTCTCTTATTCTCTCCCGTGGTCCATATTCGCGCAATACTCCGGTCACTTCACATTCCACAACTACTCCACATTCTGCCTTTGCTCCACACTTACACTCACTCCACACTTCACACTTAGTATCCTTATTTGCTCCACACTTCACACTTGGTATCCTTGCTTGCTTCACACTCCACACTTGGTATCCTTACTTGCTCCACACTCCACATTCACTCCCATACCCTTATCTACTCTACACTCCATCCCCACTCTACCCCTCGACATTCATTCCCCACTCAGTCCACTCCACACCTACCGACACCTTCATACTTACTCCGCTCCACATACACACATTTTACACTTACTCCACACCTACTGTGCACTCAGCATCCACGCCACACACATACTCCACGCACTCCACTCCACTTCACCTCCACACCCACTTCACACCTACTCCATATCGCACCCTCTCCATTCCACCCCCATGACACACCCACTCCATTCCACACCCACTCCACCCTCACTCCACACCCACTTCACACCTGCACACCTACGTCACGTAATCCCGACTCCCTCCACTCCCAGTCCACACCCAGTCCACCCCGCCCCAGCATCAAAGCAGCGGGACCTCAGAGCTGATACATATTCGCAGAGGTGCACGGTGGGGCAGGGGATGGAGGGTTAGGGTAAGTGGAGGGGTGGGTCAAGGCACTGAGAGAAAGTGATGGCTGGGTGGAGGGATGGAGGAGGTGGAAGGCTGTTAAGTGGAGGAGATGAGTGGAAGGATGGGTAAATGGAGGGGCAGGTGTAGGAAGGGATGGAGTGGGTAGATGGAGCGGGAAGGAGGTGAATGATCATGGAGTGGAGGGGTTGGGAAAAGAAAGGTGGATCAGTAGATGAGTGAATGGAATGACCGAACTGATGAGTAGATGGGTGAGTGAATGAATGAACGAATTAGTGAATGAATGAGAGTCCATAGAGTGATGGATAGATGGATCAATACCAGATAGATTTATGGATATATGGATGGATAATTGATAAATGAATGTATAGATGGATGGATAGATTATTGGTAGATTGATGAATGATTGATAAAAAATGATATATATATATATATATATATATATATATATATATATGAATGAATAACCTGAAGGTAAATGGAAATGGAGGCTTGTTTGTGTGAGTGGATAATGATTAATTTGGTGGATGGTAGAGGTGTAGTGAATAATTAGAGCAGTAGAGGAGTAGGTGAAGTTAGTGGTGCAGTGAAGGGGGGATGTGGAGAAATAGGGGTGATGAGGTGTTGTGTGTAGGGAAGGGGGTTAGTTGAGGGGGAGAGAGGGAGATTGAAATGCTTTGGAGGGAAAAGCAAGGCAATGTAAAAATCGTAAGGTAAGTGGATGGTTTGATGGGTGAATTGATGGGTGGGTAAATGAATAGATGGGTAGATGGATTAATACATGGATGGATGAATAGATAGTTAAATGAATGATTAAGTAGTAGCTGGATGAATAGTTAGGTTGCTGGATGGATGCCTAGAAGAATGGATAGATAGATGGATAGATGGGTAAATGAGTGGACGAGTAGATGAAAGAATGGATGGATAGATATGTGGATGAGTGGATGGATACATGAATGAATGAGTGGATGGAAATATAAATGGATGGATGGATGGATAAGTGAATGGTTGAGTTAGACTGATACATAGATAGATAGAATGAAGACAGATAGATAGATACCTCCCACTCAAACCTCATCTCAGTCCAGTCTTACTCCACATTCCCTTCACTTAGTGGGACAGCTTCGACTGATCTCCGCCAACAGACGATAGTAAACCTGGGAAAACAGATCCAGGCCTTTACCTTACCTGTGGAATAGATCTGCCACTGAGAGCTGTTCCCTGCGTCCTGGAAATTGATGGTGAGGGATGAGAAGCGGCTGGTGATTAAGAGCGGCGTCTATATCCTAATGAAAAGAATGTTCAACATGGTAAACTTCATGGGGATATAGAGCTTACTAAGGATTCCATGGTAGCAGTTGTGTCAGTGTTCATGTTAATGGTTCGTACACTCGCTAACATTACTGCCAAAGGTGACTGTGGGAGCAGAAACGGAGGTATGAAGGGGGTAACACAAAATTATTTATTTTTATTGAACAGTCCCATATAATGCTACAGTATAGGCAAATTACCGACAGTATATATTCATCCATAACCGGATTTGTCCTGAATTGTATCCTTAGTTATACTGGTAAGGGTGGCAACTGACAAATCATACCCTATTGACTCTAGGCTTAGATTACGGCAAATATATAAAGTATACTGGTGAAAAGAATGTATGCAGGTGTGAAGGACATGTGGGAATGATTAGAAGATGCGGGTGTGTTGGCCTATAGATGAATGTATTAGGTCTGCGTTTCTTTGTTGAATGCTTCCTTTATTTTGGAAGATAAGATGGCCCTGGGCAGTGATAATGTCAGGGTTTCATTACTGTGTTAAAGGAAGAAAGAGTGCTTCCATAAATGCTTGTTTGGAGGCCGTCGGGTAGATGTTTTTAAGATGAGTCAGGACAGAGACTTGTCCAGGAGTCCTGATAGTCCCTTTGTTAATCTCTGATGTAATTCACCTTGACTAACATATGGCCCGGGTTATAACATCCTAAGTCCAGTGAAGAACAGGCGACATTAGCAGAGTCCTGTTCCTGGGTGCTACTGTATATAATATGGTCCCAAAGTCGTCAGGTGCTGGTACTCACTGCTAGAAGTACTCGGTATTGACGAGGGTGATTGAAAGACATGTTGCTCACCGCCAAGCTTGTATAGTCGGTAGAGGAGCTCTTATAACCACAGCTGAGGTAGCAGTTTGATGTGAACTCGGTACCTTATTGTCCATAGAAAGCGAAGGTGGTGCAGATTTCACACATTAACATCAACCTAGTTATTCGATAATGATATGCTACCAGGGGCGTTAATTAGTCCGTTACCCTGAAATGTTCTCTACTACGATTGCCTAGCCTCAGACCCCTACGCATCAAGGTGGGTAAGGTAGGGTTGGCTGTTACCATTTACACTAGAACTATTCAAGTATGCATACAGACAGATGCCACCTTTAAATAAGGCTGCAGTGCAGTTGGTGACGTCCGAGCCATGCCGTCAATTAAACAAAGCCTCTTATAGAATTGTGTAATTGCTCTCCATTGACATTTGGCTTTATAATTTTGTATTGAAATAATTCAGGTACATTTCAGAGCACAAACTAAACCCCTTTGGTACAGAGATGCCTTTAATAGTTTGTTCTTGCTATCAGCAGATTATTGTATTCTGTTTCTGGTGGACCTCTCTTAGTGAAGCTGTCAGTGACGGCTGTATTGTAACCCCTCCAGTGTGCAAAGTGTCTCCCAAGTGACTAAATTTGTCTGGTGGCAGCAGGAATAGACTAAGAAAGAACGTCATTGGACTGAGGGGGTTAAGTATATGTGGCATCAGTAAATAACAGAGCTGAATGTTAACTAACAATTGTTTTGTTTTGGCTTCCAGGGTGTGGGGCCTACAATCTGCTTATACACCAGGTAAGTCTGTGATTCGCCTTATGTGAAACAGGTATGTTTAGTTTTCTGTATTCCCATAGTTTTCATACTCTAATAGAATCCATAATACGCTCAGGTCAATTAAAAAAAAATCCTTGTTCTTGTAATACTTTTTTTGCTGTACAAGAATAGATAGTCATATCATGGCCTGTAACACTGCAACTTACATTCCTTAAAACTGCTTTGTTTTTCCTCCCATAAACACTGTTTACATGTTATATCTATACTGTAACAGTCTGTTTTTATTTTTCCTTAAGGATAATATGAAATGGCAATACCTTCACAGATATCAGAAACTATGCAAGCTTGACCAAAATCCATTTCTGCCATTGTACAGTCCTAAATAATTGTTACACATTACCAACTGGAGAGCAAATGTTGGAGAAAATGAATTAAGGGGCAGTGATGGGAATAGTGCAGAGCCTTGGAATGGCGGGAGGGAGTGGTGGTAGAGAGACTTAGTGGTAATAGAGGTTTACAGCGGTGAGAGAGAGTACTTACAGAGGAGTTCACCGCGGTGAGAGAATGCTATTAGAGAGGTTTACAGCGGTGTGAAAGAGTGCTATTAGAGAGGTTTACAGCGGTGTGAGAGAGTGCTAATAGAGAGGTTTACAGCGGTGTGAGAGAGTGCTAATAAAGAAGTTTACAGCTGTGAGGGAGAGTGCTGTTAGAGAGGTTTACAGCGGTGAGAGAGAGTGCTAATAGAGACGTCTGGGTTGGTTACAGAGAGGCTTTGAATTATGACAAAGAAGCTTGGAGTGGTGATAGACTTGGAGTGGTGGGAAGGAGTGGTGACTGAGATGCTGGGAGTGGTGACAGAAAGTCTTGATTGGTGGTGGGTTTAGAGGGAGTTTTGATACGAGCGATTTGGAGGGAGTGGTGATAGAGGGTTAGTTGTACTTGAACATCACAAGGAAGGTAGTTGCTATAGACACGGAAGATCAGAATATAAAACAAAATACTGTACACAGATTAAGACAGGTAAGAACATAACACCATTTGTTGTACTGTTTGGCCTTCCTGTCCTTTCCTGCCCGTCACTGTTTCTGTTTGTCTGTCTCTATTTATCAGTCGATCTTACTCCCGTTTCTTTAACCTCACCCTTTCTCCAGCTTCCTCCTACTCCTCCTGCTGACATCATTCCCCTTTCACAACTTCCCTCCACCTCATCCTCTCCCTCATTTCTGTTTTTAGCAGCCTCGTACTCCCCTACTCCCGAGGCCGTAGTGTGATCATAGAGGTAAAGGACGGAACTGAGAGGCTGCTAGAGATTGAGCAGCGTATAGAGCTGACATTAGGTGACCAAAGCCGACGCATACAAGCATGTTTGAGTCTTTGAAAATGAATGATAAATGAACAATTGTCTTCTATATCCTCCTCCCCTCAACACTCTATCTTTCTCCCATCCTTCTCTTCCACCCTCCTCTCCCTCTTCTATCCACCCCTTCTTCCTTCTCTACCATCCTCCCTCCCTTCCCATCCCTCCCTCTTCTTACCTCCCTACCCTCCTTCTCCTCCTCATGGTAGTCCCTCTTCTGCCCTCCTTCCACTGTCTCACTTCCTCTTCCGTCATCCTTCCGTCTCTTTCTCCTCGCCTCTCCCCCTCATTCTTCACTTATCTTTCACAAACAACCTCCAAGACCATTAGGTTAGTTATGGTTTTATTTCCTTTGTACTTCTTTGCACTCTCTAGCCATCATCCGCTCTAAATGCTATTTCTCTATCATTCTTTCTGTCTGTTATCGTTTGTACTTCTTTGTACTTCTTTGTACTTTCGGAATCACCTGCTCCAAAGTCTATTTCTCTATCTTCCTCTCTGCCTCCCTCACTCCCTGTTCTTTCCTCCTCTTCCTTTAAATTCTTCTCCATACCCTCCTTCCTCCCTCACATCCTTTTCCATCTTCCTCACTTCTCTTGCCTCTCCCTCCCCCCTCACTCTGCCCCGCTGCCACCAGCACAGTCCTCACGCTGATATACAACACAGCATCTGAGTTTGAGTAGGGAGGCAGGGGGAGGACGGGGAGGGGGGGGAGGAGAAGGGAAAGAGGGTGAAGAATGGAGGAGGAAGAACGCGAGAGAGAGAGAGAGAGAGAGAGAGAGAGAGAGAATTCTTCAGAAATCATCTTGCATACTTCCCAAATTTGAGCTGAAGAAAATTGTCGGGCTTTAGAAATAAAAACAGTAATAAATGACATAACCATCATCACCATACTGTTGGGATTATGAGGGATTGTTTTACACCTTCACCACGTCGTCTCCTTTGATATGAATAAACCGGAATATTACGATGGCAGCAAGAATAACATAACACAGCTGACAGCAGGCCAAGGGCGCGGGGGTTAAAGTTGTGGACAAGTGTGATGAAACACTTGTAGACATTTCCAAAATGTTCTGGAGAGAGAGAGAGAGAGAGAGAGAGAGTTTTGGAAGTTAGGTGAGAGGCACACAGAAGGAGACAGACAGTGAGATAAAGCCGGATATCAAGAGGAATGCTGGGAGAGAGAGACGGAAGTGGAAAGGGAGGGGAGAGGGAGAGGGGGAGATAAAAAGAAGGGGAGGGAGATGATCAGTTGACAAATGGAGGGAACGAGGTGGGAAGGACTGGGGAGAATAGAGAGGGGAAGTAGAAAAAGTGAGAGAGAAGGGAAGAGGGGGGAGGAGGAGGAGGGAAGAGGGGAGGTAGATTGACAGAAAGGTTGAGAGAGAGATGGGAAGGAGAGAGGAGAAGGGGAGAGGGAGAGAAGAGGTAGGTTGGGGGGAGAGAAGGGGGTATTCAGAATACACGTCACCTCCACCTCCAAGTTGGAATTGCTCCTGCCTGAGAGTGTACACACACACACACACACACACACACACACACACACACACACACACACACACACACACACACACTCTACATAGTACCCTTTTTGCATGTGTGTGTGTGTGTGTGTGTGTGTGTGTGTGTGTAAGTAAGAGTTAGATAATGTAATGGTAACTGTTTAGGAGGTCCTTGTTACATGTGTTGGGAATAGCTTAGTACAGTACTTAACACCTTCACACCAAGGACGTCATTTTTGCTGCACCTGTACTACCTCCAAACCATTCTACTACAGAGAGGCTACGAGCTGCTGTAATTAGTTGTAGCTTTCATCAGTTGTCATAACCACCAGGATTATCACTTTAAGCGAGTACAAATTATATAGCAGCATCATAAATACAGTATAAATTGCTTGCTGTTGCCGAAGGAGTTAAGACATTGCATTATGGAACTTGCCCCCCCCCCCTCTCTCTCTATCTCATTTACCATGCTTAATTCAGGCTTTAACCAGATGATTTTAATCCGGCTGGGAGAAGATTTGGCAGTCATAGTGTTAAAACCCGATCAATTCTATCAGCGACATGAACTCTCTTAGTTCCCTACTTCAGACGATTTTATTCACAGTCATTGGTTCACATAGGTACTGTATTGAGGCAGACACCACCTGATTTTATTGCACCCGAAGGAAGTTTCGGAAAACATAAACGTTTTTCACTACCTTGGATTTACTCTTCTTAAATGTTGTTAAAGGTAGACGATTCTACTCACTCCATATATGTGTATGAGACAAAAAAGACAGACACAGATAACATGGAAAGAATGAGAAAGGTGATGGTGTTGAAGGGGACAGCACAAGTCCAGTCTCCACCAGTTAGTTACAGTGGTTATGGGAAATATATTTTGGTATTGGTGACTAAGCCGTCCCTGCAACACACCAATATTTACCATCTGAGTGGTAATGGGTAACTACATGAACCACCATGTATAATAGTTAGTGGTAGATAAATCAAATCCCATACTTATATACATAGCATGTCAAGAAAGGAACACTTAGAATAACGGGTGCGGTGGAACAGAATCAATTATGAGATATGAACGCTGGATGGGTGAATAGTACGCTATAATAACGCGATAAGCCAGTGACAGAGTGGATGTATAAATGAGGATTAAGTATTGTGTATGTCAGGGTGAAGTGTTAAGGAGTTTTGGAAGTGAAGTCGTTGGGTAGAATGAGGGAAAGGGAGGTATCGTAGGTAGGTAAGTTAGGAGATAGAAATTTGGTGATGATGAAGGCAGGTAAGAATATCTGTAGAGAAACAAATGGGAAAGTAGATAGTGAGGTTGGCAGGTGATGAGGGAGGTAGGGAGGTAAGCAAGTAAGGAAGAAAGTAGATAGGGAGGTATACATGTAAGAAGCAAGCTAGGTAGAGGAAAGTGGTGAGGAAGGTACGAGGGAAGGACGCAGCTAGGCGGACAGGCGGGCATGATGGAGTGCGGGCAGGTGTGTTATGTGTATTCATGTGCGAGTTATTGTATGTTTGTGTGTATTGCTGAGATTATAATGTTCCACCTACATCTTCATCACTTCCTCCTCCTCCTCCTCCTCCACCACCACCACCATTATCTCCATTACCTCCAACCCTCCTCCCATCCTTCCTTTACTACCGGCTTATTCCGCATAATAATAATAATAATAATAATAATAATAATGATAATGATGATGATGATGATGATGATGATGATGATGATGATAACAGTAGTAGAAAAGAAAAGAAAATTTTTTGAACGTTAAAATAAATTTTTAATGTCAATGAAGTAACATTCATTTCCTCCAGTTCACTTACTCAGGAGGTAAAGGCCAGATTAGCTTTTTTTCCCAAGAGTTTGTAGTTATATTGACTAAATGAAAATTTGTCTTGCTAAAATTAATTATACCCAGCACAGACTCTCTGTATTACCCTCCTTCCCTCACACACCCTCTCCCACTCCCACTCCCATTCCCTCTCCCTCCCCTTCCCCCCTCCCCTTCCCCTCTCCCTCCCCTTCCCCCCTCCCCTTCCCCTCTCCCCCCCTCTCTCTCTCTCTCTCTCTCTCTCTCCTTCCCCCCGTCCCCCGTCCCTCTCTCTCTCTCTCTCTCTCTCTCTCTCTCTCTCTCTCTCTCGTAGAATGTGTTGTAAGTATCCTTTTAATCATTTTTCAAAAATTTTTCTAATCCTCTTTGCTGTCTGTCAGTTTCTGATTTATAACTATCTGTCTGTCTCAGTCGGTCTATCTATCTATGCATCTGTGTAGTCTTTCTTTATCTGTCTATCTATCTGTTTGTTGAGACAGTAACTGAGAAGGAGAATGATAGCACAGTAGAGGAAATGAATGTGAGAATGAGTGAGATCCTGGCTTCCACGAGGCAACAGAAATGACTCTCTCGTTAGCGTCATTTTCCACATGCAAATGACTTCCGCTCCTCTGTGTTGATAATAACAAGTGAACGATCAGAGAGGAATGATGAGTACTCTATTAATTGTACGGGAGTTTTGGAAATATTGGAAGAGGATGGAAAGAGTTGAGTGCGTGCATGAATTGGTGAGAGTCTGAGGAAAAACTGGAAGGTAGATTGTTTGGTCGACAGACAGACAGATGGATAGACAGACAGACAGATAGATTGACAGATAGGTAGGTAGAAAGATAGGTAGATAGACTAACATATGCACAGACAGATAGACGAAGAGCACTCAGTGAGTGCAATACTCGTGCTCTCACCAAGTTACCTCTTGCCAGTCTTAGGCGACAAGGAAGCTCAGTATATCGGCACTGATACTTTTTGTAGTCCCCATAAATCACATTTTTAAAAAGTCGTGTGAAAACAGCTTTGACATAATATCAAATATTTGCCGAACAGTTTAATGCTTCAATTTAGTCCCAAATAAGGAAAATAAGTTTTTCAAACGCTAAAATGATGGACGGTCTTTGATATCTTACTTTCCTTGTTTACGGCAAAATGGAAGCATAGTATTGTTGAGCAAGTACTTGATATTGTATCAGAGCTATTTTCATAAAATAATTTTTCAATTTGAACACGTCTTTGTGCAGATACTATGTTATCAGCGCGGATATTTTTAGTGTCGATAGTTTCAGTATCCTTGTAGCACAAAACATACCGTACAAGTGTTCGGTTGGTCTTAGGGCTGAATATCTGACATTGTCCTGTGACTTAACCCTCGCTAAGTTTCGTCCAAATCAGATCAAAAGTGTTTTAGTTGGTTTGTTCACACAGACACGGGTCGAACTTTGACCTTACCTTGTGGCCTGGAGCCCCGATTCAATGTTCTCAAAGTTGACTTACTTCGTTCTTGCCATAACCTGAACTGTTCCACCCATTTTGATTTACATCAGATGAAATTGTTTTATTTATTTTTTTCAGATCAGATTTTGACCTAGCCCTGTGTTATTGACCTTTGACGTAGTGATCTAAAATAACAACACGTCAGCCCCTTCGCCAACCCACAACCCTTCCACCGTGTTTGCTTGAAATCCGATGAAAACTTTCTCTGTTATTTTCTACACACACACACACACACACACACACACACACACACACACACACACACACACACACACACACACACACAGTCGGGCAAAACATAACTGCTCTCGGACAGATAGATATAGATAGATAGATAGATAGATAGATAGATGGAAAAGATGGATGGATGGAAATGATGGATGGATGGATGGACGAATATGTAGATACAGTAGTTGGATGGAAGGATGAATGGATGGATGATTGGATAGATTTGTAGACAGACTGATTAATAATTAGATAGGCAGGTGGCTCAATCGGTGGCTCAATCGGTAGAGAGGTGGCCTGCAGTCCTAACAGACCCAGGTTCGAATCCCGGCTGGGGCAGGGAACAGTTTAAGGATTTGAATTTCATTAAATCAGGCTTTACTGATCTACCAGAAGACCCGCCGACATGTCGTAAAAATACCCCCGCTAATACCAATACACCAGTCCTGTATGAGACAGCCCTAGCATGTATTCAATATGGACGGTGGGTGTTAGCGCCGAAGTGGTGACATGTAGAGGTGTATGGTATGTAGGAGGACTGCTGGGCCTTGATAGCAGGCTGTGAAGCCTATGCCCAGAGTCGGACACATAAAAAAAAAAAAAAAAAAAAAAATAGATGAGGTGTGGAGATGACAGACACGTTTTGCATATATGAGAGAGAGAGAGAGAGAGAGAGAGAGAGAGAGAGAGAGAGAGAGAGAGATGGAAATGGAAGGTAGTGGTGTGGAGGAAGTGAGAAAATCGTAAAGGTTTAAAGTTTTTACGCCAACAAGCTCGAGAAAATAGTCACCACCACCACCACTACCACCACCACAGCTACCACCACAGCATCCGCCACTACTATCACTTTTACCAAACTACCACATTTACTAACGCTACCACCACTATCACAGTTACCATCATTGTTACTACAACTGTCGCACCTACCATCATTACCACCACTACCACAACTACAGTTTAATCACAGCTACCAAAAAACTGTCAATACAGTTACAGCCACTAAATCCACTGTCATCACTACACCATTACTACACTTCCCCCACTACCACACCACCACAATTACCACCACTTCCAGAAATACCACTGCTGTAATAGTATCTTTGTCACAGCTAACATCATCACCACATCTATAACCATCACCGCATCTATGACCATCACCACAACTACCATCATACCCACAACTACCACCATACCCACAGCTACCACCATCACCACAACCGCATCCATCACCACAGTTATTACCCCATCACTAGAACTGCCACCGTCACCACAGCATGAAATACCAGCATCACCAAAACCACCACCGTCATCACAGCCACCACCATCATTATAGCTACTGCCATCTCAGAGCTCAGCTACCATTGTCATCACAGCCACCACCATTACTATAACTACTGCCATCTCAGAGCTTAGCTACCATTGTCACCACAGCCACCATCACTGCATGTTACCCCCACAATTAGCACCATCACCACATTAACTGTAAACATTCTCCATCATAAAAATAATGATCATCCACTACCATACGTATCGTACCACAGCATCCACAATCACAACTGTCACAATTATCACCACCTAAACTAACACCTAATCTCCCACCAGTAATGTACCACAACTACCATCACCACCACCACCACAACCACACAAACTAACACCTCATATCCCACCATAAAAATATCCACCACAACTACTACCATCTACCACAGTCACCACAGCTACCACCATGGAGTGTTGAGATTGTGACCGCAGGAAAAGATATTACTGCTGGAGGGAATATAAGAGGGGAGAAAGGGAGGGAAAAAAGAAGGAATATATGGAAAGAGGTAATGTGGGAGAGAGTAGAACTGATATGAAAGCAGGAAGGAAGTCAGGAGAGAAGTGAGCGTAAATGAGAATGATAGATGGAGAAAGAAAATCAGTGGAAAAAAAAAAAAAAAAAGGAAAGAAGGAAGCAAGACAAGAAGAAATGGAGAAATAAGAAGGGAACCAGAAAGCAAAGATGAAAGTGAGAATGGAAGGAAAGAGGAACGGTGAAAATGGAGAGGTAAAATGAATAATGGAGAGAAATGGGTGAAAGAGGATGAAAACAAGGAAAGAAAGAAAGAGAAATTAAAAAGAATAAGTGGAGAAGAAAGCATGGCTATGAAAGAACCAATGCAAGAAGTAGGGAAATAATAGTAAGAGGAAATGAAAGGAGATTTGAAAAGAAAATTGGTAGGAAAATAAATGCAAACAGTAAGAATTGGAAGGAAGGAAGGAAGGAAGGAAAGAGGGAAGGAGTGAATAGAAAAACTCGGGTGGAATTTATGAAGATATGAAGGAGGGAGAAAGAAATGGAGAGAAGCTTGCAGTTAAAGAATGATAAAGAAAGGGAAGAAGGAAGAAGGAAGAAGAGACTTTTAAAAGAACAGATGAATTACCAAGTAGGTTCATGTGACTCCCTCTCATCTCAATAAAAGCGTCTGGTGTCAGTTGGAATGGAGTAAGCTCTCCCTACCAAGGACGAGGTAAAGGTGACGCAGTCGTGTATACCACTTCTCTGCTAAATAAAATCACTGGTGTAACCTGGAATAGAAGACTAAAAGTTACTCAGACCAAGAGTGGGTTAAAAGATAAGTAAGGCAATGAAGCAAATAAAGCATAGAAATTGATGTTAAAACAAAACAAATGAAGGTTAGGAGAGAGTAAATTTGAAAGGAAAGATAAAGTAAAAGGTTGGAGGAAGGAGGAGAAGAAAATGAGAAAAAAGATTGGAGGAGGAATGGGAGCAATGAGAGACACTTTTCGAAATGAAGAGGTTGCACACAGCCCTCATAAGCTTCTCACCTTGAGGGCTGAATACAGTCATCTGGCAGCAGCAACAGTAAAACGAAAACTCACCGTATACAAGAGTTCAAGTGTGTTGTGGTGTGAGGGTGTGGTATTATACTCTACACTGAGTGAGAATCTGTGAACTGTATGTTAAAAGCAGGATCTGTGAACTGTATTGTGTTAGTACCGACGTAAAACTTATTGTAAGAGATAGACTTCGGAAGAGGAGAACAAAGGAGTAAAGAATACGCGAGGAGGTAAAAGTAAATTCTCTCTCTCTCTCTCTCTCTCTCTGTACAGGTAGGTATGATAAAGAAGACTACTATTAACAGGCCACTGTAATGGGGCTAACTCATTGCCCTGGACCCCGTTAGTAAGTCCCTGGGGAGCAGTCAGGGTTAGGTAAGGAAATAAAAGATTGAGTGTGATGTCTCAGGAGAGAGAGAGAGAGAGAGAGAGAGAGAGAGAGAGAGACACGAAGGGATGGAGAAAGAGTGAAATGAAGGGAAGGATGGAGAGGGATAAGGTCAGGGAAAAAGTGGGGTATGAAAGGATGGAAGAGGGAAGAAGAATGAAGAGGGACTGGGAGTCATAGGGGAACAGGGAGAATGGAAGAGGGATGTAGGAGGGGAGAAGGATGGAGAAGAATAAGGATGGATGAGGAAACAGAGGGAATGAAATGGGTTTAGAATGTATAGAAGTGAGGTGCTGCCCATAGCTCCTTCAGCCGGAACACGTAACTTTCCTGTTATTGTTGCTACCACCATACGATTTTATCCAATGTAAGGGAGGCTGTTACAACAGTAGGAATTAAATGTAGCCTTGAGTTCCCTCTTCAATTTGAGAGGCGTTTCTCAAGTTTAATAAAGCCATGTGAAGGTATCAAGAGTAACTGTATCACTTTATGGTAGTGAAAGGCCTAATGGATGGACAAGTCATTAAACTTCTAAAATCTAATGCCTTTTTTTTTTATTCTTCCACCTGTTCGTGAGACGTTTTTATTTATTTTACGAGAGACATTTCTAGCATGCTGGATTAGTTACAGCCTTAATTAACCCCTGGATTACTATAGATCCTTCCTGTGTTGAATAAAGTCGCCTAGAGATGTAGCAGGAAAATGCTGCAGAATGTTCCTTCGTATTGAACCGCTTAAAGCATACTCTTGTTACCTATAGTTTAATCAGTTACCACTTCACTAATCTCCATATATACATTCATTAAGATTCTCATCCCTTTGCTGAGATTTCTTGTAACTGAACAAAGTATTCAGGTGTCTGACTAAGTATTCAGTAGGTTCTAGATGTACCAACTGCAGAGGCACGGTTGTTTTGGGGTTTTATTTATTTTATTCTTTCTTTTCACTGCTAGAATTTCTCAGTATAAAGAAATATACTGGTGTTAGCCTAAATCAAACACCCATGTGCATCAGGCACACCTTTTGGGTTAATTATCACAAATAAACCTCAGCCTCATGTTATTAACGTCTGTAGTGTGCTGACACAATTACTGCTATAATTTTACTGCCACCAGATTATTTTATTCTACTCTGAAAACACCTGTTTTGGTGAAGGTGATACTGAAGGCAGCAACGCGCTATACAGTAGTATAATCTGGACACATCAAGAATGAAATACAGAATACACAATGGATCTGAAGACGTTAATGTCCCTCAGCTAGCAAACTTTTTAACCCCTTCAGCCCAGCACGCCATATGAATAATATTCTTGCTGCTGTCAGACGGTTTTTGTTCAGTTTTGTAGCAGTCAATTACTGAACGGGATTATGAATATTATATATATGCAATAACACCGTAGGTCGAGAAATCTATCCCAGTCAGAATAAATTGTCTGGAGATAGCAAAACAAAGCTAAAAAGGCAACATTTGCGAGTTAGTGTATGATACTTCCCTGAGTTTCTTGCTGTATGTAAATAAATGCATTTATCAATTATATTAAGAGAATAACTGAATATAGACAAGAGGGTAGGATGGAATCAAACTCGCCCAGTACCGTCACCGTATTTTCAGGTAACAAAACACGTGCTTTTATTGGCATGGTTGTTACGGCGCCTGCTGGTTCTGGGCCCGTCTTTGGATGACTTAGCGCCCATGTTTTTAACGTTTTTGGCCAGCAGTAATTCTTTATACACATACATCGAGAACAAGGGAAAGGTGTGTCGATATTAAGGATCCAGGTATATGCACAGTATTTCAAGCCAATCGGGCCAGAAATAAAGGCCCGAGGCCGTGGCAACGAACGCTAGTAAGAAGAACGAGATCACCACAAAGGAGAAAGAGGAAAAGCAAAACATTTTACCATTCAAGAATGTAAATATTAAAGACGTCATCAGGGTGAACGAGTTAATTAATGGGCTATCATTTATCTCTATAATGATCATTTAAATACTGACTCTTTCAGCTCCTTCAGTGCGGTGACATCCTTTGTAAATATATTGTTACCATTTCTAGACGATTTAATTCAGGTTTAGAGATTTTTCGAACTGGAGATATTAAATACAGCCTTCATTAACAGCGTCATTATTAGGAAGCTTTATAAAACTGAACAGGTCGTTTGGAAGAAGCAAGAATAAAAGCCAGTCATCAACCTGCTGAAGTATCACCAGTTAAACAGCGACCCTCTATACCACCTCAGTTCACTGTTCCATTAATTATCAACCAGTTATTGTGTCGTCTTGGCTGCAATATCTGGCCTATTAATTATCACCCAGTTATTGTGTCGTCTTATCTGGCCTATTAATTATCACCCCATGTAGGTATAATGCCCCGACGTCCTCACCAACATTATTGCATTTCACACCTAATACCACTCCACTTACCTACACCCCCTCCCACCCCTCACCTAACCTCCCTTCATTGCCTCTCCCCTAAACTCCCTTATTACATTGTCCTCTTCTCTATCCAGCTCCCTTTTGCTTGCTTGTAGTAGTAGTTGTTGTTATTTGTGGTAGTTGTGGTGGTGGTGGTAGTGGTGTTGGAGAGTTTTAAATAACATCTTCGCCAAACTAAATCTTGGCTAAACTGCAACGTCCACTTTCACAGGGTGTATTGCCCTCTCCATGTCCCACCAACCATTTCAGGACACTGTCAAATGAACACATACGGAGAGAGAGAGAGAGAGAGAGAGAGAGAGAGAGAGAGAGAGAGAGAGAGAGAGAGAGAGAGAGAGAGAATGTAAAGATCGAGAGACGCCAAAATCCCTCAAAATTAGAACGCAACTTCATAAACCGAAATGAATGCTAAAGCTAATTCCAGGTTACAGAAGAGATAATTCCTGAACAAAACGAGCCGCTTTGGTATAAATAATGAGGTAAATGTGTCTAAACCGCCAATTAAGTGGGAGATTTAATATGATGTACTTTCATGGATCCTTTGAAGTCTGAATGCCTGTCTTTTCTGGTTTGTTGCGAGGATGGCTGGGGGAGTGGGTGGAAGGGAGCCAGAGGGTTGGAAGGTGGGAGAGAACGAGGCTGGGGAGAAGAGAGGGAGAGGGTAAGTGGAGGATGAAGAGTTAAGGGAAAGGGGAGAAAGAGGGAAGAAGAAGAGAGGAGAGAAAAGAGGTAGGTGGGAAAGACTGGGTGAGGAAAAAGAAATAGAAGTAAGGCGAATTGAGAAAGGGTGGGGGAGAGGAAGAGAAGAGCGAAAGAGGTGAGATAGAAAAACGAAAGTAATGAGAGGAAGGAGGAGGCAAAAGATGGAGCAGGGAGAGAAGGTGGAGGGGAAAACAAGAAATGTGGGAGGAGGGAGGGGAAAAGAGGGGGAAGGAAGCAATTTAGTGCGTGAAAAAAGAGAAATGAAGTGTAATAGGATAAAGAATGAAAATGGGGGGATGCAGCGAAACGAGGGAGGAAGGAAAATGAAAGGGCAGAGGACATGAGGAGGGAAGGAGGTATGGAAAGCTAGAAAGGAGGTAGGAAGGAGACGTCAGGCGTGAACAAGAGATATGGGTGCTGGGGAAAGAAGTAGGAATGGCAGATACAGGAGACAAGATGGGGAGAAAATGGGTTGTGGAAATGGAAGGAGGAAAAGAGGAAAGGGAGGAGATGATAGGATGGAAAGGGAGCAGAGTGGGAGGAGGTGTCGAGGAGAAATGGAGGGTAAGACGGAACGAAGAGAGGAAACGGGGAGGTAAAGAAACGAGATGAGAGAGAGAAATAAGAGAGGAACAGTTGCTGGTAGGGGGGACTAGATTGTGGGAAGGGGGGTAAGGGAGAAATGGGGGGTGAAAGGCGAAGGAAGAGAGGAAAGAGAGAGTAAAGCTATAGGAAAAGAAGAGGAGAGAGAGGTGAAATAAAGAGAAGACAGGCATACTGAAGTACATAAGAGAGAGGAAGGTAAAAGATGGAGGAAGAGGTAAAGGATGGAGAAGGGAGAGCAAAGTAACAGGAAGGAGAATAGAAAAAAAGGGAAAAACGAGGGAGAGAGGAGAGAAATGAAAGAGGAGGAAGTGAAGAGAGAATATAGAAATTGTGAAATGAAACCGGGGTCAAGAGAGAGAGAGAGAGAGAGAGAGAGAGAGAGAGAGAGAGAGAGAGAGAGAGAGAGAGATCTGTATTTCTGATCTCATTCTTTGCGGTTGGACTTTCTGGTTGATTTCGCCGGAAGCGTTTGATTTCTTCCAGTCTGATTGAAACTCTCTCTCTCTCTCTCTCTTTCTCTCTCATAATTCTGTTTTTCCGTTTTCTTGATATCCTACCTCTCAGACTCATTAACAATGCTCTAATATCCCCTTTTCATGATTGCCTTACCTGATTACTTGTCTGACTCTCTCATCCTCAAATCAGACTAAGCAATACACAGATAATTCTCACTCGTTCATTTAACCCACTTACTCTCATCTCTATCAGTCACTGGTATCTCTCTTCTCCCACTTTAATTCTGGGGATTTCTCTCTCTCTCTCTCTCTCTCTCTCTCTCTCTCTCTCTCCCTCTTAAGTTTAACTATTTTTGGCTGTCACTCACTTTCTCAATTTTAATAGGTATCACTCCTCTCTTCTTCACTTCACATCTCTTGCCTGCCCTCCAAGGATTCCAAAATTAATTAAATTCATGAATATGCAGATAGATACGGACAATCCTGGGAGGTGGGTTGAGGATGGAGGGACGAAGGGATTGTGGGACGGAGAGAAGGGAGGGAGGATGAAGGGAGAGGTGATGGATGGACTAATGGATGGATGGAGGTAAAGGGATGGATGGATGGGCGGAGATGGGAGGGATAGCGAGGTGAAGGAAGGCAGGGAGGGTGGATGGAGAGAGAGGGGATAGAGGGATGGATGGACGGATAGATCAATTTAGGGAGAGATTGATGGTGAAGTTGTCTCGGGAATGACACTGAAAAGATATAAGGGTCGTTTTATAGGTGATATAGGACATTTCACAGCACCTCTTCTTCTGGCATATAATTTCCATGTTACACCTTGTCATCCTCTTGTACGTTACTAAGGCAAACTGTGTCCATACTAACAATAATCTCAGTGTGTAATATGCATAATATATCGCTAACATAAGGGATGCTACTTATCTTTCCTTCTTGCATTTGCCTCTTTATTTTTCCTCTTTTTCATTTTTATTGTTTGGTTTCCTAAGAGGGAAGTGAGAGTAATGAGAGAAGGAAAATACATAAAACACAGAGGGTTGAAGGAAATATGAAAGAGAGCAGAGAGGAAATGACAGAAGGAAAAGGGAACGGTAAAATACAAATGAGGAAGAAATTTAAAAATTGGAGAAATGTAAATTCAAAATAAGGACTGAACACAATGGTATGTGAAGAGGGGTGTGGATGAAGCCCAGTAATATGATGGAGTGATATATGAGGAAAACAAGGGGAAACAGAGGAAAGAAGCATAGTCAAACAGATTAATGGAAAAAGTTGGAATAAAAAATAAAAGACAAGGATTACACAGGGTGCAAAACCCACGCCCTTCAGTTATAGATCTAAAGGCAGAACATTTTTGCCTTTACCCTGTGACCTTTATGTTGGACCGATTGCCCTCAAAATCCAATCACTTCATGCCTGCCACACCCCCAACCATTCCACCAACTTTGGATTAAATTATATCAAAGTTATTCTAGATCATATTGCCATATAACCTTGACCTTTGACATATCAAAATTGTCTTCAGCCTTGCCTGACCTTAAGCTCTGCCACCACATCTGATTTAGGTGGGTAAAAAATATTTCATTAATAATAATCAGGTCTTTGACCATGGCCAATGGCTTTGACCTTTGATCGACTGTTCTCGAAATAAAGTGCCTTACTGTTAGCCTTTGCATTAAGGTGGGTTTAAACAGACCCAAAGCTGTTTATGTTTACCTTATGATCTTCACCTTTGACCTGACCCTCAGCCACTTCCACAAGGTTTGATTAAAATCTAATTTGAGTGAGTTTGTTGACACACACACACACACACACACACACACACACACACACACACACACACACACACACACACACACACACACACACACACACACACACACACACACACACACAAGAACCTAAGCTCTTACACAATCACCTACAAAAGACGCGCAAAACAAAATAGCACAAAATAATATTACAGTAAAACTAAATTAATTAACGTGAAATCCTCAAAAGTACGTGATATTACACGCCTAATAACGTCCACTTTCCATCACTAACGAACACTTTCCACGCATAATAATATAATCGGCTTCCGGGGAATGTAAGAACGTACAGCAAATATTACATGTTTAATAATTCCATTTGTTGTGCTGTATGACAGTAGATACATTTTATGTAAGACTAACTGCAGCTGATAAACAACTATTTTGGTATTTATATACTTATCTATTTAGTCATCTACATACACTGTACAGTATCATTTATTTACGCAATTTAAGTATTCATTGACGTATACTCTAGTTACATTCACTTACGTATACTCCAGTAACATTCGTTTCCATAATCAGTTATATACACAATAATCTGCCTATTCACGTATCTGTTCTGGTCATATATATTCAGTCCTTCATATATTCGTTAACTTACATGCCAATATATATACATATTACGTATTCAGTAATTTACACATTCAATAATACCGGTATATACCGTCTCACCCTTCCCCCAACCTCTCTCTCTCTCTCAACCCCATCCTCTTATCTCCAGCTTTCCCCTCCAGTTACCTTCCTCCATTATCTCTCATTCCCATCTCTGTCTCCCTCCTCCATTCTTTGTTCTTTCCTCTCCTTTCTTCCCAGTCTTTCTTATTTTTGTCATTATTCTTTCCCTTTACCTTCTTCTTTCTCTGACATTTTACACATGGTTTGATTTTTTTTTTTTTTTTTCGCCCTCTGCTCTCTCCTTTCCTTCCCACCCACTCCTCTTCCGTGTCTTTCTTCCTCCATCACTGTCTTTCCCGTACCATTTCGCATCTTGTTTCTTCATCATGTTCATCCATCGTCCTGTGTTTCCTTTTTCTCTCTTAATCCCCAGCAATATTCTTCCATTATTCTTTGTCCGTTCATATCTGCGTTCCCCACCATCTTTCTTCCCTTCATTTCCACCCGTTCATGTATATAATTCTTCAGTTTTCTCTGACATTTGTACCTCTTTATTTTTCTCTCCTAATTTCCTTCTCATTTTCTTACCTCCTCTATCAACTTGTACTTCAAATCTACATCTTTTATCCGTCTGTATTTCATCCTATCGATCTAGCTGGTTATGTAGAGAGGACGGTGTAATAGTTGGAAAGACTGAAATATAGATAATAAGAAAGACAGACCATATATGAAAGGTGATAGATTAACTGATAGACACAACATAAATTATTGGATATCTTATTGTACGGTATAATAACCAGTTATCTTACACACACACACACACACACACACACACACACACACACACACACACACACACACACACACACACACACACACACACACACTCTGCCTCTAAACGTCCAATAAAATGCACAAAGACTTCCACACAAACATTTTTGCATACATGAATATGGAGTTTAACACCTACACAAGCTCCCATGTGCATGCAGTGTTATATATATATATATATATATATATATATATATATATATATATATATATATATATATATATATATATATATATATATATATATATATATATATATATATATATATATATATATATAATATATATATATATATATATATATATAATATATATATATATATATATATAATATATATATATATAATATATATATATATATATATATATAATATATATATATATATATATATATAATATATATATATATATATATATATATATATATATATATATATATATATATATATATATATATATATATATATATATATATATATATATATATATATATATATATATATATATATATATATATATGGTGGTAGGTAGGTAGGGGCGCCCACCATCTACTCACTCAATTTAGTGCTGCTCTCGGGTGTCTGCCCTGTCCTCTCCTCCATCCTTGTTTCCGTCCATCTTCTTCTGTCTTTTTTTCCTTCATTCTTTCCTCGTCTTTCTGCCTACGGGTGACTTTACACTCCCTCTTCTGTCTTTCATTCCTTCATTCTTTCCTCTCCCTTCTGCCTGTGGGTGACTCTACACTGAGTGACAAGCCAAATGGTTTCCTGTACACCAGGAAACCATTTACTACGCTGGGTGGTAACCATATAACCAAATTTTGGCGCCTGGTGGTTTAGTGGGTAATTATTGTGCTCCAGTCGGATTGAACCGGTGAAGGTTTATATCCAAGGGGTGATTGGGGTTTATTGCTCATGTAATGCCACTCAGGGATGAGTGAGGCTGGTCACTTTCATCTTAAATGTCAGGACCAACTGCCTAGCCCCGGGCTTCTACGGTTCTCATGGGGCAACGTAGGATTGGATGATGGATGGATTGGTATATATATATATATATATATATATATATATATATATATATATATATATATATATATATATATATATATATATAACGTACACGTTCAGTGGCATGGGAAATATTCATTAGAAAAATAAACATAAATTCTTAATCAACATAGTGGGCGTGGAAATGGTGCACACATCCATTACCTCACCACTGAGGTGTCTGTTCTGGCCGGCATATGGGACAGTGTGCCTCTTCCCTTGTACTGGTTTATTTTCACCTTACAGTATATTGTCCCGTAGGCTACTTATATTTATCACGTATGGATACGCTTTGCATCAGTGATACAGAAAACAATACTGATTGGTAATGTACAGAATTAGTCGCTGAGGAAGACGTGCTACACAGTCTCCAGAGACACTGAATACCACCCGCTATGCCACGAATATGTCTGTGTCCCATGCACATATTTCTGACGCTACAATTTTACCTGTTACCCTCGTTAGTTTTTGTTTTAATTCATTTTAACACCAGATGATTTTATTTAGCTGAGAAAAATTCTGCAGATCATTTAATAATTTCTCTGGTACGGTATATAATTATGCATATCGGTATTTTGTTCAGACAACTACAGCTACCACGATCAGCACATCTACCACTATTACCACGGCTACCACTATCAGCACAACTACCACTCTTACCACAACTACGACTATCACCACAACTACCATTATTTTCAACTACCGCCGTCACCACAGCTACCGTTGTTGTCAGCGACCACCATCACCACAGCTACCGCCATCACCACAAGTACCACCACCATTACATCTAGCACCATCACTAAATACCACCACCACCACAGTTATCCTGTTATCACAACTACCACCATTACCACGACTACAACTATCACCAAAACTACCACCATCACTACAGCTACCATTACCGTCACTGCTACAGCCATTAGACTACTTCAGTTACCGCCATTACCAGAACTGCAACCATTACCACAGTTACAATCATCACCACAACTAAAACCATCATCGCAACAACAACCACCGTCCCAGTTGTCACCATTACCAGAACTATTACCATCACAACCCCACCACCACCACGCCTACCACTACAGCTACCACACCACCTTCACAGCAGCCATCACCATTACCATAGCTTCCACCACCACCACAGCCACAGCGACCACCACCATCACCACCACCACAGCTACCACAGTCACCACCACCACCACAGCCACCACCATCACAGCCACCACCACCACAGCCACCACCACCACCACCACCACAGCTGCTTCTGTTACCACGTGGATAACAATAACCCAACACTCCCTAGCTGTCAATACGTCGGACCCTCTCCATCCCACAGATAAATAGATAGATAGATAGATACTCTGACTGATTGAGACATAGATACATAGGAAGATAGATAACTAGACTGACAGACACAGGCAGACATAATAGATTGACAAACACAAACTGATAGCTAGGCAGATAGACAGATAAATTACTGACCACAAAAGTACACGAACGAAGACTTCCATAATAAATGGTCCATTTACAGATACACTACACTTAGCTAAAATAACATTGCACACATCTTGCAAGTTACAAGATCTAATTAATTAACATACCCCGGTACAAAGAAAGTGTTGGGTATTTATGCAGTGGTGAAATACATAACACACAAAATGATACAAATAAGATATATGAAAGGATTAGACACCGTTTTAAAACAAACAGAACATCTACAATGAAGAATATACTGTAGAAACTGAAGGTACAGAATTATGACTGATGTGAATTTATTTATGTAGGGAAGTATTAAGATGCGTTACAGTGCTAGCCTTTACATTATCAGTCCATTCCATGAGGTGGTGATCGATTAATTTAAGAAGTTGACTGCTGTTCGAAAGGCTGCGAGTTCGATCCCAGGCTGGGGATGGGAACAGTATAATGATGTAAATGTCATTAAAGCAGACTTTAATGATCTTCCACAAGAATCACAAAGATGTCATACAAAACAACCCGCTAATACCATCACACTAGTAATGGTTGAGACGCCTGGCATATATTCAGTATGGATGGTGTTTGTGCCGATGGTGTGTGTGTGTGTGTGTGTGTGTGTGTGTGTGTGTGTGTGTGTGTGTGTGTGTGTGTGTGTGTGTGTGTGTGTGTGTGTGTGTGAGAGAGAGAGAGAGAGAGAGAGAGAGAGAGAGAGAGAGAGAGAGAGAGAGAGACTTTCCAGTATTTAGCAGTTTTCCGTGTTACCATTTTCCTCATCCAGTCCGCGAACGAAACCCACCACCACCACCACATAACGTACCATCAGCAGTCACCGTAGCCACCAGCATCATCCCAGCTGTCATTGTCACAGTTACCACCATTACCACAACTACTGTGAATGAAGGGGAGGTGGACCTAATGACTGAGGGGTGAGCTGACTGTTGCATTGTTCAGCCCCAGCCTTTGTTTGGAATAAATTAGGGATCAGCAATTCAACGAACAGGTTCATTGTGCCTCCTTAATGAGACCCATCACGCCACTGTATACATCTGTTATTTCACTCATCACGTAATTAAATGCATTGGCTAATTCCGTTCCATTTCCTGGAAGAGATACAGCAGAGAAACCATAGATAGATAATATTAATGCCTTCAGTCCGATGACGTATTATTCAGTTTATTCTTGCTGCCGCCTGAGGATTTTATTAAGTTCAGGAGAAACTTTCGAACTGGGGGGTAGGGTAAAGCTTTCAACTAGAGGCAACATTTACAAGCAAGTACGTAACATTTTCCGAAGCTGTTTCCTATATGTATATGCCGTATATGTGTTTGCTCGTATTTTCAACTCGTATGAACAGATTCACAGAACAAGGAAGCTACAGGACATGGTTGAATCGAACTTGACCGAAGCCACCGAGAAAGAAAGCCTGATAGAACCTGCACACGTGACCCGTGACGTCACGCACTTGAGCATAAACCTACTGTACACTCAGTTTACCCGGGAGTGCGAGTGGGTTACGTTGTCTGTGGATCATCCGCCAGAAACCCCTTCATTTATACATATTTTCAACTCACTGTGATATTTTTCTAGAGAAATTACAATGCCCTCTGGTTGCTGTGTTCCTTAATGCAAGGGCAATTATAAAACTGGCCCAAAAGTACGTGTGTTTTCGTTTCCAAGAGACCCCAAAACTGGCAAACACGTGGATACAAGCTATCAAGAGGGACCAGATTACACCAGACACAGCAAAGTAATCTGAAATGGTTTCCCCTTGCTTCAGGTTATATTACAAAGTTTGCCGAACTAGGTTATGTGCATAATGAAAGAAATGCAGGAGCAGGAATATTATGATAAAACAACGAAAGCATGGTGTGCCCCGCTAACGTGTTCGTCTTGATCGTAAATTATGGAAGAACGCTTATTTTATTCACTATTAATTTAAGAAAATTATTAATTTAAGGTCAACAGGTGAATAATGTACTGATGTTCTTGTAAACTGCAGGAATATATAATATATGAAGTGAGTTGCCACACCGTGGTTGAGATGTTTTGATTCTTTCTTCCTTCAGGGAGGTCAAGGCCGTCATTTTTGGAGACGACTGCAAAATTAGTGTTATGTTTTTTTATTTTTTTTTTATCTATAAGATTTTTTCTCTTCTGCCTACGTCATATAGTTCCAATATTTCTACAGTAAGTCCTCTTTCTGTATTTTATATAGTTGAGCCATAAAATGCAGAATTCATTTTGCCTGTACTTCAGTATAATTTTAAAAATTGCAATTGTATGCGTTGATCTATACAGGAAGATGCAGTAATGTATCTCGAGTGAGAGTTCCGTAGCTATGGTTTATACTAGTCTACCTTCCTTACGTTTTCCTCTATAACTATCACATTCACACAAAAGTATACAGTACTAAATTGATTTAGTAAATTAGTCACATCGTCTAATAATCAGTCTTCATTTCTTGCCACTACATAAGTATCTGTGTAGAATATTACATGTCTCCATTCTCTGTACAAGTCCCATTTTGATGCATGAAAATTTTGCTTATAGTAGTGGAAATTTTTTTGATTTTGATTTGAGTGTACCGTGAGACGTAACAAGTCAAGGATACAAGGAATTAATTACCTGCTCTTTTGTGATTTTTGTGTGCCAGCTTGCAGGTGGTCGTATAATATATCGATACGTCTGGTGTTTGAGTGTGAAAAGAAGCTCTGAATGATATCAGTATTGCATCTGAAACTCTCACTTCATAATCAAAATACTGACGTAAAAAAAATTTTGAGGAGACCAGCTGGGATGATATGGAAAAAAGACACAAGTTACATCTTCACCGAATCAATGTAGAAGTGACAAATGACGATATCACGGAGTGTAAAGACGTTCTTCCCGTTGTAACCTACTTAGCTGGTATAAAGAAAAAAAAAAAATGTAACTTTTGTAAGGAATTACTAACTTGTACAGATATTGAACATGAACTACCAGAAAACATTTATAGTCTTCACATTAGTAGAGGTTCTTTGCTGCACCCAAACGAACTTACGACAAATCTTATCCTGTGCAATTATCTTGATAAAGAAATTAACAAAACTTGATTTTTTCCCTCATTCTGCTAACCAGAGGTAACTTAACAATGGACATTTCATTGAATATTTTGGCAGATAATGATGTTTCCGCGTGACTTTTGCGGTGGTGGCCATTGTATGGAGCAAATTCTAAGAATATTGCCATGGGCTTCTTCTAATGTCCAGCTGAACAACTATTGCGCTAGGGAAAATAACAACATAACTGCCACAACGAACTGTGGAAAATAACGTGCAATTCAAACTTTAAGCTAAGCCGAGACCACTAAGTACCTGTAAACAGTTATGCTATAAGCCCACACATAGTCAGACCATACAGTAGTTATGCATAATATAGTGTTTAAGTATCCTGAGAGAGAGAGGGAGGGAGGGAGGGAGGGAGGGAGGAAGTCGGCTATCGGGGCACGCGGTAGTACTAGACTTGCTGACGTCACTGACGATCGAACAAACCTCTTTCTCGGAGGCCTTGGCTTGCCCTATACCGTACGTGCATTCCAAGCTGAATACAACACGTGTCTTTACTGGGATGCCTGTTTTGGCGTCTGATGATTCCACATCCGCCTTTTGGTAGTTACACGCCCATTTCTTTTTAGGAAGGGGGGGAGGCATATAATTATATTAAGGACCTAAATGGAAAGTTTGGGTAAGATATCTAGAGATGCTAAGCACAAAACCCCAGAAAGGCAGTGTTGCAAGAAGGGATCCTTCTTGCTTTGCTATCCTTATCTTCATCTCATGGAATTAGATATCTTATTCATAGTCTTCTGTAACAAACAACCTTGAAAGGACCATTTGGTCTATTGCTGTTTGCTTTCCTTTGTATTCCTTGGCACTGGATTGGCTGTTGCTAATTACACTTCGTGTGGTGGTAAATGGTGGCGACAATCAGCCACTCACTTGATAGTGCTGCCTACTTCCCTCACATTTGTCATTCTTTCTCTGTGTCTGCCTTCCTCTCTTCACATTTCTCCCATCCTTCCTGTCACTTATTATTACATTTCTATCCACATCAGGTGATTCTACGCTGAGTGACGAGCATAATGATTTGCTGTAACCTAGGAAGCCATTTACAAAGACGGGTGGTAACCATAAAACCAAATAATGTGGTGATTTGGAGCCTACTCTGGTGCTCCTGTTAACGGGGTGGAGAGACGTAAATGTGGCGTCCATCCCGAACCAAACCTTCTTACTCCTCTTCGCGCTTCCTTGTGACAAGGCGCTGTCTGTTGCAAGGGAACATCGGTTCAGCTTGTTTGACTGTGGTTGACGGTTGTGCTCGGCTAGACAGACTGCGGTTACTCAGCAAAAACAACCCTTCATGTGCTTCTCGGATCAGAGTCAGGAGTAGGCCTACACACACACACACACACACACACACACACACACACACACACATACATACTTTTAGTACGGTACATTAAGTGAAAGGTCAGGGTTACACAACCAGTTCAGACCGTTTCAAATATTGGTGTTGGTGGTTTAATGAGAGAGGGAGTAATTGACCGAGTGTGTAGCGAGCATGGATGCTGATATGAGAATTGGGGAGCAGGAAAACTGATGGATGAGAATGGAGGGAGTGGAGGGTTATACAAAGGTACATTTATACTTTCAGTTTAATATGAGTAAATAACAATAACATTCAGGCTCCTGTGACTTACATTCAGCCAAGTAAATCGTCTGGCATTAGTTGGAATGAAATAGCCATAGGAGGGTTAATGGTACCAGTATTAAGACTGTCAAGCACCTGTGACTCACGTATATGAATAAAACAGTTTGACTTTAATTGGAAAATGATACAGAATGGTTCCAAGCATCTGAGGGTTAATATCTCATACCTATATACAGAAATTAACATTTTGTAAGAGGTGCTTAGGAGTTTAAGCTGACGGGAATACGGTCTTGTTAGAGCAAGTTTAGCCTCATATTATAATTTCTTTTGATTTTTATATCAGGTTATATGAATGAAATAGTATAAAAAGAAAGGCCATGGCATTAAAGGAGTTACGTAGAGTTTGTATATGTTCTGGGTGTAATAGTGTGCCTGTTGATTATATTAATGACAGTACATTTAGCAGGCCTGTGTGTGTCCTTCCTGCTGCATTACTCGCTTTAATTACCTGGTGTGGCAGAGAGAGAGAGAGAGCGAGAAAGAAAGAACTAACAAGATCCCCAATGCATAGTAAACGATATGTATTAATGATTCTCTCTCTCTCTCTCTCTCTCTCTCTCTCTCTCTCTCTCTCTCATATGGTCGTATTTTCTTCCAATCTCTCCTTCTCTCTCTTATCTCATTCTCTGTCTCTTCTTTCTTCCCTCTCTATCTCCTTCTCTTTCTACCCTCTTGCCTTCCTGCCTTGCCCTCTCTCACTTCCATTCTCCCCCTCTCCTTCTACCTTTCTGCAGTCCTTCTTCTCCTGCTGCCAAACTTCTACCACCCCCCATCACTCCTTGCCTCCCTCCCTCCTTCCTTGTCTCCCATTCCCTCCTCATTTTCGGCTACTTCTCCTTGACACCTTCCTTCATTCTCCTTTTCACACACTTTTCCTCTCCCTCCCTATCACCAATCCTCTCTCACACTCATTTCTTCTCCCGTTCTCTCCCCTCTCCCCTATCCCTCCATTCTCTCTCTCCCTGTGCTCCCTCTCCTCCTGTCGCCTACCTCTCCTCTCCTCTCCCTCTCAACCATGCTCTCAACCCTCTCTGCCTTCCCTTTCTCCTTTCCCTCCCCACCCCTTTCTCCAAGTCTTCCATCCACTATCTCTTTCCCTGTCTTTCCTCTCTCTTTCGCTGCATTCCCTCTCTCTGTCTCTCCCTGTCTTTCCTATCTCCTCTCTCTTTCCCTGTCTTCCGTCTCTCCTCGCTCTTTCTCTGTCTTCCCTCCCTTCTCCCTTTTTCCCTCTCTTCTCTCTCTTTCCCTGCCTTCCCTCGCTCCTTTCTCTTTCCCTGCCTTCCCTCTCTCCTCTCTCTTTCCCCGTCTTCCCTTTTTCTTTCTGTTTCGCTGTCTTCCCTCCCTCTTCTCCCACTTACCTCCTACTCCCTTTTTTTTTTCCTTCTCTCCTCTCCCTCCTTACCCTTCTCTCCCTCCCTACCCCTCTCTCCTCTCCCTCCCTACCCCTCTCTCCTCTTCCTCCCAACCCGTCTCACCTCTCCCTTCCTACCCCTCTCTCCTCTCCCTTCCTACCCCTCTCTCCCTGTCTTCCCTCTCTCCTCTCCCTCCCAACCATAGAAGTAGACTCCTACCTCTATGCTCCCAACCCTTCTCACCTCTCCCTCCTTACTCTTCTCTCCCTGTCTTCCCTCTCTCCTCTCCCTCCCTACTCCTCTCTCCTTTCTCTCCCACCCTTCTCTCCTCTCCCTTTCTACCCTTCTCTCCTCTCCCTTTCTACCCTTCTCTCCTTTCCCTCCTTACCCTACTCTCCTCTCCCTCCCTACCCCTCTCTCCTTTCCATCCATACCCCTCTCCCCCTGTCGTCTCTGTCTCCTCCCTATCTCCCTACCCTCTCTCTCTCCCCTCCATCCCTACCCCTCTCTTTGGCTTCCATATCTCCTCTTTCTTCACCCTTCTACCTCTCTTTCCCTGTCTTCCCTCTCTCCTCTCCCTCCATTTCCCTGTCTTTCCTCTCTCCTGTCCTGTCCATTCCTACTCCTCTCTCCTCTCCCTCCCATATCTTTTCTCCCTCCTTACCTCTTGCTGCCTGTCTTCAGTCTTCCCTCTCTCCCCTCCCTCCCTACCTCTTTCTCCCAGTCTTCCCCTCTCTCCTTTTACTCCCTGCTCCTTCCTCCCTCTCGTCCCTCTCTCCTCTCCCTCACCCCCCTAATGCTCTTTCTGTGCTTGTAAATTCTTATGAGGTCTTAATTTGAGGTTTAAAAATTTAGTTATTATAGACTATGAGAAGGGGAGTGGAGGGAGGGAGACAGGAGGGAGAGGGAGAAAGAGAAGAGAGGTGAAAGACGGGGCGGGTGAGAATTAGCAGGAAAAGAGAGAGAGAGAGAGAGAGAGAGAGAGAGAGAGAGAGAGAGAGAGAACAGGAAGATTATGATTTCGAAGGAGAGAATGAGAAGGGAAAAATGGGGAGAACGATAGGAGGGGATATGAAGACATAGAGAAAGGAAAATATGAGGGAAGAGAAGGGGAAGAGAGCAGAAGAATAGCAAGCACGCCTTAAGCTTCCATCTTTGTTTCTTATAACGCATTAAGCTGTGTACCCACCAACACAAACATTCACATCCCGTCATCTCATCTCTCCCACCCTCATTACCTATCACTCTTCCTTACTCTCTTCCTACTCAAACCTTCACTTTCCAAGCCTCTCTCCTTCCCTCCTTTCTTCTCTCTCTCTCTCTCTCCTAATACCCTGAATCAGTGTGATCCGTTTAACAAACACACTTACATCATATTACACAGGCATACGAGTATATTAAATTATACTATTGCCAGCCGTTTCACGTTCACCCATCACCTTTTTAGTATTGTATTTAGCAAGAATATTTTTGGATCGAGGCATCAGCAGTTGAATATCGTTTAAATATTCGCTGTGTAAGCTTTGTACACATTAAATCATAATCCTCTGCTAAGCCTCTTATTCATAGTCGTTTTTTATTGGCTCGTGTGTGTGACTTGGTGCTGCTGCCTGTTAACTCTGAGATGCTAACTTTGTATTTTATTCTCGCCAGATAATATGCCATTTTAGTCATCTCAGAAAAACTCAACTTACTAGATGGTTTCCTGAAGTACATAAAATTATTTGACTTGTCGCACACTGTAGAGTAACGATGTGTTCATCAAGTGAATTGATGTTGGAAATTATATAAATATACAAATTTTTTCTGCAGAAGGTAAAAACAGTGGAAGAACCGTGATCAGTGCCAGGTCTGTTTTTAATTACTCCCTATGTAGCTTCATACTGGGGGAATCTGCCGACCCCAGTGTACTGCATTTAAAAGCTTACTTTAGGTGTACTGCATTTAAAAGCTTACTTTGTTTCTAATTTCTAATTTACTTTTTATTACACTCGAGCTCGAAAGAAGTGGTTGTGTGTTTGGTTCTGTTTGTTTTTCTGTCATTCTGTCTGTTTGTAACATTATATAAAAACAAATTGATGGAATTGCACCAGAGTAGCGTATTGACTGAGGACCATCAGAGGAACAGGTGATAATTTTTTTTAGGCGAAGAAAGCCATAGGGCATATGAGAAGGGCTACGTCATCTCAAACACCCGATTTTAACCAAACTTGATGGAATGGTTGATGGAAAGGAAAGGGTGAAGTGATTATCTTGTTCTATTTCCACTTCTTTCGTTTTCTCTTTTATTATATTCATCTTTTAAACTTACTCTCGTCTCTAACCCTCTTTTCTTTTTTTCACCTTTTCTCCTGGTACTTGTTTTACTTATTCCCATTCCTTTCCTTATTCTCTATATATTTTATTCCCTTATTTCATATTCACCTCATGTTTTCTGATATTGTTCCTGCTTGCGGTCATCTTTTTTCTTATAATTTTTTTTTTTTTTTCCTCGTCCACTGCTGTTTTGTCATGTTGTTAGTAGATATTTTAGTGTTATTCGTTTACTACTTCTTAATCATTTTATTTTACTGTCTCTTGTTTCTCAGTATCTATAGTTGATTTTTTTTTTTTGTCATTTTTTCTCCTTTCTTATTCACCCTTCGCTTTTCTAATGAATTTTCTTCTTTTTTCTGCTATTACTCACTTTTCTTCCTTATTATTTCCATTTCTCCATTCTCCTCTCTGGATAATAGTCTTTATTCTCATACTCTGCTTTCTCATGTTTCCTATTTTTCCTGCATATCATTCTTTTTCTCTCCTATCTTCATTTTTTTTTTTTTTTTTTGACTTGGGCTCTTCTCCTCCTTCAGAATCCTGTGGAGGGGTGGAAGGGCGTCGGGCTGCAAGATTTCCCTCAAATGACATAATAACGAAATGAGTGGAAAAGTGGAAGAGGTGGAAGAAGGGAAGAAAGAGGAGGGAAGAAGTAAAAGAGGAGAAATGGGAGAGTGAATGACAGGAAGAGGAAAGGGAAAAAAAAATGTAGAAGAAAAGAACAGAAGGAAGAGGGCTGAAAAATATGGAAAGATTAGCAGGAAAAGGGACAAGAGAAAAGAGAAGGAAAAAGACTAAGATGACATGGGCTGTGTGGAGAAGGGAGGGCAGAGATCAGAGGTGGAAAGAGAGTATTGAGAAGAACGGAAGAGGAGCAAGGAGAGAGAGAGGGAAGGGAGGGGGAGACGAGAGAGGGAGGATATAGAAGCGGGACGAAGGGATGGAGGTAGAGAAGAGACAGTAGAAAAGAGTGAAGGAGAACGGAGAGAGGAAGGAAGGATGGAAGGAAAAGGTAGAGGGGGAGAGGAACTGAAGGAAAGAGAAGGCGGAGGATGGAAGAAAAAAAAAAGCGAAATGAAGTAAATAAGAGGAAGGAATGGAGGAACGAAACAATGGGGGAGGGGGTAATTGAACGCAATGGTAGAGAAGATGAAACAAGATAAAAAAGACGTCGATGACAGAGAGAGAGAGAGAGAGAAAGAGAGAGAGAGAGAGTTACACACACACACACACACACACACACACACACACACACGTGCACGCGCGCGCGCGAAGGTGGGGAAGAGGAGGATAATAGTAACCAAGAAGGGCTAGAAGTCCGGTAAAGAGGAATTTTTTAGATAATTCAAGAGCGTAAACGGGCATGAAAAAGAAGTAAAAAGGAGATGAGAGTGAGATGAATATGGAGAGATAATGGTGAAGAAGACGATGCAGAAATGAGGAGAGGAGAGGGAGGGAAAAATGAGAAGGAGAGAGATGTGAGGAAGGGGTAGTAGGGTAGAAGAGAGGAGAGGAGAGGAGAGGAGGGGATGGGAGAGGAGTGAAAATGCAGCTGAGATAAAGATGAAGCACATGATGGACAGTTGAAATATGAGAAAAGAATGGCGGGAAGGAAATAGAGAACAGAGGAGGGAGGGAGTAAGACAAGAGACGAGAAGTGAGTGAAGAGAAGGCATAGTGAAATTGGTTCGTAACATTCGTGCACCATTTCTAAACAGGGTGGAGTCAAGGGGTTTTTGTCTCTTCAGAGAGAGAAATTAATGTCAAGATTCTGATGTTTGTCAAGAGAATATGTGAATGTTAAATAGCTGTGAAACATACTGGGGATCGCTAACCCCTTCAGTCAGATGATGTACTTTATTTTTGCTGCCTCCAGACGTTCTTCTCCACACGTTGATGGGCTTTCAGAACTTCAAAGATAAGATATAGTTTTCATTAACCCCTTCGCCACATGAATGTTCATGTGATGTGGATCAAATAATCTGTAGCAACAAGATCAAAATAAATAACACGGGAGTACGAGATTTAAGGGATAAAAAACAGACTGAACTGGCGATTGTAAGGGGAGATAAAGCGTACATTATAACATTATAATTACTTTAGGGACTTGATATATACAATGGACATGGATGCAAGGTTTTGGGGGATAAAAATATACCAGTTTGGTTGTGGTGTAACGCGATGGTCGACGGTAACCCTGATGTTGCGGCAGTTTTGAAGCATTGTTTGTAAATGACCGCCATTGTGGCAACACATCGACCGATTTAATGGTTTGGTACAGTCAGTTTGGATGTAAAGGGGCATTTGTCTGTCGGTGTTGACGATGGAATTGTTGCTTGTTTCTCTCCCTTGCTACTCTCCTTTCCTCTCCTCTGCTATTCCCATCCAACCCACTCCATCCTTTCCATTCATCTACACTGCTCTCTTCTTTATTCTCGGTTTCTCTTAAGTGTTCTCTCCTTTTTTTCTTCTTTTCTTTTTTCTCTCCTGTTTTTGTCTCCTCTCCAGCTCTCCTCCTTTCTCTCGTATTTTCATCTCTACTTCTTTCTTCCCTCCTCCCTATCTACTTCTGTTTGTGCTATGTTTGTAACCACCTTTGGTTTGGTCGTCTGTTTCTTCATTTATATTTGTGTTGGTGGTTGTGGCTGATTTATTCCCCTACTCTTCTCTTTCTCATCTCCTCTCTCCTCCTCTCCCCTATTCTCATCATTCTCACTTATTATTTATTTATTTATTTACTTATTTATTTTTTGGCCGGGCCCTGCTAACAGCAGGGTCTGGTGGAGGAACACAGTCTCTTGAGTCACTGAGTCACTCGTTTTACTCAGGAGAGAACTGGGCCAGACTAGAGCCCTCAGGGCGGCTCCAGCAGTCTTCCCTGTTTCTAATTGGATGCCAGGCGATGGATATTATTTGATTTTGCCAGCTGAAAGCTGATCAGGCCTTTTTGAGGAATCTCTTTGTAGGCCCTTTTTACCTGCCTTAGGCCAGCCCACCTGGTGCCTGTCAGCCAGGCCAGACCCCACCACCACCATTGCAGTCTATACTCTTACTGCCATACTAGATCTCTCATGTGAACATCGTGTAAGAGCCTCCAGATATTAAAAATGTATAAAAAAAAAATTATTGTGTGCATGTCACAAAAAAAATATGGCTAAAGGCAGGTAAACTGCAGGCCACACTTGCAGCGTACCCATCTGATTCTCTCTCTCTCTCTCTCTTTGGGGGCAGGGTGGTTTAGTGGTAGAGCGCCTGACTCAAGACCTAAGGGTCGAGAGTTTGCGCCCTGCCCGAGTAGCGTCCCTGCTGGGAAAGGTAGCGATCTCCTGTCTCCTAGATCAAGGTCTAGCTCGGGTCTGTCTGTCTGTCTCTGTCTTTGTTGAAGTGGGTGGGGAAATATTAACTGACCCTGGTCCTCCCTCTCTTTTTCCCTACAAGTATATGAAATAAGTATTTCTGTCTAGCTTTGTTGTGCCATTTGGAGGGTCTGGCAAATACAGCGCACTCTGTTCTAATATTATGTAGATTTTTCTAGTCTTCAATTCTCATCCTTTCAGTTTTCTTCCCTTTTTTTCTCATGTCTTCTCTGCTCCCCGGGTTTGTTCTATCCTCTCATTATTTATTTTCTGCTATATCTATGTCTCGTCTCCTCTCCATTCCTCTCTCTCTCTCTCTCTCTCTCTCTCTCTCTCCAAATAATGCACACTTCTCAACCCTTTCTTGATATTCATCAACCTTTCAGTTGAAGTGAATTTGATCAACACTATGATCTTTCTGTATCGTAAATGGAGATTGAAGCTGGCTGTTATGTCATTTATTCTTGTTTGTTTATTGTGTTTTGCTGTCTTGTGGATTTCATTTCAGGCAGCCCCAGCATCAACACGAGTATGCCCAGGCAGCCCCAGCACAAACCCCAGCAGGCGCCAACAGCCCCAGTTTCAGCCACAGCAGCTCCAACACCAATCCCAGCAGGCCCTAGCAGCCCAACCACCAGCCCCAGTAGGCACCACCCGCCCCAGCACCATCCCAAGGAGGCCACGGGAACTCCAGCCGCAGCTGTAGCATACCCCAGCAGCTCCTGGATCAGCCCCAGCAGACCATAGAAGCTCCAACAGCAGCCCTAGCAGGCTCCTGCACCAACTCCAGCAGTCACAGCACCAGCTCAAGTAGACTCCAGCAGTCCCAGCTCCAGCCTTAGCTGACCCCATTATCCCCAGCATCAGCACACCCTAGCAGCTCCATCCCCAGCCTCAGCACCAGCAGTCCCCAGCATCTCCACCACTAGCCTCAGCAGGGCCAACCAGCCCTAGCAGGTCCCAGCAGCCCCAACACCAGCCCAAGCAGGTCCCAACAGCCCCAGCACAAGACCCAGCAGTCCCCATCGGCCCCAGCACAAGCACCATTAGGGCCAAGCAACCCCAGCACCAGTCCAAGCAGGCCCAAGAATCCCTAGCATCAGAACCAACAGGCCCCAGCATCCCCAGCACGAGCCCAAACAGCACAAGACCTAACTCCAGCAGGCCCCAGCAGGCTGTGTCAACCTTAGCAGGCCCCAGCAGCGCCAAGCAGCCCTAGCGCTAGTCCCAGTAGCCCCAGTGCCGGGCCTGCCTGACCCAAACAACCCCAGCACCAGCCTCAGCAGCCCCCAGCCATTCCCAGCAGCTCCAGCCCCAGCCCCAAAGCCTCACCATCAGTTGCAGCAGCCCTAGCACTACCCCCAGCAGCCACAGCACCATCCACAGCAGGCCCCAGAAGCCCCATCATCAGCCTCAGAAGACCCCAGAAGCTCCAACAACAGCCCTAGCACCAGAGCCAGCAACCCCAGCACCGGCTCCACCAGGCCCCAGTAGCTCCAACACCAGCCCCTTGCAGCCCCAGCAACACCAGTCCCAGCTCCAATAGGCCCCAGCACGTCCCAGCACCAATCCCAGCATATCCAGCATGCCTCAGGAACAATCCCAGCAGGCACCAGGAACAAAAACAACAGGCCCCAGCACCAACCCCAGCAGGACTCAGCAACCACAGCAGCCCCAACACCAGGCCCAGGAGCCCAAGCAACAGACGTTGCACCAACCCCAGCAGTTCCAGAACCAGCGCCAGCACCAGCCTCAGGAGCTCCCAGCAGGGCCCAGCTGCCCCAGCACCAGCCACAGCACTAGCCCCAGCCCCAGCACAAGCCTCAGTATCACTAGCACCATTCCCAGCAGGCTCCACAAGCCCCAGCATCAGCCCAACAGCCACCTGAAGTTCCAGCCCCAGCAGGCCTCAGGAACCCCAGCAGCATCAGCACCAGCCCTAGCAGGCCCCAGCATCACCAGCACTGGCCTAAGCAAGTCTCAGTAGCCTCTGTACTAGCCCCAGCATCTCCAGCATCAGCACCAGCAGGCCCCAACAGACCCAACACGAGCCCCAGAAGGACTCAGCAGCCCCAACACCAACTTCAGCAAACCCCAGCAGCCCCAGGGAGGACCAGAAGTCCCAGCCCCAACCCCAGCAGGAACCAGCAGCCCCAACACCTCCCCCTGCAGCACCCAGCAGCCCCAACACAATCCCATGCAGCACCCAACAGCCACAGAAGCCCCTGTTCCAGCCCCAGCACTCCAACAATCTTAGGCTGCCCCCCCCCCCCAACAACCTGCCCCTCAGGCCCCCAAGACAACTGCACCCCCAGGCTCACCGACCCTCCCACCCCCCCGTCTCCCTGTCCGCCTCTCGCCTTAGCCCCTCAACATCCCCAGTGCCGCGGGCCCCCACTCCCCCAACCAACTGCTTCCCCGACCCCCTGTCCTCCATCCCCCCACCACCCCGGGCCCCCCCGTTTGCCCGGCCTCCATCCCCCTTGGCCTGACCCCCCCTGCCCACCCAGCCCCCTGCTCCCCTCCCTTCCTCACCCTCAAAGCCCCCCCCCCCCTGCAGTCCCGGCTTCCTGTTCCCTCCTCTGGCCTCCCGGAACCCCCGCCACCTCCCACGCCTACTGCATTCCTGCCCCCAACCCCTCCGCCCCCCTGGTCTTCCCCTGGCCACCCCTACCCTCAGCCCCATGCCACCCATGTTCCTCACCCCCCTCCCCGACGCCCCGCCCACCTGGTCTCCTCTCCCGGCCCCCCACCCCCCAACGCCCCCATCCTCCAATGCCCCCATCACCCCAACAACCCCAGCCCCCACACCACCCCAGCTCCCTGCCCACTCGACGCCCCTCCCACTCGGCTCCCTGCCCACTCGACGCCCCTCCCACTCGGCTCCCCACCTCCCTGCCCAACTGGGCCACCGCCCTCCCGTCCACCCTTACCCTTACCCTCATAATTACTGCAAGTTCTGAATTCAAATTTACAATATATGCAGATGACACAACTCCTCTTCTAGCTGATAAAAATATACACTCTTTATATTTTACATTATGTTCTGAACTGTGTTCATTAAATCACTGGATTAAATCAAATAAACTAAAACTTTGTGTTACTAAGACACATTATATATTTTTTTCAAAATCAGTCTGTTAAACATTATTTGCCTCCACTGATGTTAGAGGATGAGAAAATAGAGCATATTGAATGTACAAAGTTTCTTGGTATACATGTTGAATATTTAAATTAGAATAATCATATAAATGAAGTTTGTTTGGAGCTATCTAGGGTATGTGGTATATTGTACAGGTACATAATCATCTTGCAGCTGAGACCATGGTGAGTCATTACACTTTATGTTATCCGTATATCAATTACCGCATATCTGTATGGGCGTGTACCTGGCCCTCTCTTCTTGGCAAATTATTAGTGGCCCAGAAGAGAATTTTTTAATGTATACTTTTCATTGGAAAATTTGATTCTACTGCATATCTATTTGTAACTCATTTGTTAAAAATTAATTTTATTAATCATTTTTTTTTTCTGTGCCTGCCCTCCTGTCTTCCTATTTCTCCCATCTTTCCTGTCACTACTTATTGCTTTTCTTTCTGTTACAGGTGGCTTTACATTGAGTGACAAGCCAAATGGTTTCCTGTAAGCCAAGACACCATTTACAACGCTGGGTGGTAACCATATAACCAAACCATACGTGCTCCCTACGTGTCAAGTGGGTTGGTGGAGGGTTAGTGCTCCTCCCTGTAAAACAAATAACTCAGAGTCAAATGGCCACCCCATACGGGATTATGGCGTCTGGCAATAGATAGATAGATAGAAGTATTTTTTGTTACTGTAAATATTCAGAAGCATTAGGAATCCTGATACTCAAATCTTTAAATTTATTGACAGCCAAGCACAAGGGAAAAAAATTTAAATCTACAGTGTCCAAGGTTCCGCATAACTCTTTTTAAGAATTGTATTATATATAATGGTCCTGTTATATGGAATGCACAACCAGTAAATATTACGATCTTGTTTCTTACTAATAATATATCTGTGTTTAGGAAGATGGTTAGACTTTAAGTACTTTACAGAACTTATAGGTCTTTGCCATTCATTTCTACAGTTTATCTCGAGTAAATTTGAATTTAATGTATCATTATTGAAATTAAAGTGCTATTATTGTAAATTAGGATACTATGGTTGTCTCTACTACTTATTATATGTATTGTATACAGTATATAAATCTGTCAGGGAGCTGTTGCTCGACATACTGTGCCTGCACTTTTTAATAACATTAACTTTGGTTTGTAGAATTCGGTGATGGCAATAACAAATTTCTTTACACCCTCAGCCTCCCCGGCCCCCCACACCTCCAACCCAATGACCCTCCATACCCCTGGCCACCCTCCCTTCCGCCCACCCAGTCTCACGCCGAACCTGCCCCCCATCCTCCGTTCCCCGCCCCCAGCTGCCCCGACCTCCCTCCCGCCAGTCCCCCCACACACGGCCCCCCACCCTACCGGCCCACCGTCTTCTTGCTCACCCATCCCCCTACCCCCCCTGACCCTCCAGCATTCCTGGTTCCCGGAACCCCTGACCCCACTACCCTCCATCCCCACGCCCACCCGGACCCCCGCCTACCCGACCACCTGCCACCCCCCTCCCCCAGCCCCCAGCGTCTACAGTCCTCCGTCCCCCAGCCCAGAGACCCCTCGACCCCTTACCCCCTCGCCCCCCTTCCTGCCCGCCAACCCCCAGGCTCCCCTGGCCCCACAACCCGCCACTCCTTCAGCCCCCCCAGCTTCCCATCCTGCCACTCCTCCGACCCCACGGCCCCCTCACCCCCCAGTCCCTTGGCTGCCTGCCCTCCTCCCGGTTCCTCATCCTCCCGGCATCCCCCCCCCCACCCAAATGGCCACCCTCCCCTCTGCCAAATCAGCCCTTCGCACCCATGACACCCTGCCCCCCGGACCCCCGATCCCTGGTCCACTTCTTTGTCCCTCGCCTACCCGTCTCTCCAGCCCCCTGTCCCCCACCCTACCAGACCCTTGTGCCCTCTCCCCCTGCTTCCTGCTCTCCCCCCCCCCGGTCTCCTGCCCCACAGTCTCCCACCTCCCCAGCCACGTACTCCCCGGTCCCACGCCCCATTGGCCTCCCACACCCCCGTCCCTCTGGCCCCCCGTCATCCCGACCTCACCACCAACCCGATCATTCCGCTCCCCTGGTCTCCTGCCCACCTGCTCACCTGGCCCCTAAGCCACCCACAAGCTGGCCCCCACTCCCCTCTGGGCCCCCACCCCTCTCCCGGCAATCCGCAAGAACGGCATACTGCCCTCCCACCCACCAGGCCCCCTACCCCTCCGTCCCCCCAGTCTCTCCAGTTCCCTGCACCCCCTAACACATGACCCACCCTCCCGCTCACCATTCCCCCCACCCACCCAAAAACCTGTCCCCAAGTCTCTTTGGCTGCCACTCACCCTGCCCACGGGACCCCAGACCTCTCACCTCCTCAGTTACCCTCCCCCTCAGCCCCCTGACCCCTCAACTACCCGTCCCCCCAGCCTCCCGCCCCCTTGGCCCCCAACTCCTGCCCAACCGGCCCTTTCACCCACCCAGTCCAGCTGCCACCCTGCCCTCTCGTCCACCCTCTCCTTGATTCCCCGCCATTCCTGCCTCCCTCCACACGGCCCCTCACCCCATGCCCCTCTTGCCATCCACCCCTCTGGCCTCATGCCCCCCCCCCGGACCTCTGCTTCCTTCGGCCCTCTGCCCACTGGACCCCCTCCCCTTCAGCTGCCCGCCCCTGCCCCCCACCCACTTGGCCCCCCAGCCCCCACCCCCCCCAGCCTCCCACCTCTCGATCCCTGATCCACCAGCCCCCTGGCCCCTGCCCCCCCTGGCTCACCCCCCCATCCTGCCTCTCCTGCCACCCAACCCCTCGCCCACTCGCCTCCCGATCCCCTGCCCATCGAGCCCCCTGCTCCACTGCTCCCCTAGCCCCCCACAATTTCGGTCCTCCATCCTCCAGGGCTCCCATTCCTTGGCCCCCCACACCCATGACCCCTGCACCTCAGGCCCCCACACCCTATCCCTCAGCCCCCCCACACCTCAGCCTCCAGCCCCCTCACACCTCAGCCCCTAACCCCCTACCACCCCACCCCCTCAGGCCCCCCACACCCCAACCCCTAGCCCCCTCAGGCCCCCCACACCCCAGCCCCAGCCCCCTCAGGCCCCCCACACCCCAGCCCCAGCCCCCTCAGGCCCTGCACTCACCCAGCTTTTCGCCTATTCGCCAAGTCCCCAACCCCTTCAGCCCTCCGCCCTCATGCCTTTCTGGACCCCTTTCCCTCTGGCTCCCAGCCTCCCACTTCCCTGCCTGCCCTGCCCTTATGCCAAAATAGTACCCCTGCCCACCCTTCTTCCCATTCCACCAAGTCCCCTGGCTACCTGGCCCCCCACCCACCCACCTCCCGAATCCCCATCCACCTGGTCCCCTGGCCCGCACGTCCATGACCCTCTGCACTCTGGTCCCCCGCATTCCCCGATCCTGTCCCCCCTCCTCCATCTGCTTGGCCATATGCCCCACCTGCCTCCCACCCCCCAGTCCCTCGCTTCCCCACTTCCCCATCTTCCTGGCCCCATGGCCTCCTGCCCTGTCGGCCTTCTTCTTTCAGCTCCTCTCCCCCACCCCAGGCATCCTGCTTCCTTGGTCCCCTGCTCCCTGGGCCCCTGCATCCCCTGTTCCCTGCCTTGCACCCCCCAGCTCCCCACTTCCTGGCCCTTCACCCACATAGCACCCCTGCCCACCTGGCCTTCTACCCTTCTGCCTCCTGGTCCTCTGCTCAACCAGCCGACTGCCCTCCAGCCCACCCGTCCCCTGACCCCCCGGCCCCCCACCCCCTTGGCGGTCCATCCTTGTCCACTCCTCAGGACCCTGCCAAACTGACGCCCGGACCCTGCCAAACTGACGCCCCATCACCCCACCCACCCAGTCCCCTGCTGACCCACCCCTCAGCCCTCTGCACCCATGGGCCTCACCCCCCCAAGCCCTCCACTTCCCCACTTCTCTGCTCTCCCAGATCCACGACCCCTCACTCTCTTGTCCCCCCACCTTTTTGGTCCCCCACTCCCCCCAGCTCCCCACCCCCCTGCCCCCCCAGACCCCCACTACCCCAGGCCCCCTGCCCACTGGGCCCCCCTTCCCCATGCTACCTCTGCCTGCTGACCTACCGGCCCACCATCCCCCACCCTCGAGGTCCATCGCACCCCCGGCCCCCGCACCCAGGCTCCTTGACCACTTACCCCAGCCCTCCTGGCCCACTACATTGCCATCTCCCCAGTCTTCTGCCCCCTGACACCTATAGGTCCCCGCCCCCCCGGTCCCCCATCCCTCCAGCCAGCCCTCTATCTCCCCTGGCACCCTTCCTCCCCGGGCCACCACTCCTCCAACCTCACACCACCCAAGGCCCCCCGCACACTTGGCCCCTTGCCTACATAGCCCCAAGCCCACCTGCTTCCTGGTCCCACCCTGGCCCTCGGTTTCCCTGGCCCCTCGACCGACCACCCTACCCCCCAACCCCTCTGGCTTTTTGACCCCATTGTCCTCTATCCCTCTGGTTTCCCAGCCCCCTTGCTCGCCATTCCTCTGGCCTCCCGGCTCACTGATGTCCCACTTTCTCACCCTAATGCCCACCCTGATTACCCCACAATCCACAAACCCCCCACTCACCCATCCCCAGCATCTGGCACCCATGGCACCACAGCTCCCACTCTCGAAGTCCTTTGCCCTTCTGGTCCCCTCCCCCTAGTCCTCCAGCCCCATGCCCCCGGTGCTCTGTCCTCCCTGCCACACGGCCCCACTCCACCCATCCCTTGGGCCCCGAACTCCCCTGTCCTCCTGCTCCCCCAGCCCCCCACCCTACAGGACCCTCGCATTCCTGGCCCCCCGACTACCCCAGCTCCCCGCCTTAGCCCCTTGCCTCCCAAGCCCAGTGCTCCCTGGCCACCCCCGGCCCTCTCTTCCTTTGACCCCTTACCCCCAGCTCCCCATTTCCCTCTCCCCTGCCCCTTTGGCCCACTGTCCCCCCAGCATTGCATCCCCTGCCCAAACCCCCTCCCTTTTGGCCCCCTGCCTCAACCCTCCTCCCTTTTAGCCCCCCACCTCCCTGCCCCCAGTATCCCCCCTGGCCCCCCGTCCTGCTCCACTGGCTCCCTGCCCCACCCCACCCAGTCCTCTGCTCACCCAGTCCTCTGCTCACCCACCCATTGGACCCCCCCCCCAGCACTCCACCACCCCGGCTGACTGACCCCTGGACCCCCTCCCACCTGGTCCTCCGCCTCTCTGAAACCCTTCTCAACCTGCCCCTACCGCCACTCACCCTGCTCTCCTGCTCAGCAGGTCCACCCACCCATTCTGCCTCCCTGGTCATCCAGACCCCTGCCCACTCACCTCCTGGCTCTCTGCCCATCCAGCCCCATGCTCCCCTGCTCTCCCAGCTCCCCCACACCCTCAGCACCCCACCCCCCCACCTCCCTGGACACTTGCACGTTGCCCCCCCACCTCCCCATACACTTGCACGTTGCCCCCCCACCTCCCCATACACCTGCACCCTGCCAACAAGTCTCCCCATGCCCCTGGCTCTACACCCCCCCCCCTTGCCCTCTGCCTTTCTGGATCCCTGCCCTGCCCACCCACCCAAACAGCTCCTCTGTCCACCCTGTCTCCTGGGCCACCTGATTCCATTGCTGTCCAGTCCCACACCCACCTGAACCCCAGTCCCCAGCCCCACACTCACCTGCCCTCTAGCCCCCTGCACATCAGGCACCCAGCCCCCTCCGGTTCCACGCCCCCCCCCAGCCCCATGTACTCATTTCCCCAACCCACTGGCCCTCTGTCCCCCATCCCCTCCAGCCCCATCCCCCCCTGGCCTAGCCACCCCCTTGCACCCCCACCCACCCTCTTGTGATCGCTCCTCCTGCCCACCTCGTTGCACAGGTGAGCTTTGGGGGCTAGGGGATGGGAAGCCAAGGGGGTAGGAGGCTGGGGGTGTGAAAGGGAGGGAGCAGGGTGGTAGGAGGAGGCTGGGGGTGCGGGGGGCTGAGAATCGGGGGCATGGGGGGACCGGGGGCAGGGTTGGTGGAGGGGAGGGCAGGGTGGTGGGGGGCAGGGAGGAGGGTGGATGAGGGGATGGGAGCCAGGGGGTGAGGGGGCCATTGGGAGGAGGTTGGGGGGGATCAGTGGAATGGTGGGGTGGAGGGCGAGAGGGCAGCAAGGCAGAGGGCCGGGAGGATGAAAGGTCAGGTAGGCCGGGGCTGTGGGGAGCTGGGGGGATGGGTGGTGAGGGAGTGGCAGGACTGGGGGACGGGGGTCAGACTGTTTGGGGGGTCAAGAGGGCTGGAGCCCTGAAAGCTGGGGGCACGTGGGGACGGGAGGACAAAGGGAAAGAGGAAGTAAGGGGCTGGAGGGACTGTGAGCTGGGGAAGTGGGGGATCAGGGAGGCAAGGTGGTGGGGGACTGAGGGAGAGGAGAGCCAGGACTGGGGGGAGGCCCAAGGGGATGGGAGGATGGTAGGGTGTTGGTGGCTGAGGGGGGGGGAACCAGGGGGAGGTAGGCAGTTAAGTGCTGGAGGACTTGGATGTGGGGGGGGACTGTGAGGCAGTGGGCTGAGGGGGTGTGGGGCAAGAGGGGCATGGGGATGGGGGGGTGGGGGCCAGGGGAGGCAGGGAGCTAGGGGGGCTGGGGGCCTGGAAACAAGGGCCCAGAGAGATGGGGGCATGGAAAACAGGTGCCCACGAGAGACAGGGGCTGGGGAGACGAGGGGGGCAGGAGGGCGTGGGTTGTGAGTCAGGGGGAACAGGAAACTGGGCGACAAGGGGTCAGGAGGATGGGGGGATGGAGGGACAGGAAGGCAGGGGGACAGTGGGGTGGGGCGCTGGGGAACGGAGGGCCCCAGCCCCAAATGCCCCCTGGCTGGCTGAGGGGCTTTCGATGGGGAGCTGGAAGAGTGGGAGGCTGGGGAGTTGTGGGGCATGGGGGGCGGAGGTCTTCGAGGGTGAGGGACCTGGGGTGTGGCGGACTGGGGGGGAGTGGTGGGCCGTAATGGCGGTGGGCTGGAGTGGCGGTGGGCTGGAGTGGCGATGAGTCGGTGTGGTCAGTGGGCTGGAGGGGTGAGGGGTGCGGGGACGTGAAAGCGGGAGTGGGGGGGCCAGACGTTAGCATGGTGCCTGGTGGGGTGGGGAGATGGTGGGCAGGGGTAGGCAGGCAGCTAGGGGGGTGGGGGTCCAGGGGACCTGGACCTGGGCTGCTGAGGCCAGCTAGCGATAGTGCTGGGTGTGCTGGGGCAGGCACTGGGGCTGGTGTGGTCTACTGGGGCTGTGAAAGCCTACTGGAGCTGGTGCTGGGGCTGGAACTGTGGCCACTGGGGCCTGTTGGGGCTTGTACTAGGGTTGATGCCGGGACTGCTGGACCCTGCAGTGGTTGGTGATGTTGCTGCTTGGGCCTTCTGGGGTTGGTCCTGGGGCTCTTTGGGCCTGCCAGGGCTGGGACTGTGGGCCTGCTGGGGCTGTGGCTGTTAGGGCTTGTTGGGGTTTACGGGGGCTGCTTAGGCTGGTTCTGGGGCTGCTGAAGCCTGCTGGGACTGTTAAAGATAGTGTTGGGTGTGCTGGAGTCTGTTCAGGCTGGAGCTGTGGCTGCTGGGGTCTACTGGGGCCGATGCTGGGGCTCCTAGGACCTGCTGGGGCTGTTACAGCTTACTGGAGCTGATGCTTTGGCTGCAGGGGCCCGCTCAGGCTGGTGCTGGGGCTGCCTAAGCCTACTGGGGCTTGGGCTGGAGCTGCTGGTGTCTGCTTGGGCTGGTGATGAGGCTGTAGGGTCTGCTGCAGTTTACTGTGGCTGCTCGGTCCTGCTCGGGCTGCTGAGGCCAGCTGGGGCTAGTGCTGGGGTTTCTGGAGCCTGCTAGGGCTGAAGCTGGGGTGCTGTGGCATGCTGAAGCTTTTGGGCCCTGTTGGAGCTGGTGCTGGGGCTGCTGAGACCTGCTTGTGCTGGTGCTGGGGCATCTGAGGTCTATTGAGGCTGGTGCTGACACTGCTAGGGCCTGTTGGGACTGGTGCTTGAGCTGCTGGGGCCTGCTAGGGTTGATGCTGGAACTATTGCAAGGGTTGGTGTTGGGACTGCTGGTGCCTTCTGTGGCTGATGCAGGAGATGCTGGGCCTGCTTGGACTGGTGCTGGGGCTTACTGGGCCTGCTGGGGCTGGGGCTGGAGCTGCTGGGGCCTACAACACCTGGTGGTGGGGCCTACTGGGGCTGCTTGGGCAGCTTCTGCATGCTGGGGTTGGTGTTGAAGCTGCTGGGGCCTGCTGGGCCTTGTGCTGGAACTTCTTGGGTCTGAAGGGCCTGAGGCTTGAACTGCTGGGGGTAGAGGTAAGGCTACTGGGGCCTGCTGGGAGTGCAGCTGGAGCTGGGGATACTTTGGCCAGCTAGGCTTGGTGTGGGGCTGCTCGGGGAATGCTGTGGCTGGTGCTGGAGCTGCTGTGACCTGCTGGGTGTGGTGTTAAGTCTGCTGGGGCCTCGTGGCTCTGGTGCTAGGCTGGTGGGGCTGGTGCAGCAAGCTGAGGCCTGATGGTGCTGGTGCTGGGGCCTGCTTGAACTGATGCTGGGGCTCGTGATATTAGTGCTGGGGCCTGCTTGGACAGCAAGGGTTCACTGGGGCTGGTATTGGGTCTGCTGGTGTTTTCTGAGGCTGGGGCTGTTACTGCTTTGGCCTTCTGGGGCTGAGGTTGGGCCTGCTGGGGCTAGTGCTAGAGTTGTTGGGGCCTGTTGGAGTTGGGGCTGCTGAAGCTTGCTGGGGTTGGAGCTGCTGAGGCCTGCTGGGACAGTGTGGGAGTGCTGTGGCTGGTGCTCGGGCTGCTGGTGTTGGTGCCAGTGCTAGATTTATTCGGGCCTGCTTATGCTGGTGCTGGAGCTGTGAGAGCCTCCTCGGGTTGGGGCTGCATGGGCCTGCTGGGACTGGTGATGGGGCCTGCTGGTGTGGGTGCTGGATCTGCTGCAGCCAGTTGTAACTGCTGGGGCCTGCTGAGGCTGGAGCTGAGGTGTTGGGGCCTGCTTGGGCTAGTGCTGGGGCTTCTGGGGACTGACTGGTGCAGGGACTGCTAAGGACTGCTGGGGCTGGTGCCGCTGGGGCTGATGCCACTGAGGCCTGCTGGGGCTGGTGCTGCTGAGGCCTGCTGGGGCTGGAATGCTGGGGTCAACTGGGGCTCCTGGGGTCTACTGGGGCTGATGTTTGGGCTGCTGTTGCTGGTGCTGCAGGGGCTAGTGCTGGGGTAGCTGGGACCTGTTGGGCTGGGGTTGCTGAGGCCTGCATGAGCTGATGCTGGGGCTGGTGATAGGACTGCTGTGACTGGCGTGGGGGTTGCAGGCATCTGCTGCAGCTGGTATTGGGGCTGCTGGCACCTTCTGGGGCTGAGGCTGTTGCTGCTGAAGCCTGCTGGGGTTGGAGCTACTGGGGCCTGCTAGGGCCTAGTGGCATTGGGCCTGCAGGGGCTGGAGTTGGGGCTGATGGGGCCTGCTGGGGTTTGTGCTAGAGTTATTGAGGCCTACTTGGGCTGATGCTAAGGCTGTGAGAGCCTGCTGGGGGTGGTGCTGGGGCAGCTAGGACCTGTTGAGAGTGGAGATATAGCTGCTGAGGCCAGCTGGGGCTGGTGTGGCCTGCTGGGGCATGCTTGAGATGATGCTGGGACTGTTGATAGGACTGCTGGGGCCTGCTGGGGTTGCTTTTGGGGCTGGAAGGGTCTGCTGGGGCTGGAATTGAGGCTGCTGGGGCCTTCTAGAGCTGAGGGTGTTGCTGCTGACACCTGTTGGGTCAGCTGGAGCTGATGCTGGGGTTGCTGGAGCTGGCTGGGGCCTGCTGGGACTGGTGCTGGGACAGTCTGGACCTGTTGTGGCTGGCGCTGGGACTATTGCAAGAGTTGTTGGGGCCTCATTGGGTTGGTGCTGGAGCTGGGGCTGTGGGGACCTGCTGGGGGGGGGGTGCTGAATCTGTTGGGGCCCGCTGGGGCTGGGACAATGTGGGTATGCTGGGGCTGGGGCTGGAGTTTGCTGGTGCTGGTGCTGGGACAGTGTGGGCCTGCTGGTGCTGGGGCTGCTGGGATTTGCTGGCACTGGTGTCAGGACTGCAATGGTTTGATGGGGCTGGCATTGGAGCTGATGATGCCTTCTTGGGCTACTGCTCGAGTTGTTGTAGCCTGTTGGGGCTGGTGCTGATGGAGCTTGCTGGGGCGGGGGCTGCTAGGGCCTGCTGGGACTGGGGCTGGGACAGTGTGGACCTGCTGTGGCTAGTGCTGGAGCTTGCTGGGGCTGGGGCTATTGCAAGAGTTGCTGGGGCCTCATTGAGCTGGTGCTGGAGCTGTGAGGGCCGGCTGGGGCTGGGGCTGGGGCTTGGGCAGCAGGGGCCTGCTGGGGTAGGTGCTGGGGCATGCTGGGGTGGGGGTAGGAGCTGCTGGGGTTGAAGCTGGAGCTGATGGGCCTTGATGGAGTTGGGACCGTGACTGTGGGTCTGCTGGGGCTTGTTCTGGGGCTGCTAGGGCTTGGTGCTGCTGAGGCCTGTTGGGGCTTCTGGGGACTGATTGAGGCTGGTGCTGCTGGGGCCTCTTGGGGCTTCTGGGGAGTAATTGGGGCTGGTGCTGCAGGGGCCTGCTGGGGCTTCTGGGGACTGATTGGGTCTGGTGCTGTTGGGGTCTATTGGGCCTGATGGTGAGGCTGCTGGGGCATGCTGGGTCTGGTGCTGGGGATGTGCGTCTACTGGAGCTTGTGCTGGAGCAGCAGGGGCCAGCTGCTGCTGCTGGGGACTGCGAGGGCTGCTGAGGCTTGCCTGAGCTGATGCTGGGACTGGTGATAGGACTGGTAGGGTCTGCTGGGGCTGGTGTTGGGGCTGCAAGGGTCTACTGGGGCGGGTATTGGGACCGTTGACACCACCTGGGGCTGAAGCCTGCTGGGGCTGGTGCTTGGGCCTGCTGGTGCTGGTGTTGGGGCTGCTAGACCCTCCTGGATTAGGTGCTGGGGTAGCTTGGACAGGTGCAGGGGCTGATGCTGGGACTGCTGGGGCCTGCCTGAGCTGATGATAGAACTGCTGGGGCCTGCTGGAGCCGGTGATGGGGCTGCAAGCATCTGCTGCAGCTGGTATTGGGGCTGCTGGTGTGTTGTGGGGCTGAGGTTGTGGCTGCTGGGGCCTATTAGGGCTGGGGCCTGCTGGGGCTAGTGCTAGAGTTGTTTGGGCCTGCTTGGGCTGGTGCTGGGACCATGAAAGCCTGCTGGCCCTGATGCTGGGGCTGCCAGGGCCTGGTGTTGAGGCTGTAGGGGCCGGTGCTGGGATGACTGGGACCTGCTGGGGCAGGTGCTGTATCTGATATGGCCTGCTGTAGCTACTAAGGCTGCAGCTGTTGCTGCTGGGGCCTGCTGGTGCTGGGACAGTGCAGGCCTGGTGAGATTGGTGCTGGAGCTGCTAGGCCTGGGGCTGCTGGGGTCGTGCTGAGACTGTGGGCCTGCTGGGGCTTGCTGGAACAGAAACTGAAGCTGCTGGGGACTGCTGGAATTGGTGCTTGGGATGGTGGTGAGGCTGCTAGGGCATACTGGGGCTGATGTTGGGGCTGCTGGGGTTTGCTGGGCCTGGTGCTAGGAATGAGAGCCTACTGGTGCTGGTGTTAGGGATGACAGCCTACTGGCGCTGATGCTAGGGCTGCAGAGGCCTGCTGGGGGTGGTGTTGAGGATACTGGAGCTGGTGCTGGGACAGCTGGGGCCTGCTGTGGCTGGTGTTGGAGCTGCTGGGGTTTGCTTGGGCTGGTGATGGGGCTGCAGGGACGTGCCAGGGCTGATGCTGTAGTTGATGGGTCCTGCTGGAGTTAGTGGTAGGGCTACTGAGGCCTGCTGGGGATGGTGCTGGGTCTTCCAGAGCGTACTAGGGCTGGTGTTGAGGTGCTGTGTCCTGCTAGGGCTGGAGCTTCTGGACCCTGCTGGAGGTGGTGGTGGGGCTGCTGGGACCTGCTGAGGTTGGTGTTGAGGCTGCTTTGGCTGTTACTGAGGCCTGCTGGAACTGATGCTGGAGCTCACGGGGCCTGCTGGGGTTAGGGCTGGAGCTACTAAGGCTATTTCAAGGGTTGGTGATAGGGCTGATAATGCCTTCTATGCCTGGAGCTGGGGCTGCTGGGTCCTGTTTGGGCTGGTGCTGGGGCTTTTGGGGCTTGCTGGGGCTGGAGCTGCTTGGGTCTGCTAGGACTGGTGCTGGGGCAGCTGGGGCATGCTGGGATTGTTGGTGCTGCTGGGGTTGTGGGTGCTGCTGGGACCTGCTGGGGTTGTTGGTGCTGCTGGAGCCTACTGGGGTTGTTGGAGCTGCTGGGGCCTACTGGGGTTGTTGGAGCTGCTGAGGCCTACTGGGGTTGTTGGAGCTGCTGAGGCCTACTGGGGTTGTTGGAGCTGCTGAGGCCTGCTGGGGTTGTTGGAGCTGCTGGAGCCTACTGGGGTTGTTGAAGCTGCTGGGGCCTGCTGGGATTGTCGGAGCTGCTGGGGCCTGCTGGGGTTGGGGCTGGAGCTGGAGGGGGTGCTAGAGTCTGCTGGCCTGCTGATCCTGGAACTGGGGCTGCTTGGGCATGCAGGGGCTGGTGCTGCAGTCTCTGGTACCTGTTGGGGCCTGCTTGCATGGGTGCTGGAGCTGCTGTGGCCTGTTGGGTCTGGTACTAGGGCTGCCAGGGCCTGTTGGGTCTGATGCTAGAGCTGGTTGGGCTGTTGTTGGGGATGGTGCGGCCTGCTGAAGCTGGAGCTGGGCCTAGTGTGTCTTGCAGGGGTTGGAGCTGGGGCTGCTGAGGCTTACATGAGCTGATGCTGGCGTTGCTGGGAAGTGCTGGGGCTGGGGTTAGGACAGCTGGGGCTGGGACTTCAAGGGTCTGCTGGGGCTGGGGCTATAAAGATCTGATGGGGCTGGTGTCAGGACTGCTGGGGCCCTCTGGGGCTGAATCTGGGACTGCCGGGACCTTCTAGAGCCGGTGTGGGGGCTTCTGGGACCTGCAGGGACAGGTGTTGGGGCTGCAGGGGCATGCTGAGGCTGATGCTTGTGCAGCTTGGGCCTACTCTGGCTGATGCTGGGGCTGCTGGAAAATGCTGGGACTGGTGTTAGGACTGCTGGGGCCTGTTGGTGTTCGTGCTACAAGGGTCTGCTGGGGCTGGGGCTGGGGCTGGGGATACAAGGGTCTGCTGGGGATGGTGTTGGGGCTGCTGGGACCTGCTGGGGCTGAGGCTGAGGTTGCTGGGGCTGGTGCTGGCATTGCTTGAGCTTACTGGGGCTAATGCTGGCATTGCTTGGGCCTACTGGGGCTGGTGCTGGCATTGCTTGGGCCTATTGGAGCTGGTGCTTAGGTTTCTGGGGCCTGCTGTGTCTGGTGCTGGGGCTGCTTGGGCTCGTGCTAGGGCTGGAACTAGGGCAGCAGGGACGTGCTGGGGCTGGGGCTGCTGAGGCCTGCTGGGGTTGGTGCTGAGGATGCTGAGGCCTGCTGGGGCTGGTGGGGTCTGCTGGGGATGGTGCTGGACCACAGTGGGGGGGGGACCTGCTGGGGATGGTGCTGGACCATGGTGGGGGGGGGGCCTGCTGGGGATGGTGCTGGGATTGTTGGGGCTGAAGCTGGGAATGTTTCAGCCTGCCTATGGGGACTGCTGGGGCTAGGACTGATGGGGTCTGCTGGGGCTGGGGCTGAGACTCCTGGTGCCTGTTGGGATTCATGCTGGAGCAACTAGCACGCTGGTGCTGAGGCTGCTGGGGCCTGCTGAGACTGGTGCTGGGGCTCCTGTGGCCTGCAGGGGCTCGGACGGGAGATGTTGGGGGTGCTGGTGCCTGCTGGAGCTAGTATTGGGACTGGTGGGGCCTGCTGAACCTGGTGCTGGAGCTGCTGGGGCCTGCTGGGACTGAAGCTTGGGTTGGTACTGAGGCTGCTGGAGCTGGTGCTGGAGCTGGAGCTGCTGGGGCCCACTGGGGCTGGAGGTAAGGCTGCTGAAGCCAGCTGTGACTGGAGCTAGGGCTGGAGCTGGTGCTGGAGCTGGAGCAGGAACTAGGGTTGGAGCTGAGGCTGCTGGGGTTTGCTTGGGCTGGTGCTGGGGCTGCTGGCATTTGCTTGAGCTGGTGCTAGGCTGCTGTCACTGTAGTTTGGGGTGGTGCGGTGTGCTGAGGCTAGAGCTAGGGCTGGTGGGTCCTGCTGAGGCTAGAACTGAGGCTGCTGAGGCTGGTGCAGGGGCTGGCATTCGGGCTGCAGGGGCTGGCGCATGGGCTGCTGGGGCTTTATCGAGCTGATGCTGAGGCTTCTGGAGCAGGAGCTGGGTCTACAGAGGCATACTGAAACTGGTGCTTGCACTGCTTTAGCCACCTGGGGCTGCTGTGCTTGGTGCTGGGGCTGCTGAGGTCTGCTGGAAACCTGTTAAAGTTGATGCTGGAGCTGCTGGAGCCTGCTGACCCTGGTGTTTGGGCTGCTTGAGCCTGTTGTGGCTAGCACTGGAACTACTAGAACCTGCTGTGCCGTGCTGTGGCTGGTGCTTTGGTTGCTGGGGCCTGCTAAGGCTGTCACTTGTGCTGCTGCAGCCCGCTGGGGCTGATGTGAGGACGGTGGGGGCCTGCTTGGGCTGGTACTGGGCCCGCTTGGTCTTGCTGGGGCTGATGTTAGGGCTGGTGGGGCCTGCTGGGGCACTGGGGGCGTGCTGGGGATGATGCTGGAGCTACTGGGACATTCTGTTGCTTGGACTGTAGCTGCTGAAGTCTGCCTGGGCCAGTGCTGTTGCTGTTGGGGCTCGTGATAAGGCAGCATGGGCTGGTGCTGGGCATGCTGGAGTTTGCTTGGGCTGTAATTGTGGCTGGTGAAGCCTCATGGGGCTGGTGCTGGGGCTGCTGGAGACTGCAAGAACTGGTGCTGGGGCTGATGGGGTCTGCTGAGGCTGGCACTGGCACTGCTGGGGCCTGCTGATGCTGGCACTTGGGATGCTGGGTTCTGCTGGGTGCTACTGGGACTGGTGCTAGGGCTGCTGCAGCTGGTGCTTTTGCTGCTGGGGCATGCTGGGGCTGGTGCTGGGACAGTGGAGGCCTGCTAGGGCTGGTGCTGGGCCTGTTGGGGCTGGTGCTTGGGCTGTTTGGGCTGCTGGAAACTGCTGGGGTCTGCTGGGGCTGGGAACAGCTGGGTCTGCTGGGCTTGGGGTTGCAGGGGGTTGGTGGGGACTGCTGGGGCTGTTGCTGAGGCCTATTGGAGCTGGTGCTGGGGCCTACTTCAGCTGGGGATGAGGCTGCTGGGACTCCTGGGGCTGCTAGGACATACTGTGGTTAGTGAAGGGGCAGGTAGGGCCTGTTGGGGTTCTTGGAGCCTACTGGAGCCAATTTTGCTAGGGCCTGCTGGTGTTGGGATTGTTGGGGCCTGTTGGTGCTGGGGTTGTTGGGGCCTGCTGGTGCTGGGGCTGTTAGGGCCTGCTGGAGTAGGGGCAGGGGCTAGAGCTGCCGGAGCATGTTGAAGCTGGATGGGGCTGATTCTGCTGGGGCTGGGGCTGGAGCAGTCGAGGTCTGCTGGGCTGGGGTTGCTGGGGCCTCCTGGGGCTGGTGCTGGAGCTGCTGAGGCTAGTTCTTGGATTTGTGCTTGGGCTGTTGGGGCCTGCCGTGGATAGTGCAGGGGCTGTTGGGGCCTGCTGGTGCTGGTGATGGGGCTGCTGGGGCCTGCTGGTGCTGGTGGGGCCTGCTGGGGCTGGTGGTGGGGCTGCAGCAGCTGGGGCTCATGCTAAGACTGCTGAGGTCTGCTGGGGCTAGTGCTGGGACTAGTGCTTGGGTTTCTGGGACCTGCTGGAACTGGTGCTTGGGCTGCTGGGCATGGTGCTGGGGCTGCTGGTGCATGCTGGTGCTGGTGCTGGGGCTGTTGGGGCCTGCTGGAGTTTGTCATGGGGTCACTAGGGTCTGCTTGGGCTGATGGTGGGACTGCTGAGGCTGCAGCTGCAGGTGGGAGGTCCTACTGGGGCTGGGGCTGATGCTGGGACTAGTGGGTCCTGTTGGGGCTGGATCTTCTGGGAATGATGCTGGGGCATGCTGAGGCTGATGATGGGGCTTCTAGGGCATGCTGGGACTGGTGCTAGAGCCGCTGGGGCTGGGGCTGCAGCAGCTGGGGCTCATTTTGGGGCTGTTGGGGCCATCTGGGACTGATGCTGGGGCCTGTTGGAGCTGGCACTGGAGCTGCTGGGGCCTGCTGGGGTTGCTATAGCTGCTGAGACCTGCTGGACCTGCTGGGGTTGGTGCCAGGGCTGATGGGGCCCGCTGGGGCTGGTGCTGGAGCTGCCGAAGGTGGTGCTAGGCCCGCTGGGGTTGATGCTTGGACAGCTGGGTCCTGTTGGGGCTGGTGCTGGGACTGCTGGGGCTGGTGTTGGGACTGCTGTGGTTGCTGGGTCCTACTAAGGCTGGTGCTGATGTTGCTGGGTCCTACTAAGGCTGTTGCTGGTGCTGCTTGGTCCTGTTGGGGTTGGTGCTGGGGTTGGCACTGGGGTTGCTGGGGCCTCCTGGTGCTGGTGCTGGAGCTGTTGAGGCCTGCTGGGGCTGGTACTGTGGCAGCTGGGGCCTGCTGGACATGATGCTGGGGTTGCTGGTGCCTGTTGGGGCTGGGGCTGGGACTGCTGGGGCCTATTGTGGTTGGAGCTGAGGCTGCTGGGGCCTGCTGGGGTTGGTGCTAACTAGCTATTGCTGTGGCTGTGAAGGCTTGTTGGGGCTGGTGCTGGAGTTGCTGAGGCCCATTGAAACTGGAACTAGGGTTGCTGGGGCCTTCTGGGGTTGGAACTGAGGATGTTTGGGCCTGCTAAGGCTGGCGCTTGAGCTGCTGGGGAATGCTGGGCCTGGTGCTGGAGCTACTAGGGCTTCTTGAGGCTGGTGCTAGGACTCCTGAGGCTGGTGGTGGGGCTGCTGGGGCCTGCTTAGGCTCTTGTTGGGGATGCTGGGGCCTGCTGGGGCTGGGGCTGGAGCTGCTGAGGCCTGGTGGGGCTGGTGTTTGAGCTACAGTACTGAGGCCTGTTGGAGCTGTTGTGGCTGCTGGGGTTGGTGCTGGAGACTGTTGGGGTTGGTAGTGGTGCCTTCTGGGGATGGTGCTGGGGTTGCTGAGGCCTGCTGGACATGATGCTGGGGTTGCTGGGGCTGGGGCTGGGACTGCTGGGGTTGGGGCTGGGGTATGGACTGCTGGGGCCTATTGTGGCTGGAGCTGAGGCTGCTGGGGTCTGCTGGGGTTGGTGCTGAGCCTGGTGGGGCCTGCTGGGTTTCGTGATGAGGCTTGCTGGGGATGGTGAGGCTTGCTAGTGCTGGGGCTGGTGCTAGTGGGGCCTGGTAAGGCTCATGCTGGGGCAGTTGGGGCCTGCTGGGATTGTGCAGGCCTGATGGGGCTCTTGGGATTTGTTGGGACTGTTGCTAGGACTGCTGGAGCTTGCTGGGACTGTGCAGGCCTGCTGGGGCTAGTGCTGGGGCTGCTGGGACTGTACAGGCCTGCTGGGACTGTACAGGCCTGCTGGGACTGTGCAGACCTGCTGGGGCTAGTGCTGGGGCTGCTGGGGCTGATGCTGTGACTGCTGGGATCTACCGATGCTGGGGCTGCTGGTGCTGGTGCTGGGGGCTGCTGAGGCTGCTAGGGAATGATGGGTCTGGGGTTGGGGCTTATGTGTTCTGCTGGAGCTGGGGTTGGGGCCGCTGGGGCTTGTTGGGGCTGATTATGAGGTTTCTGGGGTCTGGTGGAGCTAGTGTCGTAGTTGCTTGGGCTTGCTGGGACTGGTGTTGGAGCTCCTGGAGCTTGCTGGGGCCGATGCTGGAGCTGCTGGTGGGGCTGCTGGAGCTTGCTGGGTCTGGTGGTGGGCCTGCTGGGTCCTGTTCAAGCTGGTGGTGGGGCTGGTGCGGCCTGCTCAGGCTGGTGGTGGGGCTGCTGGGGCCTGCTCAGGTTGGTGGTGGGGCTGCTGGGGCCTGCTCAGGTTGGTGGTGGGGCTCCTGGGGCCTGCTCAGGCTGGTGGTAGGGCTGCTGGGGCCTCCTGGGGCTGGTGCTGGAGCTGCTTGGGCTGATGCTGTGGTAGCTGGGGTCTGCTGGTGCTGCTGCCGCTAGGGCCTGTTGGTGCCGGTGCTGGAACTGCTGGGGGCATCTGGGGCCAGAGCTGGGGCTGCTGGTGTCTGGTGGTGCTGGTACTGGGGCTGGAGCTTAGGCTGCTGAGGCCTATTGGGGGTGGAGCTGGGGCTGCTGGGGTCTGCTGGAGCTGGTATTGGTGCCTACTGGGGATCTTGCATGGGCTGATGGGGATAGCTGGGGCCCAATGGGCCCTGCTGGTGCTGGAGCTTCTGGGCCTGCTGGCACCTGCTAGGGCTGGTGCTAGGGCTGCTGTGGATGATGCCAGGCCTGGTACTAGGGCTGCTGGGGCCTACTGGGGCTGGGGCTGGGTCTGCTAAGACCTGCTGGGGCTAGGGCTGATTCTGCAAAGGCCTACTGGGACTGGGACTCGGGATGCAAAGGCCTGCTAGGGCTAGGGCTGCTGAGGCCTGCTGGGGCTGGTGCTGGGACTGGCAGGATCTGCTGGGGCATGGACTTGGAGTGTTTGGGCCTGCTGGGGCTGAAGCTGGGGTTGCTGGAACCTGCTCAGGCTGAGGCTGGGGCTGGGGCTACAGGGGCCTGTCAGGGCTGGAACTGGGGCTGCAGGGTTCTGCTGGGGCTACTGGCACTTCAGCTTGGGCTGCTGGGTCCTGTTGGGACTTGTGCTGGGGCCGCTGGGGCCTGCTGGGGCTAGTGTTGGGGCTGATATGGCCTGCTCAAGCTGGTGTTGGTTGAGAAGTGGAGAACAACCCCTGCTGGGGTTGGTGCTGGGGAAGACTGGAATTTCAGAGTAAAACTGAGGCATTTAATCAAGTAATGACGAATGTGCCAGATCAATGTTTTGAGATAAAGTGTTAAAATTTTGTTTCACTGTAACTCATTAACCAGTAGCCCGATTTCAATAAATTAAGTCTGAAAAAATAGAGCTAGTAAAAGACTTTAAGACACAAAAGAATAAAAATACAAAATATATGATATATCACGTTATAATGCTGTTCAGTTCTGAACCCCATACCATAGTATCTCTATGAAAAAAAAAAATAAAAAAAACACAAAAATGAAAAGAAGGGCAATCACCAACCCCTGTACCCTAGTGCTGCATGTATTTAAGTGCTGTGGGGGGTAAGAGGATTAACAGTGCTCTAGTATTCCGTCGGTCTAGTGCCTTCCGTTCATCACTAACTTGGGCCAGGATTAGGGCCAGTGCCTCGCTTGTCACGCTCACCTAAACCGTGAATGCTGAGGAGCGACAATCGACAAACATCATGACACTGACATACCAACACAATAACTGATCGTTTGTGACTTGCGTGAATTATGGCCCTTGACACAAGGCCACTTCATAGCCACACTTTTCACATGACTGGCAATGTAACTGGTCTGTCTGTTATAATCACTCATTGTCCCAAAAGCTGTAAATAGCTCATTTATCACTGCCCAAGCTGATGAAGCAGCCACACTTACTAGGAGGACCAATTTTCCTAGCTGGCACTTCCTTTTTTGTGTTATAACTCGCATATGCTTCCCCAGCATTTCGTTTTTGCTTGGCAACTGCATTTTTCCAAGAAGATGGATCACGTTTTCACTTCCGTGTATGCTCAGGGACCTCCTGGTCGTCATCACCATGTAAGTCACTCATGCTGCAATGTAAATCACTGTAAATCTGAGGTGAAAATAATGTAATAAACCAAAAGCACGTCTGTGTGGCTTACAATGTAAACAGAACTGGGAAGGGCAAGATCTGGCCAAGCTCACCAGCTGACACATCCACAAAACAATGCTGCAGATTGGCTGAGTGTAACGTCATCATGAGACCCACCGCTCACTGGCAGCCTGGAGGAGTGCTTGCTGGCATGTTCGTCTTTCTTCCACTTCAGCTTTCCTTGGGAGAGACACAGGCCACATGTACCTGCCTGCAGCGTGTTGGGACAAGAATCAACCTTGTTGTATAGGAGTCTCGACCATATTGTAAAGACGAAGATGCTGTGAAAACGTTTCTACTGCACAGACGAGTGTGTTGCGACCTAAATCTCAGTTTTAGATATTTGGCACGTTCGTCATTATGACACGTCCAGTCGACAGGCATTGATCGGAAGGCCTGTCCTCGCATGAAGACGGCAAGATTGTAAATAAAAAACCAAATGCAAAGATCCAGCAGAACTTTACCCTTACAAAGAGAACTTAGAAGCCACAGCAGAGCAAAATAAAGGCAAAAGGAGATGCGTTCATTTTGAGACGTTTGGACATGTTAAGTTTAACCTCTTTAGTCAGAGGACGTGTTTTATACATTATTCTTGGTACCATCATCCAATTTTACCTTACCTTAGAAATACAAAATGGTGTCCTCGGACTGAAGGGGCCGCATCCTATGACCCACTCCTGGCTATCGAGTAGGGTTTTCTGGAAAAGAATGTTCTAGTAGAAGTGTCTGGATCATGGTAGAGTTAATTGTACCAGTATTAAAACCTTCAGAATCCTGCCACTGGCTCTCAACTGAATCAGTCACCTGGCATGACCTGGATATTACAGTTATCCCCACCATGGTAAAGTTACTGCTGACACTATTAACACTCTCAGGCTCCATTAATTGTCTCATCTAAAATCGTCTGGCATTAGCTACAATAACTACTAGCACTTCCCCACCATGGTAAAGTAACTGGTGATAGTCTTAACGTTCTTAGACTTCTACGATTCACTCTCAGCTGAATAAAATCGTCTGGTCTTGGCTGGAATGAAATATAAAAGACGTGACCCTGACAGGCCAAGTATTGTTACTAGTCAAATCGAAAAACAAAACAATGATAAAGTATTGGTTGTATCCTTCCTAATATATATAAATTTGTCTATAATAATACTAATTACAACAACAACAGCCTCCTCAGTATAAATAAGTTAATATTATGACTATTCAATTCGTAAATGCAAAATACATATACACACACTGGCTACCATACTCCCTAACACAAAATTTATTTTCCCTACAGTATAATGATATATCAAAAGCATATTCTACATCAATAAAGAAATAAGGATTTAATGTTTACAAGTTCATACAATATTTTACATCCTCAGGCTTACAGTATGCACTTAACTGCGTTTTATATTAGGGATGATATATACAGGGTAAACATTTTGTAGTGCTGGGTAAATGAAGGAGTGAGCAAAGACGGGTAGTGTGGGGTTTAGGAAAAGAAAGTGAGAGGAGAATGAAATAAGGGAATAATAATACTCGTAGGAGGGAAAGGGAGGAGAGGGAATGAGACAGGGAGGAGTAGGAGGGTACTGGAATAGGGAGGAGGCACGTTGAGGGTGTAAGAGGGGCGAGTACACATTAGTAACATCATTCGGTCAGTTACTTTATCACTAACTGTCTGCAGTTATTATAGTGCTTGGTGGTGGGAAAGGGAGGGCAGGGAGAAGGGTAAGAGGAAGGAAAGGGAGGGCAGGGAGATTGGGAGGGGAAGGGAGGAGAGAAAAGAGGAATGGGCAGGAGAGAGTAAAAAAAAGTGAGGAGAAATTGTGTGTGTGTGTGTAAGAGTATTTTTAGCTATGCATATTTTAACCTTGCTTATACGTACTCGAGTGGGAAGGGTATTATGGAAACACATTACTTCACCGTCGCCTTCCCTCTTTTTCTCCTCTTCTTCCTATGTAGTCTCTTCTTCCCCTTTTCCCTTATTCAGTCTTCGTGACCTCTTCTCCTCCAGCCAGTAAACTTGCCTTATCCACTTAGCAGGGTCAGGTCAGATGGTGTCTGGAAGGTGGAAGACTACATTAAGTGGAGAGGCGAGAGAGGAGTGGAGAAAAGGAGAAAATAGAAAGGTGGAGTGGGAGAAAGACAGGTGAAGGGGGAAGAAGAGACGTAAAGGGAGTAGCGGAAAGCGATGTGGAGGAAGATGGGAAAAAAATAAAAGATGTGGATGGAGAAGGGGAAAGAGAGGGTGACGAAGACGAGAAACAGATAATGAGGGAGATGTGGAGGGAGAATAGGAGAGAGAGAAATGGGTAGGTGAATGAGGAGAGGTGGTAGAAAGAGGGACATGAAGCAAGGAGAAATGATGAGATAGTACTGAATGATGAAAGAAGTGCAGAGGTGGATGAGAACATATATGTTCATGACTATAGCAAGAGAGAGAGAGAGAGAGAGAGAGAGAGAGAGAGAGAGAGAGAGAGAGAGAGAGAGAGGTTGAAACTGAAGAAATAAAAGAATTTCAATAACGCCAGAAAGTGGGGAAAAAGAAAGAAAAGATAAAGACTTTAGTTATAAATCAGATAAAGTCAGAGAAGGAGAAAACAATATGGAAAAATAAGAGACAAGAATTAATCTAGAAAGGAAGGTCAGAAAGAGAAGAAAATAATTAAAAAGTTGAAGGAAACGATGAGAAGCGGAAGAATTAGTTACAAAAAGAGTTAAGTGGAAAACTGTCAGGTGTGAAAATAAACAGCTTCCAGAAAGCTTTCTCAGGGTTGACCATGACAAACGACTACACGAACGAAAACACGAGACAAAAGAACATCCTTAACTCCTCCAAAACACTGAAAAAACGGAGGATCAACGACCACCTGGGACATAAGTCACAAATATTCTTGCCTTACGCTGTGTATAAGAGCCATTGTTTATGTTCATACTGCTCTCTCTCTCTCTCTCTCTCTCTCTCTCTCTCTCTCTCTCTCTCTCTCTCTCTCTCTCACATTAGTAAACCATAATAAGTGAGAAGAAATCTGTAAAGAAAGGAAAATAAGATCAAACATAAGTGGATTTATAAACACACACACACATACACACACACACACAGACACATTGATGTTTTACTTATGCTGCCTATGGCTTTGAGGAGTTATATACTCTATAAATATTATTTCCAACCGATTTGCACTTTTAACCAGCTTAATGCGAAACATCCATCAAGCTGAATGTAATCGTCCATCGGTAATAAGAATTTGAGAAAAAGTAAATGGTATCGTACTGATGGTGTTACACAATAACACAACAGCAAAAATACAGTAATGAGTCATCCAAAGCTCAATCAGTAGGGTCACCAAAGGTGAAAATGGTAAAAAACAACATTGTAATTACCTTGGAGGGTTATGTCGGACCACATGAAGACGTTCCAGTTCTCTCACCAGACGTGCCCTGGGCAATTACGGCACCAGAGCCGTGTTTGGGGACGTCAGTGAGGCTGATGGTCAAGGTTAAAATATGATGGACGGGCCAAGTTGTAGTGATTCGTGGAGGATTATGACCTTTACAGACGTCACTGGGTGAGACACACAAGGCGCACTTGGTTAAAACCACTGCCATAGTTATGTCCTGTGCACGTGATCAGAGGGCGCCTGTGGTGTTGAAGTATGGTAGTGGAGAATGGGTGGAGAAGATCACGTAGACGAGATGAAGTGATGCGCTAACCCAACTCCAGCAGGTTTGTTGGTCAGCTAAATATTCGTGATTTGTCACGTCTACACATTCACATCCATCAGTCGTTTACCAGTTCTTACTTTCCTAATATATATATATTTTTTTTTATGAGTGAACATTCGGCAGAGGCACATAATAATGCAGCCCTGAAGATGCCAATGTTTATGAACCATTTTCCAACGTTCAGGGACCGTAGCCAGCTATTCAGGTACAAACACAAACACTGAGCAGCCAATACATATACGTGTGGCCAGCGTAACTGCTAATCTGCTGTTTAGCACGTGCTTCGCCACCATGCTTCAAAACTCATGAGTACCAGGCCGAGACACCACAGATTCTCACTGATACTGTGGATGGGCATTTACACAAAATATGATGACCAGTTATAATTGCTATTATACAACTGCCAGCACTTATAATTGGTACAGAAGCTAGTGCAATTTGTATGGTTGCAAGAGGGAAGGTTGGCTGAGAGAGGGATGGTTTGGTTGGGAGATGGAAAGTTGGTTGGAAGAGGGAATGTTGATTGGGAGGGGGAGAGGTGATTTGGAGAGGGAATGTTGGCTGGGAGAGGGAGATGTTGGTTGGGAGGGGGAATGTTGGTTGGGAGGGGGAATGTTGGTTGGGAGAGGAAAGGTTGGCTGAAGGAGGGAAGGTTGGTTGAGAAGGGAAGTTGGCTGGGAGAGTACAAAAGAATGCAAACAGCAACAGACCTGTTGGTCCTTTCGTGGCTGTTTGGTATAGGAAAGGTTACAACTAACAAAACTAATATATCAGCTAAAGACAAGGATAGATAAGCAGGAAGGCTCTGCCCCCCTCCCCCACACCCGCCAAACCCTCCAGCCGAAGCCGGCAGGAAACAGTGAGAGGAACTACAAGGCAGCATGGAGAAACTTCATGGAAATATCATAGGAAAGAGGGAAAGGAAATTTTATTCTACACAATCTGCCTGAAACGGAAAGCAACACTGTCAGCATTATTTATCGTTGTTATACTGCGGTTGTATCTTCCAGGCTTTATTTTAAAAAAATGTGTTGTCCAGGAGGTAACGTACTTAGCTGGGGGGTTAAATGACAGATACTATCCAAGCGATATTTAAAGGCTAATACTGGATCACAGTGTACTACAGTTGAGGGCGGTTTGTTGCATATATTTACAATTCAATTCAAGAAAAAATGCTTAGCTCCATGTGACTGAAATCATTTGCCAATAATTTTAAATCCAATACCTCTAGTATACTCGTAATTTAAGTGATCAACTGTGAAATATTTACTGATTGCCATATTATCGTGTCCTTTGAATATTTTGAGTATGAATCATATTGATCTCCTCATAACCTCCAATTAGTTAGGGTAGATTCATGGCTCCCAACGTTCCTATGGTTTATTTCTCTGTCTAAGTATCATCTTCGTCACCCTTTGCTGTACTCTCACAAGTTTCTCCATATCATTTTATATGGTGACCAGAACTGGAAGCAGTACTCCAAGTGGGGGCGTACTATGGAATTATAGAAAGTGAGGACGATATTTTCTTTATTTAAATTCAAATGCTCTACCTATGAAACCAGTCAAGTTACTGTCTTTTTAAAAGATTCTGTACACTGTTTTCTTGGTTTCAAATCATTTGTTATTATAATTACTAAGTCTTTTTCATGGTTTACCTTATCCAGTTGGACACTCACGTTATTACTGGACCTTAAGTTTTTACTGCCAACGTTTAGCACTTTACATTTATCAATACTGAAATCCATTTGCCATGTTTGGGCCCAATCAAACAGTTGATCAAGATCTCTCTGGACTGCCTGCCTCTGCAATGCTGTATCTGCTCTGTTACCGATTTTAGTATCGTTGGCAAGTCGAGAAATCTTACAAAATAATTTTCCATCAGTATCATTTATGTATATCAAAAAGTAACAGAACTTTACACTGAACCCTGCGACACTCCACTTGTATCGTTTATCCAGTCTGATTTTTTCCCCACTTATTACGACTCTGCTTTCATCCAGTGAGCCAATCTTCGATCCAGCAAAGCACAGTGCCAATGAAACCATTTGCCTTTACCTTCTGATGTTTTGTGTGGAACTTTGCCAGAAGCCTTTTGAAAATCCAGATAGACAACGTCATCCGATTTAGTCTCGTCGTACATGTTCAATATATCATTGAAAAAGTCTTACAGATTCGTGAGGCAAGAGCGATTATTCCGAAAACCATGTTGCGAATCTTTGATGAGCCTATTTGTTTCTAAGTGTTTCACAAACTTGTCTCTGGCAAGAGCTTCAAGCAATTTGCAAACCAATGATGTTAAACTGATTGGGTGGTAGTTTTCTGGTTGTGCTCTGTTGCCCTTTCTGAATATCTGGGTTACATTTGGAAGCTTCCATTCGTGTGGCAACTTACAGCTCTTTAGTGATTAGTTTAAAAAATCAGATAAAGGCTTTGATATTTCATTCTGTAGTTCCTTTAATATGCATGGAGATATTTTGTCTGGTCCCAGTGTTTTATTCTTTTAATTTGCAAATTACAACTAGTACACTGCAATTACTATCTGCATTGCCATTATGTTGCTCTCTTCCACAGGAATTCTACTGCAAAAACTGACGCAAAAAAAAAAAAAAAAAAAAATGAAAGGTACGAAGAAATTTCGCCATCTAAGTTTCACCATAAGTGTGCTCTCCGTTATCTGTGATTAAGGGTTCCAGTGTTGGACTTATGACCTCTTTGCTTATAACTGAAAAATTCTTTTGGATTTGATTTACTGACATGCAGCATGTGTCTCAAGGTTTTTCTTACTGGGTTTAATTATTTTCTTGGCCTTCCGTCGAAGAGCATCATACCTGTTTTCATCACTCTGGCTCTTTGTGGTATTATAATTTTTGTATGCAAGATTTTTTGCTACCAGACAATGTTTAATATCGGAACTCCACCATTCGGGTTTAGAATTTTTGGCAGGCCTTCTGTTGCGCACTGGAATACATAACCTGACTGCCCTTTTGAGAGTTTGTTAAAAGGTTGGCTATGAGAGTGAAGGTTAATTGAGAGGGGAGACTGGCTGGGAGAGGGAAGACTGGTTGAGAGGAAAGGCTTGTTGGGAGAAGGAGGGTTGGCTGAGAATGGGACGCTTGGCTGAGAGGGCGGGTTGGTTGCAGGGGGGAAGGTTGGTTGAGCCAGGGAAGGTTGATCGAGAGAGGAAAGGTTGGTCGAGAGAGGGAAGAATGACTGGGAGAGAAAGGGTGACAGAGAGGAAAGTTGGTTGAGGAATGGTGGATGAGAGAGGAAAGTTGGTTAGGGGAGGAAAGTTGACTGAAAGAGGAAAGTTGGGTGAGAGGAAAGTTGGGTGAGGGAGGGAATTTTCGTTGAGAGGAAAGGTTGATTTTAAATATATATATATATATATATATATATATATATATATATATATATATATATATATATATGTATATATATATATATATATCGAGCATGAGAACAGAGGTTTAGGAAATGTAAAACCTACGGATACGGACATATGAGGGAAAATGGGAGAAGCAAGAGAGAGAGAGAGAAAGAGAGAGAGAGAGGGTGGGGGGAGGGGCCGGGAACAGGGAAATAGTGGTGACTGAGAAGAGACAGTTTAGGCAAGCCAAGAGGGAAGAGGCAGGGGAAACGAAGGAAACTTGGAGAAGAGGGATACATACAGGAAAAAGCAGCAGAAAGTATTTACAGCAAGGATAAGATTTACTTGTCGAGGAGGGAGAGTTAGGGAGGGAAAGTGACTTAGAGGAGAAATGAGGGAAGGAAATGAGTAGGCCTAAATAAGGAAAGCAGGAGCTAAGGGGAGTGTGGATATTCCTAGGGAGAAGATGGGAGAAATGCTTAAGGAAGGAGGGAACTGTGAACGAGGGGATATGATGAGAGAAAAAAGGGAGAGAAAGAAGGATAAGAAGGGCTGCAGAGGGTCACAGGTCAACATCCCCTCACCTTCACACGTCCACAGAAATTCCTGGGAAATTCACAAGAAATCCAAAACATTTTTATTTACGCCACAAACTACGTGTGCTTGCCGTGCCATTCCAAGTAGGCCAGTAGCTACAACTTATCTTGTGGCAGTTTACTTCCGCTGATGCTTTTCTAATTACGATCGTACCGAATGTAAATTTGTTTCAAGTTCTTCTTATTGCGATTTTACATCAGCCTATATCTTTTCATATTTCGCTTTGTTTTTAGGTCAAATAACGATGTATTACCTACACATAAATTTCTTATGACGATATGACAGTTTAATTTCTTGCTAGCAACTTTTCTAATTGTAATATAATGGCAGTATATTTATTCATGCATTGTATTTACGATCTTATGACAGCTTTTATTCCTTGCATGCTTTCCTGTTTTTACAACTGCAGCTTAATAATTCCCTGTATATTTATTCATGAAAGAAAGTAAATTCGTTTCTACTTCACACTCTCTCACCCACAGTTATTCCTCACTCTCCTTCCAACACTTCCTCCCTCCCTACATCACACTCCTCATTACATCTCACTCTTTTGTCAGCACTCCAACCCTCTCAAACACTCCTCTATCACAGTCTCTGTCACACTCTTTCTCCAACACTCCCTCTTACACAGTCACCCCCCTTCACTATTCCTCCAACGCAAACTTCCTCTTACTCTTTGTCAAACACTCCCTCCTCCAGTGTCTCTCTCCCTCTCATTCCTTCTCAACACTCTCCGTCACACTCCCTTTCACCCATCCTCCACCACTCCCTCCCTCACACAATAACCCCTCACTTCTCTCAGACTCTCTCTCTCTCCTTCCTCTCTCCCTCCCTAATTTACTCCTTCCTTTCTTTTCCTACGTCTCCCTTTCCCTCCCTCGAACTCTCTCTCTTTTCTCTCTTACCTTTATAATCCCTCTAACTAAAACTCTCCTTCCTTCTCCCTCAACCTTCAACCTCTTTCTCGTTCTCCCTCGTTCATATGCTCTCTCTCTCTCTCTCTCTCTCTCTCTCTCTCTCTCTCTCTCAAATGTTCACTACCACCTCGTCTTCCTTCTCCAGTTCACTCCCTTAAATTCTCCCTCCTTGTTGTCCTTTCTTCCGCTTCTTCACAAGTTCTTTTTAATTAATCAAACTTACCTCTCCCTTCTCTTCACTGTATTACAATTCTCCCGTCCTCCCCTCGTACTTTCTCTCCCCTTCTTCCTCCTTCCCTCAAACTCACTCACTCTGTTCTCCCTTCCCCTCCTGCCTTTTCCCCTTCCTTTCCTCCCTTTCCAAAACACTCCTTCCCTCTTCCTCTTTTCTCTCAAACCCGCTCCTCTTCCTCTTCTCCTCCTTTATCTCTGTTTCTCCCCTCCTTCATTCAGTTCTACCCCCTCCTATTTCTATTCCTCTCTCCCTCCATCTCTTCTTTCTCCATTTCATCTCCTCCTAAATTCTCCAAGCCTTTCCCTCCCTCCTTCCCTATTTTCTTCTCCTTCCCTCCCTCATGCCCTATTTTCTTCTCCTTCCCTCCCTCCCTCCTGTTGCTCAGTTCTTTTATCGATTTTCTAGCCTTGTCTTCAACTCTTGCAATAGTTCTGTTAGGTACAGTATAAGGTTCTGTACAGCGAACAACATCGAAAGTACCAACAGGTCTGTTGCTGTTTGCTTTCCTTTGTACTTTTTACTCCGTTTGTATGAGTACTTTTCTCTCTAGCCCCCTTTCCCTCTTCCTGTCCACTTCCCACCTTCTCTCCTTTGCCACCCCACTTCTTTTTCCATTTCCTCTCCATCCATTCTCTCCTTCCCACACTCTCCTTTTCCTCTCCTATCACCTTCCCTCTTTCTCCTCTTCCATCTCAGCATTTCATCTTTTTTTCCTTCTTCCCATCTGTTCCTCTTCTCCTCTTTCTCCTTCCACCTGCTCTTCTTCACTCACTCCCTCAATCATTCTAGTCTCCCCTCCTTCCACCTATTCCATCCCTTTCTCCCTCTCGCCTCTTCTTACCCTTTCTTTCTCCTTGTCATTTCCTTTCCCTCTCCTCCTTCATATTTTCCTTCTTTCTTCCCTCGTGGCATTACAGCCCATTCTCCCTCCCCTATATTCCTCTTCTTACCCATCCTCTCTCCCTCCTATTCCCCGCTACTTTTCTCTTCCTTCCTCCTTCCCCTTCCTTCTCTCGTTTCTTCAAGTGCCGGTATTTCACCTCCCTCTCTTTCCTTCCCTTTCCTCTTTCTCCTTTTCCTCTATCCCCCAACCATTTCCCCCCTTCTTCTCTTCCTTCTCTCTTTCCTCATTTTGGTGTTCCATCATCCCTTTTAGATTTCTTCCCTTCTCCTCCCCCCTCCCCTTCCCCCCCTCCCTCCCTCCTCCCTTTCCGCCCTTCCCTCCCACCTCCCCTTCCCTCCCTCCCTCCTTCTCCCTCCCACACCCTTCCATCTAATCAACACTACTACTAAAAACTGAACATGACAAGAAAAGACTGACGTTCTCCATTGAAACCGCTACTCCGCTTACCACTAGCAGGAAACAGAGAGAGAGAGAGAGAGAGAGAGAGAGAGAGAATAACCCATATAATTCTCTTCCCTCATTATTCGAGTCAACTCTCTCTCTCTCAAGCCACACTTTTCATATAATATCCTGTCTTGTATCACAGCATCGACGTAATGAAAAGCGACTCTCTCTCTCTCTCTCTCTCTCTCTCTCTCTCTCTCTCTCAAGCCATACGCATCATTTAATATCAGGTCTTGTATCACAGCATCGACGTAATGAAAAGCGTCTCTCTCTCTCTCTCTCTCTCTCTCTCTCTCTCTCTCTCTCTCTCAAACAATATTCTTCACTTAATATCCGGTCTTGTATCACAGCATCGACGTAATGAAATGCCTCTCTCTCTCTCTCTCTCTCTCTCTCTCTCTCTCTCTCTCTCTCTCTCATGTAGCTACAGATGGCTTACGGATGTGTACGAGGGTAAACAGTGTCAGTGGCTGCAGGAAGGTGTTGGTGGGTGTAGGATGGTGCTGGTGGGTGTGGGAAGGTGCTGGTGGGTGTGGGAAGGTGCTGGTGGGTGTGGGAAGGTGCTGGTGGGTGTAGCAAGGTGTTGGTGGGTGTGGGAAGATGCTGGTGGGTGTGGGAAGATGCTGGTGGGTGTGGGAAGATGCTGGTGGGTGTGGGAAGGTGCTGGTGGGTGTGGGAAGATGTTGGTGGGTGTAAGAAAGTGTTAGTGGGTGTAGGAAGATGCTGGTGGGTGTAGGAAGGTGCTGGTGGGTGTAGGAAGGTGCTGGTGGGTGTAGGAAGGAGTTGGTGGGTGTAGGAAAGTGTTGGTAGGTGTAGGGAAGTGTTGGTAGGTGTAGGGAAGTGTTGGTGGGTGTAGGAAAATGTTGGTAGGTGTAGGAAAGTGTTGGTAGGTGTAGGAAAGTATTGGTGGGTGTAGGAAAATGTTGGTGGGTGTAGGAAAATCTTGGTGGGTGTAGGAAAATCTTGGTGGGTGCAGGAAAATGTTGGTGGGTGCAGGAAAATGTTGGTGGGTGTAGGAAAATGTTGGTGGGTGTAGGGAAGTGTTGGTAGGTGTAGGGAAGTGTTGGTGGGTGTAGGAAAATGTTGGTAGGTGTAGGAAAGTGTTGGTAGGTGTAGGAAAATGTTAGTGGGTGTATGAAGGTCTTGGTGGGTGTAGGAAGGTCTTGGTGGGTGTAGGCAAGTGTTGGTGGTGTAAGCAAGTGTTGGTGGGTGTAGGAAGATGTTGGTGGGTGTAGGAAGATGTTGGTGGGTGTAGGAAGGTGTTGGTGGGTGTAGAAAGATGTTGGTGGGTGTAGGATGGTAATGGTGAATATATACATGTGTTGATGGGTGTTGGATGGTGTAGGTGTAGATGCATGTAGGAAGACGTAGGTGGATGAAGGAAGGTGTTGGTGGGTGCAGGAAGGAGTAAGTTGGCTTAGGAGGGTGTAAGAGTGTGTACTCGTATTTCGGTGTAGATGTATCACGCATACACAACGCAGGAAAATCATTATATGGCAATGCAGACAGACATGAACAAGAAGGATCACAGAGTGCAATACCAGTGCAACCACTAATTGGTCTAAGGCAGTGGTTCTCAACCTGGGGGGCGTGAGCAGTTTCCAGGAGGGGCGTGAGGACCCAAAGGAAAAGTACTGTAACGACTGGCTTCAGTCGTCATGATGTAAGTCTGTCATGATGAACCCTTGATTCTTAACTTATTTTGCCACTGCTTCAACCTCTGAAACATGCTTTGTTTTATACCAATGTGAAATAGGTCTGTTTCCTCCTCCGTCTGTCGCCTGACAGCTTCCCTGTTCCCTTTCCTTTGTTCTGGCCGTCTCGACAGCAAGATAAAGAGCAAGTCTGATACCAGTTTTTCAGATTTTAAGAATTAGAAAGTTGCAATGTCACCAGGACTGGTTTACCCTTCCCGGCAATTACACAAACATTTTTTTTTTAACTTGAATTTTCATATTGCTGCAGCACATGACTGCTCTATGTCTCTCACGCGTTCAACCGATGTGTGTGTTAATCATACAAAGTAAACAATAATGATGCTTCCGAATTTCGAAAATGTTTGCTATTTGTTTCGTTTGTCGAAACGAGGTAGAGGTTTCCCAGATGGAACGGGATTATGAACAAGCATGTCCTCATTATGACTGACGTTTAATGAGTGTGGAATAAATTTATGAACATATGCTTGTACGTACTTACCACAATGTGGTGCGTATAAAAATGGAGTGTGGTGGTTCTAGTGATCGTGTGACAATGTAGCGTCGTGGTATTATTTACCATGTGGTGTGACAGTGGTATGGTGGTTTGTATGACTATATGGACCATGTGGTGTCGTGGTTTACATATATATATATATATATATATATATATATATATATATATATATATATATATATATTTTATATATAAGTAAATCTTTTAGTTGACCCTCAATCCTTTCTTCAAGTTTTGGTGCGAATCAGATCGTGTTAGTCATTTCTCTCTCTCTCTCTCTCTCTCTCAAAAAAAAATAAAAAAAAAATAAAAAAAAAAACTACCCATTGTCAAGTGTGTGTAACCTATAGAAGAAAATGTATACGGTACAGACGGAAAGACATTAAAAAAAAAATAAAAAAATAAAAAAGTTATCTCTGACATAAGTTGTAAGTGTTCATCCTAATTTTGTTAAATATATACCGTATGGAAATCAAAACGTTTTACATATAAACAATAATTGCACTCCAATATGATGATATTGTGTATGAAAAAAAGCGCGTTACTTATACATAATTATCCTTTCAAATAATCTTTTAATATACTTCTTATATAAACCAAGTTAAATACATGTGAAAACATTTTTTAAAATATAATTACAAAAAATGTAATGAACACAAACTGTATAATCGTGGAAACAGCCAAACTACTCTATAAACTACGTCAAAAGAATCTGCTTACCACTAACGTGCATTTCACTTGTTACCACAATGCATCAAAGTTTCACCCATCATCATCATCATCATCACCATCATCTGTGACATTCACTAATTCACCATTACATACACACCTATATCATTACACCATGAGGAGCTAACAGAAAGATATGACTTACAAAATAAAAATCTGTGCAAGATTAATGTCGTTGACAAGCATTTAAATATCGATGATGTCATTTAAATTAAGCTTTAATTGGACTTTCATTGCTCGATACAATATCTTGCCGTTAATTTTACCACCTTCATTACTAAGCAAAATACGGATGACAACAAATTTTACGGGGATATAAATTAGAAGTATTACTTACCTTGTAATCCTTGCCGATGACTGCACTCCTGACCACTCGAGGGTGTCGGCTTGACCAAGCGCATGTAAACAAAGTTCTATATCCACAATTACACACATAGTTGTAGTTCTACCTCTATGTAGGGGCTGAGTCACGTCCATTAGATATTAATCCCTCGTTACAGTGAAGTCCGTTAAGGGTTGATTTAAGTGTCTGTATGGAAATTTTCAGACACCTGCCACACTTCACCACTATAAACACGACTGCTGACTCCGCATACGTTATACTGAGACTGAGACATGAGGATGAGGGTGATGGAGGGGGAGGTGGTGGTGGTGTTCGGTTGGTTCGTCTGCACAGAGTTCATACTTTTCTCCATAAAAATATGTGAATTTCGTTACATTACATAACATTTCTATCTTCAGATGCTTACAAATTGTGGTAGGCGAATATCCTCTCCACATGAACCAGATTATCAAGATTATTTGCTTCAAAGGAATCGAACACTAAAGAGATCAAAACGTTCGCAGCAGAAATTATACTCATTTCCATTTTCGTACGACCTTTATCAACATATGGATTATATAAGAACTAAGTGTTACTATTTACAAAAACTTCGTGGAAAGGAACGTAGCAGATATTAATTGTTTTAGTCAAATGTTAAGAATACAAAGATGTTTCACAATTGCCTGTTTACCATCCCAAGTTCGGGACACTTCTATCAGAAAGTCGCTGCAACTAACGTTATGCGATTGTATTCCACTATGGGTGAGTCACAGAATCTTGAGTGTAAAACGATAGAGTAGCTGGTTTATGCTGAAGCGCAAACTAAAGGAAAAAAGAACAACAGGAAGTAATACAGAAAACGAAGATAAATCCTTTCACTACGATGACGTCTTTTGTTACTATTGTATTCAGTACAAGGGAGACCTTTTGCACTGGAGGGGTTACTGAGCGTTATACCTAACCACTCCGGCTTGAAAAGCCTCTTTGAAACTGAGTAGAATCGTCCGTAGGTAGCAAGAATAAAAATGTCACGGGAGTGTAGGCGTAAAACGGCGGACAAATACAAAATACATGAAGGAAAAAACAATGTGCAAATGAGGAAAGACAAACGAAAATACTGGGAATGAACTAATAATGGAAAAGAAAACTAAAAAAATATAAAATAAAACGTGGGTCGGGGAAGAAGAAATAAACAATGAGGTGCAAGGAAACCAGATACAAGAAGGAGTTCTATGTGAAAGCAACACCCGCGCGACCACCAACTGGTTTAGGGCTGAACATCTGACCCTGCCCTGTGACCTTGACTTTCCCCGAAAGATGGGGAGAGGAGGAGGAAGAAAGAAAAGGGAGGAAACAACGTGGCGAGAAAGGAGGCAAAAATGTCGAGGAAATGGAGGGGAAGAGAAGAAGGAGAGAGGAAAAAGTAGTGAAGCAGAAACCATAAAATACACACATATATACCACAGGACAAGCAAGGTTGAAGGGATCGACAAGTAATATGGAACAAAATACTGATGAACAAAAATTACGGACGGAAAACATAATGAAAGGTGAAATGTAAAACATGATAAAGGCGGGAAAAAGGATGGAAGAGAGAACAGCAACTTTCACTTTCCCCGGGATTTTTTATCAGTCACTCAGTTTATCTATCCACATCAGTCTATCTGTCTGTCCGTCTGTCTGACGGTCAATCAAATGCCTGACTTAACAAAAGAGTCCCTAGTCGTTTCTGTCCTTACTCAGCAAACATCCTCTTGCCACGACACACAACACACTGACACCAACAAAGCAACCATGCTTAGGAGAATATTTGTTTAACACTGAACACAAAACAATGTACATTTAGAATGTAAAGCTGAGCGTACAGGAATGTTTATGTGTGTTTTCTGGTGCTACGTACACAGAGTTCTTTATGAAGTGGGTAATACTTTCGTGCATTTCTATGTATGACTTCCTGCCTACCTGCTTGTCTGGCTGCTGTCATTCTGCCTGCCTTCATGCCAGTATGTCTGTCTGTTGATTTTCCAGCCTCCGTGTTTGTTCGTCCGTCTATTTCTGCATGTCGCCATACCTGTCTACAGTTCCCTTGTTTTCTTGATTTAAATTCTTATAATCCTCTCTCTCTCTCTCTCGTTACATACATAAGGTCATGGGTCTATTAATGCAATATGAATCAAAGTTATTGCTTCTCAGTTAATGAAGGGAAGGAAGGCAATGGAGAGGGAGACGAAGAGAGAACGAGGAACGGAGATGAGGAGGGGGTAAGGAAGGCAGAGAGAGAGAGAGAGAGAGAGAGAGAGAGAGAGAGAGTTTCGCAAGGCAAGGGCATCATCACATAGGGTGTAACAGGATAAAGTGTGGGGGAAGAGTTGTGCTTCATCAGGACGGGACCATAAACTAGGCCTTCAGGGCCAACGAAACGAGGTACAAGTAAAATGAGAAGGAGAGATTCTAATCGGGTGGTGAGAGGCGGAATGATAAATTTTGACACATTAATATTAAGGAGAACAATGTAGACTGGCGGATTTTTATTTATTTAACACTGACTCACTCCTAAGTACATGCAATCGTCTGGTTGGGAGGTTTTTGGATGGCTCATGTAGGGGAGATGAAAGGGTGGTGGAGTTTGTCGGCTTTATACTTATTTGAACGTTCAGCCTGCCATGACTAACTCTTAACCACTTGATTCCGATGACGTATTTATTGTTGTATTCCCGCTACAAGCAGAAACGTATATATCAATTTAGAGGAGTAGTCTTACTGTTAAAGAGTTAATGGAATTGTATCTAACTCCTCCACATAAAATCTCCAAGTATTATTGGAAGTATTTGAAAGTAGTTACAAAAATTACATTAAGACTGAATGGATTAAGTTACACAGTCAGTCTCTTCCAAGTCTCAATTTTCCTCTACAACACAAGCCGAAGTTGTCCCCTTACATCCAGGTCCCTAATTGTGCTACTAAGTGGATGTAGCATGACAGATAAGTCATTTTAAACGTAAAAGACATCGGGAACTATATGCTCCTTCAATAAGGTAACGGCTCATTTATCGGAACAACAGCATAAAAACATTTTGTCTAATTATTCCTTCACCAGTTCGAATACCAAACTTGTACGAGGATTATTTATCTTACTGTACAATGTAGCTGTCATGCTATACATAATTAAGCGTAAGCTGAACCCTTGATGTGTGATAATTACTTTGCGAACATTTTCATCCTTTTAAGGCTTACATCCCGTAGATCAAGGGCAGAATGAAACAACATTATGGCTGTATATCCCTTCTATAGCACAGCTTCCCCAGAAGGACCATGTTCTAGTGTTAATTTCTTGTTACAGCTCAGTGGCGGAATAAGACAACACGAGGGCCACACGTCTTATCCATAGCACTACTTCTTGACTAGGGCCATATTCCTGTGCTAATCTCTCGTTACAGCTCAGTGGCAGAGTACGACGTGCTACAGGTTTTAATCCTTTCCACAGCACTTCGTAACCAGCATAAAACAACACTACGTTTGTACAGTCTCTTCAAAACACTCCTTCCTGCTTAATACCGTATTCTAATGTTAGTCTCTTGTTACAGCTCAGCACTGAAGATGGAGAGAGAATTTTAGACCAAGAATATAGTGGAATACTGAAGGCAACTATACACTGCAGGTCATTCAGGAGAGAAAAATGGAAGCATCTTTACTGGGTGGATCAGCGTAAGGAGAGGTGAGGCAGGGATGGTGGTGAATATTAAACGCCTTCGCCAAAATGCAGATTCCATCTCTCCCTCCTATCCTGCCTATCAAACTCCTACTTTCCTGCCATGCCTGCCTGTTTCACTTCGTTTCTGCCTGTCTGCCTGCCTCCCTTTCCTTTCTGCCTGTCTGCCTCCCCGTCTGTCTGCATGATATTTCTCTCTCTCTCTCTCTCTCTCTGCATAATCTCCAGTCTCCTTCCTTTATTCTTATTTTCTCCTTTGTAATCCATCATTTTTTCTTGACTTGCGTCTGCCTGATTGATCTTCTCTTTATTTTCCATCCTCATCCCTCTGTCCTTTCTCTGTGTTCTCTGTTCTCTCGCCATCACTGCCACCCCTTTCGTTTGTCCCTTCTTTGTCATCCTTTTTATTATTTTTGTTGTTGTTGTTGTTCACCTTTGTATACCTGTTTTTTATATTTTACTCTTATCATCTCATTCGTCCCGTCAGAAAGGAAGGAAGGAAGGATGAATGGACTGAAGGAGGGGAGTGGAAGGGGGGAAGGGTAGGAGGAAATGGTAATTTAAGAGCTGAAAGTAAGGAAGGATGGAACGAAAGGTGAAAGGATGGAAGGAACCAATGAACCTTTCTTATTTATCATTTTCCTTTTTCTCAATTCCTTATACCGCCAATCACTTTTATTCTTATATTTTCTCTGCTTTCGTTTTGCTTAGTTTTTGCTTTTTTTTAAATTCAATCTTCTTTAGCAATTCTTTTGCCTCCTTGTTTCTTTCATTTCATCTTTTCCTTCTTCCTTCCTCTCCCTTAATTATTCATTTTATATAATTCCCATTTCTTGCTTTCCAGTCAAATGAAGCAAAGCATTTCCTCCCCAGCAGAGTTGTTAATGTCTGGAACAAACTGCCTAGGAATGTGGCGAGTGAGATACAGGAGCAACTCGTAGAGGTAGTTTGAATTAGTATGTAGTTTTAAGGTCCAGGCTCTGACCTTCATACTTAATTTTAAAAAATAATCAATATAATTGTTTTCCTTTCATCCAGACCATATAAAATGCCTACACCAACATCGTATGCAACTGTTACTTCTTCCGTACAGAGTAAGATAAATTTAATATTCTCTTCATTCTTTCCTGTGAAGTATAAACGAGTTTTTCTAAGCAGCTTGGTGGTCTTTCTCATTTGTTTCCTGCCGACTTGTACTGCAGGGACTGGTGGGCTGGGGAAGCCTTCTTGCTTTACATCTTTACCTTCGACCCACAGAACCAGGTACCACAATAATATCTGTAACGCCTCGAAAGGATCATTATGTCCGTTCTTGTTTTCTTTCCTTTATAATTTTAAGTTCTTCCTTTCTTTATTGCTTTATCGTTTCTCTTCGTTTTTCTCTTACCCTACCACCTCTTTCTTTTTTTCTTCCTTGCTTGTCGTCCTGCTTTTTGTTTTTTTTTTTGTACTGTCTCGAGGAATTTTATTTTCTATTCTCGTCAGTCCATTCGTCGTTCTGTTACTAAATCATTCTCATCACAGTGCAATATCTTTATATCCACGTTTTCTTAATTCCCTTAATCTTAATTCTTCTCTCTTTCCCTCATCCTAGTTTTTAAATATCCATCCTCCTCTCTTTCGCATTTTCTTTCTTTCCTTCCATCTCTTTCTTCCTTCCTTGTTTCTCCTCAAGGCTAGTTTCTTTTTTTCGTACATTTTCCTTCTTACTCTTACCTCACATAACTTCCTTCTTTGCACATCTTCTTCCCTTTAACTTCTTTTTTCATTACTTTCATTATTTCTTTTCTTTCTTTCATCTCACCTTCCACCCTTCCATTCTTTCACTTCTAAATTCCTCTTTCCTCCCTTCCCTTCCCCTCCTTCCATCCATCCATGTATCCAATCATCCATCTATCCATCCATCCACCCACCCACTCATCCATCCATCCTTCCTTCCTTCAATCCACCCATCCATCCATCCATCCATCCTTCCTTCCTTCCCTCCTGCTCCAATATTTATCTTCAAGGCGGCTGGTTAGTGTGGTGAGTGAAAGGATCTATTTACCTCCCACCTCTCTGTCCTTCCTTCCTTCCTTCTCACATCTTTAGCCATCGTTTCTTTCTCTCCTCCTTCTCTAACACTTTTCTTCTTCCTTCCCGTCCCTTCCCTTCCTTTCCCTTCTCTAGTTTTCCTTCTTCTCTTATTCCTTTCTTCTTCCTTCCCTTCCCTTCCTTTCCCTTTTCTTCTTCTCTACCTCTCCTCCTTTCTTCCTTCTCTTCCCTTCTCACCTTCTCAACCTCTCCTTCCTTCTACCTTTCCTTTTCCTGTCGCCTCTATTTTCTTTTTCTCTTCCTCCATCTTTAGCTTCTCCCACATTTCTTTCTTTTCCTTATCTTCCATCTCTCCGTTCTCTTTCCCTTCTCCATATTTAGCCTTTTCTTTCTTTCCTCCCTCTTTTGCTGCCCCTTCCTTAACGCCGTTTTCTCCTCTCTTTTCCTTTCCTCTTCTTTTCCTTGATTTATCTTCCGCTTTTCTGTCCATCAGATCTTACTAACAGACAGATAGACACAAATCAGCCTCATCAAGTGCATCATCTCGGGCTACGCATGGAGGTGTAATAATGGAATGGAATATATTTACACAGGCTTCAGTAAGTAGTCCAATATATATATATTCTCTCTCTCTCTCTCTCTCTCTCTCTCTCTCTCTCTCTCTCTCTTATATGAATGCCAGTAATGAGCCAGTCAAAACTTACACACACATAACAACCTGGCATGGATCATTAAGACGGCTAACCACTATGGGTTTATGATCTGAGGAGGGAAGGTTCTGTACCTGCCCTTACTTCTAGCACTGACCAGGGTTGACTTTGTATAAGACTGACATAGACTGACACAACATTATGATAATACATGTAAATGGAGACAATTCTGAAGACCTCTGTCTGTCTGTCTGTCTGTCTGTCTCTCTCTCTCTCTACCTTGACTCTCCTTCCAATATCTTCCACTTATATTACTCTCCCTCGCCCAATTTATCTACCTTTCCTCCTTCGTGCCTCCCTTTTTTCTCCAGCATCCCCTTCCCTCCAACATTCTCTCCCTCAATTTCCCCTGCCTCTTCCTTTCCTCTTCGCTTCCCTCTCCGTTCCCTGTCTCACAAGCCCTCCTTTCTCTCCTAACCTGTCTGTCCCTCTCATCTGTATTCCCTCCTTTCCTTTTTTCCTTCTCTTCCTCTTTACCCCTCCTGGTCCATCTCCCCTTCCTCCTCTCCCTCACTCCCACCTTTTCCTATCTCGTCTATCTGCCTCTTCTTTCCCACTTCCTTCTCCTTCTTCTCCTCCCTCGTGTCACTCACCAATATTCATTCTTTACTTCTCTTGCCTCCCCCTCTCCCTCTCCCTCTTCTAGCTTCTCGTCTTCCACTCCCTCCTTCCTTTCTCTTCCCACTTTCACTCCCTCCTTCCCTCCTCTTCCTTCCCACTTTCCCTCCCTCCTTCCCTCCTCTTCCTTCCCACTTTCCCTCCCTCCTTTTCTCGTCTTCTCCCATTCCTTCGCCAGCATTCCCTCTTTCCTCTCTCCTTTTCATCCCCTCCATGTCCCTTCCTCTTTCAGTTTATCTTTCCTGTTTCCAATTCCTCTCTCCCTCCCCCTTTCTTTGTCCATCGCCTACCTGTCTTCTGTTCTTCTTTATTCTCTCTCTCTCTCTCTCTCTCTCTCATCTATCATGGCAGGGGAAGGAAAGTTTACTCCCCTTCATTCAAACTTCCTCCCTCGGCAATACACATTTCCCTCAGTTTCTTACCCTTGTCATTTATTTCTTCCATACTTCTTCTCATCCACTTTATTCCCCTTCCCTTCGTCAAATTTTTTTCTTACTATTCGATTTTATCCCCTCTTACCCTTCAGCATTGAACCACCGCACCAGTTCTTTCTCCTTCACTCCCTATTAACAATAAAGTAACAATTTTCTACCTACTTTCTTTCCATTCTCTTTCACTTTATTCCTTTCCCTGTCATGTACCATTTTCTTTCTTCATTCCCTCCTCATTATATCATATGCCGTCATATCATTCTCTCTCTCTCTCTCTCTCTCTCTCTCTCTCTCTCTCTCTCAGTTCCTTAAGCTCAAGGAAGTCTATTTTATTTGTACTATTTTCAAACGATTTTCTTTAGCTTAGGAAACGCCTCTTGCAGTGATGTAGTTAGCTGTCTCAGACTCTTATAATTCACTCTCAGCTGAATAAAATCGTCTGGTCTAGCTGGATTACAACACCAGATTTGTTCTGAGCATGAGGGGGTCAACAGATTATTTCTAACGCCTTCACCACGAGAACCACTTATAAGGGGAATAAAATCGTCAAGAGATAGCTCAATTGAAATGAAAAAGGGCTAACCGTATTGAAGGAGCTAAAAAAATAATAATAATAATAATAAAGCTAGTGTGAGTACGTTTGCGAGAAAATAAGTGACATTTCCAGAAGTGTTTTTTTTTTTTTTTTTATAAACATATGTATCTGCCAGTATATGTAACTCGCCTGAAATGAACGAACAGCAGAACAAACAGGGCAGAGGGCCCCCTCGAATCAAATTCGGTCAGTACAGTAACAGCGTTCGAACACCATGCAGAACACGTGCCTGTACGTTATATATATATATATATATATATATATATACAAGGAAGAAGGAAGCAAATTATAAGCCCGCAAGAAAGTTCTTTCCAAGGAAAAAAAAAAAAAAAAGACAGAAAGCCTAATTCAAGATCCGTTCATTCGAGATGCCTGGACATACGGCGTTTAAAAGATTGGAAGTCACAGGAAGTAGGAAATACGAGTACAGGCAGGGGAAGACAGTTCCAGAGTGGCTGGGAGTAACATAATTTTACATTAGCTACATTTATGTCAGGAGGTTACTCGCCAGTCTGTTCGTGCTTTTTGGACTAAAAATTATTTCAAAACCTGAGAAAGTGTCTCACTGTACTAAGCTGATAGACATGTATAGTTCCTGTATATTCAGGCCAATCAGACCAGCTATAGAGGACTGAGGCCGTGGCAAACAGGCGTCAGTATGAAGATCATGAATATCACCAACACTAACACCATGAAGAGACTGAGAGACATTTCCCCCCTCCTCAAAAAATAAATAAATAAATAAATAAATAATCTCCCGCTGGGCCAGTGGACACTTGTTGGAACCGTGTAAGCGTGCCCTATCATACACCTCCACCACTGCCCGTGTACCTTCCCTGTATCTAGCATATTTATACTTTTCTATGTTATTAATGCAATTTTTACGTATAAAAAACGATATACCTAACACACCAAAAATTAACAAGGTGTAACACACAAAATAATGCTCTAACAGAGAATCCTAAGTAGACGAAAATACGAACCCAAGTCACCGTCCCTCACGTGACCCTTGCCTTTATCCTTCCACCTCGTTGTCGATTTTCTTCTCCTTGACAAGAAATGACAGGGATTGAAGAAAAATGATGATTAAATGGAAAGCCAAATGACCAAGATGTTGCAGCGCCAATTTACTTAATAATTTTAATTCAAACGAAAACATTGAGATAGAGAGAGAGAAAAAAAAAAAAACAGACAATATGAGAGAAGAAAGGAGAGTAGGAGAACGAGGAAAACAAAACTGTAAGAAAAGAACACACAGATAAAGGAAAACTAAACACATGAGAAATGGAGATAATAAAGATAAAAAGGTATGGGACAAAACAGTACAGAAAGAAAGAGTGAAAGGGGGAAGAGAAAAAATTGAGACAGGACTCTGAAGAGAAAAGTAAAATAAAAGAGGAGTAAAATATTGTGAAAGCATAGCCAGGACAGAACCAGAGAGAGCAGAGGAAGAGGAAGCAAGAAAAAAAAAGTGTGGTATGAAACGAGAGGAAAGAAAATAAAGCAAGAGAAAAAGAGATTTGGAGAGGAAGGGGAAGGAAGAAAATAAAAATGATGAGAGAAAGTGAGAGAATCCGGGGAGGGGAGAGAGTCACCCACTCGACACTGATGCCGGGACAAACAACGAGACGCTGCAAAAGAGATTACGTCGACAGACAAAAATCTTTTTGGTAGAGAGAGAGAGAGAGAGAGAGAGAGAGAGAGAAATCAAGAATAAAGCGAGCGAAAAATAACCGAGGGAGAGAAGGGGAATGAGAGAAGAGAAAGATATAGAAAATAAAAGCGTGGATACCAATGAATAATAATAACAGGAGAGGGAGAGGGGAAAATAAGAGAAGGAAAAGAATAAATGATGGCAGAAAATGAGAGAGGGAGAGATGGATGGGGTGAGCAGGTCGGTGGAAGGTGTAGGAAAATTATTAAACAAAACACAATTAGATACACAAGAGGTGGACAAATGAATTAACACACTGGCAAAGATGAAAACAAAAATGCACAATTCGTACACAAAACTAACCTTCCAAAGTGACTGATGGATTCACAATTAGCACTACTACTGTTCTCTTATTTTCCCGAAAGGCATACTTCCTCATTAGATAATGCATTTCCCGTTATACAAACAGTTCCACAGACACAGCAGGCATACATATCACTAAGAAATTGCCGGAAAATATTATCAGAATTACATCCAGTGTTTCAAAATGTCAAAATGTACACCGACTGGTACACACATCAAATGACCATGGATATCTGTGACCGGGAACAGATACATGAATGTACTTGGACAGATAGATAAACATGGCTGACTACAAATCTGTCTATCTACCTACATCTCTATCTGTATCTCTATATCTTTGTCTATATTTATTTATGTCTACCTATCTATCTATCTATATATCTATCTATCTATCAACATATCTATCCTTCTATTTATATCTATATCTATCTATATATATCTATGTATCTACCTATCTATATCTGTATGTATGAGAGAGAGAGAGAGAGAGAGAGATGGCAAGCCTCTCTCTGGTTAACTTAATGCGTTGGTCACCATAGGAAATCAGAACAGAATGTGAGACGAACGAGTCGATTGATGGTGGTGATTGTGGTGGTGTGGTAGTGGATATTATGGTGGTGTATACTCCAGTGGTGGTGACTGTGGTGTGTGATGAAGGTGAAAATTGTGGTGCTGGTGATGGCAGTGAAGTGAGTAGTGATGGTTGATTATGGTAATGTGGCTGAACTAGATAGTGAAATTGTGGTGGTGGTGGTGGTGGTGGTTGTGTTGCTGTGGTTGCAGGGAGTGATGCAGCAGTAGTTATTGTGGCAGAACAGCGCTAGTGGTTGCTTATAATGGTTGTTGTAGGTGGTGGAACAGAAATCGTAGAAATTTGTTGTTAGTGTGGGTAGTCTGGTGGTGATTCTTGGTGATGGTGATGGGAGCAGAAGTAGTCAATGTTGGTACAGATGATTAATATTAACGTTACTATATGTGATAAATGCTGGTAGATGTAATAAATGTTGGTAGACGTGATAAATGCTGGCTGATGTTAAAAATGACGGAGAAGAAAAAATGATGGTAGGTGAGTGTGATGCAGGTGATGAGGGTATTCCTTAGTGGTAAGTGTTGTCATGATGGTGAGTGTGGTGTGATGGTAATGTGGGTGTGGTGATGGTGGTGGGTGTGGTGATGGTGGTGGGTGTGGTGATGGTGGTGGGTGTGGTGATGGTGGTGGGTGTGGTGATGGTGGTGGGTGTGGTGATGGTGGTGGGTGTGGTGATGGTGGTGGGTGTGGTGATGGTGGTGTGGGTGTGATGTGGGGGCGATGGTGGTGGTGGGTACGTGTGTGGGGGCGATGGTGGTGGTGGGTACGTGTGAGGTGGTGGTGATGCTGGATGTGGAAGTGGTGATGGGGTAGAAGTGATACACTATACACATCCACACGGACACTAAACCCACATTCAAGCATCAAGCGAAATCATTTACAACTTTCTCTTGCGTAACCATGCAGTATGCACACGACATACACACAAACCACACCCACACTAAATACATCATCACACACCACACCCACACTTCCACACACCACACCAACAGATTAGGTACCACACGTGCATTCACAAATTATTCTCACCCACAGCTACACGTGCACACTCAGTACAACAATCATCCACACATCACCACACCCATATCCACATGGCAACCACCTACCTCCACTATACCATATCCAACCAGAGTATTACACACACACACACACACACACACACACACACACACACACACACACCAAGAGGGGGAGAAACAGGGAAAACATTAAACCCAAAACTGAAATAAGTGGTTCTGTTTGTTTTTCGATACTCTACACGGCGCCTCAGATTGCTCTCTCTCTCTCTCTCTCTCTCTCTCTCTTTCTCTCTCTCTCTCTCTCTCTCTCTCTCTCTCATCATACCTGATTGAATGGGTGTGGTGAGGAAGAGGCGCCCACTTCCTGTTTCCTTCACTCCTAATGGCATTACGGAGGCAGGGGGAGGATCCAGGGAAGTGGGGAGGTAGGGAGGCAGGGGAAGGAGATAGGGAAGTGGGAGACACGGGGAGGAGACAGGGACGTGGGAGGCCTGGGGAGGATACAGGGAAGTTGGGAGGCAGGGGGAGGAGACAGGGAAGTTGGGAGGCCTGGGGAGGATACAGGGAAGTTGGGAGGCAGGAAGGTAGGAAAGGCAAGGATACAGGTAATTGGGCAGACATGGAGGTATTGTAGGAAGGCAAAGAGGCAGGCGAGGAGACAGGGAAATGGAAAGGTAGGGAGACAGGGGGTTAAGAAGGCATGGGGAGGGGAGGACAAAAGTGGAGGAAATGGGGCAGGAATGTGGACAGGCAAGATTTATAATAAGGTAGATCATGTATACGTACATGCAAGCGTAGGTGAGGCAGGGAGGCAAGGGAGGCAAGAGACTGAAGACAAGGAGGTTAGGAGGCATGGAATAGAAGACGGGGAGGTATGGAGGCAAGGGACGGAAGACAGGGAGGTAGGGAGGCAAGGGACGGAAGACAGGGAGGTAGGGAGGCAAGGGACGGAAGACAGGGAGGTAGGGAGGCAAGGGACGGAAGACAGGGAGGTAGGGAGGCATGGAACGGAAGACAGGGAGATATGGAGGCAAGGGCTTGAAAACATGGGGGTAGGGAGGCAGGGGTGCAAAGGGATGATCAGGGAACTAAAGTAAGAAGACAGGTAGGGAGGAAGGCAGGAAAGGAGTGATGAAGGAAGGGAGAGAGGTAGGAATGGAAGGAGGAAAGGAGTCATACAGCAGGAAAGGAAGGTTGGGAGAAGGGAGGTAAAGAGGCAGGGCGTGAAGCAGGTAGGCAGGGGTGAAACACGCAAATGGGCGTGAGGCAGGAGATCAGGTAGGTATGGGTGAGGAAGGTAGGTAGGGGAGTGGCAGGCAGGCTGGTAGATAGGGCTGAGGCAGGCACTGTAGGTAGGGGTACGACAGGCAGGCAGGTAGGTAGGGGTAAGGCAGGCAGGCAGGTATGTAAGGGTGAGGCAGGTAGACAGGTAGGTGCGGGTGAGGCACGCAGGCAGGCAGGGTAGCAAGGAGCAATAAACCAAATGGGCTGCTCCACATTAGCCTCTCAATCGCCTTTTTACCTCACTGCTTTTTCAAGGAAATTTTTCACTGCTAAAAGACAGAGATTAATTCAATTATTCTCTTTTCATTGGGCTGCTTCTTTACCTGAGCATTTTACCTCACCATTCCATTAGCAATTTGGATCAATTCAATTACTTGTTTTATTATTTGTTACCTGTTTCTTTACCCACTATTCTTTTATTAACTTCTGATAGCTCTCTCTCTCTCTCTCTCTCTCTCTCGATTATGTACTAATCTCAACGCCTTCACCTCGATGCGTCTCCCTGAAGCTAAATAAAATCATCCGGCAGAAATAGCAATATAATAACAAAGACAATATAGCACTACGGGGTTACTGGTGAGTTTTTTTATCCCTTCACTACATGGGGTCTACTTAGCTGAGTGAATTCGTCTGACGGCATCATCATATCATCATCATCATCATCATCGAGACCTCTTTTCCCACCTATGGATGGGCTAAGTTAAGGGTTCAAAGAGCAAAACTTGACAAACGTAAACCAACAAAAGTTTGTTGTTTTTAATGGGCCACACTCTCAATCTCTCACCAATTCAGTCCCAGGAATTCTATCTCGCAATGATATAAGGTACAAGACACCCTCGTAATGGCGATATTAAAGTGTTTAGGCCACTTATTCTCACTTAAGCCTTGTTATAGAGGGTGTACTGGCACTTACCACTTCAAGAAATCCACATGTTTAGGTAGTTTATTCTTGCTGCTGCCACACGATTTTATTCACATATGGAGAGCCACATGGTAATGAAGGGGTTAATGAAGGCTGTATCTGACCCCTCCAGTGTGACACGCCTATCCTAAGGTGAATATCATCGTCTGTAGACAGCAAGATATGAATACCTGACGTTCACTGACTGAAGACAGTGACACTCAGGCTCCTATGACTCATTCTCACTTCTATGAAATCTGGTGTTTGAGAGAGAGAGAGAGAGAGAGAGAGAGAGAGAGAGAGAGAGAGAGAGAGAGAGAGAGAGAGAGAGAGAGAGAGAGAGACAGAGACAGAGAGAGAGACTGGCTGGTAAATAAGAGATGAAGTCAGGCATTTACGAGATATACAGTATAGACAGACAGACATCCAGCTAGAGATAGATATATACAGACAGGTATACACAAAAGGACTGATCAACCGACACAAAGATGGATAGAGGGATGGATGGATGGGGGGATGGATGGAGGGATGGATAGACGGATGGATGGATGGATGGATGGATGGATGGATGGATGGATGGATGGATGGAAGGAAGGAAGGATGGAGGATGGATGGATGGAAGAAAGGAAGGAAGGAAGGAAGGATGGATGGATGGATGGATGGATGGATGGAAGAAAGGAAGGAAGGAAGGAAGGATGGATGGATGGATGGATGGATAGATGGATGGATGGATGGAAGAAAGGAAGGAAGGATGGATAGATGGATGGACGGAGATATACAGACTGGCAGACAGACAGATAACAGACACGAATGGACGGATAAATGAGTGATACATACATATTAATGTGCACCGAGATAAGTAAAAACAGAGAGACAGACCTACAGGCAGGCAGGTAGGAATGTAGGCAGGTAGGTAAGAGTATACAGAAGATCAACAAACAGACAGACAGACAGAAAATAAGCACAGACAATGAGGAAACAGAGACAAGTAACAGATAAAGACAGATACTGGGTTAGGTAGGTAGGTGCAATATTAACAGACTGACAGGATAAAAGAAACTGGCTAAATGGCTGACTTGAATACTGTTACTGAGAGAGAGAGAGAGAGAGAGAGAGTGTGTGTGTGTGTGTGTGTGTGTGTGTGTGTGTGTGTGTGTGTGTGTGTGTGTGTGTGTGTGTGTGTGTGTGTGTGTGTGTGTGTGTGTGTGTGTAGAATATGGAATGGAGAATATGAAATAATGAAATCTTAAAATGTCTGTGGTATATATACTGTATATATCTATATCTATCTATCTATCTATCTATCTATATATATATATATATATATATATATATATATATATGGAGCCTCTGTGGTAGAGTGTGCGTTTGCGTACATGGAAGAATGAGGGTTCGCGCCCCGCCAGGGTAATAAACTTTGCAAGCGTTCTCCCGGCCACGTACTGCTTTGGCGGACATTAGGGGTGCTGTGGTTGAACCAGTGTCACACACAATAAAGTATGCCTGCACCCAGTCAGCTTGCACGGGCCAATTACACTTGGTTCACAGACTACACACACATCCAAAGCCACTCCAACACTACCGTTACACTTACAAGCACTTCTCACCCTACATACAATCTCTACCAGACAGCCTAAGCCACTTGGTAGAGATACATTGGCTGTATCGTCCCCACTTCGGTCGGGATAGGCCGGTCCTGCAGTGGATACTCAAAACGGGTGATGATGATGATGATTATATCTATCTATCTATCTATCTATATCTATCAATCTATATATATATATATATATATGTATATATCCATCCATCCACCCATCATCCAATCCTACATTGCCCCATGAGGAGCTTAGGAGCCCGGGGCTAGGCAGTTGGTCTCGACATTTAAGATGAGAGTGACCAGCCTCACTCATCCCTGAGTGGCATTACATGAGCAATCAACCCCAACCATCCCTTGGATATAAACCTTCACCGGCTCAATCAGACTGGAGTGCAATAAATACCCACTAAACCACCAGGCGCCAAAATTTGGCTATATGGTTACCACACAGCGTAGTAAATGGTTTCTTGGTGTACATATATATATATATATATATATATATATATATATATATATATATATATATATATATACACACACCGGGTATGTATATTTCTGTCTGTCTGTCTGTCTGTCTGTCTGTCTCTCTCTCTCTCTCTCTCTCTCTCTCTAACTCTTGATTGAAACTCTGGACTATATGATAAAAAAACGTTGCTTCAATACAGGTCGATGTCACTTTTTGAAATGAGTTTTACCGGATGGAGCGGAGGTCAATCTGGAGGGGAAGGGGTGGTGGCAAATGAAAATGGGAAGAGGAGTACGTGAATGAGAGGCAGGGAGAGGTGAATAAAGAAAGATGAATGAGACGACCTGGGCAGGTGGCATGGTAGGGAGGTGAGAGGGAAGGGGGGAGGGTGGCGTGGGGAAGGGAGAGGGAGGGAGGAATGGAGAGGGGAGAGGGAGAGAGGCATGGAGGGGGGAGTGGGAGGGAACGTGGAGGTGATTGGAGGAACAATAGAAAGAGGACGTGAGGGGGAAGGAAATGGTAAGGAAAAATATGGATGGATAGTAAACAGAAGGTGGGTGAAATATTTAGACAGAGGAACGGGAGGGAGTGGAGGGTTGGGTGGAAGGGAATGGGAGGTGGGTGGAAGGAAATGAGTAGGAAGAAATGGGGAGACGGACGGAAGGAAATAGGGAGGTGGGTGGGAGATAACAAAGAGGTGGGTGGGAGGGAATGAGAGGTGGGTGAGAAGAAATGGGGGATGCGTGGGAGGAAATGGGGAGGTGGATGGGAGGGAATGGGGAGGTGGGTGAGAGGGAATGGTAGCTGTGTGGGAGGGTACGGGAGGGAAAAGTGGAGGAGTGAGTGATGTAGTATAAAGGTGGGTAGAAAGAGGCAATTAAAAGATAGTTTGGAGGACTGAAAGGGAATTAGGAAACAAGAGAGAGAGATGGTAGAGGGGAGGAACAAAAGAGCTGGAAAGAATGGAGACAGCGACTGTAAAGAGGAGGCGATGGGAATGGGGAGGAAAAGACAGTATGAGGATAGTAGTACTGTATGTGGAAAGACTACTGAGAAAATAAGAGTGGAAAAAGAAAGAGGCGTGTGGAATGACGAAGTGAGTGGGAAGGAGTTGTGAGGCGAGGGAATGGTATAAGAAAATGGTAATACCAGTATGGTGATGGATAGCGGAGAGAATGAGTGGAAAAAAAAAAAAAAAAGAGCAACAGAAGAGAGTGTGATGGCTGGAGATGGAGAGGAGGGAGTGGGAGGGGAGTGGGAAGAGAGAGGAAGGGAGTGGGAATGTAAGTGAAGGAAAAGTGGAGAGAGGAGGTCAGGAGGTGGAGATAGTACGAATGGGGACAGGAATAAATAGACAGAAGAGAAAACAACAGCAAGAAAAAGAAGAAAGGAATGAAAGAAAGTGGAAAAGTGAGTGGAAGTGAGTGAAGGAGGCAGAAGGTGAGTGGAATGAAGTGTGGACATGAGTGAGAGGGAGTTGGGAGGTGAAGAAAGGTGGAATGCGGAGGTGAGAGAGAGATGGGATGGAAGATAAAGGTGGCGAGAGGAGCACTGTAAATACACACAGAACTAAAAGATGAAGCAAGGAAGTATGAAGAGTTGTTGCGGGAAAACTGAGGGGGTGAAGCAGGAAGAAAAGAACAAAGAGAGAATAGTGGGATGAAGGGAAAGAGACAGGAACAGAGAATGATCCCCACAAATCACTTTCATCTCTCTCCTGGCAATTCCACTCACCGCACTACTCTTTAGTCATCCTGCCTCCTTCCTTCTCTCTCTCTCTCTCTCTCTCTCTTCCATAAGTCCATACTCTCCTCTGTTTTTCACTCATCCACTCTCCCTTTGTCGTCCTGTTTCCTTCTCTCTAACCTCTTTCCCCTCCTTTCCTTTCCTTCTGCCTCTTCCCCCTACCTATTCTGCTTCCTTCCGTCTTTCCAGCCATACCTCCTCTCTCCCTCCTGACAGACAGGCTGTCAAAAAGGTCGGAGGGATGGAGGAAAGGAAGAAAAGGGAAGAGAGGGAGAGGAGAAGGAAAGAAGATGGAAAGAGGGGGAGGAAAGGAAGGGAAGAACGATAAAGTCAGGCAAGTAGGTAGACAGGGAGAGAGGGACTAAGATGGTAGGGGCAGCGAGGGGGGAAGTGAAGGAAAGAAGAGGATTTGAGAAAAATGGGTAGTAGTGAGTACAAGTAATTTCCTGGAGTCTAGGGACAGGAACTGTTAACCTGTGGTAGGTGGGAGGGAGGAAGGGAGGGAGGAAGAAGCGGAAGAAAGGGAGGACGAAGACGACGACAAGGAAGAGGAAGAAGAAGAAGAAAAGGAAGAAGAAGAAGAAGACGAACAAGAAGAAGATCAATTCTTTCAGGTAACCCAAGACGTTTTTAAGCCGAGTGAGTGACAGAAGGCCAAGTGTCAGTGGTGCCACCATTACACCATTAATCCCCTCATGACTGGGACAACTAGTATTCTATTCCAGGTAACATCAGACCATTTTGTTCAACTGTGAGTGAGTCATTAGAGCCTGAGAGTATTAATTCCTATCGGTACAGTCCAAAGTTCCAGTGGTTCCCAATCCTGGGGTCATGGCCCCCCCGGGCGGCCACAGCTTATGTCTCTCGAGGAGCTATATGTGATTCTCAGGGCACGTCCACACGTGTGCTGGAACAAGTGCTGGCAACATGTAAACAACACAATAACGAACAAGCTGCAAACATTCGGAACAGCAGCATCCACATCACGTTGGCAGCATCATGATGAAGTCTCAGCTGCCTCGTATGGACATATCGCATCACCTCTGCTGCCAGTTAGTTCGAACCTGCACTGAAACATGTTTGCATACATCTGTCCAAATACTGCTGCATACATGTATCCAAACATGTTGCCAGCTGTGTTGTCAACAAATGTTCGAGGACACGTGTGGACGCGCCCTTAAGTATCCTAAGTCACAAATTTCTCAGTAATTTTCCTGAAGTAAATTTTCCAGAGCAATCATTTTTCCATCCACCATATCGTAGAGACCATACCCGGTGATAATGCAAGATAATTTCCGGAATTTAGATGAGATGCATTTGCTAAAGACATTTGAAGAAGACGTTGACAGTTTTAGCTAAGAATTTTAGCCTATTCTGTTTTCTGTAAACTGGCTACCCAGGTGCTTATGATAATCTCTTCTATTTTTTTTTTTCCCTGTAAAGGAGAGTTTTACAGGATACTGAACGCCAAATGGAACCAACTTAGGTGGTTTTGTGTTAAAGATGACTCCTGTTGTTGTGCCATTACCGTAGCTCAACCACCGGTAACCCAAACAATAGTTAAAATATACCTTAAGCATTACCTTGAGCATAAATGAACACCTCCTGAAACTCTGGGTACGTGCATACTCTGCGTCTTTAGTTCTGACTACCGCACTTGTTTAATCTCATATACACCATTTTTATGCGACCGACGATGCGGTGTTTGTTTCATCATTTGAGGAAGCATTGCAGTAGGCTAGATGGAGCCACTGTGATTACTGTATTTTGCCAGGGGAGTCACAGGACCAAAAAGGTTGTGAACCACTGTATAAACAAACTGGGTGGATCTGCAAACTACCACTCTTTGCACCGATATATAGTTATGGCTGTCGTAAATATTGTGACTTCTCAGAGTAAACGCACGACGTGAGCAAAGGCGCCACATTTCACTTTCGAGTTTGCACAGACAAAACAAATTCTTATTGTAAATCAACATTTTTGGGAGCTTTCCTTGCCAGTTATACGGAGTTACGCATATGGCACTGCCACCTTCGAAAAATTTGGAGTGCCTTCCCTTTTCACTTTCTTGACGTATTTCTTCTATCTGTCTATCTATCTACCTATTGCCAGACGCCTTAATCCCATACGGGGTGGCCACAAACAAATCGCCTCCACGTCGCCCTGTCCAATGCCATTTCGCTGCCGTCCCCCCAACTTATACCTCCCCTCTCACATACCTCTGTACTCCATCCCTATCTCATCCTCGGTCTCCCCCTCCCTCTCCCCCCTCCACCTCACTCACATACACTCTCCTCGTCAGTTTCTCACCCTCCATCCTCTTCACATGGCCAAACCACCTCAGCGTGTTCCTCCTAACGTTTCCTATCACATCCACATCCACACCACAACGCTCCTTTATATCCTCATTTGTCAGCCTCTCTCTCCATGTGACTCCTCAGGCTCCTCTTAAATAACTCATTTCCACTGCTCTCACTCTTGACTTGTGTCCTTCCAACAACGTCCAAGCTTCACTTCCATGCGTTAGAGTTGGTATCACAATACTGTCATGTAGTAACTTTTTCACGTACTTATTGTGATAGGATAATCTTGCATCCTACAGACGATTTTATGCAGGTTAGAGATTTTTTTCTAAAAAACGAGAGTCAGACATAGGTTTTAATGACCCGTTCACCGCAAGAGCTTTTCCTTGAGCTGAACAGTGTAGTAGCAATAAGGACAAAGATGACCTCTGGCAGAAAAGGGTTAATTTCGGGACATCACAAATTTTAACTGCGATGCAAGACATCTGAAAGTGGCACGTGCTTGTATTCTTCTTGTCCTTAGAGAAACCATTAATTTATACTTTCACTGCGTCCATACCATCCAACGTCCCATGGCCATCCTCACAGTGTTAACCCCACCCTGCCCCGTCACACACCACCATCCTGACCCGACACGGTCACCCCTCCACTACCCTTCCTCTTCCCCCGCCCCCCGGCCTCCCATGCAGTTTTAAATCTTTCGATCCAATGACATATTTTTCCACTTTTTCCTGCTTTCTACAGGCCATTTTATGCAGCTTAGGGAAGATGGCTTTTACTGAAGGAATTAATGTAGGCTGTGTGTAATAACTCCACTTCAAAACATCTAAATGCTGGGGAGAAAATCCTCTACTGGAAGCAAGAATACAAGGAGAAATATGTCATCAGATTCAAGAGGTTAAGGAAAAATCTGGGACTGTATTGATAAACTCTCCTCAGCTTAAGCTGTGTCTGAGGGTGTTTGTATATACGTTTGTCTTCACTCCCCCTGCCACCAAACACACAGTTAAATCAGAGTGGATATGAAAGTGACAAGCATAAGAAAAACTAAAGAAATCTATGACAAGAGTTGGCTGATATGGGGATTTGTTTATCGTCAGAACTGGTTAGGATCTTTTTTTAGATACAACGCCTAAGTTATTCCTACTCACTGACCTATACGCAGCTCTCGTCTTCACAGGGTGTACTTATCCAGTACCGCTCCACCACCCATCGCCTAGCATATCCTGCCCACTCCCTTCTATCCACTCCACTCTGACTTACAACATAATGGGTGGCCAACAGTGTATCATTCATGGTCACAGGTTATACTCCCCGGTATGCCTCACCACACATAGGTCTAACCCACTCATATTCCATACGTCTGACCTGAGTCAGTTTCAATACACATTAATTAATCTGATATTCACACGATCCAAAAATGTGACACGCAGGAGCTGCTCACTAATATCCTTCATGATCAAAATACAGTTCATGATGTCCCAAGAAGATTAATAATTTTCATGTTAATGTGCATATACTGGCAACAACCACTATGGATAAGACAGAAAATATACACATGCAAGCAATATATTGCTTCCTCACGAAAGCAGGGTTGCTAATGTGAAGCAGGACCAACGAGCCATCAGCCGTAGTGTCACATTTCTAAACTAATATGCTGCGTCTGTACCATCGTAAATGAGGGTGGGAGATGTTTGATAAAATCTACTTGATATCAGCTCAGTATCATAAAATTATTAAACTACATGTACTCTGTCCAAATGTGATCAATTAATGAACCATAAACGACCATAACTGGACTGAACCTGAGGTGACGAAAGTAAAGCTGGATTGGGCTCAGTGGATCTGAACCTGGCTGAAAATACCTAAAAAGACTGCAGTGGATATAGCCTGACGTGAAGGTATCTGGATGGATGTGACTGTACTTGAATGGACCTGAAGTGGCCTGAACTGACCCCACTAGACCTAACTGGACCTGAAGTGGCCAGAATGGACTTATATGAACGTAACTGAGCCTGAAGCTGCCTAATGGGGCTCAATGGACACTGCGAGACCTGAATGAACCTGAAATGGCATGAAATGGATTAAAAATGACATGAACGATCCTGAACTGACTTACCCTGCACCTAATAAATAACCTTTTGGACCTGAATTTCAACTCACCAGGTCCTCAGTAGCTCCGTCACCACCGCAACAACTCACCTGAAAAGAAAAATTCATATATTACTTTCATCATCACGAACACCACTGCCACCACCACCATCGTCACCATTACCATCACCATTAGCTCCATCATTATTTCTATCATCACTATCACCGCCATCATGATCATTATCTTCAACTGTAAACTGGGGTAAGAGGGATCCAAATAACAGAGGTGAAAAGAACAGCAGGAAACCAATCAGCACAGTGCTAAATGAAATGCTCCATACATCCATTGCCTCATCATACTTGCCTATTAAAGTCTCGGCTCCACCTCACTGCCATAATAACGATGCCTGTGAGACTGAGACCACTAAACCGAAGGACAAGATAAATAACTCAATAAACAGAAAAAAGTAAGCAGTGCAGCTGTTCCTATATACATCCACACTAAACTTATTCAACAAAAAAAGGACTTTCATTTAAAGACCAATTATCTTTCACTATACGGGGTCTTTCATAAGGTGAATGAAATCGTCAAAAACGTCATTTACAAAACGCTGGTTCAAGCCCCTTCCCATGCGAGGGTTTCCCTAAAGAGAATAAAATCGTTTGGCTGCAGAAAAAACATATAGCACATTACAGCATATCAACGGTACTAGGATCTGTCTTTCAGTCACCGTCCATTACCATTCTCCCATGACACCCTAAAATGGCAAATTACATTATTCACAGGACCCGTATTAACTTTTCCACTCATGTCTCCATCACAAACTTTATGTAACTCATTAGTTTGAGTTCTATTGCCTTTCTGACTGGTCTCAATACCTATGCGTCTCTCCCACGTTTCTTTTATCACAAACTGCACATGCAATAATCAAAGCCAGCTTTACCATCTCATGCACGTAACATACCTCTGTCATTCGCCACTTACCGGTAAATAAACTCATTTAACTGTTTCATGGTCGGACAGCTTTGTCGTTCCATTCCAGCCAACGCCAGGCCATTCAAATAAACTAAAGAATAAGTCACAGGAATATGGAAATATTGGGCCCGATTTCTCATCAAATACATGTCAAATCTTCCCCTTCATCCCCATCACTGCCTCTCCTGTCTGCCTCGCACAAGGTCACCACATCGTTCATCCACGGTCCATATTATCGGTACTCTCCTGGACGTGCTATGAACTCATCTGGTAAACACGTGTGCATCATGGCATGGGTCGGCATAAATTCCTTCCTGCGCTTCAACACAGAGACTGCTTAGGTGGTGGAATGTGATCCCCATCGTCGTAATGCTGCCTTACAACGCTGCTTCCACCCTGACTGACACTTCCTTCTGGCCAGACCGGTATGTACACACACACACACACACACACATCCTCTCTCTCTCTCTCTCTCTCTCTCTCTCTCTCTCTCTCTCTCTCTCTCAAATCCCTTTTCTACATGTATTCTCTTACACTCCTTATCAACAGCTCTCACATTCTACACTGGCATACGAGCCTACCTAGTTTACGTGCAGATACTATGAGCCAAAGTGTACACTAGACTCTCCCTTTCAGACTACTAGACAAGCAGGAAATATAATAGCAGTAGCTTCCTCTGACCTAAGGGATAAGCCTTAAATTGTGTTGGTGAGTGACGGGTGCCTCCTTCCAGCATCTACTTAATGACACACCCAGTATCAGGAACAATAAATAAAAGCCCACACATGCACACACCCCAACACAGGCTGAACAAACCCCAAAAAGGTGGGTAAAATGACAGAGAGAGAGAGAGAGAGAGAGAAAAGAGACAGACAGACACACAAAGACAGAGAGACAGAACGCCTAAATAAAGTGGCATCTGCAAGTGACTGGATGGTTGGCGGCCTTACCTACCATCCACAAATAACACCCAAGAAACAAAAACGAAAAAAAAAAAAAAAAAAAAAAAAACGTAAACAAAGGTAGAACGCAAACCAAGGGCTGGATAAAGAGAGGGCGCTTAAATAACAGGCCATCTGTATAAAGCAGGAGGAAGGTCGGCCCACAAGCTAGGGCAGGCTCCCCTAAATGTGCCCCAGGATGGCCAAACTTGAAAATGGAAAAGTTTTTGAAAGTTTTGTGTGAATGTAAGGTAGGCCGGCGAGATGAGGCCCGTTTTTTTTTTTTTTTTAACATTTTTGTTTACCCTTTCACTCCCAGAGCTCCCCCTAAGATGGATAAAATCGTCTAATTGTAAAAAAAAAAAAATGGCTGATGCTTCGTACTAACCCCTTCAGTCCGATAACGTACGTTATACATTGTTCCCGCTAACGCCAGTCAATGTTATATTCAGTCTGGAAGTGACCTCTAGGGAGTGAAGGGGTAAGAAGCTTCCACTTACTCCTCGAGTCAGAGAACGTGTACTCTACACAGTAATCTGGCGAACGTCAGACGATTTTCTTCAGTCTAAAAACGAGATTTATCAAGGTGAACAGTAGGGATAACTTCTAACCCCTTTCCCAACAAGGGTCTTCCTAGATACTAAAAATGTCGTTGGTGGCAATAACAACAAAATAAAACTGTCATCGTCCGGCAACAGCGTTTGTTTCTATCCCCTTCACAACGACAGGTCTACCATGAGCTAAATATAATCGTCTGGTGGAAGCAGGAGACACTAATTCCAGCAGTCAACACGTTAGGCTCTATTTGGACTAACCCATTCACCTCTCTGGACACACTCAGGTATTTTGTTCAGGGCAACACCGGACGATGCTGTACAGCTGAGACGAATCCTGGCAATACCACCACACCAGTCCTGATGAGACAGCCCTAACATGTACCCCGCTGTGTATTAGCACTCAAGTGGTGACTGAGAAGGTGTGTGAGGCCATTTGCTGTGCGCAGAACGATGATAAGTGAGAATAATTTGAGGCACCAACTGCTTAGGCCATTAGTTGTGGTATGCTTAGGGTCTCTTGACTTAGGTAACGAACTGCCTATTGAATGCTCAGAGTAGGATCCACATAAAAAGTTAGCCAGTCATGTTTGCAAGAAAAACATGGAGGACGTTTGGGACAGGTCAGCTTGCTGCCAGTTTACTTGTTCTATTTATTTATTCATTTTTTATGGCATGGCTTGCACTCCTTTTTCTACCTGACTGGACGGAATGGCTTCACCCCACAGGCGCTCGTGAAGCGCACTTTACTCTTTCACTTTTGGACAGTTTATTCTTTTCTTCTATTCTTGCTACCGACGATCGATTTTATTCATGAAGCATGACCTCTTGTACGGTACTGATGGGGCAAGTGATGGGTATAATTATGTAACAACTCGATATGAAATGTATTTCGTACGATGAACAAAACTGTCCAAGGATGGCCAGGCCAGCAACCCAACTAGGTGTTTCTAACCATTAGAAAATGACATCAGACGCAACAACAACAACAACTGGAGCAACAGCAGCAGCAGCAGAAGTAGCAGTACTAATAACAATGCTAGCAGGAATACAGTATACTCGGTACCAAGACAATAATAATAATAATAATAATAATAATGACTATCGGTATAAGTATCCTTACAGTGTATTTTTTCAGTCATGAATGTCCACTCTCGCCAGTAAAATACACAAAAATTTTTCATCGCATCTTCCCTCTCCCTCTTTCATTTTTGTTCTCTCTCCCTCTTCCTTCACTCCCTTCCACAATAATTCAACTAGAGTCTCCCCCTCCCCTCACCCGTCCTCGTCCACCCACAATCCTCTTTCTTTAATATTCTCTTCCATACCATTCATCAATAATTTAGTAATTATTCTCTCTCTCTCTCTCTCCGAATTTTATTTCTCAGCTAAATCTTTTCCTACTTTTTTACTTCACTTTGTCTCAGCTTTTACCCTGCCTTCCTATCTCCCATTTACTTTCACGCTGTATCTCCCTATCACCCTCCTGTCGTTTCCTCTTCCCCGTCCTCTACATTCTCCTCCCTCCTCTTTCCAACTTTCTCCTCCCCTACAATTTTCCCTTCTCATGTCTTCACAATTTTCATCCTCTCACCTACAATTTACTTTCCTCCAAGTCATCCATCCTTTCTCCCTCCTCCCTTTTCCCTCCCCCTACCCATCTATCTACTTATTATGTACCTTCATTACCTTACTCCATTCATGTCTCTCACTACTGTTCTTCCTGCTCCCCTTCCCTCTCACTAACTCTATGCCTACCCATTTACCTAACTAACAGATACTTACCTCTCCTCATTACAAGCTCTCGCACTACTCCTCTTCCCTTTAAGTAACCCTTCCTCCACCCATCTATCTGCCTAATAAATACCTACCTTACCGCACCCCATCCCAGGCTCCATCAATACTCTTCCTTCTTTCAATAGACCTTATACTTTTCTCAAAATTGCCTCATATCTTCATACTTCCAGTCCCCCTCCCTCTATCTCTTTATCACTTCAACACTATCCCCCTCTCTTAAATACCCGCCCCCCCCCGTCCCTTTCTCTCAGCTAGCATCCAAACTCTCTCTCTCTCTCTCTCTCTCTCTCTCTCTCTCTCTCTCTCTTTCTCAGTACTACATTCACAGCTCTCTCCAAATTTTCCATTCATCTATTCAACCTCTCCCTCTGCTGAACGCCTTTGGCATGTAATTGAACAAGCCAAATATTTACCCTCAGACCGGGTGACTGAATTACACGACTTGGCCACAGACGCTGGTGATTTATACATATTTCTTGGGGTTTTACACACACACACACACACACACACACACACACACACACACACACACACACACACACACACACACACACACACACACACACCAATCAAAGTACTGTAAACAAAAAAGACAGAGAAAACAGACTATCATAAATCAGCAAACGCAAAGCACACAAAGAAGGTTGATCAAAATTAAAGTTGCTTGCTCTATTTTCTGGGGGACTTAATTGCTTCATTAATTTTGGCCCTCACGAGTGGTAAGAGAGACGGAAGGAGAAGGAATCTGGGGGAGGGAGAGATGGTGAATGAATGAATGAATGAATGAATGAAGGAAGGAAGGAAGGAAGGAAGGAAGGAAAGATGGATGGATGGATGGAAGGATGGAAGGAAGGAAGGATGGATGGATGGATGGAAGGATGGAAGGAAGGAAGGAAGGAAGGAGGGAATGAGAGAAGGAAGGAAGGAAAAAAGGGAGGGATGGAGAAGGGTACACGGAGAGAAAACCGGAAGAAAGGAGGAATGGAAGAAGGAGAAGAAAGGAATAAAGAATGACGTAGGGACAAAATGGGAAGGTAGGAAGGAAAGAAAAAGGAATGAAGGACTGAACTGGTGAAAATCAGAGGAAGGAAAGATGGCTGGATGGATGTCTGAGTAGATGGGTGCAACAATACGCTGAAGAATGAGTGTATGGTTTCAAGAACGAATGAGACTGACACCCAAATATATAGAATGAGGGAAGATGTGGTACAGGAGTGACAGAAGCGTAAATCTGATGTATGGGACGACAGATGGAAGGAATGATACAACAACAACAGAGAGAAAACAAGACGCGGTACCAAGGCACAGCAAACCCGTCCCCGGCAGTCATTTCAATGCTGACTTATAAACACAACAGGATATCAAGTCAAAGATGTCACATATCAAATTTGGAGTAAATCGGGTGAAAACTGACGATTTTATGCCATTCTGATATTTTAGGCCCGACCCACCTGACACTGACCCCACTACCGCTAACTGGGGGGTGACCCCCCTGATGTAGTGAGGCATGTTATACAACGTAGATTAAAAAGATGAACATTCAGGTTTTGATTTTAAGTCGATATGACGAATTTGAAAGGAGTTATGGCGAAGAAACGATTTTTCTTAACTTTTTTTTTTTGGGGGGGGGGCTACATCCTCGGCCTTGGCCAATTTGGCCCAAAATTAAATCAGGTGATCAGAAGGTCATAGCCCATCATCCCTGTAATTTTAGTCAAAATCGCACCAGTGGTTTTCGCGTAAAGTTGCTAAAAGAGACAGGCAGGCAGGCAGACAGACAGACAGAAAGGCAGAAACAAACAAACAAACAAACCGAGTGCAAACAATACCCTTTCCGGAGAGGGGACGAGTAATTCCGTGGAAAGCATGTGAGTGACGAAGTGTGATGCAGTGCGTGTTAATTACCATATAAGTAGTAAGGTGAAGGGGCACAGAAAGCGATGTGACTCAATGAGAAAGGAACGTCAAAATACTGACAGAAGAGAGCATACGAGTATATCGGTATGATGAAAATGTCTGAGTTGGCGTGAGTGAAGAGTGGTTGAATTAGTAAGGTGTGTGTGTGTGTGTGTGTGTGTGTGTGTGTGTGTGTGTGTGTGTGTGTGTGTGTGTGTGTGTGTGTGTGTGTGTGTGTGTGTGTGTGTGTGTGTGTGTGTGTAATTCACCGGGTCAGGATCACTTGATGGTCGTGATCGTCAGCTTTTACCCTCCCGGAAGGGAGCTGAGAGCTCATATAGTCCGATCTAAGGGCAAGGCTGTGACCTTCACACAAGCACACACCCGTCCCCTTGCTCATGGGGGACAGTAACCACCCACTTCGTCAGTGAAACTTTTCGCAACCTGAGCGAGGCGCGAACTCCCGTCCACCAGTTGGCAAGCGAGAACGTTACCACTGCACCAGCGAGCGGTGTGTGTGTGTGTGTGTGTGTGTGTGTGTGTGTGTGTGTGTGTGTGTGTGTGTGTGTGAGAGAGAGAGAGAGAGAGAGAGAGAGAGAGAGAGAGAGAAATGTGCAGGTAGTGTAAGGGTGGTATGTGGTCAGAGTGACAGGAGGGGTAATACTTATAACGTTAAGTCTGTCAGTCACTGTCACATGCACTCCTGATCTTGCTTCCTCGCTCTCACTTGTTTGCATTTTCCAGGTTGCGGTTCACCTCTCTCTCTCTCTCTCTCTCTCTCTCTCTCTCTTTCTTTCTCTCATCACAGTTACAATTACTCTTGACTGACCTCTGCACCACCACCACCACCACAACAACAACCACAATCCATTATCACCACAGTAACCACAATTCATCACCACAATCCACCACCACAACAACAAACCACCACAAAAACCAAAACAACCACAATCCACAACCGCCACCACAGTAACAACCACAAAGCATCATCACCACAACAACCACGATCTATAATCACCACAACAACCACAATCTATAATCACCACAACAATAACAACAATCAACCACTACCACCAGCATAACAACATGCAACCACTACCACCAGCATAACAACCACAATCCATCATGACCACCATCATAACAACAATCCACCACCACAACATGAATGACAGTCCACCACCACCACCACAGCAACAACAATCACAATCCACCAACATCACCTCAACAATCACAGTCACAATCCATCATGACCACCACAACAACAACCACAATCCACCACCACCACCACCACACACATCCCCGGGCCACACGTCATCACCCAGCCAAGGTCGGTGGTTCCACTGGGGTTACCTGATTTCCACCTGTCACCACCACCACCACTCATCACATCACTCCAATTTATTCACACGTGTCTGAATCTGTACACTGGGCTCTCTCTCTCTGTCTCTCTTTCTCTCTCCCCTGCGTACTGCACAGTGTGTTTCCAAAGACGATGAGTACTGCTAACATACTTAAATTTGTATCTCATTACACGCTGAGAGAGAGAGAGAGAGAGAGAGAGAGAGAGAGAGAGGGGGGGGGGCCATAAAGTGAGAGAGTGATATTAGGGATGTGGAAGACTGTAAACTAGCTCTATGGGTGAACTTGTGCACTGAAGTTTACCGTCCTGAGGCAACAAATAATGCGTCTAGACTCACCTATAGGGGCGGGGAGGGGGGCGGGGAGGGCTAAGCCTGAGAATTGGGAAAAGGGAAAAGGGAGGTGAAAGAAGAGGAGGAAGGTATGGTGTGCGGGGGAAACCAAGAGAAAGGAAGCTGGGAAGAGTGAAGATGAATGTTGGAAGGAAGGAAACTGGCGAGGGGAAAATAAGAGACGTTGACGTTGAAAAGAACGAGGGGAGAAAGGAAGAAGGTATTTTTTGAGGATGGATAGAAGTGGAAAGATGCTGAAAAGATGGGAAGGGATGAGAAGTGGATGGATACTGAAGGAAGAAGGGGAGGGGATGCTGTAAGGTGGAAGGGCGAAGATGAGGGGTACAGGGAAGATGAGGGGAATGCTGGTGAAAGGGGAAGGGGGAAGAAAGGTGATGCTGGGAGGATGGGAGGAGGACAAGAAGGGATGGGGAAGGAGGGGGAGGTTGGAAATGGGAGAAAAGGTGTTGACGAGAAGAGGATGAATACTGAAAAGAGAAATAGGTGGGAATGGGAAATAAGAGGTGAATCCACGTTAAAATGGGATGCGGAAGAAGAAATGAGGATGCTGGGAAGAATCGTCGGGGAAAGAGAGAGCTAAATCGATGCCGGAAAATGAAAATAAGGGGTGGGGGAGAAGGGGAAGGCAAGGGCAAGGAGGACGCTGTGAGAGGGGAAGAGTATGGGACGATAGTACGGGAGGAAGGGGATAAGGAAAAGTATAATGATGCTGGAAAGAAGGGGAAAGAAGAGGTGCTGATGATGGGAAGGGGAGAGATTTCGATATGATGGGGAGAGGAAAAGGATGGAGAGGATGGGAGAGAGATGTAATGGATGAAGAGGGTAGAGAGGTTACACTCTGGAAGGGTAGAAGAGGAGAAAGGGAAAGAGGAAAGGAGATGTGTGAAGAAGGGGGGGTGAATGGATTTGATTAGTGTGTTCGAGAAATTATGTGAAGCAGTGAAGGACGAGAGAGGGAAGAAGAGGAGAGGGGAACGGCAGGAGACGAGGAAGGGAAGTAAAATGCAAAGGGATGGAAAATAGGAAAGAGGAGGAAAGGGAAGTACTGGGTGCTGAAAATGAAGAAAAGGGGAGAGGAAGATACCGGGAAGTGAGGAAGAAGGGGAACAGTTGTGCTTGCGAGCGGAAGGCGAGGAGGGGAATGCGAGAGTGAAGGAAGAACGAGCAAAAGGGAGCACAAAGGAAAACAAACAGCAACAGACTTAAAAGGTCCTTTCCAGGCATTTTTTTAAGAACAGACTATGACTATGATATCTGATTTTATGAGGTGAAGATAAAGATAGCAAATCCCGAAGGCTCCCCCATTCCTTCCACACCCTCCAGCCGAAATCGGCAGGAAAAAGTCAGAAGAACTAACATGAAGCATACAAAAACTACCGTGGAAATTGCATAGAACAGATTGAAAAATAAAATCTGTACACCACACTAATATTATCTGTAAGGGAAAGGTAATATAACATGGTAACTATACTGCACTGCTGCTGCACTCTCCATGATCTGAAAGAGAGGGAAATCAGTTAGTTAAATATTTATACTGTTCTGCCATGAATACGTTTAACTGAGGATGCGAAGCCAGAAACTTGTTCATGCGACTTTTAAATGTTATGACCATAATGCTGTCTACCACACTCCTAGCCAAATCATTCCATAAATTATGTTGACAACTCCACTGCGGAAAATGCTTTGCTTCGTATGCTGGAAACATTTGTCTATTATTTTATAACCATTGTCTCTAGTGTAAAACGACCAGTCCACTGCAATGTACTTATCGATCACCATATTTTCTTGTCCTGTAAAATTTTTGTATATTCTACTCAGATCTCATAATCTGCACCTTGATAAGGTATAAATAACTTTAGCACTTTAAACGTTCCTCTTGTGGTTTGTTCCGTAATTTGGGTGTAATTTTTATTACTCTTCGCTGGACTGTCTCTAATTTATCAACGTCGTTTTTGTAATATGGTGACCAAAATAGAATACAGTACTCTAGATGCAGTTGTACTAAGGAATCATAAGGGTAAGGACAACATTCTCTTATCTTAACTGAAATGCTCTGCCTATAAACACAGTAAGTTTGTTAGCTTTCCTTACTGCTTCTGTGTATTGCCGACTTGGTGGTTAATAATATGTCAAAATTAATCCTAAATCTTTTTTTTTTTTTTTAACATTCAAGATTTGAGAATTATTCACAGTAAGGCTACACTTTTCATTTTTACTCCCTACAATTAAGAGGATGCATTTGTCTGTACTGAAGTCCATTCGCCATGTTTGAACTTAACAGCTTATCAAAATCTCTTTGAATCATCAGTCTTTGTTTGGGGGTATCTACTCTGTTACCAATCTTCATAATTATTATCAGTGAATCAGACTATTTTATAACAAACTTTCATCAATGTCATCACTGTAAATAATAATAAACAGTACTGGATTCAAAACAAAACCTTGTGGTCCTCCATTTGTAACATTCGTCTGATTCTTTCCCATTAATTACAACTTTCTGTTTAAGTTTCATAAGCCACGTTTCAGTGTATCTTTATAAACTGCCTCTGATTCCACAGACTTTTTGAAGAAGTTGATTATGGGGAAGCTTCTGTGCATAAATCAGAAGTACAGACCATATAATGGAAAACAAACAGGCCCGCTGACCCTTACATGGCTATAGCTAGATAGACAGACCAGAGAGAGAGCGAGAGAGAGAGAGAGAGATAAGAATCACCGAAGGAAAAAAGAACCCTTCTTTAAAGCAAGAAAAAAAAACATCATTCATTAGATCCTGCACTACTGGATTTCTCTCCATTAACTAAATACGATCATCTGGCAACAGGAGGAATATAATCTGAAAAGTCAATGTTGAATGGTCTCACTGTCATAATATTATTGTTATTATGATATACGTAACCCTTGCCCCCCCCTTCTCTCTCTCTCTCTCTCTCTCTCTCTCTCTCACACACACACACACACACACACACACACACACACACACACACACACACACACACACACACGGCGGACACTTTATAACGCACAGTGCTCCGTTACTGCTGCCATAAACACTTCTTACCTTCCCAGATTAAGGCAGTATTTGTAAATTGTGAAGAGGCGACGAGAGAACGGGACCTACAGTGAGAAAGAGAGGGAGAGAGGAGGAAGGGGGGATGAGGGAGGATGGAGAGAAAGGCGAATATTATGAGAGGTAGATAAAGGGAGGTAAGAGGGAAGAGAGGAGGGATTGGAAGATGGGTGAGATGGGAAAAGAAAAGAGAAATTGGAGATGAAAAGAATAAAAAAAAAAAAAAGAAAAAAAAAAAGACAAGAACGGTGTTATAAGAGTGAATGAGTTAGGAAAAGGCGACCACGAAAAAACATAAAAGAGGGAGGAGAGGGAATCAGGAAATGAGATGAGAGGGAGAAAAATACTGTGAGGGAAAAAACAGGAGGGGTAACGTACGAGGAAGAAAGGGTATGAGAAAATGAAGAAATGTATTAGGGAGAGATATGGATGGAAAAGACAGAGAGGAGAGGAAACGGGAATAGGATATAAAAAAAATATGGGGGCGTCAAGAGGACAGAAAAGTGGGGGCTTTAAGAGGAGAAGGAGACGAGGGAAGGGAAATGAACAGTAGTAAAACTGCCCTAAGACCTGCGGCGAGTCTCTTGTTTCAAACAATTTGCTGTAAAAAGTAACTAGCGCAACATATACTAAAGCAGCTCCTAGATGGCGCCACCACAGGTGTCAGCTGACAGCAAATTTGGATTCTCCATGTCAAATAACCTTGTATGGGACCACTGTTATGCCTCAACAGGCTTAAGTTAAGCACTTTTACTAAATTGTCGCTAGATGGCGCCGCCTCAGGTGTCAGCTGATGGCAGATTTGGATTCTCCATGTCAAATTACCTTATATGGTACCACTTTTGTCTCTAAAGTCCTCTTTTTAACAAATCCGCCAGAAGCGGACGAAGAAGAAGAACGCTGGCCACTCACTGACCTGCTGGCTATCGTCGCAGGTAAAAATGAGAAGAGAGGAAGAGAATGGAGAACGGAAGAGATGGAAGGAAGAGGAATTAGACAGGAGATTAAAGACGGAGAGCAAAAGGGAAAAAAGGAGAAGGAACATGAGAGAAGAGAACTAAGGTATGAAAGAGTAGGATGAAGATGGAAAAGGGACAGCAATGATTAGAGGGTGACAAAATCGGATGTGAGAAGGAAAGGAAGAGGAGAAGGAAGGTGGCAGAGGAAAGGAAAAAGGGAAAGCCGAGGGATGAGAAGGAGGTGGGAAGGATAAGCACAGAGAGAGAGAGAGAGAGAGAGAGAGAGGATGCTAAAAGTAATAGTATGAAAGAACTGGAAATCATAAATGTAAGCTAGTATAAAAGATGATTTAGTGAGGCAGAAAGAGTGAAAAGTTAGAAGCTGAAAATGAAAGAAAACAGGTGCGAGAAAGTCATAGTGTGTGAAAATGTAATTATTTTGAGATCAAAATGTGGGTATTTAATTTAGTGTAAGAAAATAAGGAACTGTCAATATTTCACACTAACACTGTGTATGATATGAGATGACTAAAAATAGTGTATAAGTAAGAATGGTATACGGTACCGGGTACCGGTATGAATATGAACGTAATGAAGAGGTAGTTAGGGGAAGGGGGTAAGAAAAAGTAACTAGTGTAAAGTGAGAGAGACAGTAAGCATACTGTATGTGTAAGAATCAGAAGGCAAAGTGTGAGACTCTAAGAAAAAAGTGAGAGTGCAAGACAGTGAGAAAATATGAAAAATGAGTGTAATTATGACAAAATAAGGAGTAAGACACTGTAAGAAAGTAACAAATGAAATAAAGTGAGAGGAAGATAGAAAGAGAGAAAGTAAGACAAACTGGGGAAGAAAGTGAGGAAGTGGAAGACAGCAAAACACAAAAATACCTATCTGAAATGTACAATATTAGCACACGAGGAAAAGTTCAACTGAAAAGGCAAGTAAATGAAAACGTGCAAAAATAATTCACGACTATGAATATAACAGAAACGGTACAAAGAAACAGCAAAAGAAGTGGGTGTAAGAAAATGCGAGAACGTAAGGTGAAACTGAATGTACAGTTGTGTAGGCAGAAAAGTACTAAAATGTGAAAAACGGCAAGAAAAAGAAAAAAAGTGTAAGATATTGACAAGAAAAGAAAGTGAGTGCAAGTAAAAAAAAAAATGGTGAAGAAAACACGAGAAAGTGTTTTAAGGTAAGATCAGGAACGTAAGGCCGTGCAAAAATGATGAAAAATTGCACTATGGCGTAAGTAGGAGTAAGAGATAGTAAGATAATATGTAATTGTAAGAAAGTGCGAGAAAGTAAGACACAATGCAAGACTGAAAACCAGAACGTGTGGGAGAGAGAGGGCGATAAAATGGTTGGCCAAAATCTCACACTCGGCTGAAAAGAGACGCCCAGTGTAAAAATTCAGTCACGTAGGCCAATATTTTGTGTGGGCGAGTGTGTGGGCGTGTGTGCGTGCGTGCGTGTGCGTGGACTTGACTGCTTGTGTGTAAAAGCTTATAAGTGAGTACGTGAAGACATGTTTGGAATATAAAGCGTTTGGTTACGTGTGTGTGTGTGTGTGTGTGTGTGTGTGTGTGTGTGTGTGTGTGTGTGTGTGTGTGTGTGTGTGTGTGTGTGTGTGTGTGTGTGTGTGTGTGTGTGTGTGTGTGTGTGTGTGTGTGTGTGTGTGTGTGTGTGTGTGTGTTTCCAACTTTTTCAAGTATAGTTACGATATCAGCTTAATTTCATAGGCGGCATTTCAGTTCACTTTGGTGTCTGGAGGGACAACCAACAATACATGGGACGAAATACGTTAATACATTTTGTTCGAATATTCATCCATCAATCCAGCCAACCAGCCATCCTCTCAGTATTATAGCAAGGTATCAATTAATATTTGCTTCATTTAGTTCTGGCTTCAGCACATTTCCTCTGTTAGGTTAGCACAGATCGTGTGTTGCACTCCTCTTCCGCGGCCGAAAACGACACCTTTAGGCAGAGTCTCTGTACCCCAGTCTCTTCACAGTGATAAATGAAACAGGGACCTGGATATGCAAAGCGACTTTTGTGTGTTGTAGTTTCGGAAAGGTATGTTGGGAGCTTTTCCTTGACAAGCATGTGCCACTGCCTCCCCAAGTCTCTTTGCATCTGAAACCGAAACAGGGACCTATATTTGCAAAGCGACGGTTGTTTATATTCATCAAACACACACACACACACACACACACACACACACACACACACACACACACACACTGGTCACTCCTTACAATGCCAACCCTCTCCCCACACACACTATACGCCACACCTTGCAATGTCCAACCCCCTCCCCACATACAAGCAGGCTGCAACACATTCAACACAGCCGCCTCACACCACGAGTATCACGGAGTGTCCGGCGTAAGTGTCAATATCCAGGAGGTGCGAGAACACACACAAACACATAAAGCACATTAGGGCCAGGTGATGGATGTGACCAGGTGTACACAACCACCACGGGGAGAAGCGGGAATGGATATGAGGCAGGCTGCTGTGGCTGTGTGTTGGGGGGGAGGAAGGTGGTAAGTGAAATGCAAGGGATGAGTGGGGGGGAAGGGAATTGGCGTCTGATGTGAGATGCAGAGACATGGATACGAGGAAAGATATTTTGAGTGTATATAAGTTGAGGATGAGTACTGAAGAGGTAAATTGGTGCATGGGCTGGCCAGCTGACGGGCAGAAATATAAGTAAGCAGAAGGTAAAGTAGGCAGAAAGGTATGGAAGAAGATAACCACATAGCAAGGCTTCTGTAATTCACTGAAGATATGAAAAGAATGAGGTTATTATACATTATCACCACACAACAATAGAGGTAACTAGTTACGTGTTCACTCTTTATATACATGCATATAGAGTCTTCAGTATACACTCTGGGTAAAATACACTATCATTTCTTACACTGCCATATCTAACTATACATTCATTGCATCTAAGTTTCAATTACACACTGTACTACATACTCACAATACAACACCATGCTTCACTGTCCAACGCTGCACCACACAAATAGTTTCCCACATTACAAATCCCTATTCCACACTCCTCTACACACCTAACCATATTCCTAAAGACAAACTCACAACGTCCTACTTTTCAACACTTTCCCACCACATCTCCCAACATTACACCCCATCACAACGCGACAACACATCATTCCACTCCACCCTACATCTCCTGGCACCACACTTGACCACATCACCTTATCTCCTAACACACTCACCACACTCCACTGCAGTACATTTCACTACACCTCACCTCAACACAAATCACCGGCATCACCAGCATCACACCTCACGATTCTATACCTCCTCACCTCACGCTACACCTACATACACCACTCCACCCCATCTCACACCATGCCTTTTCACAACGCACATCCCCAAGTTGCACCTCTCCATAGCAGCTCACACCCCCACATTCGGTACATGGCCTACACCATATCCCTAACCTCCCAACATCTACCCCATCACTCTAAATCTCATTATACCACACCACTTCATAAGACACCTCTCCACTCTAAACTTTTTAGGAACACCTCACCTCCTTACATCACATCCCACCCCAAGATTCCACAATATTCCCCACGCCGCAGCACCCGTCACATTACAACACCAGCCTCCTCACCCTACATCACATCTCGAACTGCACACCCCAGAAAAACACCTTCCCAGTCCACACATCCAACCCCCAAATGAAATATTCCTCTCCATCCACACCGTCCCCACACCACAGCATACCCCTACACCCTCTACACTTCCCCACCCCACATTACAACACAGGACCCACACCACACACCCCGAGCCATCCTACACAATACCTTCAAACCCCTCGCTGCATCAAACTTTACAACAATACCACGCTGTACTAAGCCACACACACTTTACTAAACCACTCCACACCACATCTTAAATAACATCTCCTCAACACACACCACACCACACCTTCCCACACCACACCACACCCCCATACCCAAGACAACACCTCCCCGCACCACCCCACATCGTACCTTTCACATAATCTCACACCACAATACTCGTACACCTCAACCCACACACCACAGCACACACTTATACCCCACATCACACTTCCCCAGCCCATAAAACACCCCACATCCCACACCACACGTCCCTGTTCCCCTCCATACTTCCTCACTCCCTATCCTCACAACAATCCACATCTCACCAAACCCAACCAAAACATATCATACCACATCAAACCCCCACACCCTACACAACATCTCCCTTACCCTTACAACATCTCTCCAATCCACTCCTAATTCTCCCACACTACATCACACACCTCCTCACATTAATTCATATCTAATCTCAGCATAGCATACAATACGACATCACACCATACCTCTCTACAACATACTTTCCCACATCACACCACACATCACCTCACCACACCATACTCCCACACAAGTTCTCCACACTTCACACCCAATACCAACCTCCCGTCTCCACACCACATGTATCACCATCGTTACACATCCACCCACCTAACAGAACACATTACGCCACACTACACCACACCACGTTCCCATACATTACCTCCCGACCCCACACATCACACCCACACTACACCACACCCATAGACTACACTCCACACCTCCCCACCCCATATCAACCTATCCCACACCTCACCACGGCCACTTCAAGGCAAGACAGGGGACAAAGAAAATCTCTCACTGGACTGATTGAAGAGACGAGAGTGGTGGGAAAAGAATTTGCCATGAAATGTTTTGCCCGAACCTGTCTTTTATCGCGTGTGCGAGGGTGTGTACATCTCTCTCCTCGTGTGTGTGTGTGTGTGTGTGTGTGTGTGTGTGTGTGTGTGTGTGTGTGTGTGTGTGCGCGTGCGTGTGCGTGCGTGTGCGTGCGTGCGTGCGTGTGCGTGCGTGCGTGTGCGTGTGCGTGTGCGTGTGTGTGTGTGTGTGTAAGTCACTCAGACACCGCCATCTCGTTGGATGCCGTAAATTAAGCAATTGTGGTGGAGCCACAAGCATGGGCTGCCTGAGTGTTCTACTCACACATAAACCTTGTTGTCTACACCTGCCTACACCTGCCATACTTAGTTTTATTGTGAACTTAATGTGCTGTAAAAGTCAGTCATTAGAATCAGGGGGAGTAAGATTCAGCCTCTGCCCACAACTCTACCTTTTATTCGATATATATGACACGCAGGAATTACACAGGAAGTATTCGTCCTCTCCTGTCCCCAAAGCTAAAATGTCATTATCAGTAATAAGGACATTATCTATCTATCTATGTATCTTTCTACTCCCAGACGTCTTAATCCCGTAAGGGATGGCCACAAACAAATCTCCTTCATGTCGCCCTGTTCCCCGCCATTTCGCTGTTCTCCCCGCTCAGCTCACACACCCCTTTCTCATATACATTATCTATCTATCTATCTATCTATTGCCAGACGCCATACTCCCATAAGGGGTGGCCATTTGACTTTTGAATTATTTGTTTTACGGGGAGGGGCACTAACCCTCCACCAACCCAATTGTTGACACGTAGGGAACATGTGTGGTTTGGTTATATGGTTACCACCCAGCGTTGTAAATGGTTTCTTGGCTTACAGGAAACCATTTGGCTTGTCACTCAATGTAAAACCACCTGTAACGGAAAGAAGAGTAATAAAATGTGACAGGAAAGATGGAAGAAATAGGAAGAGAGGAGGGCAGGCACGGAAAAAGAATGATAAAGGCTAAGGAAGACGTAGGTATCACTACATCAAGTGAGTGGATGATGGTCGCCACCACTGATATGTAATTTTAGTATAATTAAGCTTTTCAACTATATGATAATTATTTTTATAGTTTTAATAGAGGCAGTTTCAAGAATTTCATCATAATAAGTCCTAATAATTTATGCCTCGTTTATTCTCTTCGGAGCTATACGAACATCACACTGGCTGAGAGCCTCCTTGCAAACTATCCCCGGCTTCACCCTCAGCACGTCAGTTTCTATAACAAACTCTACTGTACGCCTCCATTCACCTCACGTACCCTAGGCAAACCACCGCCTGCTCCCACCTCTCACCCCTCGGCCCCACTCTTACCACAGAATGTACTCTTATTTACTCACTCCACACACGATCCCTCTTTATCTCACCCGTCTGCTATATGAAATCACAGTTTCTCTTACTCGTACATAAGGAATCGTTTCCCACTCAGTTCACGTGCCGGAACCATTTTCGTGTTTTCAACATTTTCTGAGTTTCTTTCATTTTAACGATCATCATCATCATCATCATCATCATCATCATCATCAGCATCAGCCCTGCTGCATTTTTTTTTATGCCAATCACAATAAATTTATTATTATTATTATTATTTTTATTATTTTTTTACTTGTATCCCTACTTTCCTCAATTTGTCCTTTAGTCATGATCCTCCCGTCAGCTACCCGTTTTACCGCTGACATAAAATGTACAGTTGTCACAAAACGCTCTCTCTCTCTCTCTCTCTCTCTCTCTCTCTCTCTTTCATGGCATCCACCCCTCGGCAAAGTCTCTACACAAACACAAGCAGAAGGCCCGCTAATATTCAACAGTCCTATGTATATCCCTAATCACAACAAATGCCCTTCCCCAGCCCTCTTTTCCTTACCTCTCCACTCAACATTTTTACCTGTTCCTTTTTATTAACATTTTTTCTTGCTCCTCTCGTTCCTTTCTCCATTCCTCACTTTCATTTATTTTTCAATGACTTCCACACTTTTCTCACTCTCTCCTTACTATTGTTCTCATTCTACTTTCCCTCCATCCTCTTCTCTCTTCCTTTTCCAATGCTGCTTTCAGTCTCACTTTTTTCTCATTCTCCTTTCTCCTTCTTCACCTCTTTTTTGTTTGTTTCAGTCGCTTTATACTCATACTCTTTCAGCTCCATCTTCTTTTTCTTTATCCAATTGCCAACCACTCTGTCTTGCCTCGTTCCATTCACCTTATTAAGTTTCACTTCTTTGTCGGTCTCATAACTTTTCAATTTTACTCCTTTATTTACATTGTTTTCTCTCCCATATCGCATCAACCCTTCCAACTCTTCTTATTCTTTCCCTCCTCTTCTTCCCCTTTTCCTATTCCTCCTTTTCTTCTATTCCCCATCTATCTTCCTGGTGTCTCTGTCTTCCTCCCTCTCCCTTTTTCCTCTACACAGTTTCTTCTGCTTTTTTTTCTAATTACTGATGGCTTTAGTTCTCAAGACTTTACAACTCTCCCTACCCTCCTTTTTTTCATCCACCCATTTTTAACTGTGATGTGTAAATCTCTCGCTCTCCATTTCTCATGTTCTAATTTTTCCCTCTTTCTGTTCATGCTATTATTTCCCGCTTCCCCTGCCACGTCTTAATCTCTCTCTCTCTCTCTCTCTCTCTGTCTCTCTGTATGTGTGTGTGTGTGTGTGTGTGTGTGTGTTCCCATTATATCTCATGAACGGCTTGAGCTAACACCATGAAACCTTCAGGGTATGAAGGTATGGCCAAAATCTTGCCCGAGTTCGAAAATGGGCACTCGGTGTCAAGGTCAAGGTCACCAAAATCGCTGCCAAAGGTAGTTTTAATCGTCCGCATTTGGCACTATAATATCTCATGAACGGCTTGAGCTATGAACATAAAACCTTCAGGGTATCAAGATGTGGCCAAATCTTGGACTTGGCCAACAGCATATTCTGGCGGGCGATTAGCATTCGGCTCTCGAATGCTTTTCTTTCATTGCTGTTGTTGTTCTTGTTCTGCTACTTCCACCTCCTCCTCTTCCTCCTCCTCCTCCTCGCACACCCTCCACCAACACAGCTGTCAGGACAACACGGCTGAGCGCTAAAACACACACGATTAGGGTACTAAGCGGAGGGATGGTGGGGAAGGGTGAAGGAAGACAAGCAGATACAATGAAAACACGACATTTTATCGCAAAGTAGGCAAGTCACGATTACAATAAAAACAAAAGAATAAATCGATGGAGGAAAATGATTTTGTGCGACATAAGCGCAAGAAATCATCATCATCATCAGCGACATCATCCCAATTTCCATTAATGTATGCAGTCGGATGGATGCACACGTAGGAATAGGGATGCATACAGCGAGAACTGTCAACAAAGTGCCCAAAGAAATGTGCCATATATCAGGTCGTACATCAATCAAGTCTAGGTAATTCTGACCTCCACATTACAGGCCAAACGATCTACACAAATCTGCGCCAAATACCTGAGGGACAAACACCATTCCGACCACTGTCAATTTAACTCCTTCAGCCCGAAGACGTACTTGTCCACTTTATATTGCTATTTAGTCTTTTATTCAACCTAGGAGAGTCTTTCTGGACAGGAAGGGTGGTATACAACCTTCGTTAATCGCTTCAGTACGAGAAATCTATTACAGGTTGAATACAATAGTAGGAAGACAGTAAGAGTAAACGCTAAGGCGTTATCGTACTGACCAGGTTAATAAAAGACGTGTACCACTTGTCTGGTGTATCTCCATACCTACTTCATCAATCCTTCTCTACTCCATCTACATTCTTTTTGCTTTCTTAACTTCCATACCTCGCTTATTCACACATCCATCTATCATATCATTTACTTCTTCCTGGCATCTTGACTTTCCCTTCTTTCTAACTCGTGCACTTTTCATAAACTTATTCATATTCATTCTCTTTATGTCACCGTACCATCTAGGCACACATCCTAGCACCCTTTTATCAACAGACTTCCTTATTACACATATAACGCAAGTATCTGTAAATTTTGCCCACTGCAACCCACACAACGTACTGTCAAAAGTCAACAGTTAAAAATCAAAAGACCCATTTTTATTGCCCTCGGTGTAGAGTATTTAAAACTGAACACGTCAAGTGTAATCAAGTCCTCAATTTCAGACAGTTATTTGTGGAATTCCTGTAACTGTTAGATTCCTTTGTGTGTGTCCGACTTTGAATACATACAGTACTCCACATGTCACCACTTGGGCGCTAACACCCAGCGTGCATACTGAACACAAGCTAGGGCTGTCTCATACAGGACTGGTGTACTGGCATTATGTGACGTGTGTGCATCCCACACTGCAGAGTGCAGTCAGCAACAATACCAAAAGATCAGACATGATCCATCATCATCACATGCTTCAGGAAATGTAAAAAAAAAATAAGGAGCTGGCCACACCTTGGTGCTGTCAGTGTCAACACTGGGGCCGTCAGAATACCAGTCACAGCATACGGTAAGGCAGGCACGTCCACACCTTCATGCAGTGCTCGTGCACCCGCTGTACTAACTAGTTTGATACAACATATACAGTATTAACCCCTCCAGTACCAAAGGCGTCGCGGCATAGAAATAAAACCGTTCGACAGTGGGAACTAAAATGAAAACTATGGCATTGATATAAGGGTAAAAAACAGTCGTTGTATTGAAGAAGTGAAACCATCTGGTACTTCAAACGCCCTAAAACTTATGATACAAACCATACACTATGGTCCTGTTGGTAACCACTCAGGAAATAAAGGATGCACAGGTTTACATTACGTGCAGAAATACACTGGCGTGAAGATAAACTGATTTATATTTGCTGCCCATAAAATACACACATCAGTTTGGGCAGCCATTTTGTAACATGTACCAAAAATGCCTGAATAAATGAACACTGGCAACACGGTCTACTTTTTTCCCGAGTGAACAGTTTTTATATCAAATGAGTAAAAAATAAGTGCCGTGAGTCTGTGTGTGTGTGTGTGTGTGTGTGTGTGTGTGTGTGTGTGTGTGTGTGTGTGTGTGTGTGTGTGTGTGTGTGTGTGTGTGTGTGAGAGAGAGAGAGAGAGAGAGAGAGAGAGAGAGAGACCAACATGGCCAATCACAAAAGAATTTTAATCAAACCACCATTAAGCCCTGAATACCAGTAATCTCATTACTCACTTACCTAAAAATGTTAAAGCTATCATCATCATCATCATCATCATCATCACCATCATCAGTACAATCATTATTAATCATCATCATCACCATCATCATCATCATCATCATCATCAGTACAATCATTATCAATCATTATCATCTCCATCATCATCATCAGTACAATCATTATCAATCATCATCATCATCATCATCAGTGCAATCATTATCATCATCATCATCAGTGCAATCATTATCATTATCATCATCATCAGTGCAATCATTATCATCATCATTATCATCATCATCATCATCATCATCATTATCATCATCATCTTTTTTTCCACTATCATTTGGTGCTGAGGGAAACCAAGTATATTATTTTTTATTCTCGTTTAAAATACGAAAAAGAGTAATAGACAATCCCATTATCATTTCCACTGCCATTCCCCAACCCCCAACCCTCCCTCCTGTTCGCGTTGTCAGGTATATAATCAAGGAAAAACGTTCGCTTACTTTTCACTGTCTCACACACATGGCGGATGTCCGTCACTTTCCTGCACGAAGCATTATATCAGAGAGAATCTGCCACAGTGTGTGCTGCTTGATGGAAAGACAGATATAGATATGTAGATATAGTCAGACAGATACACATACTGATATACAGATAGGCAGTAACTTAACAATCAGGCTTCTCTCGCTTTCAGGCGAACAAATTATACAGGCGCTAAAGTTGTCCCACCCATGAGAGAACTAATGCTGACAGCAAACACTCTCAGGCTCCTATACTCACTCGGCTGAAAGCACTCGTCTTACGTTAGCTACAATACTGTTCTAGAGTTGTTCAGACCATGAGACGGTTTACAAAGTACTAAGAATAAACAGTGGACTGACGGAATCAGGAACAACAAACTTAATCGCGCACTACAAACACACAGACGTACATCAGTAATAATGCACACGTAGGTAAACAACGCAAAACATACGAACATACCAATAGTGTCAAAATACACACACACACACACACACACACACACACACACACACACACACACACAGGCTGAGTCAACAAGTCTTTTATTTCACTTTTGCTTAGGTTGGATAATTTAACTGAAAGATCCCGTGGCGGTGTGTGTGTGTGTGTGTGTGTGTGTGTGTGTGTGTGTGTGTGTGTGTGTGTGTGTGTGTGTGTGTGTGTGTGTGTGTGTGTGTGTGTGTGTGTGTGTGTGTGTGTGTGTGTGTGTGTGTGTGTGTGTGTGTGTGTGTGTACAATGGGAGAGAGAGAATAATCACGTTAGGGGGAGGGTCAGAAATGCCGTCGTATGTCTCTATTACTTCGTCCCTCCTTCCCCTTCCGTCTCCTCCTCCTCCTCCTGTTTTCCTATTCCATCCTCTCTCTCTCTCAACACATTTTGTTCCTTGCAGTCAGTACTCACTCCTTTCACTACTTATTCCTCCCTACGTATTCTTTTCTTTTCCCTGCGTCCTTCCCTCCATCCCTCACTCCCTCCCTACACGCTTGGACGTAATAAAAAGGGAAGCTTTTAATCTTAAGTATATAAATTCCTCCCCTCATTTCCCACCCCAACCCTTCCTCTTCTCCTCCTCTTCCCCTGCTCTCTATCTTCCTCCCTCCTCACCCCTCCCCCTCCCTTCCTCTTGCCTCCCTTCCTTCTCTCTTTCTCTTCGTCTTTCCCCTTACTTCCTCTCCCCCCTCGGTCCCCCCCCCTCTCTCTCTCTCTCCCTTTCTCTCCCACTCCTCATCCCTTCCTTCCTCTCCTATTTCTCCATATCTCTCATTCTACTTCCCCTACCGTCTTTCTTTCCCTATCTTCCTACCTTCTTCATTGCCTTTCTTGCCCTATCATTTTCCACTTCATTCACTCTGCCTCCCATCATACCTTCTCACTCTTTCCCTATTTCCTCTACTTTTTCCTCTTTTACCTCCTGCCTCCTTTCCTATCCTTTTCTTCGTCTTCTTCCCCCTTGCTCCCTTGCTACCTCATTCCCTGTCTTATTCAATCACCTTTCCGTTATATATCTAACCATCCTTATCTTTCAGCTATACTTCCATCCCATCATTTAATCAGGCATTCATCTTTCTATTTAACCATTTATTCTTCCATCCACCCATCCTTGCCATCCATCCTTTCATCTATCCACCGACTTCTCCGTAAGTCATCCATTCATACTCTACAACCAGTCATTCATCTTTCCGTTCACGTAAACGGACATCATTGCCATTTATTTTTACGTTCATCCATCCACCTTTCAGTGCATCCATTTTTTGTTATATATCCAACCATCCATGTCCTAAAACTCTTTCTCTTCAATCAACCGTTTTTCCTTCAATTTATATATTCCTCTCTCCAACCATCCATTTTTCCCTTCCATACATACATTCCTCCACCGAATATTTTACTGATTCATCCATTCAAGCAAAACAATCTCCCCAGTAAGTTAACTGATATGCTATCCATCCATCCACTGTTCCTTCCTTCCATCTTACAGTTAATTCATCCAACCTTCCATTAGCCCATCCAATCATCCATTATTCCAACCACCACCCATTCCTCCTCAACCATCCATTCACTCCTTAACTACCCAATTATAAGTCTCTACATGTTATCTGCCATCCAATCATCACTATCATTCAGTCTGACATCCAACATCATTATATTCAGCCACCCTTGTCAGCCAACTACCTGTTCATCCAACCAACCACTGTTCCATTCAATCATTCTTCCCTCCACCCAACCATCCAATCCTCCGACTACCCAGCTAAACATTCCTCCTATTTTTCTTCCATACAAGCTTCCCTCCTCCTCCCTCCCTCCCTCCTTTTATTCAGGCTTCTCATTCAAGCCTTGCATACATTAATAAACTTAATTCCCCCCCCCCTCTCTCTCTCTCTCTCTCTCTTTCTCTCCCCTTCTTGTAATAAATGTAATTATGACAATGTTCAACACGTTTAAGCACCAATGTTCAAGAACGTGTGCAGTCAGGAAAGAAGTGACTGTTACGGAGGTGAAGAGTGGCTCAGGTGATGTGCGGGTGGATAAGAGTGAAGAAATTGTTACAGTAGTGAAGAAATAGTTATGGACATGAAGATATTGTTATAGAAGTGAAGAGACTGTTACTGAAGAGATTGTTATGGAAGTGAAGAGTGTGTTATGGAAGTGGATGATTCAGAGGTAATAATTTATGTGGGTGAATAAGGGTAAGTGTGTTTCTCCTGTGTTGGGGTCCAGCCCGCTTAAAACCCCTCACTCTCGATAATACCAAAGCACAGTTAAGGTTGGCTATTTTAATTTATGCATTTTGATTCTGAACCACCATCAAAGTTACAAAGGCTATCACCAGAATTATTATTATTATTATTATTATTATTATTATCACTTTAGCTGAGAGAAACCGTAGCAGTGAAGGATGGCAAGAACTATATGGAGTAACCCTTTCTCTGCCACTGATACACCCAGGGATTTTACTTTGGCTAACACCAGACGCTTTGGTGCAGAGCAGGTAAATCTCAGCAGTCAGAGGGTTGACACACGGCCTTCTCCCACCCTGGAACACTACCACCAGGCCACCCAGGCGTCTCCATTGGCAATACGGTAACACACAATTCCATATTATACCCTCCAATAGCTTGACATGACTGAAACACATCCAGGCCCTTCTTGGCGATCAAAACTTAGCACGTGTCAAGGCCGTCACTCCGACTGGTGCGTTCTAACCACTACACCACCCAAGTATTCCTTGCGGCTATTTTACTTTTTTGCAGTACCGTCCTGTGTTTTATACCCTGCTTATTTTTATTATTATTACACGCTTATATTATTATCGTGTGGTGCAATTTCCTTTCGTCAGACATAAATATATATCATGACTGCTGCAGAGAAACTGTCACCTTCCTCAGATATTTTTTTGTAGCTAAAATATCTACTGCAGTTGTTTCTTGTAACCATTAAAGAACAGGGTTATTTGTTGTCCGCACGAAAATGTAATTTGTTCCTGCTGGCTGGGTGCAGAACTACATCACACACACACACACACACACACACACACACACACACACACACACACACACACACACACACACACACACACACACACAGTCCTCTCAACCTAACACATGAAGGCAACAAAACATTACTCCTCATGTACGACTTTCCCTGCCAAACTCCCATCCCATCTCAGCCCAGCCCGTGCTGATTTACGCACAGGGTAAATAATGCCGCTGCGTGGTACCTCGCCAACTGGCCTGCTTAATGGTTTATGAGGCAGTTTGGGCCAAGACAGATTGCTGGGCCGGGGCAAAAGGTGACAGGATGACTTGGTGGTGTGACGTGGGTGAAGGCAAAGGGCCAGGTGTTATCACAGGGGAAGGTCTGGCCGAGTTTGTTGCTTGTAGGTAAGTTATGGGGTGGAGTATGAGGCGGTGGGAAAGTGACAGGTGACAACGGAGATCACCACAATGACAAGTGACGATAAGTTTGGTATGATAATGATGATGATGATTATAAGTGAATGGGACAGTGATACTAATGACGATGACAACGATAATGATGACAATGAAAATGATGATGGTGGTAGTGGCAGTCTTGGAAGTAGTTGTAACGATGATAACTATGATGCTAACAGGAGAAACACTGGTGGTTTTAACCGTGAAGGTAGTGATAATGGGTCTGTTTATGATAATAATCGTGGCAGTAATACAACATATTATGAATTCAGTAGTATTGGTGATGATAATGACTGAACTAGAGAGAGTGGAGGACAGCAGGAAACCGGCCACTTTATCCGGGTGTGCACAGTAACCTTTTGTTAAGAATATGCTAAATGAGAGTGTTGTGACAGTGAGGTGCATGAGGTGAACTGATGTGTTGTGGTGTGTGGAGTTCCATCACAGTGAGGGCGTAGTGAACTGTTTGAGTTAAATACCGCGTTGGTACTGAAGCAGTGAAGGGTGATGGATACAGTGGCTATGTACTGTAACTGCCTGGTGGGTAATTGTGGCAATGGTGACAGTTATTCATAAAATACACCAACCATTATACCTGGCATTACCATTAACGATAAGTATTCAACACCTTCAACACAATGTCATATTTATTGTGTTCTTGCAAACCTCAGATGATTTTGGTAAAGGTTGTAATTAGTAGTAAATTACACCAACCATTATAGAAGTCGTTAGTATTTTACTATAATTATACAACCCATTCAGTACCATGACACCCGATATATTGCAATCTTGCTAACTAGATATATTGTACTCTTGCTAACTCTAGACGACTATTTGGCCTGAAAGAGAGAGAGAGAGAGAGAGAGAGAGAGAGAGAGAGAGAGAGAGAGAGAGAGAGAGAGAGAGAGAGAGAGAGAGAGAGAATGTGTGTTAAGACTGTATGAGACAGATTTAACCACAAATCATAATACATGGTGGGGCAGCATTTGGCATGACATTTAACCCCTCCATCACTTGATTTCATTCTTGCTAATGCCAGATGACTTTATTCAGCTTAGATCTTCCGTCGTGAGCATTTGAACCCATTCAGCACGATGGCTTGTATTAATTACTGGTGTCGTCAGTCAATTTTATTTAACATACCAGAATGCCCTTGTCGAGGACAAGTTAGATGCAGCCTATTTCATTCTTTCACCTCATTGTACTTTTTTTTTTTTTTTTTTTCATTTCAACTGCAGGACGTTTTTCTTCAGCCTGAGAGAGAGCCCGTTGGTAACCATCCACCTACTACTTTTTAGCAGGCTGACGGGTGCTACCCTGCCCATGGGTGACCCGGGACGGTGCAGGGCAGGGGCGTCCATTTCCCCTCAGACGGATACATGCCCCCGTCCAATACCACCTGCCACTAATAATAATAATAACAATAATAATAATAATAATCAGTGATAGTAGTGCCCAAATGCTATAACATAAACAAACTATAACATCCACAACCATTACCATTATGTTGAGGTAAAGAGATGTAATCCGTTAGTGGCAGTCTGTTGCCCTGTGACTCATCACCATAATTAATATAGCCAGGTAATACCTCAGGTACATCATTTAGCGGCAATGTGGCTTTGTTAGAGTACGACACGAATATATGATGATAATGATGATGATTTAATGTCACACCAAAGTTCGCATCCGTGGCTCTCTCAATAACCATCACGTTTCTCGTACATTAATTCTTTTTTAGATTTTCGCCATTCACACATTTTTACATATTCTTCCACAAAATTGGCCAATGTTACATCCAGAACTCCAAATGTACTGCTGTTTGAAAATCAATGTAAGTACGAGAGTGTGACCGGCTCGAGAATCCAGTTGCCAGGTGAACGTGTTAGCCCAGGCACCATCCACTTCCACCTCTGACCTTCCTGAGTCCCTTCCACAACAGTCCATCCACCTAGTACCAAACTTCCTCCCAAACTCCTCATTCACTCTCCTCTCACACTTGCCACTCCTCGCCACCCTCCTCTTACACACGCACGCCCACCTCCTCTTCCTCTCCACTTCCTTTCACCAGCTCCCCAACCACTCCTTATACGGTCACGCACAAAAGTTGCCTACTGTTCAACTACAGTTGTTTCACACTTGGGACAGGTCCGTTACTTTTCTCCCCCACTCATCGTACAAGAATTATCTATGGACAGTGTAATACAAAAAGCCTCTCTTATCTAGGAATATCAGCCAGCAAACGAAAGCAGCAAGCAGAAGGGTTGAAATATTACGCCACTTTTTGTCCACAACTGTCCACGGTCTTCTGTGCATCCATGACTTTTCTTAGCTCCTTATTCCACCACAGTTCCCTTGCTGATATTCCTTTTCTTGCACCACACATCTCCTCAGCTGTGCCGCATAACACCTCCATAATAATTCATCACGTGCTTCTACCTGATTATTTTGGCGCATTATTTATCTTCTTAATCTCTTCAGTCTGATTACCGGTACGTACTTATATTGTACTCTCGCTGTCTCCAAACGATTTTATTGGGCTTAAGACTGACTTTTCTAACTGTGTGTTTTTGATGCTTCCTTCATCAGTCCTTTCAGTGAAAGTGCTTCCCTAACTGCTAAATAAAACAGTCTAGCAGCAGCAGCAGAAAATATATTGTCTTTGGACTTAAGGAGTTAATCTCTGTAACTAATATATAATCGTCATATTTTCATGCCCCATATTAGTTTCATCAGCTTCCTCTTCATCCCGGTATCTACATATGGACTGCCACTGTTCCTTTACCCTAATACTTAATAACACTGCATAACCACTTCCCTCCATGAAGTATTTTTATATTACATTAAAACTGTCTCCTGACCATGTTATTCAGCTTAGTTCAGACTTCTCGGGCTGGGGGGACTGGATACACCTTTCAATACGCCTTTCACTAAATGAAGTTCCTTCTAAACTGCATCAAGTCGCCTGCTCGGCAGCCAGAAGACAATGAAAAGTGCACTATCGTACTTAAGTTTAATGAAATGGCTCTACCCATTCCTGTAACTACTTGTGTGTTAAATGCCTAACTGCCCAATCACTCACCCACACACACCAAGTCAATCACTGCCGTGTTTACCTGTGGAAAAAGTTTTGCATTAACACGACCATATTCTCTCTCTCTCTCTCTCTCTCTCTCTCTCTCTCTCTCTCTCTCTCTCTCTCGTTTCTTACATCATCCATCCTCTCATCCATAAATCCATCTCCTCCCCAACTTCTTCAACCCTCCCTTCCCTACTTATCTCCATCTCCCTCCTTCATTTCCCCTGTATATCTTTCACCCACATCCTTCCTCATTTCTTTTTCCTTCCTCCTATCCTTCCACCATTCTCCGTCAGTCCGTCTCTCTGTCTGTCTGTCTGTCTGTCTGTCTGTCTGTCTCTCTCTCTCTCTCTCTCTCTCTCTCTCTCTCTCTCTCTCTCTCTCCTTTGTTTTTTATCTCCCTTCTTCGTGCATTCTCCTTTCCTTCCTATCTCCAACCCACCTTCCTGTTTCCTGTCACCCTTCCTCTTTCTAATTCCTCACATTCCCTCCTTTCCTCTGTTTCTTCTATTCTAATCTCTCATCTTTCTCTCCCCTTCAGTTTTTCCATAACTCCGTCCTTTCCATTCTCTCTCACTCCTTCCTTTTCACTTTGTTCCAGTTTTTTCTCTTTTTCTGGTTCCTTCAGACATGTCCTACTCAACCTCCTCTACAGGTTCTTTATTCCATCGTACTGTCTTCCCTTCTCTTGTACTGATTTCGTTCACTCCTTCGGTCCCTACCTTACTTTCATTATTTATTTATCCCTGACTGTCTTCATAGCTTCTATTCTTCCTCGCTCCCTCCCTTACTTCCATCATTCATTCATGCATGTCTGTCTTCTCGGATTCTATTCATCCTCGCTCCCTCCCTTACTTCCATCTTTCATTCATGCATGTCTGTCTTCCCCGATTCTATTCTTCCTCGCTCCCTCACAACCACCTATTTTTCCAGATTTGTTGTACCTGACTCAAATAATATAAACCTTGGTTACAGGCTACATTATCCTACACTAAACACTCTCGGAAAAAAAATGTTAACACTTTGTATCTTTGGAACTTCTTTTGCAGTTCTTCCTCTTTCCCCTCCCTCGCCTCTTCCCTCACTCTGCTTCGGTTCATCTCTTCAATCAATATTTTCTCCCTCTTCTCCCTCCCTCCGTTCATCACGCTCTCTGTCTCTCCCTTTTACCCTTTCCTTTCCTTCATCTTTTCCCTCCATCAGGATCTTTTTGCCTTTCTTTCACTTGCTTCCCTCCCTCCCTCCCTTCTTTCCCCTCCTCACTCTTCCCTCCCCGTCTTTCCATCCTCTTCTTCCCTCATACATAATTCGCTAAACAAATTTAATCACATTCCGGCAAGTTTTGAGGCGGTGTGTGTGTGTGTGTGTGTGTGTGTGTGTGTGTGTGTGTGTGTGTGTGTGTGTGTGTGTGTGTGTGTGTGTGTGTGTGTGTGTGTGTGTGTGTGTGTGTGTGTGTGTGTGTGTGTGTGTGTGTGTGTGTGTGTGTGTGTGTGTGTGTGTGTGTGTGTGTGTGTGTGTGTGTGTGTGTGTGTGTGTGTGTGTGTGTGTGTGTGTGTGTGTGTGTGTGTGTGTGTGTGTGTGTGTGTGTGTGTGTGTGTGTGTGTGTGTGTGTGTGTGTGTGTGTGTGTGTGTGTGTGTGTGTGTGTGTGTGTGTGTGTGTGTGTGTGTGTGTGTGTGTGTGTGTGTGTGTGTGTGTGTGTGTGTGTGTGTGTGTGTGTGTGTGTGTGTGTGTGTGTGTGTGTGTGTGTGTGTATAAGAGGGCAGGGTGGATTACCATAGCAGTGTCTTGCCTCAATAAATGTCACACACCCTTAATGAAGGTTGGTCCCTCTTGTCTCCCTTCATCTCCCCTCCTCACTCTCCCTCCTTCCCTCCCTCCACACCATTTCCCGCCTCGCCCCTCCATTCCCTTACCTTTTCCAAATCTTCTTTGCTTTCTCTCTCACTCCCAACCCTCCTCCCTCTCTACGATTTCCTGCTTCAGTTTATCCTCGCCTTTCCCTTCCCCTCATCATTCTCTATGTTCTTTACCTCCTCCTCTACCTTGAACAGTCTCTGTTACTCCTCCCTTCTCTCTCTCTCTCTCTCTCTCTCTCTCTCTCTCTCTCTCTCTCTCTCTCTCTCTCTCTCTCTCTTCTAATATAATATAGCACTAGTTACTATAGCACTAGCCGTGTGTGTGTGTGTGTGTGTGTGTGTGTGTGTGTGTGTGTGTGTGTGTGTGTGTGTGTGTGTGTACTTTGGGCAGCCGAAACTACACATTCAAATCGCACCAAAATTTACACAAAAATTGCAAAAAATTCGCTGATGTGAAAAGGCTTTTCGTCTCATTAACTCTCCTCCTCTTACTGACTCCCTTCAACCTCTGTCTCTTCGCCGCACTGTTGCATCTTTATCTCTTTTCTATCGCTACTTTAATGGTCACTGCTCCTCTGAACTGTCTGCTTGCATTCCTCCACCTCTACGACGGGCGGTAGCACCCGTCTGGCAGCAAACTCTCATCCCTTTTCTGTCCAACTCTCTAATGCAAGAGTTAACCGTTACTCCCAGTCTTTCATTTATGCAACAGGTCAACTCTGGAACTGTCTCCCTCTGTCTGTATTTCCTGCTGCCTATGATCTCCAGTCTTTCAAACACAGTGTGTCCAGGCATCTCAAAATGATCGGATCTTGAATTTGGCTCTCTATTGTATTTTGTTTTTCTCTTGGAGGGAACTGTTACTGCGGGATCATGGCCTTTGGTTCCTTCTTCCTCGCATAAAAAAAAAAAAAAAAAAAGCTTGGTCCCATCACGATTGAAAAATTTTAACTACATTTAATGAGCGATCACATTCTGACCAAAAAACGCCGCTCCAGGTGCTCGGCATAGGATCTCCGTAGAATTTTTTGCCCATAGCCACAACTAAAATATACTGCAGCAGTAGCCATGTCTCTGTGTATTTCAGACTTGCGTTCGGACAACTTGGGTTCCATTCCCGAAGCTGCAAACAACACGATCAAATGGTTAGCTGCAAAAAAATCCAAGTGACAATGTTAAACTAGAACAGCACATAAACGGGACTCGGAATACCTGAAATGGTCGCACCGCTCGCGCTTCACAAATAGCGGCCCAAAGGGCCCAAGAGGACTTGTAGTTAACTAGATCTCTCACATCTGTTTCTACCTCATTTCCAACTTTCCTTCCTTTCGTTTGTTTACTTTATCCTTCATTATCATTCATATTATAGACAAACTTTCTGCTTTGTCTACATACCTGTTTAACCACCTGTCTATGTATCTGTATGTTGGCCTGTCTGTTCTTGTGTGTTGGTCTGCCCATATATGCACAGATACGTAATTATATAATCATACATACATACATGTGCACATATATCATTGTACCATACCAATCTATCGTATTTTCGTTGTATCATCTCAACATTTCACCTGTTCCTCTACCGTGCATGTATACATACATGCAAATAAGCACCGTACATGATGACATTATATACATATATAAATATGCCTACATATATGTATATGTATGCACACATGCATGTATGTATGTGTATGTACGTATGTGTACTGTATGTATGTATATATGTATGTATGTATATGTATGTATGTATGTACAGTCTGTACTGTATGTATGTATGTCAGTTCATCTATCAACCATTTAGTCTCATTTATTAAGTATCCGCATCCCTTTCAATCCTTAATCCTTCATTCCTCCAATTACCTTCTCTTCCTTATTTCCTTCCGTCCTCATAATCTTCCCTCCACTCTTCCCCCACTGCCTCTCTTCCCTCTTTTCCTTCCTCTTTAATCCATCCTCCCTTCACCTTGCCACTCCTTAAGTCTTCTCTACTTCCTTAATCTACCCATCCTTTAATGTCCCTAGCATCTTCTTTAATTCTCCTTTATTTCCTCTTTTTACTTATTCACTTGTTTCATCTGTCTGTTTTCTTTCCTTACATTTATTTCTTATTCTTTCTACTAGTTCACCTTCTTTTCGTAACTTCACCTTGTTTTTCTCTCATTCCTTGTTCTCCCTTCCTTATATTTATCATCTCCCTATCTTGCTTCTTCCCTTCATTCTGCATTCAATCTTTCTTTTTTCCTACTGTCCTTCTCCTTTTCTTATTTTTTCTTTACTTCGTTGTTTTCATTCTTCCTTTCTTTGCTGACCTTTTTATTAGCCTCATGGTTCTACATTGCCTTTTATATATTTATATTCTTTTATTTCCCACTGTTCTTTTTTCCTGCATTCTTTCTTCATTTCCTTTCTCCCTTCATTCCTTCCTTCCCTCTGTCACTTTCTTCTACGATCTTTTCAATTTCTTCCTTTTTTTTCTTCATTATCTATCTTATTATTGTAGCCTGGTCTCCTTTCCAGGCTACAATAATAATCTTTTATTTTATTGTGATTAATTCTCTCATCTTTCTATCATATACCTATACAAATGCATGTACACATTTACAGATAGACAGAAAGACAGATAGACAGATGGAAACACAAATCATATGAGCAGCAAAATGATAGGCATTAACCCCTTCACTTGGATGACGTGTTTTACATTTACTCTCAGTACCTCGAGACGATATACACAGCTTAGAGGTCACCTTTCCAACATGATGGGGTGGCTGGAACCTTCATTAACCCCTTGTGTACGAGAAGGCTTACCTGTGCAGCATCAGTTCATCTGCACATGGCAAGAGTAACATACAAGGTAAGTAATGGGATTCAACGGGTTAATACACAGAGTGGCAAGCGGACAGACACCCATACACACACTAGAGATAGATAGATATAGATAGATACATAGACAGATAGACACAAATAAATGGAGATAGTTAAATAGACAAATACAAAAACAGATAAATAACCCAAAACAGTGAAAGAAACACGCACAAAAAGGCCGACAGTGAGAGAAAGTGATATTGACAGAGGAAATCATTTGTAAATATCACCCTATTGTAGGATGAAATTGAGTCGTGCTGTACAAACTCACTCCCTCACTCTCTCTTACTTTATCTTCTCTCTCACACTATAACTCACTTATTCAGCCTCTCTCTCTCTCTCTCTCATATTTTGGTTCTTTTCGCCTCCTTCCTTTTCTATTTTATATCCTCATCTCATTCCAGTTATTATTATTATTATTTTATTCATTGTTCCTATATTCTTCCTTAGAGAGAGAGAGAGAGTGTGTGTGTGTGTGTGTGTGTGTGTGTGTGTGTGTGTGTGTGTGTGTGTGTGTGTGTGTGTGTGTGTGTGTGTGTGCGTGTGACGGCGTGCGTGCGTACGTGCGTGCGTGCGTGCGTGTGACGTTCGTTGCCAGAGTACATCCGCTACTATGCTCTGCGTAAAGCCACCAACTACGCTTAGAGGTGAGTATTCACCAAAACTGAAAACAAACATTTCAGTACAGTATTAATGTTTCAGTCTTTTGAATGTTTCAACGTTAAATATGCTTACGGCTAAATAATAATTACCAAATCTGATATATCGTTTTCCTCACATCCAGGTCATGTTGGACCCAATTATCAAACAACATCGTTATGAAATTCAACATCGTAGTGAAATTATTTTTCCCGTTACTGAATAAGATAGCGTACAGCGAAGTTTTATATCCATTACTTCGTAAGAACTTTCCATGAATAATTTTCTATGCTACACGATGGTCCTTCTCAGTTTTTCCTGCCGGTTGCGGCTGAGGGCACTGGTGGGTGGGAGGAGCCGTCTTGCTTTACTATCCTTATCTACAACTCATACAACATACACCACAGCCATGGTCTCCTCTGTACAAACATCCTCCAGGGAATCAACAGGCCTACTGATGTCTGCTTTTCACTTTACTTTATACGTCTTTTATTCTCTCACCTGTCTTTCTCCCATGCACTCTTCCACCCCTTCCCAGTTCCCACGCACATACTCATTCCATTATTCTCCAATCTCCTTTTCATCTCCACCCACTATCGTCTTCCATTCTCCCACTGCCTCTCTTCCCCTCTCCACCTTTCTCCCCTCCCTCTCGCCACCTCTGCCTGCAGTAAAACAACACAATCCCGTCAGGGGCCGGTGGAAATCTCTTGTATTGGCCAAAGGTCAGTCCAGGCGCCAGTGAATATTTTACCAGCTCACAAATTATGAAAGAATCTCCGTGGCGGGTGTATGAGGCCGAAAAATAACTTTTTATTTTTCATTCCTATATTTTTATACTGGCTGTTGAGAAAATAATGCGTATGAGCTTTACTGGAAACCATTTTTTTTTTTTTTTTGCACGGGGTAAAAATAAATAAAATGATTCGAATGACTGCAGAGTTTACCGAATATTAATGAATGTTCAATATGGTGCTCCTCCCACACAAACAGCTGTTGCAGGATTATGTGGAGCGAAAAACACAGAGAAATACTTTGAAGTGCTGTGGTCATATTGGCCCAATGGAGAGTAAGAGTCTGACTGAGAGATTGTGTAGGAGTGAGGTGGTTGGAGGGGAACAGGAAGGGAGAAAAAGAGAGGGAGAAGCAGTGGGAGGGAGAAAAAGAGAGAGGGAGGAAATAGAGGGAGAGGGAGGGAGAAGCAGAGTGACAAACGGAAGGAAGAGGAATGAGAAGGACAAGAAGGAGAGGAAGGAGAAAGATGAGGCAGGTAAAAAAAAAAAAAAGTGGGAGAGGATGAGGAAGTGCTCGACTTATAACCACAATATAGCAAACAATAATTCCATCTATATGTCATCTCCTATTAGGGCCACTGCAAAAATGGGCATTTTCCTCGGACGGAGACTGACAGCCAAAACTGATCTTTCCCTATGCTGGTGAAGTACGAATGGGAAGAGGTGTCTATAGGAAGTGATGCATGTGAAAGTTGTAACGTTTTAATGACTATGTTTGTCTGTGTCAGAGTCTATACATGCCGTCACTATAACCGACAGGGTGCAAACATACAGACTACAAGTAAAACAAAAGGACATATTACCAGTACCCGTTTTTAAATATCTGCCACAGTTTGAGTTTGAGCCCTAGACTCGGAACATTCGCATCGCGAGACGAGTACACTACTGATCGATATTCTACCAGCTTTACATCCTTTCCGTAGCACTTCTTCATGACAAGCATGGTATTCTAATTAATCTTGGTACGGCTCTAGCAAAATAAGATTATACTACGGCTATACATTCTTTCCACTACAATTCTTCGTGACCAGCATCACATTTTAGCGTTACTCTCTTGTTACTGCTAGGCATTCAGAACAGAGGGATAGTAATTAGGTCGCCACACTAGTTCCTCCGTTTCTTTCTTTTTCTTCCAGACTCTTCTTCAGCTTGTCACCATTGCTTTATTTCTTCACCAGTTCGCTTCAAGCTTGGCACAACTGCTCCCTGGGCCTGTAAACCAGACACCCTTTTCATTTTTCATTTAGACTTATTAAAGGGATTTATGGGGACAAACGTCAACCTACATAACACGCAAATTTTGAGATCCTATGTTTTCTTAAGTTCATTAGCCATAAATCTAGTCTGCACAAAAGCATGTCTACGAACTGCAGCTCTGTGGAGACCATCTTGCATTCCCTTGGGAACGTTGGCAATCTTGATTTAGCCCAAATTTATGCCGACAGCATAAAGCGCATCCTCCGAACAACAACTTTTCACACTAAGCAGCCATGTTTTTACTTTGAACACTGAATAAAATCGCCTAGAAGCAAAAAACAAGCGAACAAAGAGGTCACCGGATCCAAGGGACTAATATGAAAGGCTACATGCAGGTCAACATTACGTGAATGACGTGAAGTGTGTGCAAATTAGTGCCAGCAACTCAACCAGCCCTGCCTCCCACACCCACACCAAGACAAACATTTACACTGCATTTCACTTTCACAGCAGGAACCCGGGACAAACAAACAAACAACTATCCAACTGTCTGTCAATCAAACTATCTATCTGTTGGTCTTTAAATCGGACTACCTCTTTGTCTGTCTATCTATCTACTTATCTACCTATATATCTATCTAACTTATCTATCTACTGACCGCTCTTTTTCTTTTAACAGATGAACACAAGAAGGAAAAACAAATAAAACAGAAATCCATACACCAGATAACAAGTGTCCTCCATTAATAAAAAAATCTGCAACAGTTGGATTTAAACTGCAGTACTGTAGGTTGAAGTTTGCACGGAAACAAATCTCGAGAAGAAAGTTCAAAAGACCAGCAGCTTGTGAAAAAAAAAAAAAAATACGGCCGTACATACTGGCAGTGGTTGAGACCCTGGAGGACCACCCCCAGCTGTGGAGAACGACCCCCGGGATCCCATTTTACCTATTAGACCTGTGTCTTCCCCCTGGGCTCATTTCCCCAGCGATATATTTCCCATGAACCTATTCCTACCGTGGACCATTCACACCATCAACTTAAACCCCATGAACCAATTTTCCCATTACCCACCTACCCACCCGCCCCACCCACTCACCCACACTCACTCCTAATCCCCATGGACCTATTTTCCCTCAACACACCCTGCCCACCCTACCCGTCCGGCCACCAAGCTCCACCATGTTGACGGTATAGTGATGCTTTACTGTAGCTGTAAAACTGAAATGGTTGTATAAATGTAGAAGGAAACTGAAAACTCTGCGGTATTTAGCCACCAAAGTCCACCACGTTGACCTGAATAGTTCTATTTTTGGCTACCTGCGGCACTGCATGAGAGAGAGAGAGAGAGAGAGAGAGAGAGAGAGAGAGAGAGCACAACTCTTACCTTTACATACGTCAGAGCCTAAGCTTAATGCCTCCTCGTCTCAGTTTACCAACGACACAATGGTAAAAATGTATAAAGGATAGCTAGTACATGGAAAGGCTCTCTGGTTACGCACACACACACACACACACACACACACACACACACACACACACACACACACACACACACACACACACACACAGCCTTAAGCATAATAACAAGATACATGAATATCATATACATTATTTACGTGAAGAAACAAAAATATTTCATACTGTATCGTGGATCATAAGAACACGAGAGGCACACAGTTCGTTGCTTCGACTAAAGACTCACCGCACTCTAACTTCATGTTGTATCACCCCGTCCACAAGTAAAGAACAACTGCCCAACACTACACAGAGTATCTCCGCAACACCCCCCTCCTCCACCCAACACTACAATCACAACACATTCACAAGCAGAAAACCACCACAGTCAATCAAAACCTCAAACCAAACAGCATCCTTCCTGAACTTCCATCACACACCCGTCAGAAACCACCTGCCCAGAGAGACCCAAGTACACCTGGCCAAACTGATGCGGTTACCACCCTTCCCTGCTACAATACCAGCACAATATACAACTCATAAAAAATCCAACTGCCCACACAGCAATGCAACCCTTCACACCATGACGAGATGACTCATTACCTGCACCACGCAATCATAATATAACCTTAATAAAAAAATAAAAAAAACTCTGGGAGCGACTCGGTGAAGTGGCCGGTTTGATCAAAGTCCACATAACTCCCGACCAGATGAGCCTGGGGTTACAACAACAACAACAGCGTAATGGACGCTATCCTCTCCAGTCCGATAAAGTATCTTATTTATTTACCCTTCCTACCGCCAGCCGACATAATTCAGTTTAGAAAGACTATATGAACCGGAGGAACTTAGATTTAGCCTTCATTAACCCCTTCATTGTAATGCAGTATATCTCTCAGCTAATTCGACCTGTATTGCCAATTTATGCTTGCTTGTCATATTTTACTCATCTCTGCCTGGCCTTCGGCGCCGTGGTTCTCCACAGTGTTGGGTCCTTAAATCATCGGTAAATAAAGCGCTAAAAGAAACACGGAAGTACAAAAGGACTAGCCTACATACATTCAAAACGTGAGGTCATATATAAAGAACTTATATACAGTAGGCAATCATCACCACCATCGTCAGGTAATTTTTATATTTCACCATTTCTCGTTTACATATATATATATATATATATATATATATATATATATATATATATATATATATATATATATATTGTTACATAGCCTATGATTTCATCATCCTTTGTGTAATTTTAACGCACAGTTGCTGCATGTTTGATCACGAGCGTGTTCTGCCTCAGTCCCCCCCTTCTACCGTTATAGTAGAGTAAGTCGTTCTCCCTGTTATACTTTGCGGGATTTTCAGCTCTCTGTCCCCATGGCTTCATTTGCGCGTCCCTCTTACAAGTTGTATCAAGCTCTGCCAGCCCCTATATAATGAGCTCAGTCTCTGCATCATGGCCACTTAGATCTGCTCCTCATTTTGTTCACATCTCTGTCCTCCCCTGTACAGATATTATTATTGTGAGTGCTCAAGAAATCTCCAACCATCTAGCAGCTGTGTGTAATTTGAGTATAACTGTTGTTGTATTTTTTCTTGTACTGTATAGCATAAGTTTAATTTGTAGGCCTAGTGAAGTTTTTGTAATTCGTGTGGGGTTCTTTATGTCAGTCATTTTTGATAATAGTTTGTATCTAATTATTTATCTGGCATTCACTGAGTATTATCTGGTATCTCATTTTATCAGGGCTGACTTAGATAAATTTACTCTTGCTAATTTCGTGTTAATAGAGGCTATTGCAGTTAACCATATATTTAACCTGTTTTTGCCATTACATTATCCTTATGAGTCCTGAATGTTTTGTTGTTAATTTAAGCATTAAACTTTAACTTGTAATTTTACCTAACTCTTTTGTTTTGAACCTGGAACTTTACGGGACAGTAGTGACTCTTCGTATTCTCACTTAAAGTGTACATTATCTTTCTCTGTTCCGTAACATAAATTTGGCGACCTCATATCAGGATATTCAGGATATTATCATAAGGATATTGTTTGATATTTTGTGACTGTGATATATTCATGATGGCTACTATTTCTACACTTGATGAAGCCAAAGATTTTTTGTCAAATGTGCAAACAGTGTGTGATATAGAAAACAGAACAAAGAATGAACTTAAGCTTGTTGCTCAACAATTGGGAATTGCAGTTCACTCTCATCATTCTAAAGATCAAATTGTTGGCATGATTAATAAAAGCTTGTTTAATGTAACTCCTCCAAATGAGCAAACGCAGATTGAATTAGCTAAGTTACAGCTAGCCCTGCAGGAGGCTAAGGCTAAGGAGGCGGAGTCTCGTGTGAAGGAAGCTGAATTTCAGGCAAAAGCTTAGGAGGCTGAGGCACAAGTTGAAATTGCTAGGATTCAGGCAGACCATGAGTATCGCATGAAACAAGGTGGAACTGGATCATCTAGCTCTGATGATTTTGATGTGGCTAAAAATGTTAAACTTGTCCCTCCTTTTAATGAATCTGATTTAACAAAGTATTTTCAGTTGTTTGAGAGGGTAGCTACAGGTTTTAATTGGCCTAAGGAGTATTGGCCAGTACTCCTTCAAACTGTTCTCACCGGTAAAGCTCAAGTAACTTATGCATCTTTGCCTCAGGATCAGTCTGATAATTATGATGTAGTTAAGAGCTTGATTCTTAAGGCCTATGAGCTTGTTCCTGAAGCTTATAGAGTAAAATTTAGGACAACTTATAAGCAAGATAAGCAATCCCATGTTGAGTATGCAAAAATCAAAGAAGATCTGTTAGAGCAGTGGTTAAATTCTAAGAATGTGGATTCTGATTTTGGTAAATTTAAGCAGATGATTTTGCTGGAGGATTTCAAAAGGTGTATTAGTAAAGATGTAAGCCTATATCTTGATGAGAAAAGAATAGATAATTTGTCTGATGCTGCAGTTTTAGCTGATGAGTATGTTCTCACTCACAAGAGATATTCTAGAGAAAAAGGGAAAGCTGAGAGTAAGTACGTTGCCTCTACTCAGAGTACAGGTAACAGGAAAGAGAATAAAGATGATGTTTCTCAGGAAGTAAATACCAGCTTCACCTCTAGATTTCAGAAAAGTAAATGTACTTATTGTAGTAAGCTTGGTCATACTACGGAGAGATGTTTCAGGAGACAGCGTGATGTGAACAAAAAGGAGTCTTTAAATATTCAGTCAATTGGTCTAGTGTCCACTCTTGAGAGTTCCCAGAATTCTTTAACTGAGTTAACTGAACCTGCTTTGAGGGGTAACTTAAATTCTCATGATGGAGCTCCTCTTTTGAGCAGTAACGTGGGTGACACTCTCAAGAGTTCATGTGCTAATTTCCTGTCTGATGGTTTTGTCAGTCCTCTGGACAGTAATGACAGGAAATCAGTTAAAATATATCGTGATACAGGTGCTTGCCAATCCCTTATGCTGACCAGTGTTCTAGGCTCTAATTTTAATTCCTCTGATGAAACTGTAATCTTACAAGGTGTAGGGAATAATTACTTCTCTGTTCCTCTGTGCAGAGTGAATTTAGAGTCTGGTTTTGTTAATGGTTCTGTTATGGTTGGGTTGGTTGAGACACTCCCAATGTCAGGTGTAACTTTCTTACTTGGAAATGATATTGGTGGAAGTCAAGTGTGTCCAGCTCCTCAGTTGTCTAGTGAGCCAGTGGCTGCGTCCCAGGATTGTGATGTCCCTGATGTGTTCCCTGCATGTGCTGTCACTAGGGCTAAGTCTAAAGTTACTGGTGATTTAGAGGATAATGATGATGATGATGTTATCCTAGCTGACACTTTTCTTGCTAATTTGGACCACTCACCAGATGAGGCAGTACCCCGTAGTGTTGATAATTTGTCTCGTCAAGAGTTGGTTGAGTTGCAGGTTGCTGACCCTGAGTTGAAAGGTCTAGCTAACTCTGCTTACAGTGAAGAAGAGTCAGCCGGTGCTTCTACTTGTTATTATGTAAAGTCAGGAGTACTTATGAGGAAGTGGAGACCCCCAACAGCATCAGCCGACTGTGAATGGGAGGTTGTACATCAAGTTGTCATCCCTCGTGTTTGTAGGCAGGATATCATTAGAGTGGCTCATGATTCCAGTTTGGCAGGACACCTTGGAGTGAGGAAGACTGTGGCACGCATTTTGAAACACTTCTACTGGCCAGGTATCTTCAGGGATGTTTCCTGGTATTGTAAGTCTTGTCACACCTGTCAAGTTGTGGGGAAGTGTAATCAGACCGAAAAGGTTGCACCTCTAGTTCCCATTCCTCCTTTTGAGGCGCCTTTCACCCGTGTGTTGGTGGATATTGTGGGCCCTCTTCCTAAGACTTCTTCAGGATTTTCTTATGTGTTGACCATGATTGATATGGCTACTCGTTATCCTGAAGCCATTCCACTTAGAAATATCTCAGCAAAGAACGTGGTTAAGGAAATGCTAGGGTTCTTCACAAAGTTTGGTCTGCCCAAGGAGGTACAGTCAGACCGGGGAAGTAATTTCATGTCAAACGTTTTCAAACAGTCTCTGAAAGAGTTGGGCATCACCCAGATCACGTCTTCAGCTTACCATCCCCAGACCCAGGGAGCGTTGGAGAGATATCATCAAACACTCAAATCGATGCTCAAGAAATACTGTTTGGAACATCAGAAAGACTGGGATAAAGGTCTTCCATTCGTTGTGTTTGCCGCAAGAGAATCTCCAAATGAATCACTGGGCTTCTCACCTTTTGAACTACTGTTTGGCCATGAAGTAAGAGGACCCCTTAAGTTACTCAAGGAATGCTGGCTGTCGGAGGAAGATGACGTCAACCTGCTGGAGTATGTGATGAAGTTCAAAGAACGGCTGTCCACTGCTTTACAGCTGGCGAGAGAGAATTTAGGAGCTGCTCAGGAGAAGATGAAGACTTGGTATGACAAGAAGTCCAGGTTACGCCACTTTCAGCCAGGAGATCAGGTTTTGATTCTGCTACCAGTTCATGGGCAACCTCTTCAAGCCAAGTTTAGTGGCCCTTATTTCGTGGAGAAGAAACTCAGTGATGTCAGCTATGTCATCGCCACACCAGATCGTAGAAAGAGCAAGCAACTATGTCACATCAACATGCTAAAGTTATATCACAAGCGGGACGAAAATAATCCAGTCTGCACTGTAGCTGTTCCACCCGAGTCTGCAAGTGAAGCTCTCCCATGCAGTATGAGCCTGAGTGATATTTTGGGGAAGAATCCTGATATCATGAATGATCTCCAGACTAAGCTTTCTCATCTACCACCCAAGGAAAGGCAGGAGTTTTCGGCATTACTGCAGGAGTACCCGCAAGTGTTCCGTGCCACTCCAGGAAGAACCACTGTGTTGATGCATGATGTCGATGTTGAAGACGCAAAGCCAATTAAATTGCCTCCTTACCGTGTGAACCCAGTGAAAGTTCCTCTCATCCAGAAGGAGCTTGGCTACCTGTTGGACCACAAGATGATTGAGCCCTGTCAGAGCGAGTGGAGTTCTCCTGTCACTCTAGTCCCTAAGCCAGGTGGGTCACAGAGGCTTTGCATCGACTACAGACGTGTTAATCAGATAACCAAAACAGACACTTACCCTCTCCCTCGCGTGGAAGATTGCATAGACAAGATCGGAAAGGCTAGGTACATAAGTAAGTTTGATTTGTTAAAGGGATACTGGCAAGTACCTATGACTGAATGTGCTAGGGAGATCTCATTTTTTGTAACATTAGGAAAGACCTTTGCATGGTCTGTAATGACATATACAGATTGTTTTAGAGTAATAAGAAATTTCCTTTGTAAATTTCTTTTTCTTTGTGGGGAGGTGTTACATAGCCTATGATTTCATCATCCTTTGTGTAATTTTAACGCACAGTTGCTGCATGTTTGATCACGAGCGTGTTCTGCCTCAGTCCCCCCCTTCTACCGTTATAGTAGAGTAAGTCGTTCTCTCTGTTATACTTTGCGGGATTTTCAGCTCTCTGTCCCCATGGCTTCATTTGCGCGTCCCTCTTACAAGTTGTATCAAGCTCTGCCAGCCCCTATATAATGAGCTCAGTCTCTGCATCATGGCCACTTAGATCTGCTCCTCATTTTGTTCACATCTCTGTCCTCCCCTGTACAGATATTATTATTGTGAGTGCTCAAGAAATCTCCAACCATCTAGCAGCTGTGTGTAATTTGAGTATAACTGTTGTTGTATTTTTTCTTGTACTGTATAGCATAAGTTTAATTTGTAGGCCTAGTGAAGTTTTTGTAATTCGTGTGGGGTTCTTTATGTCAGTCATTTTTGATAATAGTTTGTATCTAATTATTTATCTGGCATTCACTGAGTATTATCTGGTATCTCATTTTATCAGGGCTGACTTAGATAAATTTACTCTTGCTAATTTCGTGTTAATAGAGGCTATTGCAGTTAACCATATATTTAACCTGTTTTTGCCATTACATTATCCTTATGAGTCCTGAATGTTTTGTTGTTAATTTAAGCATTAAACTTTAACTTGTAATTTTACCTAACTCTTTTGTTTTGAACCTGGAACTTTACGGGACAGTAGTGACTCTTCGTATTCTCACTTAAAGTGTACATTATCTTTCTCTGTTCCGTAACAATATATATATATATATATATATATATATATATATATATATATATATATATATATATATATATATATATATATATATATATATATATATATATAAAGCAATACTACTGTGTAAAGGATGCCTGAACATCCCACGCCCCCTCTGCAAAAAAACACAGGCACACCAGCCATCCAGAACCACCAGCCAAACAGCAGCCTTCATGAACACCCATCAGTCATAATGCACCCCTCAGAAACTGTCCTTCCCAGAGAGACACGAGTGCACCTAGCCAGACTATACCACGTGACCATCACCCTTCCCTGCTTCGTACCAACACAAAATACGACTCACAAACAATACAGTCTGTCCGCATTGTAATGCAGCCCTCCACATCACCACAAACTTACTCACCTCATGCACCACACTATCACACACACACACACGATCCTTCAACACAGCCTAATCAGATCTCTGGGAGTACCCAGCTAAGGCAGCCACTTTCCTGCGGTCACTGGGACCACGTCCAGTAGAGCCTGTGGCGACAATATCAGCATTCTTCCTCCTCCATGCCTCCTCCTTAACCTCCTCCTCCTAATCTCTTTCTCCTCATCTTCCTGATCTCTGGTTCCTCCTCCTCCTTAATTTCCTCTTCCTTTTCCTTCCCTCTATTCATATAATTCTCCTCCTCCTTCTCCTCCTCCTCATCATCATTCATTATATCCTCCTCCTCCTCCCTGTCCTCTTCCCCCTTTTTCTAACATCATCATAATCATAATCATCATCATCATCATCCTTCTTCCTAATGTCGTCTTCCTCCTCCTCCTCACTAATTTCCCCTTCCTCTCCCATCTCAGTTATAATAATAATCATCATTATTGTGCCTTAGTTACTTTACCTCCTCCTACTGGCTAACAAACTGTTCCATCCCCCTCAGACTCTACCCGATTCTCCTTGTACCTCGTCCTTTCACTCCATCTCTGAAAATGATACAACTTGAACTTCAACTTACCTTATTATTTCGCTCCTTATTGTCGACGTAGATGACACGACAGCCTGGAAGAAGGAAAACAAAGTTAGTGGCAACAGTGTTAACAACCTCACTATACTAAAACTGCCTGGTGGTTGCAAGAACAGAATATAAATGACGTTACGGCACTAAAACAATGATCCGATGCTGCTTCTAACCCCAGCACTGCCAGAGGTCTGCACAAGGCTTTACACGTCACACTGTTTAACATGTTCCAAGCAGATGATATAAGGTGTAAGATTAAGGTGTCAAACTGCTAAACGTACCCATAGCATGTCTAGTGTTCATGTGACACGCGAACTGCTTCTGATTACATGGAAATAAAACTTGGACAGCACACAAACAACGGTGGGAATACAAACACTGATATAAAACACACACACACACACACACACACACACACACACACACGCACAAAATACAACAATTATACTTGAGCACATGCAAACACAATCAACCACCATAACCACTTATTGTTGGGCATTACAATATTAGTGGAGGGGAGAGAGAGAGAAGGGAGGGGATGGGAGGGGAGGGAAGATAGGGAGGGGGTAGGGAGGGGCGAGGAAGGGAGGGGAAGGCAGAGGAGGTAAGAGGAAGGGAGGAGAGATGGCAAAAGAGTGGATGTGGGAGGGGAAGGGGAGAGAGGAGAATGAGTTTGGTGGGTGGTGTTTACTGGAGTGGGGAGGAAGGGTTAGGCAGGTGAGACGAGAGAGTGGAGAGGACGGAAGAAATGGGAGGGGACGGGAATGAAAAGTAGGAATTACGGTGGGCAAATGGGGGGGGGCGGAGAGGGGAAACGAGTGGGTGTGGGTGGGTGAAGAGAAAGAGGAGGGGAGACGAAAGAAGAGGACGAGTGACTGGATAGCGAAATGGGTGTGGGTGGGGAAGAGAACAGAGAAGGGACAGGTAGGTGGGTAGTGGACGAGAGCGAGGTGAGGGGGAGGGAAAGAATTTAAATAAAAATAGAAGTAGTATAAAGAGACAAGGAGAGGTAACTGAGGGGGAAGAGAGGAAACGATGGGCGGAAGGAATAGGACAAAGGAGAAGAAAGTAACGAAATACACAAAGGATGCGAACTAGCTGAACCTGTGACGAGGCAGCTGAGAGGAAAAGAGACGGTGAGAGAAAGCGAAACTTTTTTTTTTTTTTTTTTTTTCCCAGCTGAAAAACTCACAGGAGCCTCAGGGTGTTAATTTTTGAAAGTGACTTAGTTTCTAGTATATCACAACATTCCTAGTACATCACTACATTCCCAGTACAACAATACATTCCCAGTACAACACTACAGTCCCAGTACAATACTACATTCCTAGCACAACATTACATTCTCAGCACAACATTACATTCCCAGTACAACACTACATTCCCAGTACAACACTACTTTCCCAGTACAACGCTACTTTCCCAGTACAACACTACTTTCCCAGTACAACATTACATTCCCGGTACAACACAACATTCTCAGCACAACACTACATTCCCAGTACAACATCACATTCCCAGTACAACATCACATTCCCAGTATATCACTACATTCCCAGAACAACACTACATTCTCAGTACAACATTAAATTCCCTGTATAACACTACATTCCCAGTACAACACACTTCCCAGTACAACAGTACACGCCAGATATTATATTCCACACATCCCTCTCGCCCTCGTGGCTACTCAGGCCCCTGTGGCTTAACCCTGTGACTATATACCACGTGTTCTATTGCCTGACAACCATCTGTAACCCCTCTCAGCTTAGTCAATGGACTAGTTTGGTCGGATTGATAGCTTGATTTCATCCGTAACCAAAGAGCCTCATTCCTCCTTTATAACTAAGACTCAAAGAATTTCATGCAACCAGAACATAGTATTCAAGTTGTGGGACTACCCCATTACTGTCCATTGAAAACAATCTGACTGTAATAGAACTGATCCTGGCTGAACAGAGTCGTTTGGTGTTGGCCATGAGTGTACCAGCATCAGAGAAAGGGTAGTCGAGACTGCTAGAATTTCTCTCGGCCAAGCAAAGCCTATAGTTACCTTCGATATACTACTACTCAAATGCACCAACAACAGAGACATATTAAAAATAAAACAAATATGAAGTGAACACGAATATGTATTTGTCGTCTGGATACCCTTCTAGCATCTAATCCCCAAACAAACACGTTCACGGCGGAATAACACAAAAATCTAACATCCTGTATTTCATCCAGATCACGACGATACAATAACACTGTTTTGAAATTAATGTTACATTTTCCTTGTAGATGAATACAGTGTACAATGTGGGTTTTCTTTCATTCTTTCCTATGAATACTCCCTGACAGAAATTCTATGCTGAATCAGTTTTCACCTTTTCCTGTCGACATCGGCTGGAGTGACTTGGGGGCGGAGAAGCCTTCCTGCTGCCTGATCCTCAATACTGAGAACGAAGATCAGTCACAGCTTCTTCAACAAACAGCCTAACAGAGACCAACAGGTGTTCCTTTACATCCCTATGTACTGGCATGAGACAAAGCTGAAAGGTAAACGTTAAACAGACAGGGTTAAGGAGACAAAGGAAGAGGATATGTAATGGCAGAAAGCAAAGGGAAAAATAAAAATAACAAAAGAACACTAAAGGGGGAATAAAGAGAAAAGGGAATTAAAAAAAAAAGGGTGGAAAAAAATAAAAGGGGATAAAGGACAACATACCTCCATTACCCCCTCCGTCCCCCCTCCTTTCCTCCCTCCCCCCTCTATAATATCCTCCTAATGTAGCATAACGTCTAATTTAATCTGTTAATTACGGGAGGTAGAGAGGGACGAAATGTGAGAGGGAGTGAGGGGGAGGAGAAGAGTGGGGGTAGGGAGGGAGGGAAGATGGGGGATTTGTTAAGAGGATGGGATAAAGTAGGGAAGGAACATAGAGGTAGGAGTAAGGTTAGAATTCGGAGCAGAGGGAGCGGGGGGGGGGGGGAAATATATGAGGGAAGGACGGAGCAGAAATAAAGAGGGAGGGACAGTGAGAGCAAGAGTGGTAAGGAGGACAAGTAAGTGGGAGTGGAAGAACACAAGTAACAGGAGGGGAAAGTGAGATTATAACTGAGAGGGGAGATGGGGGAAATCTAGGAGAGGTGGAAGAGGGAAGAGGATAGGGAAGAGCTAGAAAGGAAAAAAAAATAGTGAGAAACTAGGGTTATCATAGAGAGGATAAAGGAATATATGACGCGAGGAAAGAACGTACGAAAGGAGGGAATGAAAGGGCGAGAGGGAAATTGCAATATGGAGTGGGGAGGTGAGAGGGAAGGAAGGTGAATGGGGGGAAGGGATTACTGCAGGTGGGAGATATGGAAGAGGAATGGGTGGGTGAAGGGGGTGAAGGAATCAAGGGTCAGGGTTGTAAGTACAATTACCAATATTGCCATAATTGCAAAGATTATATGGTACTGCATAATGCTATTATTACTAGTCACACACACACACACACACACACATACACACACACACACACACACACACACACACACACACACAAAGACAGAGAGAGAGAGAGAGAGAGAGAGACTTGGAGGAGGGCAGACACCCATGTGTTCTTTCTCGGAGTCTCAAGATTGCTCTCTCAGCCAGAGACCCTGTACCCCCCCCCCACACACACGTATCGGTTTGCACTTTAGGTTTTTAATATCTATCTATACCTGTGTGTGTGTGTGTGTATGTGTGTGTGTGTGTGTGTGTGTGTGTGTGTGTGTGTGTGTGTGTGTGTGTGTGTGTGTGTGTGTGTGTGTGTGTGTTTAGTTCAGGAGAAATTTGTCGCACAGTACAAGTTAAATACAAGCTTTATTAGTTCTTTAGTTACTACAAGAGATCTCCCCTATAGCTAAATAAAGCCGTCAGGTGGTAGCAGGTATGAAATACAGATGACATCAGACTGAATGGGGTAAACACCTCCTTCACTACCAAGGGAATCTCGTAAATATAATCGTCTGGTGGTGGCAACACTAAAATATAGAGAGGCGTCACCTAACTGAACGTGTTGATGGCAATTGTCTCTCTCTTCTTCATTATGAGAGATCTGTCCAAAGCTTATTAACCCAGTCATGGTCGGGACAACTCTAGAACTTTATTCCAGCCAACGCATGACGATGTTATTCAGCACAGTGTCAGTCAAAGAAGCCTGACAATGTTAATACCAATAGTACCCCTCACATACACGGGACAACTCTCATGAAATATTCCCTCTGACGTCAAATCATTATATTCAGCTGACAATTACAGCAACCATGGCATAACGGCGGCAAGGTTGAAATAAAACGAACATAAAATGTACCAACGGGAATAATGGAATTGTTTTAAACTTCATCACAAAGAGAAGTCTCAATGTTTTTTTGTTCTGACAGTAGCAAGAACAAAGTACAAATGCACCACTGTAAAATGAAAAAAAAAAAAAAAATCATCCTCAAGAGGTTAATAGTTATTTTTTAAGATTCAGAAATTGTCGGTTGTTTTTGTTTAGGTGCAGCTTAAGTTAATTTACAGCCTAAAGAGTGATTATAATTGGCTAATAAGTTTGATAATTATCTTAGCACAACACGCACCCCTGTTTAACAATCCTGCCTGCCTCCCTCACCTTCATCCCTCACTCCCTCCCCTCCCTCACTCCCTCCCTCCCTGCCCATCTATCTATTTCCCTTCATTTTTCCGAGATGTTTCCCTCCTCGCTTTCCTGACATGCCTACATTACCTTCCTTCCTACCTACCGCCTTTTTACCTACCTCCCTGCCTACCCGCTTCGTGTTACCTATCACCTACCTCCCTGCCTACCCGCTTCGTGTTACCTATTTGTTTTTCCTCCCTCCCAGCTTATCTGTTTCCTATTCCTCTCCCTGTCTCCTTATCTGTTTCCCTCCCTTTCTTTCTGCCTGCCTCTCCCCCTCCCTGACTATTTATATGTTTCTCTCCCTCCCTGTCTCCCTTCTCTCCCAATCTGCCTACATACCTTCTCTTCCTCTCTTCCTGCCTTCCCCATGTCCCTGACTGTCTACCTACCTTATCTCCCTCCCTCTCTCCTTTCCCTCCTTTATTACCTAACTTTCCTTGCCTCCCTACTTACCCCGCTCCCTACTTACCTTCCTTCTTCCCTCCTTACTGCCTTTCTTCCTTCCCTTAATGCCTGTCTTTCTCCCTCCCTCTTTGCCAACATGTCTCCCTCCCCCACCCTCTCTGCCTACCTGCCTCTCTTTCCTCCCTCTCTGCCTACCTACCACTTTCCTCCCTTCCTATTTCCCTTACTCCCTGCCGGCTGGTTTCACTTCCTACTTGCCTGCCTGCCTTACTGTCCACCTGCCTCCCTATACGGTATACCCAGCTACATACCGACCGGTTCTATGCATACCATGCTGCTTACCTACCTAATTACTTATCTGCCTCCCTCTCCTGTTTCCCAGTCTATCTGTCTACCTATCCATCTCCTTTCCCACTGTTTACCTGCTTACCCACTTACTCACCTGTCTACCTATCTACCTACCTGCTTCTCCGCCTGTTCACTGCTAATCTCTCTGTCTACTTCTCCAGCACCTCTTATTCTCACTGCCCATCTACCTGACAGATTATCCACCTCTTACATACATTGTATTAATTCATCTACCTACCTGTTCTTCTATCTACCTGTATTCTTGTCCACCTACCTTCCTACCAAAATTAATTAAAACATTTGCCTGCTTATTGTCCCCCTACTGAATTACTTCGTACCTCGATCGACTGTTTAACTGAGCTCAAACATGGCAGATGGATTTTACATAATATCAGTAAATACAAAGTACTAAACACTAGAAGCAGAAACGAAGAAGATAGTTACATACGAATGATATTCAACTGGATAATGACTAAAATGAAAAAGACTCAGGAATATTAGTAACACATGATTTCAAGTCTAGAAAACAGTGTACGGAAGCTATTACGCAAACAAACATCAGATTCATTGGTAGAACATTCGGATATATATAAGAAAATATCCTCACCTTGTATGATTCACTAGTACGCTCAAGTTTAGAGTACTGCGTCCAGTTCTGGTCGAATTGTTTCCAAAAACATTTAGAGAAACTTGAGAGAGTACACCGAAGGGCGACAAAAACTATACCTAGGTTGAGAAATCAACCATATGAGGGGCGTTTACAAACCCTGAATCTTTTTATCTTAATTAAACACAGGTTACTAGATACGAGTATTTGTCTCTGACTGTAGAATAAGACATGTAATTATCCTGGCTAATGCAGTATTTGATGAAGCGCACGTTTAATTCTGAGTAATTTTATTCACTTGCAACTGCACGATTCCTACCTACGCAAGCGCATTTCAAACACAACCCTGCATTCATAATAAAATGTACACATATTTACAATCATGACGACGATATACAGTCATGCTATTAAGTGACGTCACAACGTCCATTGAAAATTAATGGACTTTGTGACATCACTTCCTAGCGCGACAGTACAAGGCCCAGTTAAGCTGCACAGACCAGAGTGACGCCAGATCATGGGAGAAATGGGTTGAAGAGGAAGAAAAGTGTGGAGCTGAAGGCATTTAGGCAGAATACTTATCCGTCCTTCAAGTTTCTACTGGCTCACTATTCCGCATAACCCCGCTAATCAACTGCCACTGCCTACTTACCTACATTGCCATCAACCCCCCGCCAGCCTGACCATCAACCTGTCCCACACTCACACACTCTTTGTTTACATGTTGGATTAGTTTCCTTTATTCATACCACTGGATTCTAAATGTTGCTCTATTTTTCGTTCCCTGTCTGAAATTCTTTACCCCTAATTATGTCGCATCTTTCTGAGACTCTCTCTCTCTCTCTCTCTCTCTCTCTCTCTCTCTCTCTCTCTCTCACCGCTCCCCACTCCCTAAATATGCAATTTCATTTTCCCTCTCACACCATTTCACTCTTTCTCTCCACCTCTCTCCTTCCCTCTCCCCTCTTTTTCTACTTCCCTCTCTCCCTCTCCACCCTCCCCTCCTTCCTCTCTCTACCATTCTGTCTCCAGTTCCCCCATTACCTCTCTCCCTCACTGTCTCCATCATTTCCCCTATTCCTTTCTCCAGTTCTCTCCCTTTCCTTCCAGCCTTGCTCACTCCCCCTCCCTAGTTCCAACCACTGTCCACCCCTTCATTTCTCACTCCCACCCTCTCTTCACTTTCTGCACCTCTCGTCCTTGCACCATCCCTCTCTCCATTTAACCCCCCCCCCCGCCCCATTCCGTCCACCCCTCCCTTCATCCCCTTCTTCGTGTCAGGTAACCGGCTTGCCTGTAACCGGATTACTAAGCCGGGGACGCCAATGTACACCCCTGTTGACCCCACACCCACCCCATGTATCACGTGAATATATGAGAGAGAGAGAGAGAGAGAGAGAGAGAGAGAGAGAGAGAGAGAGAGAGACAGACAGACAGACAGACAGACAGAAGAAAATTTTAAGAAGGTGGAGGACAAAACGATAGGATAAGAAAAGTGAGAGAGAAATATGAACGACGAGGGAAAGGGGAGAGGGGGAGATGAGAAACAGATACTACAGCAATGGCTAATGGTACTGAAACTTGAAACTAAAGGGAAAGGGGGAGGAGTGGAGGAAGGATGAGGTGGGGGGAAGCAAACTGGTGGGGTAGTGTAGGTGGTGAGGGGACGGAGGAGATGGAAGAGGGAGCAAGACTGGGAGGAGGGGGAATGGAAATGGAAGAGGGGAGAAGAGTGGGAGGTGGGAGGTTTAGGCGAGGGAAGGAATGGAATGGGAAGAAGAAAAATGGAATGGGGAAATAAGAGGGAGGCAGATTGGGAGGGGGAATAGGAGTAAGAAATATGGGGAAAGGGGAATGGGAGAGGAAGGATGACGGGAAGGGGGAGGAAGAATGGGACGGAGATGGAATGGGTGGTGGTGGTGATGGAGGGGCAGGAACTGGACGGAGAAAAACTGGAGGGGAAAAAGAATGGGATAGAGGAATGACGATGTAGAGGACGAACAGGAGAGAGAAGGAACAGCATGCGGGAGGAAGAATGGGGGCGGGAGGTAGCTATGAAAGGAGAAGGGGGTGGAAGCTTGGGAGAGGAAAACTGGGAAGGGTAGGAGGAATGGGAGGGTAGAGAAAAATGAGAATGGAAAGATGAATGGGAAAGTTAAGATGAATAGGAAGAGGGAGAAGATTGGGAGGGGGGAAATGGAAGAGGGAAGATAAATGGGAGGGGGTGGAAGAATGGGAGGGAGAGGAATAACGGGAGAAGGAAGAGAAATCGGAAGAGGAGGAGCAATGAGAGGAGGAAGAGGAATGGGAGGAGGACGGGGAACGGGAGGGGGAGGAGTAATGGGAGAGGGACTAATGTAAATGCGAAGAAGAATGGGAGGGGGAGGGGGAAAAGAAGGGGAAGAGAAACAGAAGTGAGGCAGGGAGGAAAAACAGGAAGGAGGGAGGAAGAATGTAAAGAGAAGGAATGGAAGGATGGCCGTGGGGAAAAACAGGAAGGTAGACGAAGAATGGGAGGGGAGGATGAATGGGTAGGAGGCATGGGAGGGAGTATAAATGGGGGTGGAGAGAAAGGAGAGGGTTGATGGCAAATACCGATACACAGTGAAAGGACTGAGGCCTGAAGCTTTTACTGTGATGGTTCTGTGCAGGTGGGGTTTGGTTTTTGTGTCATTTTTATATCCCTCTATATTCTTTTCACTACATAGTTTTTAAGGCAACGTTAAATATCACTATTATTAGTATTATTAGCAATGATGTTGTGCCATAGTTAAAATTCTTTTTACGACAAATAAATGTCAATATACAGTATGTTTACCAATATTGTTTAAATAAAGTAACGATTCTTTTGTGTCTACTTACGTTATCTTTATCATGTTATTTTTCCCACTACCAGTACTACATCCGTTTTACCCTAACTTGGCTTAAAATTTCCTTCTCTCCATCTTAAAAACCGACTTGTACCAAGAGATGAAAGTTTGAATGTGATTCTAGTTATGAAGAAGTGCTGTGAAAAGGATGCAGAGCCACAGTATTGTCTTATCCTGCCACTAAGCTACACCAAACAAGCTCAAAAGAAAAAACCTGTGAGCCAAGTTAAGGTAAAATGACTATAGTACAGTATAACCATCATTATAATTATCATTCTTGTTACCAGTACAATCATTAATAAAAAAATGACGAAGTAATATGAATATTATCAATGAATACATGCACCAAGAAATACAACACTGACTATGTTAATAGTGAAGGGTGTCAGCGAGAGAAGTATACGAGAGGCAATAGGGCCATTTCCTGCTGAATAACTAATTAACGCCAAGTATTCCGACTGATTAGCCAAAACAACTTTTCAGTCAAGATAAAATTTAGTTCTTTAATTACGACGACTTAATACACTGGATAAATGATGATATACAAAAAGAAAAGCACACACCTAATTTAAATCCTGTATACAGCAACGTGGTATACACACACACACACACACACACACACACACACACACACACATCTACCTTCACCCACATCAACTCACACCCCACACACCCAAATCCGCCCGCTGGGTCTCTCATGAGAGAAGGGCTGGAGTGGTAATGAATATCTGAATAGGAAATGTAAACAAGTGAAAAATGCATAAAGTTGGTATTCACTCAGCGTGGAGGGACGGAGAGAGAGAGAGAGAGAGAGAGAGAGAGAGAGAGAGAGTGTGTGTGTGTGTGTGTGTGTGTGTGTGTGTGTGTGTGTGTGTGTGTGTGTGTGTGTGTGTGTGTGTGTGTGTGTGTGTGTGTGTGTGTGTGTGTGTGTGTGTGTGTGTGTGTGTGTGTGTGTGTGTGTGTGTGTGTGTGTGTGTGTGTGTGTGTGTGTGTTGCTTTCTCTGGTCTTCACCGCCTCATTCTCTTCCTTTTTTCCTCTTAATATTCTCAACTCTGATTCAACTGACCTGTTTCTTTCCATATTCTTCTCTCTAATTCTCTTCCCTTATCTCGTTACTTCATTTTGTTTTTCAGTTCTTTTCGTACATTCTCTCTCTCTCTCTCTCTCTCTCTCTCATTTTGTGGGGTAAAGGTAGGGTTGGAATAGTGTGGTGTCGAGGTTGAGTGGGATGGAGCAAGGGTAATGGCAGGGATGGGTGGGGTTCGGTGAGCAAAAATCGACAGGTGAGGCTGGGTATAGTATGGTGGGGTTGGGTGGCGTGGAGGTGGGTATAAATGACAGATGAGGACGGGAACAGTAATATGGCGTTGTGTGGGGGTGGAGTGAGGTAAAACTGACAAGTGACGTAGCAGAGTATGGCAAGGTTAGATGGCGTAGTTTGGGATCATGACGGGTCTGGGAGAGGAGTGAGGTAAAACTGACAGGTGAGACTGGATGGGGTATGTGTGTTGGGTGGGTTGGAATGGGGCAACGCTTGGGTGTGGTGAGGTGAAGTTTCAGGAACGACAGATACGGCTGGTAGACTACCTGTACGTCGGGGTTGGACAGGATGGAGTAGGGTAATGATGGGGCTGGGTGGGGTTCAGTGGGTTAAAATCGACAGGTGAGGCTGGGAACAGTATGAAGAGTTTGCTGGCAGTGAGTGGCGTATAACACAGATGAGGTAAAGTCTAGCACTACGGTGCAGTGTACGGTGGAGTGGGGGAATGGTGGGGAGTAGAAGGGAAGTGATGGGGCTGGGAGGGGTGGAGTGAGGTAATAGAGAGTGTAATGAGGTAATAGTGGTGTTTTGTGTGTCGGGGTGGAGGGTACAGCAGGGTGATGTAGAGTAGTGTACGCAGTTTAGATCCGCAGTTTCACCGCTAGACTCTTATGACTTCATTTATAAGCACCAGGATTACAGTGGAGAGGTGACCTGCAGTACAGTGGAGAGAGAGAGAGAGAGAGAGGTGGATTAAAGTGATGGACGAGTGAAGAGGTGAGGTGGATTATGGAGAAGTTAGACGAATTTGAGTGGAAAAGTGTGGTGGACTAGATTGGAGAGGTTAACTGGATTAGTGGAAGTGTGTTGGATTAGAGTGGAGAGGTTACCTTGATTAGTGAAGGTGTGGTGGTAGTGGCGAGAGTATGCGGATTAGGAGAAGTGTGGTGGATTAGAGTGGAGAAGCTAACTGGACTAGTGGAGAGGTGTGGTGGATTATAGTTGACAGCTGTAACTGATCTGAGTGGGGAGGAGAGATGCTTAGAATGAAGAGGTGTGGTTTGTTAAAGTTAGATATATTAGAGTGGAAAGGTGAGGTAGATTAGGGACGTGTGATGTATTAGAGTGATGACGCGAATTATGAGATGAGGGCGTAACACACACACACACACACACACACACACACACACACACACACACACACACACACACACACACACACACACACACCTATATTATTTCAGAATCACACACACACACACACACACACACACACTCGGCTCAGCCGGTACAGAGGTGGCCTGCAGTCCTACTGGGCCCAGGTTCAAGTACCACCTGGGGCATGGAACAGTTTTAAAAATTCGAATTTCATTAAATCAGACTTTACTGATCTACCAGAAGACTCGCCGACATGAAAAAAATATCCCCGCTAATACCAATACACCAGTCTTACGAGACAGCCCTAGCAAGTATTCAATATGGACGGTGGGTGTTAGCGCCAAAGTGGTGACATGTAGAGGTATAAGGCATGTAGGAGAACTACTTGGCCTTGGGAGTAGGCCGTGAAGCCTATGCCCAAAGTCGGACACACTGACACACACACACACACACACACACACACACACACACACACACACACACACACACACACACACACACACACACACACACACAAGGCCACAAACCCACGTCCATTCCCCCACACAGAATAACATACATTCTTTTGCAGCGACAGTTATGCATGCATGCATAGGCTATCCACTTCCGCATTTCTCTGTCTGTCTGTCTGTCTGTCTCTCTCTCTCTCTCTCTCTCTCTGACGCAACCAACACTCAGTAATAACCGCCGTGATGGACATGGGCCACCGCGAAGTACTGAACCTCACCACCATTGTTCAGTGTCACTGATACTACAAAAGGCTATTGCTCCTGAGGCCTTACCATTGCTACTGATCCATGATATTGTAGGGAACTGGGAATCACTCCACAGCTGCCACCTTCATTTACTGCAGTTTTATAGGCTTTACTGATTTATCACTTTTATAACAAAAAATGGGACATATTTATTGTATCGTAATTATTTAACTTTTCAATATGATGACGTGTTTCACTAATTCTTGTCAGGTCAAGACGATTTTGTTTGGTTTACGGGAAATCTCTCTCAGTGATAGGGTTAGAAAAGGTCTTCATTAAACTTCTCCAATATAAATTATTTTCTGAAGCTATTTATAATAAACAGTTGGTTAAAAAAGCAAAAGTATTTTATCGTAATGAAGGGGTTAATAATGCTCGTGACTTTACAACCAGACTTTGATATTATTATTGAAGGAAAGTGCGGGATATACACATAACTACTCCATTACTTTTACTGCCCATGCTTAATGACACTGCAAATTATCATATAATGCAAGAAACTCAGGGATGTTCTTATACTGGCGCCGTCGTTACTACTGCATGTGTCATTGTAACTGAGGCCTTGAGACTAGTACTACAAAGAAGACAGAGATAATCAAAAACCTACGTCATGGCTGTATGTATCATAAGCATGGTTACTGATCACTGCAACTGATTAGAGATACTGTGAGGAAACTGGAAAAATGCTCATGACTGTAGTGTCACTGTTATTCCACACGATCACTTTACCACAGCCTTGATATTGCCATGGATCACTGATACTACAAGAAAGCTGAGGATATTTTATTGGTCTGGGATTGTAAATGGTTATATACAAAGACAGATAATGAAGAATATACAGTATATAGAGACTGATATGACAAAATATGGTACTCATCGATACGACATCTTGATACTAACCTTTCATCAAAGAGACAAAGTTCCTAAGCTGAATATAAAGCCGTGGTGGAAGCAAGATTATACATGACGTCATCCTACACCTATCTGACACCCTACTCACCTATTTTACACCTCATCCACCCACCTCACCCCACACCCACTACACCATACTACACATACTCCACACCCCATATTCCACCCACCCATCCTTCACCCAATCCACTCTAAATCACACTCAGTCTCCTCACACCACACCTATACAGCCCGCACTCCCCCTCCACACCCCACACACCACTCATGCATCGCACATCACACCCATACAGTCCATACCCCACCCACCAACCTCACACCCCATACACAGACTCCACACCACATCCCACACCCTTCCCACCTCATACCCCAATCACAGACTCCACACCACATCCAACACCCCACCCACCCACCCACCCACCTAGCACACTTCCCAACCAACCTCACCCCACCCACCCACTCCATATTCCATCGACGCACTCCACAAACCACCCACCCACCCCACACGAAGCACATCCCACCCACACATCAAACACCCTACACACCCACCCACTCTATACTCACTATACGGTCATGCAACACTCCCATGCAGTATATCCCTGGCATGGCCGCTATTGCAACTGCAGGCACATCGATGCGAAGGAAGTCAATCGCATCCACGAAATTAAACCACTGGCAAACACGACACGAAACACTCAGAGGATATGACACGAAGGAAATGATATGAAAAAAGAATAAATTATACAAAAGAACATTAACACAAAACTAACAGCGGAAATGACAAACGAAGCAATTTACATGAATCAGGCTGAGGCAAAGACTGGAAAGAGGAAATTACACTGGACAAAAGGAGGAAAAAACAAAACAAAGGAAATGACATAAAAGAAGCAGAGGAAAATATATCACTGACCTTTTTTCGGCCAGTACAGGAAATTTCGTAATAATTCAATCTAAGCGATTCATTTTACGTTACCCTTTCACACTGTGTATAGTTAATTCATTTTAAGTGGGAGGAGAAATATTTCGTTCTTTTGTAGCCTATTTCCTGCAGTGGCAGAAAAAACACTACGATCCAACATTTTTTCCACATATCTTCTACGTGGTTGGCGCTTTATTTTAGTTTAGACCTCTTCTAACTGATCAATATTTAACAGAGAAATGACAATTATGCGCTTAATTAAAGTGAACAGAGTAGAGTATGTTATAAATTAGCAACATAATATCAACTCAATAAGCATCACCAATATACGAGAAGATAATTTTAAGGAAAATTAGTAACTAGTCCAGACAAGCACAGCAGATATTTACCTCTGTTATTAGCTCCATTTAACACAAGAGTTTCAGGCCGTTGTACACTACAACACACACAAGCCAAACACTGACCTTACCCTGTGACCTCGATCTGTTTAGTTGTTCTCAGGATGTGTTTATCTTTGCTTACCTTGGACTTATTCACTAAGTTTGATCTAAATCAGATAAAAACAAGAAGCAGTGCCAAGGCACAGCAAACCCGTCCCCAGTAGTCATTTTAGTGCTGACCTATAAACACAACAGGATATCTAGTCAAAGATGTCACATCAAATTTGGAGTAAATCGGGCGAAAATTGACGATTTTATGCCCACTTGAAATTTTAGGCCCGACCCACCTGACACTGACCCACATACCGCTAACTGACGAGGTGACCCCCCTGATGTAATAAGCCATGGCATAGGATGCAGAGTTGAAAAATGCACCTTTAGGTAGGTTTTGGTTTCATGTCGATATGACGAATTTGAAAGGAGTCATGGGAAAAAAAAAAAATTAACAAGTTTTGGGTCTACAGCCTGGGCCTGGGCCCAATTTGGTCCAAAATTTAATCAAGTAATCACAAGGTCATAACCCATCATCCCTGCAGTTTTAGCCAAAAAAGGCACCAGTAATTTTCAGGTAAGTTGTTAACAGACAGACAGACAGACAGACAAACTGTGTGAAACCAATACCCGTCCCCTTGCCCCTCCGGGGCGGGGAAGGGTAACTAGTGAAGTTGACCTTATCATGCGACCTTTCTCTAATGTTCCTAAAAACAAACGTTTAATCCCATGGCTGCCCCTCAACCATTCCACCAAGTTTGGTCCAAATGATACCAAAACTGCTTTAGCTTTTTGTTAATACACACAAACACACAAACAGGTCAAATATTTACCTTGCCCTGTGATCCTGACCTTTGACTGGTTGTTCTCAAAATCGCCTCCCTTCGTTCGTACTTTACCTCCTGAGTAAGCTTGGTTTAATTTGGATCAAAACTGCTTAAGTGGATCCTCTCATGCGACACTGAATTTTAACCTATTGTTCGTGCTGCAGGCAGTTGTTGTTGTTGTTGTTTCTTGTACACCGAGTCCAAACCACAAGTGGGTAAGTGTGATTACCTCCTGCACCACCACAAGGCTATCATCTCTACTGAGGCGGCCAGGACAGGTTCATACCTATAACTAATCATAATCACACATAAGTAACTGGTACTACGCGCACACGATGACCAAACACTTCTGCACGCAATGTTCCTTTAAGAAGTGCGCACAAAATGCCTTGCACCTGCTCTCCTCACACACACACACACACACACACACACACACACACACACACACGCACACACAATACACAAGGCTAATAAACACAGTTACATATAGAGCCACACACAAATACACACCAACAAACACAAGCACAGGGGTCAAACAGCATATATTAACAGTGTGTATCAAAGATTATATCTGAATGACGTCTAATGCACTCAAAGCTGCACACTCAATCACTCACTCAGTCCACACACTCATTCCACCAACGCATCCATTCTACTTTTTTTTTTATCCAACTCATCCATCCCACTCACTACCCACTTATCCACTCCATTAACACAGTACGCGTGTGTGTGTGTGTGTGTGTGTGTGTGTGTGTGTGTGTGTGTGTGTGTGTGTGTGTGTGTGTGTGTGTGTGTGTGTGTGTGTGTGTGTGTGTGTGTGTGTGTGTGTGTGTGTGGTGCATCCAAAATTGAGAAAAAAGATTTTAATGAAACTTGGCAGGTTGGTCGAATCAGGGTCCTAGATGGGACCTCCTTCCCCTCCTCCCTCCCTGCTCTACCTACAACTCCATTACAAGTCTGCATATTAGATTATCTTTCCCTTGGGAAGAGTGAGAGGGAGGGGGAGGGGAAGGGAAAATGGAGCGATGTTGAGATATGCTTGAAGGGAGGTGGGAAATGAGAGGAAAATGAATAGGTTAGAGAGGGTTAGGCAATTAAGGGGTGGAAGAAAAAGTGGTGATAAGAGAGAGGGAAATAGGAGCGAGTGGAAGGAGAGTGAGGAAAGAGGCTGTGAAAGAGAGCAGTGCATGATAATAGGAGATGAGACAAGAGGAAAGGAGAGAGAGTATTTTTTCTTTCTATGTGTCCGATCTGGGTATAGGCTTCATAGCCTGCTCCCAAGGCCCAGTAGTCCTTCTACATATCATACACCGCTACATGTCACCACTTCGGCGCTAAGACCCACCGTCCATATTGAATACTTGCTAGGGCTGTCTCATACAAGACTGGTGTATTGGTATTAGCGGGGGTATTTTTACGACATGTCGGCGGGCTTCTGGTAGATCAGTAAAGTCTGTTTTTATTAAATTCAAATCCCTAAACTGTTCCCTGCCCCAGCGGGGATTTGAACCTCGGCCCAGTAGGACTGCAGGCCATCTCTCTACCGACTGAGCTGCCGCCTCCCCCAAAGAAGAAGAGAAGTAGACGGCAGGGGTAGTAGGGAGAAAAGGGAAAGAGAAGGAACAATTCGGAAACAGAGAGCAGAAGGATCGAGGAGAGAAGAGGAAGAGAAGGGAAGAAGTGGAAAAGGGAGGGAGAGGGAAATGAAGAAAGAATCAGAAGAGGAGAAGAGGGGGAAATATAGGAAGGGTAAAGAGAGAAAGAGGACAGAGTGAATACAAGGAAGGAGCCGAGAAGAAAGCAAAGGAGTCGATGGATGAGAGAGAAAGCAGATGAGATGGTGGGGGGAGTGGCAGGACAAAGGGAACTGAAAGCGAAAAAATGAAGAGAGTAAAGAACAGAAGAGTGAGGGTGGAAGAGGTGATGGGGGTTGAATGGAAGGGAAGGAGTAAAAGAGAAGGGAGAATGTAGAGGAACAGGAAGAAATACGGTGGAAAATGTAAGGCTGAGGGACTGTAAAGAAATGCACAGAAAGGAAAGTGGAAACATTGTGGGAAAAGACGCCAGAGGACGATGGAAAGAAAGTACAATGCGAGTTGATGAAAATGGTTAGCAAAAGGGAGAGTAGTTATCGGCGGACCGAGAACAAGTGAGGCCGAATAAAGCCGAGAATGAGAACGATAAAAGAATCCTTTAAAAGAAATTTCTAACAAACCTAAATTGCACAAAACTTGAATGCCTGTAAAATCAGCCAAAAATGCAATACACTGAAAGCAAGATAAACATTAAAACAGAAATGACAAAAAAATGTGAGGAATTGCGAGAAACTGGAGAATCAACGGCCAAATAAATGTAATGTGACGACCAATAACAATCACTTGATGTGTGTGTGTGTGTGTGTGTGTGTGTGTGTGTGTGTGTGTGTGTGTGTGTGTGTGTGTGTGTGTGTGTGTGTGTGTGTGTGTGTGTGTGTGTGTGTGTGTGTGTGTGTGTGTGTGTGTGTGTGTGTGTGTGAGAGAGAGAGAGAGAGAGAGAGAGAGAGAGAGAGAGAGAGAGAGGATAAATGGTTACAGGAAACAGAGACATACGGGAGGGAAGGGGGAGGGAATCGTGTGTTATGCGTGTCCCTGATTGCATTACCTCCCGTTGTTACCAGTGCAAACGAAGACTTAGAAACATATTACACTGCACCGGCTTTACGAGGGGAGGGAAAGGTGATGAGAGTGGTCGGGTGGGGGGGGGGGACAAAGAAAGACCGGGTGAACAGAGATAAGTTGGGGGAAAGGAAAAGGAGGGGGAAGTGTTGGGATCAGGTAAGTCACGGAGAGGGATTGGGAAGGAAGGGGGAATAAAGAGGGGATTAGGTTACGGGAGGCGTTTGGGAAAGGGGAGAGTTAGGGAGAGGGAGCAGCTAGAGAGAGGTCGGGGATACGTAAAGAGGGGGAGGAGGTTATGTTAAGCTGGGGAAGGAGGGAGGAGGATGAGATGCGTGATAGAGGAATTAAAGAAAGGGTTGGGGAGAAAGGACTGGGCGTAGGATGAAGGCGGAGAGGGGTAAGTATAGAGTTGGGGAGAGAGAGAGGTTAGGGCGCACGAGGAAAGTGGAGTGATTACTAGAGAGAGGGTGGGGAAGAAAGGGTGGGGAGGCGGACGCGGGAGGAAGGAGTCACTAGAGGGATGGTGGAGGAGAAAAGTTTGGGAGGAGGTGGAATGATGAGGGGTTACCAGAGAGAGGGTAGGGGTAGGGGAGAGGTAGGAAGAAAGGAGGGGTTAGTAGAAAGAGGATAGGGACTCGGGAAAGTTGGGGGATGAAGAAAGAAGGGAGAGAAAGGGACGAAGTGGTGGGTAGAAACAGAGTGGGGTTATGGATGGAGGTAATGAACCGGTGACGGAGAGCTGAGATGAGGTAAGGGAAGGAGAGATGGAGGGGAAGGTGTCGAGGGGTGAGATGGGTGACTAGAGGGCAGTTTAGGGCTAAGGATGGCGGGAACAGAAAACAGAATAATGTGGGACGAAAAGATGTGGGATAAGAAAGAAGAAAACAGGAAAAAATAGAGATGAAACGGGGTACAGAACATGAACGAACAGAAGCAAGGAAGAGAGAGAGAGAGAGAGAGAGAGAGAGAGAGAGAGAGAGAGAGAGAGAGAGAGAGAGAGAGAGAGAGAGAGAGAGAAACATGACAGAAAGGAGGTCTATGAATGAATGATAAAGTTAAAGAAAAGCCGGAAGGGGAGGCGAGAGGGGACAGTAAACTTAGGGAGAGGGGAGAAACAACGAATCCAGGAATTGGCAGACACACACCAAAGACGAATATGTAGGCCAGACAGAAAAGACAAACAGATGGAGGACGGTAAGTAGCAGGTGCAGAAAGAAATGAGTATGCTAAAGGAAAAGGCAGATGAATGAAAAGATTAATTATTTCACTCCGATGACGAACATTATTTTTCATACTTGCTAATTCTAAACGTAATTATTCGGCCCAGGACAGATTTACTAAAGTGCAGGGGTTATAAATAGACTTCATCATGCCGTTCAGCATGAGGGAGGATTATAAAACTGAATATGATGTAGTTTCGGAAACAGAAAAACAAACTGTTATTGGACTGAAGTGAACAGGGAAGCCTAGAAGAAATCGAAATGGAAAAAAAACATGAGATATTTAAAACTCAATGGCAGAAAGGTAAAAGACATATAAGACACGCTTATATGAACGCAAAAAAATATGCACACATGTCGTCTGTTATTTCTTGCATGAGAGAAATGTACTGGAAAATGTGTGTGTGGGGGGGGGGGTGTAGCCAGTGATATAAAACTGGTTACAATACTACGCGTAACAAACAGAAATGAAGTAAAGAAAGGATTGAATATGACTGTAGAAAGCACAATAAGATATATATACGGAAGAGAAGTAATACAACCATCTCTCTCTCTCTCTCTCTTTCAGCCATCACAAAGAAAAAAATCTATCCGTCTAATTACGCAAATGTCAACACAACGTCCATTTTTCCATCTGGGCCACAAACAGCTTCTAAGGATGGCTAGAAAGATGGAGAAATATTGAGGTCTGTCTGCCTGCCTACGCTTGCAGGCATTTACAGAAGTTGTGTGTGTGTGTGTGTGTGTGTGTGTGTGTGTGTGTGTGTGTGTGTGTGTGTGTGTGTGTGTGTGTGTGTGTGTGTGTGTGTGTGTGTGTGTGTGTGTGTGTGTGTGTGTGTGTGTGTGTGTGTGTGTGTGTGTGTGTGTGTGTGTGTGTGTGTGTGTGTGTGTGTGTGTGTGTGTGTGTGTGTGTGTGTGTGTGTGTGTGTCAATGTTACTTGTAGTTGAGTTATATATATATTATACTTGTGGACGAGCGGTTATTATACTGGAGTAGCTTTGTAAGTGGATAATCTTCTTTCCCATTTGTCATGTAGTGACAGGAGAGGTAAAGAATAGTATGGGACTATTTTCATTTGTCTTGGAAATATTAACAAGTCTCTCACACAGAGCGGAGTATAAAGTACAGTCCCGCTAGCTATCTCTCTGTCTCGCTCTCTCTGTCTTTCAAGTTGCCAAGCCCTTCTCCCTCTGACCTGCCTCTTCTATCGCCTGTCTCCTTCTGAGCTCTCTTTCCTAAATTCTGGTGAAACAGGAGACGTATCACGTGTGTTCCTTGTGGATGGAAAGTTTAAGAAGCCTGTGTGTGAGTATGTGTGTATGTGTGTGTATGGTCACTAGGGCTTTGTTCACGGTTGGACTGCTGACAACTAACTGCATCATCTCCTTACTGGCCACTGTCGTCAGCTTTCCTCAGTGTAATTTGCAAGCTCATTTCCCATTCCCAGGCTCGCATAGAGCTGTCTATCTATCTATTTATCTATCTATCTATTATGATTTGTAATTATAATATGGAGTCCTGATACTAGAAAGCATGAGTTTAGAAACTGAGTTTTTTTTTTAAGTGTTTTTGTGGGCCGGAATGCTTGTGGATTATTGCAATGGCATTTAAAATTGTGTGTATGCCAGAATGTGTGTTCGTAAATGTGGGTATTAACCGAGATTTGGAGATACGAGTATGAGTTTGAGGGTGCGTATGTGGATGTGTTAATGAGGCGATGAATGCTTATGAGTGTGTTTGTATATGCAAGTGTGAGTTAGTGGATGCTTGTGGATGTCTGAAATTGTAAGTACACTCGATCAAAAAAATTATCATTGCAAACTTCTATCTATACATTATGAAACAGTGGACAAAATGTTTGTCAATATTTTCCAGCGACGTCTCAGCTGTATGTATGCTCCCTGTTTTTATAAATGAAGTATAAAGAACTTACTGTATTAAACAAAGGAAGCCAGTATCCATTCAAAAATATATGCATTAAGAAAAAACAAGAAAAAAAAAAACGCTGATTGCGAAGCCATCCACTACCAGAGTAAAGCTATTTTTTTAGTCGAGTGCACGTCTTTCTGGCTGAGCGTACAGCAGGTGTGGCTCTTACGTGTCGTGGTGAATGTTTGTTGATATATGCGGGGGACTGTGAGTACCGGTACATCCAGGAGTTTTTTTTTTTTTTTTAACGAGTATGTGGTAACTTATGCTACTTTAACTCGCCTTGCTATGGATCACTGAGCAGAGTAATATCGTCTGACAGTACCTGGATGAAAATAGTAAAAGTTTCCCTATTTCTACAGCCCTCCCAACTCATGTGTTAGTGGGAATGATGAGGACGAGGATGAGGACGAGGACGATGATGATGATGATGATGAAAGTTTAGAGAAATGATAAAAAGCGTAGACGGGAAACCAGAAGTGTAGGAGAAAAAATACTTCGTAAGAGGAAAGGAAGAGACATGGAACAAAAACTGGAAGAAAAGGAAAGGAAAAACAAAGGAATTGAGAGGGGACGTGGAAAACTTACGAAGGAAGAAGGAAGAAAGAAAGAAAAAGAAGGAAGGAAGGAAGGAAGGATGGATGGATGCAAGCTAGCAAGGAAGCAAGCAAGGAAGAAAGCAAGGAGGAAAGAAAGGATGGAAGGACGTAAGAATGAAAGGATGAAAAAAAGGAAGAAAGAGCAAGGAAGGAAGGAAAGAAGAGTCTGTCATGAAAGAGGGAAAGGAAGGAAGGAAGGAGGAAAGGAAGGAAGCAAGGAAGGAAGGAGGAAAGAAAGGAAAGACAAAAGAAGACGGTGGAGGAAAGCAGGGAAAGAAGGAAAGAAGGGTTTGACCAAAAAAAAACGGAGGGAAGGAAGGAAGGAAGGAAGGACGAAAGGAAGCACAAAGGGAGGAAGGAGGAAGAAACAAAGAGAAAGAAGGAAAGAAGGGTCTGACCATGAAAGAAAAGATGCGATGGAGGGAAAGAATGAATGAAGGAAGGAAGGAAGAGAAAGGAAAGGAAAGGGAATAATGGAAGAAGGAGGGAAGGAAGAGTCTGAAAAAGGAAGGAACAAGGGGAAGCAAGGCAGAAAAGGAAGGCTGGAAGGAGGGAAGGCACGAGGACGGAAGGCAGGAAGAGGGAAAGCAGATTGGAAGGAAGGAAGGAAGGAATGGACTGAGCTTGTAAGGAAGAAAGATGGAAAGAAAGAAAGGAGGGAAGGATGGCCGGAAGGAAGGAAGTATTGATGGGAGAGAGGAAGGTCTAAGCATAGAGCGAGAAAACAATAGGACGGAAGAATGACGAAACACAGACATGGACGGAAGGGAGAACCTAAGATGAAAGGGAGGTAACGGAGGGGAGAGGTGAAGGGAAACAAAGGTGTAAGCAAGGAGGCAAGACTTCAGAGAAATGGGAAGGAGTAATGGAAAGTAAAGAAGGAGGGCAAGATCGAAAGAGGAAGGAAACAGGGAGGGAAGAGGGAAGGGAAGGAGGTGATTAGGAGAGGACAGATTCAGGTAACAGATGGAGAGAACTTTGGTGAGGAGCCAGGGAGCTGTGGAGGGGCCAGGGAGGAGAGGAAGGAACGGAGGAAAGTGAGGAGGTAAAGGGAAAGAAGCGGTGGGAGATAAAGGGATGGCGGGAAGGAGAGGAGGGGTTGGTGAAAGGAATGAACGAATGAAGAAGGAAGGATGGAGGGAAAGAACGAGGGGAAGGAGGAAGGAGGGAAAAATGGAAAGAAGGAAGTAAGGATGGATGGATGGATGGATGGAGGAATGGATGGATGAACGGATGGATGGATGGATGGAAAGGAAGGAAGGATGGAAGTATTGATGGAAGGAAGGAAGGATGAGAGAGAGAGAGAGAGAGAGAGAGAGAGAGAGAGAGAAATGACGATGACGGCATGGAATGAGTGAAAAAAGGGGGACCAACGATCTGGATGTAAAGTGGAAGAGCAAAGGGAGAGAAAAGAAACACAGAAGAGAATGTAAACTAATGCACGCAGTAGTGGTAGTGGCGGCGGCGGCGGCGTGTGTGTGTGTGTGTGTGTGTGTGTGTGTGTGTGTGTGTGTGTGTGTGTGTGTGTGTGTGTGTGTATGCGTGCGTGCGTGCGTGCGTGTGTGTGTGTGTGTGTGTGTGTGTGTGTGTGTGTGTGTGTGTGTGTGTGTGTGTGTGTGTGTGTGTGTGTGTGTGTGTGTGTGTGTGTGTGTGTGTGTGTGTGTGTGTGTGTGTGTGTGTGTGTGTGTGTGTGTGTGTGTGTGTGTACAAGTTTCAGTGATGAAAGGCAGTAATCAACTCTCAGCCTGAGATTCATTTCATGGGAGGAGAGAGACAGAGCGAGAGAGAGAGAGAGAGAGAGAGAGAGAGAGACGGAAGGGGGAAGGAGGGGGGAGAGTGACAGCATTGCTCGACTGGATGAACTGAGCGGGTGAGAGAAGGTTAAATGAGAACTGAAGTTAGAGCAAAGGGGAGGGGGGTACGTGTGGGGGGGGTACGTGTGGGAAGGGGGGAATGTGAGGGGGAAGGGTGTGAGGGGGAAGGATATTGAGGCTGCGGGAGACGGTTTGGGAGAGAGGGGGAGATGTGTGATTATGGAAGGGGGAGAGGATGAGAGGGAAACCACACACCTCAGTGGGGTGTGGCCACCAAGGGTTCCACCCTGCCTTAACCGTGGCCTGGCAGAATGCCTACCATTGTGCGAAATTTCGTGTTCTGTTAAAATTTTTGGCCGTGTATTACTACTTTGGCAGACCCGCTAGGGCCACCCTCTCCCCTCCCCCCCACTGCCCGTGGGAGGTGGCCATCATGTTTATAACCTGGCGCGAGTTGATCTCTACCATTGTGCACAAATGTGTGTTCCTCAGTAAAAAAAAAAAAAAAAATGGCGGTGCCTAACGGTTTTGCCCCGTGGTGGGCGGCCCTCACGTATCGCACCCTGCCTGAAATCTGGCCCCGGGGAAGGTCTACTATACCTCATACCAATTAATTTGGCCAGGCATGTATGGCAACACTGTTCCCACCGAGATTCTGATTTGCTGGAGGTGTTTGTTCGATTTCGTTGTTGCTTAAACCGATACTCTCTTTATTATCAGCTATGATACTGAGTTTGTCGACAATACAATCGTCAAAAGCAAAAAGAAATCCGATATATACTTAACAACAATGAAATCTGCGTAGGAAGATAGAAATATGAGTCAACAAATTATTATAACAGTCCAAGTCAAGGTCAGCATTCGGACAATTCCTTTAAATCGCCGACACTCGATAAAATTACAGAAAATTAAGGAAACCTGTTTAATCTAAGCGCTGGTGTAACACATTTAAATTTTAAGTCCAGTCCGTACTATGATAATAGAGGAGATGTAATGAAATAGTTTCCTTTAGCCTACTTTGATTTTCGCAATTTTTTCAAACCTCCCTCCCCGCACAACTCGTCTTTTCATCAGAATTTTTAATTATTCAGAGTTGTGGCACGATTTAAGGGTGCGACTGATCTTAAAATTTAAATGTTACACCAACGCTTAGATTAAACAGGTTTCCTTAATTTTCTGTAATTTTATCGAGTGTCGGCGATTTAAAGGAATTGTTCGAATGCTGACCTTGACTTGGACTGTTATAATAATTTGTTGACTCATATTTCTATCTTCCTACGCAGATTTCATTGTTGTTAAGTATATAACGGATTTCTTATTGTTTTTGACGATTGTACTGTCGACAAACTCAGTATCACATCTGATAATAAAGAGAGTATCGGTTTAAGCAACAACGAAATCGAACAAACACCTCCAGCCAATCAGAATCTCGGTGGGAACAGTGTTGCCATACATGCCTGGCCAAATTAATTGGTATGAGGTATACCGTGTATAATTTCGTTTTCCCAACATTCCTCCCATAAGGTCTGGACCCAATTCTTCAAGAAAGTACAGTAACTTAGGGTGGGATGGAGTGACACAGATACGGACAAGCACTACATTTAGCTACCCTTGTGGGTGTTGGGGTGTTGCAAAAAATATCAGGCACTTAGCTCATGGGAATTCTAACGGTTGCACATACTCGTAAGGCACTGCCATCACTCCAACACAAACACTCAAATTACACCACCTGGCACCACTCAAGTGATCTGTCAATAATCACCCATAAAAGTATATTTGTGTTCGAGATGCGACATAAAACATACAACTATATATAATGGTGTGAAGGAGCTCCTTTTGTGAATTGGTTGCAGGTGAGAAAACGTGTGTGATGAGTGGAGAAGGGAGAATGGGAAAGGTTCAGATGGGTGGTGGTGGTAGTGCAGGTGTGGTACAGCCAGTGAAGATGTGTGTTGCAGAGCCTCTGGCATATAAGTGTGAAGGCAGAAATAAAAATAAATTAATAAAAGGAGAAAGTAAACAATTAATAAAGGTAAACTGAGGAAAAATAAGAGAAATAGAAAAAATGTGAGCTGATTATGAGGTGAGAAAAAAATAATAAGTGAAAATGTGGGGAAAAAAAAAAAAAGAGATGAATGAAAATATGAGAAGAGCGACAAAGGAGAGTAAAGTGGCGCTAAACGAGAGCGAGAGGAGAGGGAACACAGATGTATGGGAGAAAATGAAGGATGACTCTGTGTGTGTGTGTGTGTGTGTGTGTGTGTGTGTGTGTGTGTGTGTGTGTGTGTGTGTGTGTGTGTGTGTGTGTGTGTGTGTGTGTGTGTGTGTGTGTGTGTGTGTGTGTGTGTGTGTGTGTGTGTGTGTGTGTGTGTGTGTGTGTGTGTGTGTGTGTGTGAGAGAGGGGGGGGGCTGGGGGGTTGCATAAACGACTGACTGACAGACACGACACAGTAGTAAAGATAGTTAGCCACAGTGATGTGTAAGAATGATTGCATTGATCTCTCTCTCTCTCTCTCTCTCTCTCTCTCTCTCTCAACAACAGTACTGAACACCAATAAAAAACACAGCAACCTGCTACAGCCCCACAAAAGTAGGCTGAGACGCCAGAAAAATGGTTATAACCCCAGCACAACCCTGCAGTACCAAGAGGGACATCACTCACTCACACACACACACACACACACACACACACACACACACACACACACACACACACACACACACACACACACACACCAAGGTATAACAAATACAAAAGTACGTGAAACATCAGACACACGAATACGACTGATATAAAAGGTCAAACAACGGAAAGAAACCTGCACCATAAATACCACCTAGACAGAGAAAAGCAACCAAACAAATATGCAATGTAACCATGAACACGAAAGTACGAAAAACCACACCAAAACCGAAAAACGCTTTTTGAACATAAAAACACAAAGAAAAAAAATCACTCACACAAAACCACTCTTTAAATTAAAAACGCCAAAACATGATACAATACCGGGAGAAAAATGAGATTCACGCCTAGTAACCATAAATATAAAAAATCCAAAGTAGCATACATAAATGCAGCAAAGGAACATAACAAAATAAGAAAATCAAGACAAACGGCGGCAAACCAAACAACACAGTGGACATAAACACCCCCAGCCAATCATGTGTCCGATATAATAATTAACTTTTCACGAAGCTGGCCCGGGTGTGTGGCTGACTCATTAGTGTGTGTGTGTGTGTGTGTGTGTGTGAGAGAGAGAGAGAGAGAGAGAGAGAGGGGGGGTAGCATAAATAACTGATGGAGTAGTATACTGGTAGCCTATGTAACTAATGTGTGGCGAAAGACTGAGAGATGGCATAGGGTCTCTCTCTCTCTCTCTCTCTCTCTCTCTCTCTCTCTCTCTCTCTCTCCAAATAACAATTCTAAAAAACAATCAGGAAAACTCAATACAGCCCCAGAAATGCACGCCAAGACGCAAGGAAAAACGGAGAAACACTACCGTAGGGAGAACAACAACAAAAAACATTACCAAGAAAAGTATGACAAATGAAAACAGCAGAAAACATGTCAGTCACCGAAGTACAACATATACAAATGGAAGGGAAACACCAGGCACTGTAATACACCTGATATACAAGGCAAAACAACTGAAAAAAACTGCAATACTGAAGTACACCATAAAATACAAACATACATACATTGACACCAGATACTGTTAAACAAGGAAAGTACACCAAGACAAAAAATCAGTTTTCTACTAAAAAACTCAAAGGAAAACATTACGACTACAAAAACACTAGTTAAACACGCTAGAACATGATAAATGCAACAGAAAAACACCAAAACCTAAGATCCATGCTGAGTCACCAGGAAAAAAGGCTAAAACACTCGAAGCAGTATATTCTTACTTTTGAAGCACACTAAAACATCCTCATCTGTAAAACACACACACACACACACACACACACACACACACACACACACACACACACACACACACACGAAAACATGAATAAAGCGAGCACAAAACCCCATAACACAGTGGACATTAATATCTCCAACCAATCAAGCTTTCGGTATTAAAAATGTAACTTTTACTCATAATCCACACATGACCTGGCCCGGATGTGGCTTACTCATTAGTGTGTGTGTGTGTGTGTGTGTGTGTGTGTGTGTGTGTGTGTGTGTGTGTGTGTGTGTGTGTGTGTAATACAATTAAGTTCACGATACACACACACAACTTAATTTCAAATCATAACGCACAACGCAAATAGTAGCACGTGATCCATTCATAAAAACTTAATCAGTATTAAAAATATCAACGTAATCATCACAAATGTAATTTTTTATTCTAGTTACCGCCAGATGGTTTTACTCAGTGTGACACTCATTATGACGGTATTACAACCCATCTCCAGCCACCCATCCACTGCTGTGACTGTTTTCTTGTTACTGCCACATAATTTTGTTCTGGTTATGGGAGACCTCTCGCACTGAAAGGATAAATATAGTCTCTACCAATCCAATCAGTAAAATGACGATCTAGTTTTGGTTTTGCTGCCACCAGACTAATTTGTCTCCAGTCAGAGCAACTCCTGGCAGTGAAGGACTTATTTTATTACTGCTGCCAGCAGACTGTTTTGTTCAGTTTCACACACTCCATCACAACCACCACCACTGCCCTACCCGTACGATGACTATTTTTTCCCGCGATGATAAAATCTCCAGACTGAAAACCTGTCCTTTGCCAGGAAAAGTGCGGAGAAAGCCAAATTCTATATCATTTCATTTTAAGATACTTGGACACATTGCATTTACAACTGTATATCTTAGGCTGTGCGAAAGACATACTGAGGAATACAGTTCCGCAGCTGACGATCTAAATACATGACAGACATGATAGACTGAGACAACCGGTTAACTCCTGGATCGGACACATGGACACAACTGGTGGAGTGCGGAGCTAAACCGGTGGGGGAAAAGGGAGGCTAAATCATCGGAAAAGTAGTGACCACAAGTATTAGAAAGAGGTGCAACACTGCGGTGAAGAAAAAGAGACTGAAGGGAGTTAGGTAAGAGGAGAGATGACGACAGAAAAAGATCGTATTAGTAAAGCTGAGAGGGTGAGGGGCATATGGAAAACCCTCAGGTTTTTACAATAATTTCTCCAACACCTGACCGTGATATAATGCATCAGGCTTCTCCATAAGGTTGCTGACTGGTTTCTGTAATGTGGTATGAAGGATAATCAAAGCTAATGACCGCAGGCGCTACGTAAACGTCCGCCAAAAATTGTTTGCCTATTTTTTTAGTTTTAGTAAGACGGCCGATTTCTTTTTTTTTAATGCGAGGAAGAAGGAACCAAAGGCTGTGCCCACAAAACAGTTCCCTCCAAGAAAAAAAAAAAAACAATACAGAAGAGAGCCAAATTCAAGATCCATTCATTTCGAGATGTCTGGACACACTGCATTTGAAAGAATGGTGATCATAGGAAGTAGGAAATACAGAGGGAGACAGTTCCTGAGTTGACCTGCTGCATAAACGAAGGACTGGGAGTAACGGTTAGCTCTTGCATTAGAGAGTTGGACAGCAAAGGGATGGGAGTTTGCTGCTAGACGGGTGCTACGTGCCCGTCGTAGATGTGGAGGGATGCAAGCAGACAGTTCAGAGGAGCTGTGACCTCTGAAGTTGCGACAGAAAAGAGTTAAAGAGGCAACAGTACGGCGAAGAGACAGAGGTTGAAGGGAGCCAGTAAGAGGAGGGGAGTTGATGAGACGAATAGCCTTTGACTCCACCCTATTGAGAAGAGCTGTATGTGGGGAGCCTCCCCACACATGAGTTGTACTCTAAACAGGGGCGAATAAATTCCGTGTATGAAGTCAACAACTGTGCAGGGGTAAAGAAGGCACGGAGTCGGCTTAGCACACCTAATCTCTTGGAAGCAGATTTTACAAGAGATGCAATATGATCTTTCCAGCAGATTTTACAAGAGATGCACTATGATCTTTCCAAGGTAAGTCCCGTGTGAATGAAACCCCAAGCATGTTCAAGGATGATGCAGGATTGAGCTGGATATTATTAAACATTAGTGGGTACTCCTGTGGAAGATTAACGCCATCCTGTTTATACTCTGTTCACCTTAACTTGGTTCATTTTTTCCTCCTTTTGCAGCTTATTCCACGTAACTGAATAACAGAAAAACACTGCTCAACGTCCTTTCCACAGCACTTTTGCTATTAAATTTCAGCATTCAATATGGAGAGATGGCAATCTTACGCCAAGTTATAGTGAAACGGGTAACGTATAAGTAACGTATTGCGCTGCTGTATGTAATGTGCCCGACAACTTGATACAGTTGAGGTGAGACCCCTCATACCGAAGTGGTTAATTAATGTTCGCCATCTGCACATCAGTATAATCACAATAATTTCCCTACACAAAATAATTTCTGATGCACAGTTCACCTCCTTCCTCTATTAACTTCTTACCGAGCTTTTGAAACTCCTCCCCGCTGCACTGTTTTCAATATCAAGGCGTCCTTTCTACCTTACAAAATATTTTAGTTAACTGTTTTCCAAGGCTTAATAATATTCATAACTATTCTGAATCACATTACATCAACACTGTTTTACCGTAGACAGTTCGAACCTTACTCTACTCACACTGAGAAAAATAATCTTTATACTTTAACTCAGCCTATTTCACATGCCACTACCTGGTCCCTTCATAATACCGCTAACTAAATCAAGTTTCGTTCATTTCGTGCATCGGCCAAAGCCTTAATATATAAGTATTCCCAGTGAAGCACTGAAGAGGGACAGAACCAGGAAAATTAACATAGGCTTAAAGGTACACATGAGTTGGGAAACAGATGCAGTTTTGGTGTGGCTTTTAGAATAAATTGTTGATGAAAGACAAGTAAATCAGGAACACTGGGTTGCATACTTGTTTTAAAAACGCAGTTCGTCCGCAAAAATATTTCTATTTTTCCATCTCAAACAATATAATTTCCAGCAGTGTTAATCCGCCTACTCAATTATTCTGAAAGCATCCTAGGCCAAAGGAAAAAATTAAAGTTGAAAATGGCAAAATCAAGCAAATAAAAACTAATGCCCGAGGGTCTCTCTTCAGCTGAACTAACTTGTCTGGCAATATCCAGAACAAGAAAAAAAATCTGTGTACCGGCGTCAATTACAGTTTGAGAACACTACCTTGCAATCATTGAGGGAAAAAAAAAAAAAAAAAAAGGGAAATGAGAAAGTATACAATGCTAGTCTGCTTATGGATGGACAGTTTGGTTCAAACATAAGTGAGGAAATTTGCACGTCCACTCTACCTTTAACCCTTTTATTACGATAACTTCTGCAAACAATAAGAACAATATATAAAAAACATCACCGCAGTGCAGGAGTTAATACAGTAACACGTACACAATATCCACAGTGCAACAACAAGTTTATATATATATATATATATATATATATATATATATATATATATATATATATATATATATATATATATAAGAAAGAGGAAGGAGACGGAAAAGCGAAGTGAGAGACGAGAGAAGGAGGAAAGGGCTGGGAACACTTGCAGATGGAACCCATTTCGCTCCTTCTAAATACACACAGACACACACACTCTCATACGGACACACACGCACACGCTTCACCCGACTCCACTACCCATACACTCACAGGAACACACACACCTACTTCCGCACCAACTGAGACACTCACACGCACATACACATCCCACTGTTCCCATCTTAAATACACACACCTACACACACACACACACACACACACACACACAATGACAAATTTAGTGCTGATGTAAGTATATGAGAAATTTAGTGTTGATGTAAGTATATATGTTGCTTTTATTTATGTACACAAGAAAATACATACATGGGTTCTCACACACAAACAGTCGGAGGGAAATTAAATACAAAAGTTATCCACAAAAACCAACCAACAGACAGATACTGGGTGTACATCTCGATACAAATGTCTCACACACACACACACACACACACACAGTTATCTCGGTGAACAATACGTACCGTACATAATAATAAACATGCCCAATAAAAAACAGGAAATAAAATGAAAAAGCAAGGCAAACAGTTTAATATCAACTCAGGGACAAGCAAGCGCACAACAACCACACATTAACAATCAGCATCGTTAATAACAAACACATTTCCGGTTCCTGGTGCAGGCAAACAATAGACTGGTAATCAAGCACATCACACTACCTGAATATTTCACTGATCCCTTCGGTACCAGGACTTACATTATTTCGGCTAAGGCGCAACGAACTTTGTCTGTTTATGGAAGGTGTCTCAGTGTTTGGTGATGCTAGGAAATACAGTTGTGTCTATAGATCCCTCCAGTTAGCAAAGTTCTTCCTAACTGCAATAAAACCTTTCAACAGTGGTAAGAATAAAATACAAAAGACGTTCTCTGACAGAAGAGTTAACGCCTTTAGCCCGTTAATTGGCTTATGTACTGTGCCTCATTAGGGCTAACTCGTGACAAGTCCTTTTCTTCTTAAAGTGACCACCTCGTGTTGAATTAGTAGTTCATTACTAAACATGTCAGAAAGTAATTCCAGAAAGAATGAGATTTCCAGAACTCCATTAGACATAATCTCTTTCCAGTACCTATGATTCCTAAATCTTTATAAAGCCGGCCTCCCTACATATTTATACAGTGTGTGCCGGGAGGAAGGGGCAGAACTTTGGGAAATGATAGATGAGGGAATTATAAGCAAAAAATGTTACATCAACATGAGTCTAAATTTCAACTGTTACCGACCTACAGTTACTAACGACCTCATGGACGAATTAAAAGGGACACCATTCTCGCCCATAAGGTCATTAGTAACTGTAGCTCCGCAGCGGTTGAGATTTGGACACATGCTCATATAAAATTTTTTGCTTAGAATTTCCTTATCCATCATTTCCCAAAGTTATATATATATATATATATATATATATATATATATATATATATATATATATATATATATATATATATATATATATCAGACTCCTTAAATACACACAACCACCCACCAAATTCCTTAAAATATTTAACAATCAAGGATGTTGACAACTTCCAATCAGACTCCTTATGGATACCCTTCCAATAAACTCCTGAAAAGAAAAAAATCTCAAGGCAACAAACTCCTTGAAGAAGCACAAACTCCCTGAGAATACACACAGCCTCCCACGGGACTGCTTCAGGCTACAGATATCCTGCCCCTCCCCTCACCCTGCTGCAGCCACGGCCTGGGGCCTGGTGGAGAGATTAGCGGTGCCAGACGAGCCACGGATTACACCAACATCAACTCACACACTGCCGTATGTTCCAGGTAGACTTCTAGGAATCCAGTTTTAGGATTCCAGTAGCAGTGCTAGGATTCCAATACCACATCCTGAATTCCTGTACTACCTTCAGGAGTCTAATACTAGTTTCACGATCCCAGTACTATGTGTACAGTAGTTCAAGGATTCCAGTACAATGTCAGGGTTCTTTCCTATGTCCATTTTTACATGACTTACAAGTTGTCATCTCTCCAACTCGAATGCTGAGCTGTAACACGACACTAACACTAGAATTTGGTGCTGGTTACGAAGAGGTGCTATGGCATGGGTATGGAGTTGCAGTATTGTTATATTCTGCTACCGAACTACAAAAAAAAAAAAAAAAAGGGACGAAAATCTGGGCCAAGTTAAAATGGACGGAGTACATTGCTAGTTCGCTTTTCCAGTACCAGTTTCAGGATTCCAGGATACTGGTGCCGATGAACTGCTCCGGGACCAGCTCTGGGATTCCAGGACTATGTTCATCTTAGGAGGTCTCCTTGTAAGAATGTGGTTAAATCCGTACGTCCGTCTTCCAAGGATTCCAGTTCCACCTTGATACCGATGCAAGGTCCATGATCCAGGTACCAGCGTCATACTCTAATACAATGCCCCTCCACTACAATGAAGCTGCAGAATCAGCTCAATATTTAACTACACATTCCAGGACTGTGATGACAGCAGGTGTGAATCACTACGTCATAAGCTGCCACCAGAGACAAAGGCTAATCACCAACCATTATATGTACTGACCTACTGCAGCCTCGTTTAGGGCACTGCAGCCCACTGAAGTTCATATAAAATGGACTGTTCCAAGATATTAGTATCAGCTCAACCTTTTTAACCCTTTACTTGCCACTGATGCATTTGACTACTCTATAAACGATAACACCAGACGATTTTATTCAGCTGAGAAATGTTAATAATCAAGGGCTACAAAACAATCTTCAGTAAGCCAATTGCTGCCGTTAGTACGCCCAGGTTAATATATTTTGGCAAACACCAGACAATTTTATCCAATCAGAAAAAAAACACTGCAGTTAAATGATAATAATTACAGTACTCCAGTACACACTCCAGTACAACAGTAGCAATCCAGTACCAGAGAAATATTGCCACGTTAACTCCAAATTCTGTATTATCACTTCAGGATTTCGTCATCATTCCGATATTCACCAATACAGTCCCCGGTCTCTCTGTCCCTTTATATCCCCAGTGAGAGTTCAAGGATTCTCTACTTTGTCCTCTTTAACTTGGCCTAAATTTACAAATTCTCCATTTTGAATACTGAACTGTAACAAGAATTAATAACTTGCATCTGGTGGTCAGAGAGAACAGCCACCATCCACTCACTCGATGTACTGTTGCCTTCAGGGACTATACACTGAGTACCAAGCCAAATGGTTCACTGTAACCCAGGACGCCATTTACTTCGTTGGGTGGTAACCATATAATCAAATGATGTCTGATGGCCAAATAAGTTCAGGTGCTCCAACCGGATGGGACCCGTAAGGGTTTACATCCGAGGCATGGTTAAGGTTTACTGCTAATAAAATGTGACTCAGAGAAGAACGAGGCTGGTTACCCTCCCTTTATATGTATGGACTGAGTAGCGTTGCCCAGGGTAACTACGTTTTGGATGAAGCAAAAGTAATGCTAAATAGAAAGACAAAAAGGATAGATAAACAGATCGATCGATCAATAGATAGATAGATAGATAGACAGTTAGACAGACAGACAGACTGATAAACAGACAGAATCTGGTGGTCTAAAAGTCTTGGTCATTCCAGAGAGAGTTATTCAACTCAAGAATGATCTCTCATATTAAAGATGTTAAAAAGGGTTATACTTATCTTTCAAAGTGAAAAATTTTCTCCTAAGGTGAATCAAATCATGAAGATGATGATAAAATGTAAGGGACGCCACCGGACTCAAGGGGTTACCCTAATTTTAAATACGATGCTACTCAAAAAGACGTGCAGTGGAAAGTATGGAGAGCCGTAGAAATGTCTTATTCTGCCACTGAGACACGGAAAATTAGCTGCAAAAATGACGAAAATTCCCGCCAAATTAAGATGGATGAACTATATTGTCATTCCAAAATCCAGTACACATTTAAAGGACTGGGTTAGGTTTTCAGGCTTTTTTTGGTAATGAAGGTTTTATCTAATCTCTCAAGCACGAACAGTCTGTCCTAAGCTGAACACAATCGTCCTAACCATGCAGTAATATAAATGACAATTACTTCAACTGAAAGGGTTCATTCCAAATATTCCATTATTTCAACCTAATTACATCCTAAATTCTCAACTCCAGTAATACAATGACATTACGGTAATAATCTTATACCTGCTACTACCACACAATTTTAAAATCTTAATGTAAAGGTATAGTAGTGAAGGGGTGAACTAAGGCTGTCTAACCCCTCCATCTCAAAAGGTTTCTCCAAGGCTGCACAAAATCGTCTCAGGGTGGACAGAATAAGAACTACGTCATCGGGTTGAAGGGTAAATTATATCAAATATTCCCGATATGGCTGATAACGATGCCCCGGGAGGACAAAGTGGTATTCCAGAATCCCCATCATTTTCCACATTTCCGACTCCCGCCTGTGATTCCAGTACCATTCCAGGATTCCTACCCGACTGGAATTTAGCAAGGCCAGTCTGCTAAATTATTTGTTTCTGATGCAAGCACGCCTGGTCCCCCGACACCGATTTTCCAGCACAAGAGCTTAAAGGTACGGGATGGTGTTTATATTTAATTATTTTCTTGTTTGTACTGAACCAGGATGAGTATTTTTGATGGTGGTGAGATGAGTGGAAAAAGGCGGAGGGATATGCCTGGAAAATCTGCACACTGGAGAGTGGACACCAATGAAAGGATACCTGATGAGTGAATAGAATTAGTACTAGCTGGAAAGATGTCGATCAGATGGTTTTTTGTATATCTGTTTATAACCACACGCCTTAATTACGGAAAGGGTAGCCGTAAATAAACCGCCTCCATGTCACCCTGTCTTCCGTCACCAGGTTACCCTCACTCCAACTCACACACCTTCTCATATACATATACCTTTCCACTCCATCCCTCCACCTCATCCTCGGTCTCCCTCCCTTCCAGCTCACTAACATACACTCTCCTGGTCAGTTTCTTTCTCAAGATACTTATAATACTTTCTAACACATCCACAGCAACACCTAAATGTTAATTTTTTTGTCAAAAGAAAAGAAAGCACAGCAGAGTTTGCACAATTTGTTGTCCTGACAAATTAAAAATGAGAGAGAGAGAGAGAGAGAGAGAGAGAGAGAGAGAGAGAGAGATTCAAACATTATACGGTAAAGCTCTACACGTACTGTAGACAAGTTTACAAACACATGAATCCAGCATTGTTTTCGCACCGCCTGAACTCCACAGGTACAAATTTTGTGACAGTGACGGATGGGTGATTTTCACACGTTTTCTGAAGCTAAGCCTTCCAGGGAGCTGCCACACACGTGGCCGGAGAAAAAGAGGCACAACAACTTTCCTGAACTTACTTTCGAGAATGTATGTTTTGTGGGTATTTTTTTTCGGATTTTTTAATATTTTGTTATGAAAGCATAAATGTCCCGAGGAGCCAATTATCCAAGTAGGGATTTTGCATCTCCATTTCCTTCAAGGAACACTTTTCTCTCTCTCTTGTTCCCTTCCAAGGCGAGAATTACTCAAGTTTTTTCCCCCAGTAATTTCCGAGGATAAGTTTTCCAGTGAGAAATTTGCCGGGGAGTAATTTTCCAGAGGTCATCTTGGGCCTTGCTCACGCCAGCCAGGTCTTGGCTCACAGCCCCCTGCCACTCCCCCTCCCCCCTACCTCCTGACACTCCCCCTGTCCCTGGCCAGCCCCCTAGCCACTCTCCTATCCCTTTCACTTTACTAAACCTGTCACTTGCCTATCCGTTTCTCTCCTATCCCTGTCATTCTCGCATCCCTGACTCCCTGTCACTCTCATACTGCTCTTCCTTTCTTCTCACACCCCTTTCCGTCACTATCCTCTTTCTCTCCAATTCCGTTACTTTCCTGTTCCTATCCTATTCACTTTCTTACCCTCTCATTTCCTATCCACGTCCACAAAAATCAATCCCTACAACTCTTACTGCCCTCTGGCTCATTCTCATAACCCATTCAGCCAGAGGACGAAGCTGCATATTGTATTCTTGGTAACTACAGACGATTTTATTCAACCTTCGGAAGGGTTCTGGCGGTGAAATGGTTAATCAAGGCTGGATATAACTCAACTAGCTGGAAAAGTCACTTCTAAGCTGAGTACATGGACAACACGTCACCGAACTGAAGAGGTCAAAGCCTAATATTTGCCAACCTTCCCAACATCCCTTCATTCCCTCCCCCCCTCCTCTCTCTCTCTCTCTCTTCTTTTTATCTCCATTAAAGACCTACCTCTTTCTTCCGGCAGGATATTTCCCTTATGTACGGTTCAGCACCACTGCCCTCTGCCAGGCAGCCCTTGTGGGATAAGTTAACGCTAGGCTAGATTACCTTACATCAAGCAATTTTGCCTGGGAAACACTTTGAACAAATTTCCGAGAAAAACCTATGGTTAGTTTTGAAAGGACGGGGCGAGCGTCGTTCCTGGCAGACATTCCCGGTGGTGGTGCTGAACTGTAATACAGAAGAGAAATATTCCTCCCAGCCACTTACCGGTATCACTACGACCTCCACCTCCTACACACACACACACACACACACACACACACGTACGTCCCCTATCCCACTCCATCACAGTCTACACCACGCCCACACATTCACACGCAACTTCTTCATCCACACGTACGCACAGACGCATGCACACAACAAGGTTACACACACACACACACACACACACACACACACACACACACACACACACACACACACACATGGACGTGCGCGGGCAAGTATGCATGTAAGTATTGGTAACAGAACGTTAAAAGATAGAAATTCTCCCTCTCTCTCTCGTTGCCATCCTCTACCCCAAACCCTGTCATCTCCCTCCCCCTCCCCCACTCATATTCTCCCTTCCCCTTCCCCACTCATACTCTCCCTCCCTCTGTCCCTTCCTCCTTCCACCCTTTCTTCCTTCTGAACTTCCATTCACCCTTCCTCCATCTCTCCCTTCCTCTCTCCATTTCATCCTCGTTCCTATCCCTCCCCACATTTGCTCTTCTTCCCCTTCTTCGTTTCCACCCACCTTCCCTCCCACTCTTTCTCATTTCCTTCTTGTTTCTTTTCCACTTGCTACCTTCGTATGCACCCTCCCACCTTCCCTCCCTACCTCCCAGCCACCACCCTTTATAGCCTTCCTCCTTCCCTCCCTATCTCCCTCCATCATTTCTACACTCCCTCCCTACCTCCCTTTTTTCGTTTTCATATGACCTCCTTCTATCATTTCCACCCTCCCTACTTCCTCCCTCCATCAATTCCACCCTCCCTACTTCCTCCCTCCATCATTTCCACCCTCCTTACTTCCTCCCTCCCTCACATCCATCCTCCATACTTCCTTCCTCTATCATATCCACCCTCCATACACTCTCCCTCCCTCCCTCATTTCCACCCTCTCTACTTTCTACCTCCATCATTTCCACCCTCTCTACTTTCTCCCTCCATCATTTCCACCCTCTCTACTTTCTTCCTCCATCATTTCCACCCTCTCTACTTTCTTCCTCCATCATTTCCACCCTCCCTCCTCCCCATCGTTTCAACCTTCCCTCCTTTCTCTCTCATTTTACCCCTCCCTCCTTCCCTCCCTCCATCATCTTCCCTCCATCATTTCAACCTTCCCTCCTTTCCTTTCTCCCTCATTTCAACCCTTCCTCCATCATTTCCTCCATCCCTTCTTCCCTCCATCATTCCCAACTTCCTTCCCTCCCTCCCTCATTTCCTCATATCCACCCTCCCTCCTTCCCTAAACGTCAACAAGAAACAGCTGTATTTCGCCCAGATGATGCGCTTCACAGGGAGGCAGGGAGGGAGGGAGAGAAATAGGGAGGGAAGGGGGAAGGAAAGGAGTATGATGGGGGAGGGGTAAAGGAAGAGTGGGAGTTCACAAGGAAGGGAGGGAAAGAGGGAGGAAATAAGGACGGAGGGGATGAGCAATAGCGGAAGGACGGAAGGGAGGATGGAGGAGAAATGACGAGGGAAGGAAGGGAGAAGGGGTAGACGAGCTGGGAAATGGGGAGCTGGGAGAGGGAGAAAAGACAAGGGCGGGCGAAGGGAGGGGATGATGAATAGAAGGATAGGGAAGATGAGGAAGGTGAAGGGAAAAAAGAGGGAGAGAGAAAAAAATGACGGAAAGGGAGGCAACGGAGAGGAGGGTAGGAGAAAATGGGAAAGTGAGTGGGAAGAAGGAAAGAGTGAAGGAAGGGAAAGGTGGTGGGAGGGGTTAGGAGAAGGAAGAGAAAGGAAGGGGAGACGAAGGAGAGACAAGAAAAGGCAAGAGGAGTGAAGAGGAATGACGGGATGAGTTCAAAGGAGTACAAAGAAGAGGACAGGTTAGAAGACGGGATGGGAGAGGAAGAGAGACCGGATGAGAAAGGAGAGGAGAGGAAGGATAAGGAAGGGAGGGAGGGAGAGGAGTTTTCTTTTTTCTCAGCTCTTCCCCTTCACTCTCCAACCCCCCTCCCCCTCTTCCACCCTCTCCGCTTCCTTACCTACACCCTTCCTCCTCCTCACCCTTCCCTCCCACTCCACTCTCTCCCCTATATACCCCCCTTATATCTCCCCCTTGAATTTCCCATCGCCCTTTCTCCTTTTTCTTCATAAGTCTACCCCCTCCCTCTTCTTCTACCCCATTCTTCTTCCTTCGCCCACCCCTCTCCCTTCCCTCCCTCCTCACTCACCCCTTCCTCTCTGCCTCTCCGTCCGTACATTTTCCCTCACTCTCTCCCCTCCTTAACGCCTCACGCCTCCCATACGGACTTCTGGGTTAGGCAGATACTGTCTTAAGGGGCAGAGTTTATAGCATCTGTTTCCCCTCTCTCCCTTCCTTTACCCATACAAAATTTTTCATCCTTTGCTCTCCCCTGTCAGTCGTTCCTCCTTCCTTGTGAGTCTCCATTTAGTCTTTTTTTTTTTTTTCTGCCTCCTTCCCTCCACTTCTCCATTCCTTTGGCTACTGCCTTGAATCACATCTTCAATATTTCTCTTCACTTTCTCTTCTTTCACCATCCCCCGAACCTTTCTTTCCTTCGTCGCACCTCATTACTCATGTCTTCCTCTCACTGCCTACAGCTTCTATACATTCAGTTTTCATCCCGCCCTCTACATTTCCTCAATTACTTTTTTCCTCCCTCCCTAGCCGTTCCTCCAGTCTGACATTCCTGCTTCTCTTCTTTAACCTTTCCGTTTTCTTTCCACCTCTCCTTTCCACTGACTCTCCTACTTTTTAAAATTCATTCCTTCCCTTTTTCCATACAATCACTTATCCCTCCCTTCCCCTCTCTCTCTCTCTTTCTCTCTCTGCCAACCAACCAATATTACACTCACATCAGGGCCAATTTGCCAAAGCTATCGTTCAGCATGTTGAATAATACATATCACTGAGACAACCCAGCATTTCTTTTTCCATCAGGGTGCCAGCGTTATACATATTAATAAATGTGTAATGGCTAAAAGATTTTTGGTGCAGGGTTATGTATAATGCATGTCTGCATAATACGGTATACTGTATGTTCTTCTTTGATGTTGCTAACATGCTGGAGTCGGTCAATGTAGCCCATTCGTTTGTAATTTTTCTTGCTCATCGTGTGACACACACACACAATATATATATATATATATATATATATATATATATATATATATATATATATATATATATATATATATTGTGTATTGTTCCTGATGGACACTTTATTTTAGAATGAAGCGTGTTTTGTTCCTGATGTACATTATATTTTATATATATATATATATATATATATATATATATATATATATATATATATATATATATATATATATATATGTGTGTGTGTGTGTGTGTGTGTGTGTGTATAGAAGCCTCTGTGGTACAGTGGTAAAGTGTGCGTTTTCGTACACTGAAGAACGAGGGTTCGCGCCCCGCCAGGGTAATAAACTTTGGGAGCGTTCTCCTGGCCACGTACTGCATTGGCGGACACAAGGGGTGCTGTGGATGAACCAGTGTCGCATACTGTAAAGTATGCTTGCACCCAGTCGGCTTGCGCAGGCCGATTATACTTGGTTCACAGACTACACACACATCCAAAGCCACTCCAACACAACAATTACACTTACAAGCACTTCTCACCCTACATACAATCTCTACCAGACAGCCTAAGCCACTTGGTAGAGATACATTGGCTGTATCGTCCCCACTTCGGTAGGGATAGGCCGGTCCTGCAGTGGACACTCAAACGGCTGATGAAATGAGATGAGAGATATATAGGCCTATACGTCCAACTTTCTATTAAGTAGCCAGCCACCAAAATAATAATGTTACCCATACATTCCACAAAGCTGGCCCAAAGGCAAGTTATTTCTCATAACTCATATTGTCTGGTAACTAAGTGATTAAAGTTCGAATCTGATGCAATATTACATTACTGCTTTGATGACAAAAAATACGGTTAATGACTACTGGTTCAGGATACTTAATAGGGATATTTCAAAACTCTTCAGCCTGCACTTTAGAAAGCAAAACACAACTACGGTCAGGATACTTTTCTTGCTGAATCCAACAGTGAGGTACAAAAGTTCGCCAACTATTCCACTCCGACTACTTCACACACAGGCCACGGCTGTCACTTTCCTCCTTGATGCATCATGAGAAGTCATCTATGGGCAGAGGAGCATACCAAGCTTAGTTCAGGTCATGAATATTAATTAGCAGAGGAAACTGACAACTAGATAAACATTAAACATCAGAAGTAAACTAACAGTCATAACAGGCCTTGGTGAAATATCACACAAACTCGTAACCCTGGATGTACCTCCCCGTCCCTATACTTCCCTGATCCACGCCATACAAACACCACCGCTTATACCACAGCACAAGATTCGTAGCTGATATCCCTGGTATATAACAGAAGAGACTGTGGTTCTTACCGCACCTAAAGAGAGAGAGAGAGAGAGAGAGAGAGAGAGAGAGAGAGAGAGACACACACACACACACACACACAAGGATGCTGACACGGTGTTTCTATGTATGTACAGTCGCGTAAGCACATCCATCAGCCTAGCGGTAATGAACACCAGGCCTTAGAACAGACGCTATGGGCGAGTGTGGGAGCAGTGTGTGGGTAGTCAGGGACGAGTGAGGGGCGAGGTGACGTCGATCCCTGGATTTACTAGACGGAAACTCCAAAGGGGTGGAGTTTAAGCGATGTGCCACTCAACGACCATCCTGTTAAAGTGTTATTGCTGTGAGAATATTACGCCCGTGAGGGGACTGGTGCTGTGTACTTCACCCCCTACCCACACACTGGTACCATAAGACGAAAATTGGACCCGCCACAAGTGAGTTGCCCTTGCTTACTTGAAGAATGCTTATTAATCTTCACATGGTTGATGTCACGATATAACCCAGTTATAAATGTAGGAAAGTAAGGACGAGAATGAAAGCGATATACGTATACGAAGTAAACGCTGGTAAATTATGTGTGTGACCATGTGTTATAACAATTGCGAGTGATACCGTTATAGCTTACTGAGAGAATAAAATTGCACTTCCAGGTATGACCGAATAAATAGTCGAGTCCAGCTGGGCGGGTTTCATTACCCCGTTTCCCCCTCCAAGAGTGCAGGAGATTACAGTGGTGTTAGTGTCCAAGTGGTGACGTGTGACGGCTGCTGGGGATCAACCTACTGTTGGTGTGTGGTATTGTAGGTTACTTGAATTACTCAACATCGTAAACAGGCTTCCTTGGCTACGTTACATAAGAATAGGATAAAAATAAAACTACAACACACACACACACACACACACACACACACACCTGTGCGGGGTGCGGGTTGTGTCTATGGGTTCTCTCCTGTACGGGTGGTGTGTTACTGATCAAGGTGGTGGTATATGGGAGGGAGAATGACCATAAGGGAGGGGACGACTGCGAAGGCGGTGGGAATATGTGGTGATGGGGGAGAGGAAGAGGGGGAGAACGGGGGAGTGAAAGGGGAGGAAGAGAGGGAAAGAAAGTGGAGAAAATTAAGAGAGATGGAGAGGAAATACGAGGGAAGAGGAAGGGAGATATAGAGTGAGAGGGAGTATAGGCTATGGATAATGGAGAAGAAGATAAGGGAAAGGCAGAAGGGAATAACGGGAGAAAAGAATAAAGGGGAATGCAGAGGAGGAAGAAAGTGGGACCGAGGGAAACTGCATAAAGATATCGGGATAAGAAAACCGCTGGACCTAGAGAGGAAAATGGGATGTAAGACGTGAGAATGGTGGGGGAAAGATAAACGAAGAAAGATGGGGAAAACATAAGGAAAAGAGGGAAAAAGAAATGAGAATAAAAAGTGGGGGAGTACAAGAATGGTAAAAAAAGACGACGACGACGACGATGATGATTATGATGATGATGAGGATGAGGTTAAGAAGGAGGAGGGGGAGGAGGAGGAGGAAAGAAAAAAGTAAGGAAGGTAAGATGCAAGAGCAATACATCCGTGGGAGGAGGGGAATAATAAACATTGAGGGGTAAAATAAATGACATGGGGGGAAGCCGTCAATGAGAGAGACGGTGTGGGGGTGGGGATGTGATGGGGATGGGGGAGAAAGGACGGGAGAGAAATAGGGAAAATGAGGCAGATAGGGTGAGAAGAGTGAAAAGTGGGGCAGGAAGTGGACTGAGACAGGGCAGGAGGAAGAGTTACGGATACAAAGACCATACAGACCTCATGGTCCAAATGAGGTCCTGTCGTACTTCCGTCAACTAAAGTAAAAAATGTGATATGACAACAAGCAGGCTCTTCTCCACCCTCCAGGCTTTCGACAGTGAGAAAGAACTGTAGAAAAAAGCAAAAACATATTGCGGGGCAAAAATACCCATGTATAGGCGACATACACACATATACACCAGAATATGCACACATATACATGCATTAACACACACACACACACACACACACACACACACACACACACACACACACACACACACACACACCGAAATACGCATACAAATATGATGTGTATACTGTACACACATACACCTAACCTATACATCGATATCGCACACAACTGTTTTTTATACATCTTAAATACCCGGTATAAAGAATGGGATATACATGTCCTATTAGCTACAATATCTAAATCTTGTGTAGCTTGCTTTCACTATTCAATATAAAGTAGACAAACTTTGCTTTAAGAGATGGGGAGATAAGTATGGAGGTGGGACAGCGAGGGAGGGTGGAGGCAGACGGAGAGACTTGAGGTGGGAGAAAGGGAAGGAGACAGGGAGATAAGGCGAACAATGACACTACGGTGAGCAGAGGGAAGGAGAGAGAGAGAGAGGAGAGGAAACGGAAGGGAAGAGGGAGGAGAAAGTGAGAAAGGGGAGGAGAAAATAATGAAGAGGCACAGTGAGGGAGTCAAACAGGGAGGTGGAAAAAGAGGTAGAGTAGGGAGGGAAGGAGAAAGAGAGAGAGAGAGAGAGAGAGAGAGAGAGAGAGAGAATTATTAAATATAGAGGTAGGAATGATGGGGATACGGAGAGGGGGAGACAGAAAACCATAAAATAAAGATTGCTACCCCTCCAAATAAACCTCAGCCCCCTCCCCCAGACAATAACACAAGGGGGCCGCATCTCCCCTCCTCTACGGAATACTGTTGTTGTTTTACTGAGGGGGAAGGGAGGGCAGAACACAAACAAATAGTAAAAATCTTCATTATTCCTTACTGCTTCAGAATCAACATAGTTTTACAGCAGTGTTTCTTAAAGTGTGGTCCGCGGACCCCCAGGGGTCCGTGGAACGTTCCAAGGGGTTCGCAGGCTAATTTGAGTATAAGATAAATCTATCTATCTATCTATAGCCCGACGCCCTAATCCCGCAAAGGGTGGCCGCAGACAAAACGCCTCCAAATCACTGTCACCCACAATTTGACTACCTTCCCCCCAACTCACCCCCCCCTCCCTCATATACCTCTCAACTCCATCCCTCCACCTCATCCTCGGTCTACCCCTCCCTCTCCCTCCCTCCACCTCACCTACATACACCCTCTTAGTCAGTCTTTCATTCTCCATTCTCTCCACATGTCCAAACCACCTCAGTGTATTTCTCCTAATCTTCTCAACCACATCCACATCTACCCCACAACGTTCCTTCACTTCTTCATTCATCAACCTGTCCCTCCACGTCACTCCACATGCTCCTCTCAAGTAACTCATTTCCACTGCTCTCACTCTTGACTTGTTCCCCTCTTGCAAGGTCCACGCCTCGCTTCCATACGTCAGGGTAGGGATCACAATACCATCATGCAGTGACTTCTTAACTTCCATACTCACCTCCCTATTTCTCATCACTGCTTTCAGTGTACCAACAACCATCCTTCCCTGCTGTACCCTTTCACGTACTTCATCCCCCAAAGTTCCATCCTTACTCATCACACTACCCAAGTACTTGAATGCACTCACATTCTCCATATCCTCACCATCCAACCTCACTGCACACTCTGTGACTTCATTCCTCTCAAACACCATAACTTTACTTTTGTTTACATTAACTTTCAGCTTCCTCCTCCAGCACACTGTCCCAAATTCATTCACCAAACCTTGCAACTCCCATTCATCTTCACTCAACAATACTGTATCATCAGCAAACAGCAACATAGGAAGCTTCCAAATCTCACCCTCATTCATTAGGGCGAGCCCCACATCCACTGCCCTACCTTGCACCTCCTTTACAACCCCATCCATATATATATATTAAACAGCCATGGAGACATCACACACCCCTGTTTCAGTCCCACATTGAGATCAAAGAACTCACTCAGCTCACCATCCACTCGCACCGTAGCCCTAGCTCCCTCGTACATACTCTTCACAGCACTCAACAATTTCCCCTCCACTCCATATATTCTTAATACCTTCCATATCTTGCCTATCTATTCTGTCATAAGCTTCCTCCAAGTCCATGAAGGCAGCATACACTTTCCTTCCCTTCTCTAGATACTTCTCCACTAAACATCTTAGAACAAATATCTGATCTACACACCCTTTTCCCTTCCTAAATCCCCCTTGTTCTTCTCCAACTAGCTCCTCTGTCATATGCCTAACCCTATCAATGAGTATTCTACCATATATTTTACCAGTCACACTAAGAAGGCAAATACCCCTATGGTTACCACATACTTCTCTCTCCCCTTTTCCATTGTACAGAGGAACAATATTATACCTGATTTCCAGTCCTCTGGAACCCTTCCCTCTTCCCAAGCCAATCTACACAACTTCCATATCCACTCCACAACAATCTCAAGAGATAAAACATGTAATAAACTGTAAAATGAATAATGTTAAGACAGTTATGTGAAGTAAAATTTGAACAGTTATGTTCAAGTTAAGCCATTAATAAATAATTCAGTAACAATTTTAATATATTATAGCCTACAAACACCTGTAAACTCAAGAGGTAGGGTAGGAGGGAAATCTACTCATAATTAAGGGTCCGCCACATGATTAGTTTTAATAAAAGGGGTCCGCTGCACGAGGAAGTTTAAGAACCACTGATTTACAGTTTGCGGTGGTAATGAGAATGAACCTCGTGTGTACCATTTGTTTGTGTATTTGATCGCGTGACTATATGTATGTACGTATGTATGTATGTTGGCAGGTAGGTAGACAGGCAGGTTGGCTGGTTGGTTGGTTGGTAAATAGGTAGGTAGAAGGTTGGTAGACGGGTAGGTAGAAAGGTTGGTTGATTGGTTGGTTGGCTGGTTTGCTGGTAGGCAGGTAGATTTTGTGTGTGTGTGTGTGTGTGTGTGTGTGTGTGTGTGTGTGTGTGTGTGTGACAAACATGCTTGTGTGTCTGCATACGTGCATGTCAATTTGGAAAAGCAGTCAAGGTAAACGATGGTCCAAGGAACGAAGGAGGGAAAAAGTGATGATGACGGGAATTAACGGTATTGATAAAAACGGATAACTGAGCTAATGAAGAACGAGAATACAATGGAGAATAAAGAAGAGAAAGGCAGAAATTAGTGGGATTTACGTGCATCAAAATGCGGTATATAACAACCTGGAGAGAGAGAGAGAGAGAGAGAGAGAGAACCTTTCAGACGGTGGATGGTATTGACTGTAATTTAGCTTCATGGTTTAAAGGGAAGAACTGCGAGGTAGGGAGAGGAAGCATAAGAAATATATGTAGGGAAGGAGGGAGAGCCGGAGGAAGCGGAGACACGGAAGAAGGGAGAAGCAAGAGAGGGAGCGGGGGAAGGAACAGGAGGAAGAGGAGAGGGAGAGATAAAGGAGGAACTGCAGGGTGAGGGTGGCGGTAGGAGGGAGAAGAAAAACTGATTTGTGGGAAGAAGAAAGAAGGGGAAGAAAGGAAAAACATATAAATGAAACGAGGGTAGGAAGAACAGACGAAAGGAAGGAGAGTACAGAGAAAGCCGGAAAAAGTAGGAAGGATGAGGGGAACACCAATCGAGACATACAGGATGAAACAGAGAAAGGGGGAGGAAATAAGGGATAGAGATATAAATGGAGAGACGGAGAGAGAGAGGGAGACTATACACGGAAAAGGAAGAGAATGGATTGCAGGGAGGGGAAAAAGAAATAGTGACATATCGAGGAAGGTGAGAGATGTTTTAGAGAAGATGACAGAAAAGGAAGGAAGCGGAGAAGAAAAGGAAAGGATGGGGATACAATCTGAATTTAAAGCCAAGATGGAGAGAAAGCAGGAGGAGGAAGAAAATAAGGCACAAAAAGGCAGGAACACGGGAAAGGGAGAAAAAGGAAGCATGGTGGAGACAAAAGGTAGAAGGGAATGGTGAAATAGGAAGTGGGAAACAGAGAAAAAATCTAGTATCAATTCACGTAAGATGTCTGAACAAAGATGGTAGTGGTTTAAAACTAGGCCTTGCACCCTAGTTACTGCTTTAACTGCCCACATCCATAATGCATGTGCCTGATTAATTCTCATTCACTACAAAAGAGTCAACCACTTTAAAAAAAATAAAAAGCCAAAGAGGAAGCAACGCCATACAAACACAATCATTTTTTCCCCCAGTCGTAAGGATACTAGGGAGGCCATGAAGTCACGCACGCTGAGTGGCCCATAACACCACGCCGTCATCATTCTCAGATATTCAAGGATTCATTTATATCCTATATTTCAACAATCACTCAATACTCCCCAGACGTATTCTTCATCTAAAATACTTACATCAATTACGACAGGCATTCATTTAGAATTATTTTATGACTTGTCGAGTAATATGGAAATAAAATTTGGTATAGCCTAATCGCCGTTATCTTTAGTAACCGAGTCTTCCATTTTATTCTTCAACATATCAGTCAGACAGTCTGTTTTCCTCACACTTATCCGTACTTTATTCAAAAACCTATATTAATTAAGTCAAGGCATCACCTCAAGTTCCCTGGCAGATTTTTTGAGACAGGCTAAGGAGACATTTAAAGCATCATGTCGATTACATGGTTGAAACTCTTACCTTGCTTCACCGTGTCGATATTTTGGCTCTTCCGTCCCTCTTCCTATTTCCAGTCACTAAACCACACACCGATTTCACATTCCCGCCGCGTCCATCGCCGATAAAACGCCACAAAACACACCAAAACGCAATAAAACAGCCGAATTTACTCGCGCTACACCCACAACCGCAGATGAAAACCGACTGGGTCTGGATTCACACCTGCGTGGGCGGAGCTCCGTGAGTGACGTTGTAAGATTCGGCCAGTACACGGACCCACGTAAATTTGCTTAAATTATCGTTCATTTCTATCCTACCTCAGTCATTCAGTTCCTATGTTTTATTATTTCAAGTGATTATTATGGTACTTCTGGTTTGCTGAGGCACTTATTTATTAGGTTCTTTAAGCAAAATATAAATAAACAATAAAATATGCAATTCCTCATGGTCGTATATTGCTGCCTCCGAAACACATGCTTCCTCAAACTTTCACTCACCCCGTCAGCATCAACTGAGTGGGGTTCGTGTTAACCAGCCTGAAACACTGGAGCTCTTACAAGCCATGCGTGAGCGAGCATGTGGTAAAACACAGAGACCAACACACAATGGATGTTATGGGCTCGTCTATGAGATCACTGGGCATCTGTGGTGTTTGTGTTTGGTGGTGAAGGATGTGTGGAGGATGATGGTGTAGAAGTGATACACTGAAGCACCGTCACTGCTGCTGATCGTATGCTTACAGTGTGGTTCAGTAACATGTTTCGAAACTGATGAACTGCGTGCTTGGACACCACAGGACACGTGCACACTGAGTGATACTGTGGACGGGCACTCACGAAACTATACTGAATAATATATATATATATATATATATATATATATATATATATATATATATATATATATATATATATATATACACACACACACACACACACACACACACACACGATGGTATAGTAGTATCTTTTATGTTTAAGACGGCTTTATTCAGCTGAGAAGACTCTCTCTCTCTCAACTCTGATAAGCCAATAATGACCTGAACTTAACTGACCACACTGAAAACAAATGGCAAATTAACAAAGGAAAGCATTAAATCACCAACACAATAGCACTAGAGTTGAACGATAACACATCATCATAACCCCATATCCCGCTAGTAAATGAGATGGGTAGTACTAAATAATGCACAGTACAATATTTGGTATTTGCACGAGCTGAATAAAATCATGTGGCGTGGGCGGGGACAAGATATGGAAGACATCAAGGGATTACTGGAGACGGATTATTCCTTCCTCATGGTGAAAGGTTTACTCTGAACCTAACCCCTTCAGTCCAGTGACCTATTCATTAGTTTATTCTTACTAGTTTCAGACGATCTGTTCAGGTTTGCAAGACGGTTTCTACTGAATGGGTTAAAGACTGTATCTAACCCCTCCAGCTGAATAATCCTTAGCTAAATATAATCATCAGGAGATTGTGAGAATATGAGAAACCTATGTCATCGGGCACAAGAGATTTCAATCGTTTGTAGGCCGCAAGAGTCTCGGGAATCCTAAGATGAAGCTGACATAAAACCGACTTACTTGGTAAACCAACAAGCTAAACAAAATATTACACTACCCATAAAACAACAATGTACTAATGTGATAAAAATGCTCATACAAAGGAAATACTTGTGTGGGATTTCTCAGTACCACCAGAAAATATTAACCCTTCAGTCCCACTGCCTTCCTCTGTTTTGCTCTTGCTGCCGCCACACGATTTTATTCAGTTCATGCGAGGCTTTTGGCTGTGGAGGGGTTAGATACAGCCTTCGTTAACCCCTGCACAACAAGACATCTCCCTTCACTTGGATAACAATCGGTGCAAGGCAGTTGGAATGCACCAAGAAATCACACCGTTGGATTAAACGGGTGAATGCTGATATCACAGGACGTATTGTACTGTAGATCTTATGCTGACTACCACAGTACTACTTCATTCTGGTAAGGAGACATTTTTCCTACTTGACGAGTTAAACACTGCCTTTATTAATCCCTTCACTAGTAAAGGTTTTTGTAAGGTGAGTAAAACAGTGTGGGGGTATTAAGAATATATTACAAAAGACGTCATCATACCGAAGGATTTGGTGGAGATTAGATTTCAACTCTCCTCACCCTCGGTGAGTGTCTACCAACCTAAGTTGAAGTTACCTTAAAGTGGCTTCACACACACACACACACACACACTAACCATTTACACATGCAACCTCGTGCAGACACTTCTTGCAACCCTTTGTGCACGTCCACACGTGTGCTAGATTAAGTGCTGGCAACACGTAAAACAACACAATAACGAAAAAACTGCAAACATGCTGGGAACAGCAGCGTCCAGATCATGTTGGCAACACCGTGACGAAGTCTCAGCTGCCTCGTATGGACACATTTATCCCATCACCTCTGCTTCCAGTAGGTTTGAAGCTGCACTGAAACATGTTTGCATACATCTGTCCAAATACTGCTGCATACATGTATCTAAACATGTTGTCAACCGTGTTAACACATGTTCGAGCACACGTGCGGACGCGCACTTACACTCAGGATAATACGATGCACACACTACCATGCAACACTTTAACCGCTTACATAATTGCACATGGTGCTGGAGAGGGACGCCTTCATATGGGGCCTCATAGTAGATTTACGGGAGACTTTCCTATGTGTGGCAGTGTGTGTGGGATCCTGAAGCAGGTGTGCAGGAAACACATCACAGTGTGCTGAAAACTGCCACAGCTGTACCCACTCATCAGTCAAATCCTACCAAAAGTGTAATTTATAAGTATTCTGTCCTCCACTAAGCACTGTATACCTCCTCTGTAGTATGTTTTTGCTTTTTCTTGTAATTCTTGTTGATCTAGTGGGTTAAGGCGCCACAGCAGCCTGATGGGACCCACAAGGGTTTATATCCTAGGAGTGGTTGGAGTCACATAATACCACTCTGAGAAGTGAAAGGTCGTCACCCTCGCCCTAAATGTCGGAGTAAGTAGCCTAGCCCCGGGCCCCTTAACTCCTGATGGGGCGGAAAAATTAATGACGATGATGGATATTCTTGCTACTTTCAGACGATTTTATTCAGCTTGGGATAGATATTTGGAACTGAGGGGTTAGATAAGGCCTTCATTAACCTCTTACTTCTGTAGGTCTCTCTTATGCTTAATATAAACTGTTAGGAGACACAAGTAATATATAATAAGACATCGCATCTGAAGGACTGAAGCCTGTACATAATGGAAGACATATACTTTCAACTAAGCCTTTCACCTTCACAGGTTGTATTATATAAGTACGGGTACTCTATTCCATACTACAGTTTTCCCTTCCACCATCACACTTAATGGCCTCACTGAAGTGAGAGTGGAGAAGAATTTTAAGAAATGACAGAGAAAAGGTGACGGCAGTGGAGAGGAAGGAAAAGGAAAGGAGGGGGATGAATAACGATAGGAGAGGACCAGACGGGTAAAAGTGAAAGAGATGGAGTGAGAGATTCTGAAAGCCGGGTCAGAGAGAGAGAGAGAGAGAGAGGTAGCAATGGAGAAGGGAGTGTGTGAGGGTGGGAGAAAGGAACGAGAGCAAAACGGAGAAGAACGAAGGAGAACAAGAGAGGGATGAATGGAAGGAAGAAGGACGCAGGGAAGGGGAGCAGAGGCAGGAGAGAAGAAATGATGTGAAGGGAGAGGGAGAAGGAAAGAGACCAGGAGAAAAGAAAAAAATAGAAAGGACAAAAGGAAAGGAAAAACGAAAAAGAACGATAGAAAGAAGAAAGTAAAGAAAGAAAACAGGAGGACAGCTGGGAAGGAGGTGGCAAGGGGGAAAGGGAACGATGTTAAGATGACGAGAATGAAAAACAAAATTATGACAGACAGGCACAGAAAGACAGACAAACAAACAGACAGACCACGAACAGAGGTGTGGATGAAGGGAGGGAGAGGTTACTAAGATGGAAGGGATAAGGGATGGGGAAAAGATGAGAGGATGGGAGGAGTGAAATCCATTTGTATCTCCCTTCATACCCATCTCTCTCTCTCTCTCTCTCTCTCTCTCTCTCTCTCTCTCTCTCTCTCTCTCTCTCTCTCTCTCTCAACCTCTTTTAATCTCTTTTTTTTTTCATTTTCCTTCAACTTTCCTTTTCCCCTCTCCGTTTACATTATTTAAAATTTCCTGTTAGCTTTCCGTTCGTCCTCTCTTTTAGTTCTTTCTTCTTTATTCCTCTCTCTCTCTCTCTCTCTCTCTCTCTCTCTCTCTCTCTCCTGTCTTTCTTCTTCCTATATTTCTTATATTTTTTTTTTATTTTCCGAGTCCTTTTCTTTCTTTATATTCAATTTTTTCCTGCCTCCCCCTATCCTACTGTCACTCCTCCATTTCTCTTCCTCCGATCTCTTTCTCTCTTTGTACATTATGACCTATCCAGTCTCCTTTCTCTTCTTCCCTCCCTTCTTCCTGTTCTCCTCTTCCTACTTCCTTCTCCCCTTATACAGATACATCAACATGTCTCAAATTTCTCTCTTCTGCTTCCATCCCTCCTGTTCTTCTTTTCTCCCTCCTCCTCTTTTTCCTTTTTTACCTTCCTCCTCTCCTTGTATGTTTACACTTTCCCTCCTCTTCATAATTTCCTCCCTGACATTACCCATTTCACCAGCATGAAGTGTTTTTCTTTCTATTGCCACCCCAGATGATTTAATTTAGCCTAAGGCAGACTTATCAAACTGGATGGCTCTGCCTGTCTCTCTCTTCCTCAGTTCACTCTATCTCTCCCTTTTTCAAGTCCTTCCTTTTTCTTCCTCCCTGCCTTCAGTCCATCACTCCCTTCTCTCCACCCTTTCCTTTTCTCTTTTCCTCCCTGCCTCCTTCCCTCCTCTGGGTGATAAATGTTCCTCACGCCTCCCCTTATCCCTCCTCCTCTCCACAATCTTTCCTCCCATACCTGCAATTTTGTTCTTCTCTCTCCCTCTCCTTTCTCTACTTTTACCCCAATTTCTTCCACTTCAGTACGATGACGCCTTTTCTATTGTATGCTATTTACAGAGATTTATTTTTTATATCCTACGAGTATTCCACCCATGTATGCTCACTAACAAGCTTCACATCAAGAAGCTTGTGTACAGTACCGGTATATCAAAATATCAGACTCAGTCGTGGTACAACGCTGCAGGCAGCTGGTTATGGCTGGCAAATCCCAAGCCACAGATACAGCTATATTTATTCTAAGAACCGCTAGAATATCGCACAATACAGACATCTCTAGAAAATCGTTAGAAAAAGGTCAATAATCACTGAAATAACCGCAAAATCACTGTACGTCTAGAAAATGGGTAGATTTCTTCCGCTAAGTGTAAATAATTGTCTTTAATTGCAAGTAAATACATCTACAGCTAGCGAAAAAGAAAGAACGCTAAATCAGCAGTACTACTAGTCCAGTATTTTGGCAATACAGCTGGGCATTCACAATGACACACAAACTAAATCATCACCACTATACAGATTAATCTACTCAAAACCATGACGTGTTTTACATCCTGTCCATCCTACCTTCAGATGACTTTATTAATTTTAGGTAAGCGACCCTGAACTAAAAGAAAATGGACGATATATGTAACTCCCTCAGTTCGAAAAGTCCCGCTCCCTTTAAAAAAAAATCTGTAGGTAACAATGGTAACCTGGTAAAGTACGTGGTCGGACTGAAGACGTAGTGTTGTATTTGTTGATACTGGCGGCCAATGGTGCATTATTTAAGGCCTGAAGATGTAGTGTTGTGTGTGTTGGTACTGGCGGACACTGGTGCATTATTTAAGGCCTGAAGATGTAGTGTTGTGTGTGTTGGTACTGGCGGACACTGGTGCATTATTTAAGGCCTGAAGATGTAGTGTTGTGTGTGTTGGTACTGGCGGACACTGGTGCATTATTTAAGGTGGTTCATCTACAGTACACATGTGTTGGTGTGCCATCAGGAGCGTATTTTGGTGCCAACCTGCTGCACAACCCATGTATATGTGGCAAAAGACTGACGCAGCTAACTTATTGCCTTGTTAACACACACACACACACACACACACACACACACACACACACACACACACACACACACACACACACACGCACGCACACACACACACACACACACACACACACACACACACACACACACACAGATAGATGGATATCGGTAGATAGATAGATAGACAGATACACAGACAGACAGGCAGACAGATAGATAGTAGAAGACAGGTAACACGAGAGAGAGAGAGAGAGAGAGAGAGAGAAAGAGAGAGAGAGACTCATATCCACTACGCCAGAAGAGCAGGTAACAGGGACAGATATTGTGGCGAGTTATGGAGGTCTAGTGAGAGGCTGGAGAGACGGAGAGAAAGGAGGGAGAGAGAGAGAGAGAGAGAGAGAGAGAGAGAGAGAGAGAGAGAGAGAGAGAGAGAGAGAGAGAGAGAGATGGGGAGGGAGAGAACTACAGGAGAGAGACGTGGAGGAAGAGAACTATAAGAGAGAGAAAGGACAGGAGTGAGAGGAGGAATTAGTAATGATAAATAGGGGAGAAGGGAGGAACCGAAGGAGGGAAGAGGAAGGAAAAAATGAGATAAGTGCCTATGGAGGAAAGGAAAGAAGTATGAGAAGGCAGACGTCGTGAGGGTGGAGGGGAGGGAGAAATAGAAGAAGAGAAGGAAGAGGAACGGGACAGAGGGAGGGAAAGACAATGGAAGGAAGACTGAAGGACATGGAAGAGAAAAGAAATAATTTATGTGGTGGAAAGAAAAGAAGGAAGAGATGACTGGAGGGAGAGAGAGGAAAGAGGGGAAGGCGAGTGGGAAGCGGGACGATAAAGGGAGGACATGAAGTGCCAAGTATAGCTTACGGCCAATGAGTGGTGGGTCAGAGAGTGAGGGAGAAGAGGACGTGAGGGGGAAAGGGACGTGAGGGAAGGAGGGGAGGAGGGAGGGACGGGGGAGAGACGGGCAGTGGGGGATAAAAGGTGAGAGGGCACGGGAGGAGAGGAAAGAGGGGCACACTGGTGGGAAGGGAAAGGGAGGTTAAAGGTGTAGGAGGCGTGAGGGGAGAGTAATATGAATGGGAGAGTGGTGGGTGCTTGTGTGAAGCTTGGGGTGGGAAGAAGCAAAGATGGAAGGTGAGGGGAGGGTAGGGGAGGGTAGAAGGGAAGGTTAATGGGGTGTGGGAAGACGAGAGTGGATAACAGAGCGGAGGGGAGGGGAGGGAAGGGGAGGGGAGGGAAAGAGGAAAGGGGACGGAAGGGGAGGGAAGGAGTGAAGGAAAGATTTTAAGGGGAGGGGAGGGGAGAGGGAAACTGGGGGAGAAGGAAAGAAGGAAAAGGGGAGGGGAGGGGAGGGGAGGGGAGGGGAGGGGAGAGGGAAAGGGGCGGGGAAGGAGAAAGGGAAAGGGGAGATGAGCAAAAGAGAATGACGGGATGAACGCATGGTGAGAGGAGGGAAAGGAAGAGGGAGAAGAGGGAGAAGGAAAGGGGTGAAAGGAAACGAAAAGGGAGGGACATAAAAAAGAAGGCAGACGGGAAGGGCGAATGGAAAGATAGGAAAGAGTAGGAAAAAGGGAAAGGGAGGGGAGAAGAAGATCTGTTTGAATATGTGCAGTAGGGAAGGACGGGACGGGAGGGGTTGAGAGGATGAGATGAGGAAGAAGAGAAGAGGAGCGGCGAGGAGAAGACGGTGAGAAGAGGGAGGGGATGTAAGGAGAATGTGAGGGTAGAGGAGGGAAAAATGGGGGCGGACAGACGAAGAAGAGAACAAGAAGGGAAGGGAGAGGGAAAGACAAATGGAATGAAAGTGGGAGGATAGATACGGGGAAAAGGATTGGGAAGGGACGAAGTGGACGAAAAAGAGAGGACAGAGAAGGGACGGGAAGGGAAGGGAAAGGAAGGGAAGGGAAGGGAAGAGAAGAGAAGAGAAGAGAAGAGAAGAGAAGGCAAGGCAAGGCAAGGCAAGGAAAGACATGGGCTAAAAAGCTCTTTTTTTAGATGACTGTGATACGGCTCCTTGAGTACTGCAAGGCAGTAATGCAATGTAGCCGTAGTACCTAAACCCGTATTAAAATTACGTCTTAAGTATGGGTACTCTGTTCTGTGACTCATTTTTCCTGCCACCACCACCGTTAATAACCCCTCTAAAATGGAAAGGGAAGAGTGAGGTAAACAAAAAGAGAGAAGGGGTGACGGTGGAAGAGAGGAAAAAGGCGAGGGGGAGGGGGGAGAGAACAAAGGAGAGAGAAAAACGATACGAGCGGGTAGAATGGGTAAAAATGAAAGAGATAAAGTGACAGATTCTGAAAGCCGACTGACTCAGGTGAGATAAGCAAAGAAGGTTGGTAACAGAGAAGAGCAAAGGAAATGTCCAGCGTAAAGTAAGGAAGGGTGGAGAAAACAAATAAGAGAAGGAAAGAAATGAAGGAAAAGAAGAGAATGGAAGCAATGGAAAAGAAATGAAAAGAAGGGAGGGGAGAAAAAGGGAAAGCGAAGAAAAGACAGAAAATGAACACGGGGAGAGAGAGAGGAGAGGACAAGGAGAAAGGAGGGGAAAGAGGGAAAAGTAGGTTAGGGAAGGGAGGAAAGGGGAAAATGAGGGGAGGAGAAAAGAAAGGAAAATGGACAGGGGGGAAAGTGGGAAAGAAGGGTAAGGAAGGGGATGTGAAGAGGAATAAATATGAAAGCAAAATGAAGAGGAGGAGAGAAAGGAAGGGACGCTGAGAAAAACAGAGGAAAGGGGACGGATGGTAGGATTCGGGAGGGTTGACGACAAGAAAGGAAAAATAACAATAAACAAATGGGGGAATGAGGAAGAAGATAAAGGATGATTTAAGCTTGATAGAGAATAACACAAGGCAGATACAAATGGTAATACAAGAAGTAGCGGGGAATTTACAAATGAGGTGGGCGAACACAGTAGGTTAACTGACAAGTGAAGGTGAGATGCACAGGGTGGGCAGGTTAAGAAAACCAGTGATTGGTAAGTATTGAAGTGTGTGTGTGTGTGTGTGTGTGTGTGTGTGTGTGTGTGTGTGTGTGTGTGTGTGTGTGTGTGTGTGTGTGTGTGTGTGTGTGTGTGTGTGTGTGTGTGTGTGTGTGTGTGTGTGTGTGTGTGTGTGTGTGTGTGTGTGTGTGTGTGTGTGTGTGTGTGTGTGTGTGTGTGTGTGTGTGTGTGTGTGTGTGTGTGTGTGTGTGTGTGTGTGTGTGTGTGTGTGTGTGTGTGTGTGTGTGTGTGTGTGTGTGTGTGTGTGTGTGTGTGTGTGTGTGTGTGTGTGTGTGTGTGTGTGTGTGTGTGTGTGTGTGTGTGTGTGTGTGTGTGTGTGTGTGTGTGTGTGTGTGTGTGTGTGTGTGTGTGTGTGTGTGTAATACAATCTAGGTCAGTACAATACATGACCTCTGACCTACTGTACAAGCCTCATTCCTGACTTACATTCCCTCCAGGCTAAACGCACACACTAAACAATTTCATGAAAACTTGCCCAATCCTTTTTGTTGCTCAATTCCCTTCGCAAATTTGCTCCAGTTTTCTTGTGTAGCCAGAGGCGGGAACTTTTTGAGTCGTGCCTGTAGTTCCTGCTTTAATCTTTCCTCTGTTTTTCCACCACTGCCACTAGACGATTTTTTGTTTTTTTCAAAATCAAGGGGAGACCAATGGTATGTGTGTGTTGTAGCGGCTGGTTTGCACTGACCTAATACGGGCGTGCAGCTTTCCTATACATGTTCAAGCAGTGTTCTACGGGTGCTGACGGGTAATTGATCCGTAGGGTTGAGGAACACAACACTCTGTCACCGGAGAAGTACTGTAATCCGATTCCATCCACTGCTTCACGCACGGATATTGGTGTGTAAAGCATTTTGACTGTATGTCGAGAAGTGCATATAGAAATCTGTGTCGTTGGAGTGATTGTGTCAGTATGCGTGAGAATATGTATGTCGCTGGAGAATCTCAATAGGGTTGCCCCGGGTGGGACTCAAACCTGAGCGAAAGGACTAATACAAGCATGCACTATCAACCTGAGCACTGAGGCTAAAGCGTTCTCCACCAACCTAGACAGTAGGTCTATTTCCTTCTTGCTATCGCCGGGCTATGTCACGCACCTTGTGAGAGATCCTTCAGAGTAAGAGAGTCAAAAAGTCTCCAATAATCCATTTAGAGCGATGGTGTCCTTTATATTTTTGCTTTGGCTTCCGCCAGGAGATATTATTTAACGTCTGCATTTAATACACATTATATACATATACTATACGAATATACAATATTCAGTATCATGCACATCCCGCGTAACGAGAAGGTTTGGCAACTAACAACAGCGTTATTATAGTTAGGTATTTTATTTTGGCCTAAATCATTTGACTTTCCTCCTTTACAAGATAGCCCTGCATCAAAGAATTAACGAGTGAATTAAGTGTCATATTCTGCAACCTTTCTTTTTTATTACTGATAAATTATAAAGTATGTTCACGCCAACAGATATCTTCTTCAAATGTATATTATCATTTAATCGTAACACGTTCGTAACAATCCAAACTTTTCTTCTCTGCAAGAGTATAAGTTGTGTGTGGGGGGGGAGGGTATATTAATGCGAATATTAACAGATACTCCCCATGTTGAAAACTAAATAAATTATCAGTTTATAAGAATTCCGGATACGGAATGAAGGAATGTTAACTGGATAATATGGGAGAAACGATAGAAAGGTATGAAACAGAAAGGAGGAGAAGGGAAGGAAAATTGGAAGAAAGGCAGGAAAACGAAGGAATTCGGATGAAGGTAAAGCGAGAAACAAGATAGAGGGAAGAAGGACAGCGAGGAAAGAAGGGAGGAAGAGCGATGAGGGGAGGAAAAAATGAGAGGAAAGAGGAAGGGAAGAACAGGATGAAGAGACGGGAGGACACAGGACGGAAAGGACTGTCGAGTTAAAATAAAGAAAAGAAAGCCGAACTGAAGAGAAAACATTGGGCAGGGAGAAAGATAATAATTGAAGCAGGAAGTAGGAGGGAGAAAAGAGAGGGTGGAATAAGAAGGGATAGAGGAAAAGACGGAGGGGAGGGAGGAAACAGAAAGAAAGGAAACTGGAGGAAGAGAGAAAGACATATACAGAACATAAAGAGGGAAGGAAGAAGGGAGGGAACAGGTCAGAGAGAGAACAAAAAAAGGGGGGGGGGGAATTAAGTGGGAAGGAAAAAAGAGACGAAAAAACAGGAAAAAAGAAAACACGATAATGGAAGAAACTTAGAAAACGTAGCCGGAAGAAGAAAATGAGGAAAGAGGAAGGGACGAAGGTACCGGTAGGAAATGGGATGGAGAGGAAGGAAGGAAACAGGATAGGGGAAAGGAGACAGACAGGCCTGAGGGACGAAGGAAGGAAGAAGGAACAGAAAGGAGGATAAAAGGCAAGAGAAACAGACGAGAACTAGAGAAAGCTAAACATTAAAGCAGGAAAAAGTAGAGAGAGGAAAAGCAAGGGGAAAATATAAAAAGGACGGAGAGAGGAAAGAAAGATGGGTGGGGGAAAATGGAAGATAAGCTTGAGAAAGGAGGTAAGGAAGGAACAAGTGTATGAGTAATATTCCTCCTCCCACTTACAGACTCTTGACTTTATCTCACTAATGGCACTTCCAATACACACTTCGAGGCGGAAGAGAGAGAGAGAGAGAGAGAGAGAGAGAGAGAGAGAGAGAGAGAGAGAGAGAGAGAGAGAGAGAGAGAGCATGCGTGGGTACATGTCGTTTCCTTTTGAGTAATTACTACCTCAAGGTATGTGTGTCTTATACAGTATGTTTGTCTATAAGGGTACATATAATTTTGTTCGTTTGCTTGTGTGTGTGTGTGTGTGTGTGTGTGTGTGTGTGTGTGTGTGTGTGTGTGTGTGTGTGTGTGTGTGTGTGTGTGTGTGTGTGTGTGTGTGTGTGTGTGTGTGTGTCAATCTACTCCCCCATATGAACTACACAGTCAAACGAATTCAATTACACTTTGCTACCTAATATTTTAACCCCCGCCCAACACCAACGCAAGCGCGCGCGCGCGCGCGCACACACACACACACACACACACACACACACACACACACATTTTCTCCGTTAGTGTAAGTACGTCCTTGCTACCTTTTTCCTAATGATATAATATTTTTCCTACGATACCTTCATAAAGCAGTATATATGGAATAATGAAGTACTGTGTATCAATACTTTATGCCTTCTTATTACTCTTTATGTTCCCCTCCAACTTCATTTTTATATCGGTGGGACTTTACCTGGTCTGTGGGCGGCGGCTGTGGTGATAGTAGTGGTGGTGGTGGTGACGATGAAAATAACGATGATCACGAAATTTTCCTGTATGTGACTTATAAGTTTTTTATATTTACATAGTTTGCGTAAAAGGCACAGGAATGAATATTAGTATCAAATTACTAGGAAATACAACAATGAGGACGACGTACACAGGCGCCTTCCATGCAGACTTAAGTAGGGTTCATTCACCAAGTCATACACGCAGGTACAGTCATACACGAACATGCATTCACAAAGTCATATAAACATATATGCACAGTCATAAACTTGCTCAAACGTATACACAGTCTCTCAGGCACATTGAAACGCTCATAACCACAGTAATATCTACGTGTAAACACACACACACACACACACACACACACACACACACACACACACACACACACTTCCATACTCACAATATTACTTTCCATTTCCTCAAAAACCCCTTTCACTTTCACTTTGTTCCCTTCCCCTTCCCCATATCCCATCCGTCTTCCATTTTCGTTCCAAGGGGGAACCGGAACTGCATTCGTTAACAGCCTACATTCATTTTGTTACTGCAAGTCAGCGTTTGATCCTCTGGCCGCTCAGCCTGATGGACTAAATCTGTTTCGCCCTTGTCCCTCTTCACTCATGTGTTGAACTGGGACCTTAAATGTTAATGGAGTACTGCATGTTGTGTTGTAGGGGAAGACTGGGACTTGGTCAAAATGATTTGTCTGCCATAATAACACTCGTGCAGTCAATATACTGTATATAGATATAAATCTAAAGCTGGAGCCCAAAACTTCGCTGTGGGTGCTGAGTAGTAAGTCTGTTCGTTTTGCTTCTATGTATTTGCACACACTTATTTATGTTGGTGTCATACCAGTACACAGATACTGACATACACAAACGTAAGTAATACACTTCGAGATTCACTTGTTTTGCTCTTCCATAGATACCTTCTTCCTAATTTACGTTTCGGCAGCAAGGGGAAGAGATAATTCTGGCTGGCATTCTCCCTCCAAGAGGGTTTGGTCCTGCAGTGGACCTAATTTGTGCTGACAGACTCAAACACTTCTATCTCATCAAAGCCAACTCTCTCCTCTTCTCATCTTGCCTTTCCTTTCTCCTCTCATCATGCATCTTTCCCTCTACTCTCCCCTCCCTATTCAACATCCATTCTCCCTCTCACCACCCATTCCCTCCCCTTTCTTTAGACCCTCCCCTTTCTCCAGACCTTCCCCTTTCCGCTTCCGCTTGTCACCACCCAACCCCTCCCCTCTCCTTTTACCACCCCTCCTCCCTTCCCTCTCCTCTCATCAATTCCTCCTCTCTCTTTCACCACTCCTTCCTCCCCTTCCAACCCCTCCTCCCTGCCCATTTTCCCCTTCGTTGCACAAACTTCACACTTAACACACATTTTTGCAGAAGTTTTAGTTGAAATACCCCATGGAAAAGTATCTTCGGGGCAGGCTGTGAACCAAAGACGGTGAATTCCTTCATTTTTCAACATTTCTTCTTTTCTCTCTCTCCCATTACTTTTAAAGTTATTCATCACAACAGAGTCAATGTATTTTTTCAACACACGCTCCCCCCTTCCTCTCTCTCTCTCTCTCTCTCTCTCTCTCTCTCTCTCTCTCTCTCTCTCTCTCTCTATCCCTTCATTCTTTTCATCTTCACACCTTCAATCTTCCTTCCTCCTTCCCAGCAGGTAAGCAGAATAAAACTGCCTGGTAGTAACAGGAAACAATATACGCCCTCGGGTGGATGGACTAATACTGAAGTGAAACGGGAGAAAAGGAAACTTGCAGAACGAAAGTGAATACGGATAAAAATTATAAACATAAAAGAATACACACGGAACAGGAGCGGACACGAGAAGGACGTTGGAAAATGGCAGCAAGATCGGATGCTGCTGAGGAAAGATAAACAAGACCAGAAAACACAAAACTAAGAGGAAAAATAAACCGAACCGGAAAAACATGTTAACAGGGACCAGGTATTCCAGGAAGGTGAATGTTGAAGGAAACTGGACATAGATTAAAAATGAGAGAGAGAGAGAGAGAGAGAGAGAGAGAGAGAGAGAGAGAGAGAGGTTCACTGAGTGGTTTATTGGTGAAAACAGGTTGTCAGTGACCGATGCTTGGACAGGGAGTGAGGGTTAAATTGGGGTAAGTGATGGGTGTGAGCGGTAGTATAGGGGGTCTTTCTCAGGACAGCTGGTCTTGAGTCCTCTGTGTGTGTGTGTGTGTGTGTGTGTGTGTGTGTGTGTGTGTGTGTGTGTGTGTGTGTGTGTGTGTGTGTGTGTGTGTGTGTATCCTTTTTCACCTCTTGCCCCCCCCTCTCTCTCTCTCTCTCTCTCTCTTTCAAACTGACAGCAAACAGAACGAGCCTTTGAGCTCCACTAATTATGCAAGACAGCAGACGTGGGAGAGACAATCCTATTTCAATTATTTCCACCTCTTTTTTGAGCGGTCAAAATTCTCGTTGCTTTTCTTTATTCTTTTTCTCCTCGAGACATTCTTTCTACGTTCCCAAAGCCTCTCGTTAGTTTCGTCTTATACCATTTGTCGATGTAATATGTGTATTATTATTATTACTATTATTATTATTATTACTACTTCTACTACTACCATCATCATAATTATCATCATCATCATCATTATTATTATTAGTAGTAGTAGTAGTAGTATTATCATTATTATTATTATTACTAGTATTGTTGTTGTTGTTGTTGTTACTATCATTATTACTATTATCGCACACACTTACCTTCTTGACCTACCACGCCACCACCCACCCTCAAATTCACTCACAGACGGTTTGTTCATGTCCTAATCTACGCGTATATCCATTCTGTGTATATAACCATACTATCAATGCATTTTGTATATAACCATACTATCTATGCATTCTACTCTACCTGTTATTAACCAACAAACTTTTATAGTCAACCTCTTTCACCAATCTCTGTTTCTAACGCTATTCATTGTTCACAACTTAACTCACAAATTCCATAACAGCCTCCACACTCAATCCCTTGTTTCGTGTTATCAGACGTGTTTTTTTCCCCCCCTTTTTTTCCTGGCCACTCACCTCTCCACAACTTTTATATATTTACTACTTTGCTGTATTACTGAACCAATGCATTAAGTCTCCCATCAATTAACTGTAGATAAATCATGTGCTGTAATAGTCACCTTCCCTTTCAAACTTTGTACCTATCTATATTTGCCTTCAAAAAACAGCTGTATCAGTAACAGCAAAAAAGTAGCAACAACAGTAACATCAACACCAGAGCCACCACCATCAATAGTACGAACATCAACAACAACAATAGCACATTTAATATCAACAATTAGGCCACTAGCGATGACAGTAAGACCAGTAACATCAACAGTAAGACCATTAACATATACATCAAAAGTAAGACCACTATTCTCAAAGCTATGACCACTAACATCAACATTAAGACCACTATTATCAACAGTAAGATCAGTAACATCAAGAGAAAGACCATTAACATATACATCAAAGGTAGCATCATTATCCTCAAGGTTAAGACCACTATTATCAACATCAACAACAGGGGCCAGCCAGCCAGCCAGCCAGCCAAGTCCAGCGCCACCATCAACATAATTGTCACAAGGATTTTACCGGCCAAGACGACCACTCTGCTGCTTGGTGCTGTGTTGTGTTTGTTGTGGTGCTGTGCTGTGCTTGTTGCTGTGTTATGTGCTGTGTACTGTGCTATGTCACGTAATGCTTAGTTCTGCTCTGTGTTGTGTTTGGTCGTGTCTTGTGTTATGTGCTGTGTGTGAAGATGCATTCATTGTCATGTGTTGTGTTGTTTTGTGCTGCGGTAAGTACTGTGTAATGCAATATGATGTGTAGTGTTTGCTAATGTAATTTATCTAGTGCTCTGTTATGTGCTGTGCTTACTGGTAACTGGTGTTGTATTCAGTGTTCTGTGCCTAGTGCTGTGTTACGTGTCATGCTTAGTAATGAGTTTAACCGTTAAATTAACTGTCCTATCGTATACATGCAAAGTTCCTCTAATTAACCAAGCTAACTGTACCATGTAATAAACGCACTACGAGTAACTATGCCCTGAACTGGGTATAATTCTGTTCTGCTGTGTCCTCTGGTCTTTCTTTCTCAACATCACATTTAAATGTTTTCTCCAACTAAGCCTTTGGGACATTAACCAGTTAATTCATTTATGCTACTTGGGTACTGATAAATGCAGACTTTAACCTGTGGGCTGCAGCTACGGGTCGTGCAAACATCCTACGTGGTGCAGCAAAATGACAACTTTAGTCACTCTTACAGATTTCCATGAAATGTATATAGTGGCTAGAAAACTGCAGTGTGCAGCCACCCGCGGAATTTTTTTTTTTTTTTTTAATTGGCGTAGTTTTGGAGAAATAACCGTCAGAAATTGCATTTCTGGCAGGAACAAGAAACCTATGCTTAGAGAGAGAGAGAGAGAGAGAGAGAGAGAGTACTCTGTATTGGAGCGGAAAAGACAGGCTGTAGACAGGCTGTAGTCAGGCTCCCCGCTCGCCTGGCGGGTCGCTAGCTTGCTGCAAACGTTGTAATACGAGCTTAGGGCGCTACAATCATTAGGCTATTTACCAGCCAACTTCTGTTCCATTACCTCCTACTGACCTTACATTAGATTTTATGTTATTCTAAACAATTCTGACCCACGACTGCCTTTCCTGGGGGATAATATTGCGGGAAATGCATTACAAATTGTGTACTTTTGGGTCACAGTTGCTGGCGCTACTTAGGAACTGAGCAAGATAGGGGATGGGAATGACAGCTACCAGTTACCCTAATACCCAATAAATTTTGTGTCATACTGATCCTCACAGAACCTTTGTGGTGTGTTGTTGAAAATCTTGCTCATAAGAGATATGTCTCAGCATTCCAAGACAACCCCTTATGAGGTATGTCGCAGCCAGTGGGTTAAAAATTTCAATGTCGTTGAAAATTCATTAATAAACCAGATATATGTTTTCAATAATATTCTCTCTCTCTCTCTCTCTCTCTCTCTCTCTCTCTCTCTCTCTCTCTCCCAATGAACCGAGAATGGAAGGAGATTTGGCATCGAATGCAGAGAGAGAGAGAGAGAGAGAGAGAAGGAGAGAGAGAGAGAGAGAGAGAGAGAGAGAGAATTCTTGCTATCTGTGGATGATTTCACTCATCAGAAGAAACAAAATGGTGGGGGGGGAAGATATTGCCTTCTTTAACCCTCTCATTACTGCGGGGATGTTTTATCTTCAAACTGCAACAAGCATTATCTGCAACGAGTAAAAATAAAAAAATAGTTGATAGATGCGCCAACACACGGCAGTAACATGGAGCTTTGCAAAAATCAACGCTTCGTTTCCACAAATCCTCAGAAAGCACCTGACGGAGGGGCTTGCTCCTTAAGATGCTCCAGAATATACGCCCTCGGAGTGAAGGTTTAAATAAGAATGAGAAGAACAAAGAATCGAGAAAATGTGTAGAAAAAGACAAATTTATTTAAAAAGGGAAGGAAAGCATAAAAATATTCAGGAATATGCAGGTGAAAGGAAGTGAGCTGGAAACAGTAAAAGTTCGTATGACGGTCCCGATTCTTACCGCTCAGCCTCATGCAAATCCAGGAGCTCCCCCCCCCCCCGCCTCTCCTTTTCTCCTCTCTCTCTCTCTCTCTGATTATATGACTGATATAGATAGATAGAGAGATAGGCAGAGAGATAGATAAATAGACAGACGGATAGATAGATTGAAAGATACAGATATAGAAACAGTCTAATAAAATCTTCCGTATTTACCTAGAACAGATTGGTCACAGGACGCCAGAAAGCTAACTAATTACAGTACTGGGGATAGTTCATAACGTCTTAATACGCTAGTTTCAGTTGGAAGACAATATGGAACCGGCTTGTATATAGATGACGTAGTGGATGAGTGGAATATGTTACCTAGCGATACAGTTGGTGGTGGCACTACAGACAGGTTTACCATCAGGACAGACTACCATAACGATTAAAGTGATGGACATGACTCATTCTAGTCACACAAACACCTGAACCACAAATGTAAGAGTATTTTGCTGACGTGCTAGTGTGGCAGTATGCTTGCTCGTTGTCCTTTTGTATAAAATCCCATCCCAGTTCTTCTGTGGTCTATGTTATTCCTTTTTTCACTTTCTCCTGACAGAATCGGTTCAAGGATTTGTTGGGCTTGGGAGGGTATCCTTGTGTTTGTCTTCCAGTCAAGTCATACCCCTCGACATGAACGATGCAGAACAAGGAGGACAGCACTCAAAGGGGGCATACCTCCGACGTCTATACCAGACAACTCAGCTCACCACCAAAATCCAATTAACTCTTCTTTGTCCCATGACACACATACCCACAAAATTTCATCCAAATCCATTATTAAACTTTTGAGATGCCTTGTGGACAAACAGACAAACACAAGTGAATACATAAACTCCTGCAACTTTCGCTGGTGGAGGTAAAGATTCAATCAACCTTCTGCAGTTATATTCTTGCCTTAGCCTAGAGTATATGATAAATATAATCGTGTGGTGGTAACAAATACAACATCATACAACACGAATAAAAATGGACTAAATACTTGTAAGAAGCTACAGTACTACTGATGCCAAGAACAAAATCTATCAACAGTCCTTTATTATCCCAGCGTAATGGCCCGGGGCGAGACTAACGATACTTAATTCTGGCCTTTAAGGAGAAAATGACCAGCTGCTCTTCCATGAGAAGTATTATACGAGCAGTAAACTCCAACCAGCCCTCGACTGTAAACCCTTACCAACCTTACTCGTGGGACAGCCTTCATCTACTAGACCACCAGGCTTCCATCTGGTTATAATATGGTTACCATCAAAGTATTAAATGGTTTCCTGAGCTACAAGAAACCATCTGGCATGGCACTCAGTGCTGAACCACCTGAAACCAACACAACATCAAGTATAAAAACAGAAACCAACACAACATCAAGTATAAAAACAAAGAGAAAATTCCTTAAATCCCGTCATCTAAATAACACCAGGAAAACTCTGCTCCACGTCGTTTAGGAACCTTTCCCTGCACGACCGGCATGCATGGCCTGCCAGCCCCTGTATCTAATTTCTTATTCACAAATTTTTCGGGACGTCTTCTAACCTCGCAGAATCCTTGAATATATAAAACAAGAAAAACCCGGCCCCTGGCCCTCTCCTGCACACTGCCAAAAATCTTTAAAAGTTGCGCCCTCAGCCCAAGCCAGCAACTACAAATACCTGCATAATATAAACATAAAATTCACATACACACAATATAAATACATGATACTGATACATGCAGAATATAAATGAGTACATACTACAAATGGCTAGCTACTACATACAAGGGTATGCAGAATTACAGTAAAATACACATATACACACCGGTAATATAAATACATACCTGTAATACAAATATATACAGGATATAGTTACAAACAAAAATGATGGAAGGATGAATATCACGCACTAAATAACCGACGTACTCTTTCTGTCAATTTTATTTTGTGTCAATGTAATACCAACCACGCTTACGTTACCATGCCAACTCCTAAAAGTATCTACACACATGGCTGTATTTCCGAATTGCATAGGAGACCCCGCAGTACCTCTCCTTAGCTATCTGTTTTCCATCTTACACCTTGATTTGTCTAATATGTTATGCATTTCTCCTTCATATCGACACAGTTCACATCAATAAAGTACAATTTCGTTTCACTGACAATCCTCCTCTAACTGACTCACTTCAACCTCTTTCTCTTCGCCGCAAAGCTGCAGTTTTATCTCATTACTGTCGCTGTTTCAATGGTCATTGCACAACACACACTCACCGCTTTTCCATCCAGAACTAATGTCAGAGCTAACCGATACTTAAAATCCTTCGTGTATGCAACAGATCACCACTGAAACCGTCACCTCGGTCTGTATTTCTCTCTACCTATGACCTCCACTCATTTAAACGTAGTGTGTCTAGGAACCTCGAAGTGAATACATTTATAATTCGGCTCTCCTATTTAATTATCCTGGAGAGAACAGCTTGCAAGCTTCTAATCTTTGAAACTATCTTCCCTGCATAAAATAAATATCATTAAACTCCCTCATGATGGCGTTTCCTCTAGTACCTTAATTTTTCCAGCAAACCTCAGACGATTTTATTCAGCTGAGTACAGGAGGCTGAGATAATTAATACTATGACCATTCACCTTCTTATGATCAGAACAGCTCTAGTTTCTACTTCGACGAACACCAAACGATTATCTTATTTTCCAGCTGGGAGCGAGTTCTCGGAGTCAGAGGGTATTAAGGTATAATGTGAAAAATAAATCGCTGAGGAAGAAGTGTCAAGAAATTAGCTGAGCCTACAAGAAATGTGAGACAGACCAAACTGAACTCCTTACTGAAAGCAACTGTCTAGAAATTTTTATCATACGCTATCTATCTATCTATTGCCAGACGCCTCAATCCCGTTTGGGGTGGCCACAAACAAATCGCCTCCAAGTCGCCCTGTCCCCCGCCATTTCACTGCCCTGCTCCCAACTCACACCCCCCTCTCTCATATACCTCTCCACCCCATCCCTCCATCTCATCCTCGGCCTCCCCCTCCCTCTTCCCCCCTCCACCTCACTCACATACACTCTCTTCGTCAGTCTTTCACCCTCCATCCTCACGCACAAGGTTTGCAAAACATATGGTTGAGGAAGATGTATTAAGAACTCTTCTTTGGCATCGAGAAAACGACGCTTAACTCAACAACTGTCCAACAGTATAAACCTGCCATCCTGCCCCCACAGTATCAACACCACCACACAGTGTTAAAATTCTGAACTTCCAAAACGTGCCGCACCAATATCTGCCTCAAAAATATAAACTTTATTTGTGTCCTGCCTGACAAGTTTGCCGGATGGCCAACACAATGGCAGCATTGACCCCCACAACACACTCTGACCCCTCACTGTATCATCACCCCTCACTGTATCCTCATCCCTCACTGTGCCCTCACCACTCACTGTGCCCTCACCCCTCACTGTGCCCTCACCCCTCACTGTATCCTCACCCCTCACTGTATCCTCACCCCTCACTGTGCTCTCACCCCTCACTGTGCCCTCACCCCTCACTGTGCCCTCACCCCTCACTGTATCCTCACCCCTCACTGTGCTCTCACCCCTCACTGTGCCCTCACCCCTCACTGTGCTCTCATCCCTCACTGTGCCCTCACCACTCACTGTGCCCTCACCCGTCACTGTGCCCCCACTCCTCACTGTGCCCTCACCCCCTACAAAACCCCCCACCTCTCACTGTGCCCTCACCCCTCACTATGCCCTCACTCTTCACTGTACCCTCACCCCCCACTGTTCCCTCACCCCCCAATGTTCCCTCACCCCTCACTGCGCCCTCACTCCTCGCAGTTCCCTCACCCCTCACTGTCCCCTCACTCTTCACTGTACCTTCACTACTCACCGTCTCTCCCCTCACTATCCTCTCATCTACCAGTGTAGCCCTCTCCACTGCTCCCCTTTCATAAATGGTCCTCAAACCTGGCTGTCCCCACACAGAAGAACAGCAACATTCCTAGGACTTTGGAGATTTCGTGGCTGTCATTGGCTTTGGAAAATACGTCACATCTCTTCTTCAGTGATATAGTTTGCCCGTTACTTCTAGTGACTCTTGGGCTCAATTTTATTTACTCTCACCTGAATGAAACAGCTTGAAGTTTGCAGGAAAAAAAAATCCAATGGTTGTTCGACCATGAAAGGAATAACAGTGGCGGCACTAATACTCTCAACCCCCTGTGGCTTCACTCAGCTGAATGAAATCGTCAGGCGTTAGTTGCAACAGAATCTTAAAGCTGTTCAGAAAATGGTGGGCTTAATATCTTCTTGCTCGTTACTGATGCAACGGATTCAACATTAAAAACTTATAAGAACATACAATATCACGCACAAGGTTTGCAAAATATATGGTTGAGGAAGATGTATTAAGAACTCTTCTTTGCCATCGAGAAAACGACGCTTAACAACATGTCCAACAGTATAAACCTGCCATCCTGCCCTCACAGTATCAACAACACCACACAGTGTTATCCTCCCTAAAATGTGTACATACCTTCCCCATCCTTGTCATCAGATTATACAATCCTTCTCAACCCTTCCCTGTATAAATAAGTGCAAAGCAGTACAATGGAAAGGAAACACCAACAGATCCAATGGCTCATTCGAGTTCGTTTCATGCACGGCTCATTATTAAAATTAAGGCACTCATTCTGTGAGTCAAATACTAGGACAGCAACACAGAACGGCTACCCCACTCACTAATCCTTCCATCCAGAGACGTCAGGAACAAGTGAAAAGGACTACAGTGAAGCACAGAAAAGTTGTCAATGAAGTTTCACAGGAACTGTGGAACAAAAATCATATCCAACATTATGCTAACCTGCAAAGGAGTATAACACTGTGAACATTACACTAGGCAACTCTTCTCCATTCCCCAGGCAAAACATAAAATCCTCCCACACGCTCCTCACAAGTAGCATCTCGCTCACCTCCACGCTCTTAACCTCGTCAGTACAAAAAAGTCTATTTCATTTCATTGTTGCTACTATTAGACGATTTACCCATCAGCGGAGGCCTTCCTAATGCAATGAGTTAGAAACGATCTTAACCAGCCCTTTAGTACGATGACACCAATCACCACCTCCCCACTATCTCTCTTTCTCCCTCCTCGTCACCTTCTCACCATCACCTCCCCTGCCCCCGTAATTATCAACTTCCATTTATCTCTCCTTCCTCTCAGTCATCTACCTCCCTTGATCTCTCCTTCCACTCCTCCCTCTCAGGCGTCACTTCGTCCTTACTCCCTCCACTACCCCCTCTCTTTTTCTCTCCTTCCTTTTCCCTCCCTCAATCGCCACCTTCCTCTCTTCTGCATTAATCATCTCCCTCGCCTTTACTCTCCCTCCTCCGCCCCCCCTATCACCACCTTCCCTTTCCGTCTTTTTTCTTCCACTCCCCTTTTCCACCACTACATTATTTCCTTCCCCCTCAGTCATCCGCCTCCCCTTTATTACCCTCTTTCCCATTCCCCTCTCTATTTTTCCCCTCTTTCCTCTTTTCCCCCTGTCTTTTCTCCCGTATCCCTCTTTCCTTTCCACATTCCCCTTTCACCCTCTATGGTCTTTTCTCTCGCCTAATTACCACTTTTCTAGTCCCCCCTCCCTCGTTATCTAACAGAAGTTCCCCGCACCTGAAACTTGAGGGCACCATTTGCTTCCCCGCCGGCTTGTCTTTTCTTTGTCCTGTCGCCTCCTGTCTACTAATCTATATTTTATCAGCCTCTCTCATCTTTCCTCCTTTTCACTTGCCGTGTTTCGCTCTTCTCACAGTTTTTTTTTTTTTTCATACGTTTCATTTTCCCCAGCCAATCACCCTAACACTGTCTTGTTGCTTTCTTCTCAGCGTTATTCTTATTTTATCTGTTTTCACCCTTATCTTCCTTCCCTCTTTCGCATATTTTTGTGTATTTTCTTTTTTCTTTCTCTTCACGTTCACATACATGTACTTTCTCAGGTACATTTCTCCCTTCCTCCTCACATTTTTTGATTACCTATTTTTCTCCTCCCTCGTGTTAAATTAATTGTTCCCATTGCTTTTATTCTACTTCTCTCTCACTGAGCATTTGCGTGCGTACGTATGGATAGTGTGTGACTTTTTGTGTAAGATAATTAATACATACCGTAATCACAGTTATTTTTTTCATATGTTTTATATACTCTATTAATATTACATGAATGTTCAACCTTAGCTTGTTGCCAGCAACAGAACAAATTACTGTGCCGGCTGTCGTGGACACCGACCATCCCACAAAAAAATAAGGTCATGACGACGACGAGAACGACGGTGATATTAATGATATATAGATTGGTAAACAGACAAATAGATAGACAGACAGATACTGACAGACATATAAAGAGATACTGATGGATACACATAAAGAGATAGATAAATGGATGGATGGATGGATATAGATAGATAGGCAGATGGGTCAATCGATAAGAGAAATACAGACATTCTAAAACTGTAATGGCAGTCCTCTCAAGAATGCTTTATTCTCAAAATGCTTAGTCAGAATACTTTGCCATTATTTGTGAAATACAAGAACTCATTTTGTTTTGTTTTCTTATCAAACGGCGTAATCTAATTTATTTTACTCAAACTCTGCCGTTCTTTTCCTCTTTTCTGTTCTCCTTACACACTTATTATGTCCTCTATTTTTCATCTAATTTTTCTTCATGTTTTTCCTCCGTTTACAGTTTATTTACTTTCAGTTGATACATAATCGTATTCTTTTGCCCTGTTTCTCTGTTTTTCTGCTTCAACATGTTTTTATCTACTTTTGAGTTATCATATTCTGTATATTTTGCTTTATTATCTACGCCTTTATTTTCTTCCCTCGTTGTACCCTCCTTGCTTACATTCATTGTTTTCTCTTTAATATTTGTTTCACCATTCTCATTCTTGCTTTTTTTTTTTTTTTTTTTTAATTCTCTTTTACCATAACGTCTTCATACACGTCCCTCCCTTCCTTCCTCCTCCTCTCTCAGTGGGTTAGAGCGCTCCGCTCTGACCGACGGGTCGGAGGTTCGAGTCCACCCAAAGGTCATTGGTAGACATCAGGAAGGGCATCCGGTCAGAAAGTGCTACACGCTCCAAACTAAAAGTCCTCTACACAGGGGCAACGCTTTAGCAATTATCGAAAAAAGAGGACAGGGCGCAAAACTCAAATAAAAAATAAAAAATCTTGTCCCTCTCTCTCTCTCTCTCTCTCTCTCTCATCTGCCTCATTTATTTCCATGATTCCCAGTTTTCCCTCTTTCGTCTTACCTTTTTTATCACTCATGGTTCTCCCTTCTGTCTTCCTTGTCTGGTTTAATTTTATATCCTCAATAATTCTCATTCTTTTACTATTTCCCTATACACGTCTCCTTCCCTTAATCTGCTTCCCTGTTTCTTCCTCATTCACATCTCTCCCTCCTGTCTTCGCTTTTCTCTTCTCCCCTCTTCATCCCGTTATTACTCTCACTTTAATCATTTCCTTTCCTAACAATGTCCTTTTCATTACCATTCTACGTTAACAACTTCCCCTCCCATCTAATTCATTTTTTTTCTCATTTTATTCTCTCTCTCTCTCTCTCTCTCTCTCTAAGCATCATCTTCATCCAAACCATTTCTTTCACCTCAGAGTGCAATGTGATACGCTCCAGACAACAAGTGAAAAGAAATGATGGAAGAAACTAACCAAAACTCTCCTCAGACAAATGGACCACTCTGTCACTCACTCATCATTCTTGCTCCCGGAATCCTGACCCCATCTTATAGGCATAAACATCCACACTTAGGCGCTTCATGCCATCTCAGTCAGAGTCAATCCAGCGAGTATCCCTTCGTCCCCTTGACTTAACTACCGTAGTCTGTAACAATACATAATAATTCTATACAGAGAGACGTTACTTTTTCAGCCACAGGACGCCATTTTTAGATTATTCCTTCTGCTATACCTAAAATTGGCCAAGAGCTACCATGTTTCCCTCTTGAATGCTGAGTTGCTTTGACTAAGGCAAGAATATAATGCTAGTCACAAGGAAATACTATGCAGAGGATGTACAGCTGTAGTACTGCCTTTTCCTGCCACAAAACTACCTGAAATAGCTGCAAAACGACGTAAATCTGGGACCAGTTAAGGTGAATAACTACATCAGACGATTTTATTCAGCTTACCAGAGCACCCTGAATGTGAAGGGGTGAATGAACGATATATCTAAACCCTTACAAGGTCTTCTTCTTTCGGCCTCTCTTTTCACCAAATCTCCCCCCTCTCTCTCTCTCTCTCTCTCTCTCTCTCTTTGCTTCCCCATGTCTTCCCCTTCTCATTTCCTCTCTTACCTTTTTTCGTCTTCTTTTACCATTTTTCCCCCTCTACCTAGCTGACTCCATCCAAATTGTTCTTTTCTCTCCCTCTTACTTCTCCAAACCACCCTTCTCTCTCCCTCCTCTCCTTATTCCCCCCCTCCTTACCCAACCCCTTCCAAAGTCTTTTCCATTTCTCTTCCTCTCTATTCTCCAAGTCCTCCCCCTCTCCACCCCCCTTCTCTCTCCTTTCCCCTCTACGTCCCCTTCGCTTCATCCTTCACCTCCAGCTCTTTCCTCTCCCTCTCCTGCCTTTCTCTTTCCCATCTGTCTTTTTCTTTTCCCCCAGAGCTTTTCCACCTCACCACTTTTACCAAGACAATTCTCAGGCCGATTCTCAAGTGTCCCTGGCTGTCGTCTTTCCCCACCCGCCAAATATGCTCACGCAGGGTGCAGGTATTCATATGTATACACCTGCTGTGAGGCGGTATTCATATAAATATACCTGCTGTGAGGCGGTATTCATTTGTATACTCCTGCTGTGATGCGGTATTTATATGTATACACCTGCTGTGAGGCGGTATTCACATGAATACACCTGCTGTGAGGCGGTATTCATATATATACACCTGCTGTGAGGCGGTATTCATTTGTATATTCCTGCTGTGATGAGGTATTCACATGAATACACCTGCTGTGAGGCGGTATTCATATAAATACACCTGCTGTGAGGCGGTGTTAATTTGTATACTCCTGCTGTGATGCGGTATTCACATGTATACACCTGCTGTGAGGCGGTATTCACATGTATACACCTGCTGTGAGACGGTATTCATTTGTATACTCCTGCTATGAGGCGGTATTCATATGTATACACCTGCTGTGAGGCGGTATTCGTATGTATGTACTTGCTGTGGGGCGGTATTGATATGCATATCCTTGCTATGAGGCGGTATTCATATGTATTCACCTGTTTAAGATTTACACTCAACTCGGGTGCACATATTCATAAGTACACACCTGTTGCATGAGGTATTCCTATATATGAATCTGTTGGGAGGGGTATTCATAAATGCATACACCTGCTGATCGGAGTATTGATATGCATTCACCTCTTGGGAGGGGTACTAATTTTTTCACCTACTGCCCGCAATATTCATGATACTGGGTGGTGTTTATATGTCTGTACCTGTTGGCAGTGCTGGTCATGTGTGTTCACCCGCTGACACAGGTATTCATACGGATAAAACTACAGCCTTCACTATTCATGTGAGGAGATTTAATGTGTTCATATCCAAACACCTGTTAGACAGGATATTCATAGGGTGTATACATGGTATATACCTCAGACCTGGACGATTTTTTATACATACTCCCCTGTGGTACATGTAATTATATTTTGGTTCGAAGGGCTACTAATATGTAGCAGGACAAAAGGATACTATAGAGAATACTGGGATGTGAAATACTCTCAAATGCTAAAACGGTCTCACATCATGCATTTCCTTGACTCTATTTTTGTCATTCCAAATATATAAAGTTACTGTTTCTCCTTTTCAGCTTTCCATGCTTATTTACGCACATACTCGTCAATCTGGCGTTTCTGTGTGTGTGTGTGTGTGTGTGTGTGTGTTTCCCTGTTTCCCTCGTTCCTATTAAGTGTGGTTAAATATAAACAAACGTCTACCCTATCCACCAAACAGGTAACACTGCCACCTTTGTCTCCAGCCTGGTCACGCGTAGGGTAGATAAGAAATAGGCACAGAGAAGATAAGCAGTCTACAAGTAATATTCTCTACACTGATAACGGGAGATAAGAATAACCATGTGGAATAAATATACTGTGTTCACTTTAACTACTTGTAAAACTCTTCTCTCCATCTTGAAAGCTAACTTGTACCAAGTGATGAACTTAAGAATATGAAACTAGTCACGAAGAAGTGCCAAAGAAAGGATGCTGAATCGAAGCATTGCCTTATTGTACTCCTGATCTACAAAAAATAAAGGTGCAAAGGGAGGAAAACCTGCGCCTAGTAAAAAACAATATGGTAAGGCGAACGGTAGGGGCAAGCCAGAGGCGTACTGAGACGAAGAGGAAGGCTGGGTAACAAAGGACAGCTGGAGTTCGTAGTATTCCTGGCCTGGGAAGGACAAGGCTAACAACTTGTGGGTCAGAGTGGAGAACACGTGAAGAAGTATCGCAGCACAGGATGGTGATGAAAATGGTGATGATGAACATGATGATGATGTAAAAAAGAAGAAAAAACCCTTACACCTATCAGACAAATTGACAGATATAAAAAGATAAACAGACTGACAGATACAATGTTAAAAGGGTAGACTGACATCTATCTATCCATCTATCTATCTATGTATCAATCTATCTATCTATCTATTTATATACATAAAGAGAGAGAGAGAGAGAGAGAGAGAGAGAGAGAGAGAGAGAGAGAGAGAGAGAGAGAGAGAGAGACAATATGTAAGGAATTTCTTTATCAAACAACACAAACAAGGTTCAACACTCACCAGGCAGGGGGCCAGGCTGGGTGCTGTGCTGGGCCGCTTGTTTATCTGCAGGAAGATAAACAACAATATAAACAAGAAAGCACTAATTGGGGTCTGGTAGTTAACTCTTTTCGTCCCCCCCTCCCCCGCCCTCTCTCCCCTCTGCCTCTCACTCACTCACTCACTCACTCACTCACTCTCTTCCTCCTACTACCCTTCCTATCCTCTCTCTCTCCCTCCTTTTCATTCCCTGTCTCTTCCTCCCGCTCCCCCATCCCTTCCAGTCCCCTTTTCGTCCTACTACTACCCCTCTCTCTCCCACCCATTGTCCTGCCCTCACATTTTCCCTCCCTCTACCTCCACTTCCTACTCTCTCCCCCTCTAATTTTCCATTCTATCCTCTCTCTCTCTCTCTCTCTCTCTCTCTCTCCTCGTCTGGTCCGACTTTGCTGGGAGGGGAAGAAGTTGGTGAGGGTTTGAGAAATGTGATATACTCTCATGGGCTTCTTGGGAGGGATACTGAGAGAGGATTGGCTGATAGGCAGATAGATAGATAAACAGATAGATAAAAATACAGACAGACAGACTGGCAGACAAATGTAGAGTCAGATAAGGACTGACTAAGTTAGATACAGACAGACTCAGTACTGATGGATGAAAAGACAGACCGACAGACCACAGACAGACAGGCAGACAGCCAGACATACGGATATATTGTAGATGAATGTGGCCATGCCTAGTATTATGTACACAAACAGTTTTACGTATATAAAACATCAAGATCATCATCATCCAGGCTCTTTTTCTTCTTTTGTCAAAAGAAAGAGTACACGTAGGTACAGATACCGTACATATTAATATAAACAGACAGACAGACAGACAGTCACTTAACGATATTAAAACATGGATAAATAAATAGATAGAGATGCACAGAGACAAAGAGTGAATACAGTTGATTTATAAATGAGAGACAGAGTTGGACAAATGGATGGACATGTAAGGTTTGGCCAACAAGGGACACAGCAGGAAAGATGGATCAATTCATGTATCACTGGACAACAGAGCAACACATGACAGATACATGGACACAAGACTCAAGTTACATGTCATAGTTAATAACACTTACACATCATACACACATTACCATCTATTATTGGTGATCCGGTATTAATACAGAGAGAAAGATTTGTTCCTTCAATACAGAATATGAAGGATTACAGGAGTTTAAGAGCCAAACAGAATAACGGTTGGATTGAGGGTGCAGTAGGGAAGATATATACGACGATGAATATTGAAGGAAGAGAGAGAGAGAGAGAGAGAGAGAGAGAGAGAGAGAGAGAGAGAGAGAGAGACAGACAGACAGACAGACAGACAGACAGACAGACAGACAAGAGAGAGAGAGAGAGAGAGAGAGAGAGACAGACAGACAGACAGACAGACAGACACAGACCTATGTCTGAAGTTGCGGTAAACAGTAAGAAATGTTACAGGAAATGTGAAAAAATTTGACTTTTTTTTCTTGTCCCGCAATGCCTGTATGTTATGAGGCTGATTTATAACTGTGTGTGTGTGTGTGTGTGTGTGTGTGTGTGTGTGTGTGTGTGTGTGTGTGTGTGTGTGTGTGTGTGTGTGTGTGTGTGATTAGGTATGAGCAGGGGAAAGCAAAGGTTACAATTTATAACAAAATCCGAATTTGTTGTACCATTCTCTGTCCGTCCGTCTGTCTGTCTGTCTGTCTGTCTCTCTCTCTCTCTCTCTCTCTCTCTCTCTCTCTCTCTCTCTCTCTCACCTGGTAGTCTTTTTCCTAAATTTCCTCGTCTTCTCTTCATCACCGTTTATTCCACTCCACTAATCGTATCTTCTTAATTTCCTCTTACCTCTCTATTTTCTTCCAATTTATCTCCCTCCTCCTCCTCGTCCTCCTGTCCTTCCTTCCTACCATCTAAACACTTTTTTATATATACCTTCTTTTCGTCATTCATGTCCTAATATAGCTCTTCATAAATTACCGTACTTCCTCCTATCCTTCCTTCTCTTGTTAATGTGTGCATCCATCCTCTTAGCCGTCCTTCCTTTAACTTGTTTTCACCATCCATCCATCCATTCCATCATTCATCCTTCCATCTATCTTTTCATCCACCCATCTGTCCGTCCTCCCTTCTTTCTTTCTGTTCGTTTCTTTTTCTTTATTCTTTTTCTATGCAACTACAAATATTTCCTTCCTTCCTGCCTTTCCTGCTAATAATCTGTCCTTCCTCCTTCTTCCCCTCCTTACTGCATGTATCAATCCTCCTTGTCGTCCATCCTTTTTCTCTTCATCTTTCCATCCACACATTAGATTATTTATCGTCCATATACCTAGCCATCCATTCATCCACCCGTCCAATATTCCTTCGTTCCTTCCTTTCTTTTTTATTTTTGCATCTGTCCAAATATATTTCCCGTTTTTCTTCCTCCCTCCCTTCATGCATTACTAACTGGTCCTTCCTTCCTTGCCTCCTTCCCTTCTTTATCTTGGCTATTTTTCTCTTTTCTTCGTTTCATACTTCCTTCCAAAACACTTTACCGATACCTGCATCTATATTCAATCTTTCCATCCACCCTCCTTTCATGCGTAACTTCCTTCCTTCCATTTCTCCTTTCCTCCATTTACTTCCTTACTTACTAACTTTCCTACTTACTTATTTCATCTATAATCCACTCCTTAATCCATTCATCTTTCCTTCCAATCTTCCTTCCACCCTTGCAAAAGCTTTGTTTTTATTCCAGGTTTTGAAAGTGAGTGAGTTGGATAAAAGAGAGAAAAAGATAGAGTATCAGGAGAAATTGAAAGATGAGTGGAACGCAGTGAAAGATCGGGAAAATGGCAGTGTGGAGGAGGAATGGCAGTTGTTTAAGTGTGCTGTGGTGGGGCATGCAGAAGAGGTGTGTGGTGTGAGACGTGTGGGTGGTGGTGTAAGAAAAGGAAGTGAATGGTGGTGCGAGGAAGTAAGTATGGCTGTGGCTGAGAAGAGACGTGCATATGAAGTGTGGCTGCAGAGGAAGGATGAGATGTCATATGAAAGGTATAAGGAAAAGAGGAATAGAGCGAGAAGGGCTGTGCGTGATGCTAAAGTGGCAGCAGATGAGAGGTGGGGTAGGCGGCTGACAGAGAATTTTCAACAGAATAAGAAAATGTTTTGGAAGGAGGTGAAAAGGGTGCGAAAGGGAGAGTCTGGGAAGGAAGAACGAGTAAAAGCAGAGGATGGAAGGATGTTAATTGAGATGGATGCAGTAAGGAAGAGATGGGCAGAGTATTTTGAAAGATTGTTAAATGTAGAGGAGGAAAGGGTGGCTGAGATTGTGGCAGATAGAAGGGTGCAAGGAATAAATGTGTTGGGAGAGTTGAATGATTCTTTGATCACGAAGAAGGAAGTGGAGAAGGCAGTAAAGGAGATGAAAACAGGGAAAGCTGCAGGTATGGATGGGTGTGCTGTGGAATGCCTGAAGGGTGGTGGAGTGACTATTGTTGACTGGTTAGTAAGATTATTGAATGTGTGCTTTGAGAAAGGTATGGTGCCAATTGACTGGGCAAGTGCTTGTGTGGTCCCGTTGTATAAAGGCAAGGGTGATAAGTATGAATGTACTAGCTTTAGGGGTATAAGTCTGTTGAGTGTTGTAGGTAAAGTGTATGGTAGAGTGTTAATTATGAGAGTTAGAGAGGGTACAGAGGGAGTGATTAGTGATGAGCAGTGTGGCTTTAGGAGAGGGAGGGGATGCGTTGATCAGGTGTTTGCTGTGAGACAAGTGTGTGAAAAGTATTTAGCGAAAGGCAAGGATGTGTTTTGGGCATTTATGGATTTAGAGAAAGCGTATGATAGAATTGATAGGGAGGCTTTGTGGACTGTTTTAAGATTGTATGGACTTGATGGTAGGTTACTAAAAGGGGTGAAGAGTTTTATGTAAATAGTAGAGCGTGTGTAAGAGTGGGAAATGCTGTGAGTGATTGGTTTCCTGTGAGAGTGGGGCTGCGACAGGGATGTGTGATGTCGCCTTGGTTGTTTAATATTTACATGGATGGTGTTGTAAGGGAGGTGAATGCAAGAGTTTTAGGTGGTCTGAGTCTGGCAAATGTTGATGGAGGAGAGTGGAATCTGAAGCAGCTGCTGTTTGCAGATGATACTGCACTGGTGACTGATTCAGAGGAGAGATTGAGACAGTTGGTAGAGGAGTTTGGAAGGGTGTGTGAAAGGAGGAAATTGAAAGTAAATGAGAATAAGAGTAAAGTGATGAAGTGTACGAGGTTGATAGATGGTAGGGGGATGAATATAGTTTTGAATGGTGAGTTGCTTGAGGAGGTAGATTGTTTTAAATATCTAGGGTCACATGTTGCTGTGGATGGAAGAATAGATGCAGAAGTGAAGTTTAGAATAAATGAAGTAGGAAAGGTGCTGGGAGGAATGAAAAAGTGTTTAAATGTCGTTCGCTAGAATGGATGTAAAGAGAAGGCTGTATGAGGGTGTTGTGGTACCGACTGCGTTATATGGGGCTGAAACATGGAATATGGGTGTAGCAGAGAGGAAAAGTTTGAATGTAATGGAGATGAGATGTCTGAGGAGTATGTGTGGAGTGACGCGTATGGATCGAGTGCGAAATGATGAAGTGGGAAGGAGAACTGGAGTTGTTCGGGAGATGGCTGGTAGAGTTGAGCAGAGGGTGTTGCAATGGTTTGGGCATATGGAGAGAATGGATAATGAGCGATTGGTGAAAAAGATAACTAGATCTGATGTGAGAGGTGTAAGACTGAGAGGAAGACCACGAATAGGATGGATGGACAGTGTGAAGAGAGCGCTGGATGTGAGAGGGATGTCTGTTGAGCAAGGAAGAGTGGCTGTGCGTGACAGAAATAAATGGAGAGAAATTGTGAATGAATAAGTGATGACGCAGCCCTGAGGGGATATTCTCCCGCATTTGGTCTGATCAGCTAGTCAGGTCAGGTGCGGGTAAGGGGATGGGTCTGTTATGATGTGGCAGGGGTAAACCAGTTCTGCTGTCGGGCCCTGCTGTGGATGTCACTGCTTGCATTGCGCAGTTGACCCTTGTGCGGTGTGATGCGGTGAGGATCTGTCCGTTCTCCCCTTTGGGGCTAAGATGCGAATGAATGTGTTTGAATGGATGAGTAAATGGAGAGTGAGTCGTCCTGTCTCGGCTACCTCCCTTTCCTTGGGGGAAGCAGCCTAGGTATATAGATAGATAGATAGATTATTCTTTCTCTCTTTCACCTATTTCCTCTTTTCCAAATTACTGTATATCCTTCCCTGACACTTTCATTCACTAGTCCATCACTTTCTCTTTTCTTCATTAACCCATCCATTCACCTTCCTATATATCCATTCATTCGTCCATCGACTTTACCCACTCACTGACCATTCCATCCATCCATCCACCCATTCGCTCATCGTAAATTAGTTCCTCCCTTCCTCCTTTCCTTCCAACCTTGACCCTTATATCTATCCAACCATCCACTCATCCTCCCTTCCTTCCCCAGACAACGCACCTTATTCCAACTTTTTAATTAAAGAGCAAACTAATATTTCAGTGGAGTGGAGGAAGGGTGAAGGACTGGTGAAGGAAGGAAGAAGGAAGAAGAGATGGAAGAGTAAATGAAAGCTGAGAGCAGGATAGAGAGAAGGCAAAAGAAAGGGTGAAAAACTGGCGAAGGAAGATAGGACAAATGTATAAAGCAGGAAGAAAGGAGATGGACGATTAGATGACAATGAAAAAACGTAAAATAGGGGAAAAAGTAGGGTAAAGGAATATAAAACTGACGGCACAGATAAAAGAATAGGACGATGGATTGCCGGGAAAATAAAGATGGATGAACAGAATAGACGTGAAAAGGAGGAAAGAAGGCGAAAGAATGGGAGGGAAAATGGCGAACTGATAAAAGGAAACAGATGAGAGAGAGGACTGTGAAAAAAAAAAAAAAAAGTGAAAATACATACAAGGAGGGAATGACGGGAGACGGTGGTTGAATCGGTAGAGAGGTGGCCTGCAGTCCTAATGGACCCAGGTTCGAATTTCCGCTGTGGCAGGTAACAGTTTACGGATCTGTATTTCATAAAATCAGACTTTACTGATCTACCAGAAGATCCGCCGACATGTCGTAAACGTACCCCTGCTAATACCAGTACACCAGCCCTGTATGAGACAGCCCTAGCATGTATTCAATATGGATGGTGGGTGTTAGCGCCGAAATGGTGACACGTGGACATGTATGGTATGTAGGGGGACTACTGGGCCATGAGAACAGACTATGAATACTATGCACAGAGTCGTACACATTAAAAAAAAATGAATGGAAAAAATATGGAAAAAATTATGAATGGAAAGCAGAGAAAAAATCACAGAAAAGAAATGAAAGTAGGATGGAGGAAAGAAAGAAAGAAACATGAACGAAAATAAATGAAACGGGTTGTGAAGCAAGGTGTGAGTGAGAAGTAAGGAGAGGGGAGAGATGGAGAGAAGGAAGAGGGGTGAGACGAGTGATAAGGATTCCTGAAGAGAGGGAATACCGGTAAAGGAAGGGAGAGGAAGACACACAATAACGGAAAGCGAGAAGTAAGAGGGAGATAAGAATGAATGGCAGGAAAGGGGAGAAGGAGGAGGAGGAGGAAGAGGAAGAGAAAAAAACATAAGGAAGGAAACAAAAGGTGATAAGAGAGAACAGGGGTGAAAAGAAGGGACGAAAATAAACAGTGGGAGAGAGAGGAGATGAAGAGGGGAAAATCAGAGTAGAAGACGGATGAGAGAAGGGAGGAAGGTAAGAAAAATGAGCAGATTGCAAAGTACGAAAAGAGGCAGTGGAGCGAGGGAGGAAAGTAAAGATGGAATAAACTTTTCAAAATAGAGGGGTTAGATTAAGCCTTCATTAATCCCTTTATCATTTGACAGCTGCCCTAAGCTGAGGAAAATCGTCTGGGGCCTGCAAGGGAAAAAAAAAAAAGGTCATTGGAAATAACTGGTTAAACTTACGAGTGCTTTCCCCCCCACCTTTCACCCATCTTTTAAAATTAGCTGCCATAGTCTATCATATTTATACACACACAGAATCCGCCCTACCACCACACAACACCTTTCCAGCCTACTAAATACACACAGCCTCCACCCTTCCACCACACAACACTTAACCTTCTAGAGTGCTAAACACACACACACACACACACACACACGCACACACACACACACACACACACACACACGCACGCACGCACGCACGCACTTTGAAACAGACAGATATGAACAAACAAACTTACAGTCACACGAAAAAAAAAAAAAACACCCTCACATACATTCCCTCCCCCAACACACAAGTAACATAAACTTGAGATAAATGAATCCAAATTAAGTCATGAGCAACTGACCACTAATTCCATATGACCGTAATTAAGCGAGGGCCGTGTTAATAGGCTCCGGGTCTTTACGATAAAAAAGACTAAAACAAAGAGGGTAATGTTGGTGCTTAGCGTGGTGGTATGTGATGATGGGATGCGGCGATGGAGGGAGGTGTGTGGGTGATTGGTGAGGTGGGAAAGTATGGGGGTTTTCGGAGGTGGGGGATTCTTTGTGAGAAAGGTGGTGGGGGGAGGGAAATTGGAAATGGAAGGGAGCTGGGAACAGGAGAATGGGATTGATGGGGAGTGAGGGAGGTTTGAGGAGTGGAGTATGGGTGGTAAGGAGGAAATGGTTGGGGGGAGGGGGCAGCGGGGGATCAGTGAGATAGAAAGCAAATATAGAGCTGAACCAAACGACAGGACGGGGGGGAAGAGTGGGATCAGGATATATGACGGTGGGGAAGAGGACAGAAGGATGGGTGAGTAGGGTAGGTAAGAAGATGGCGAAGAGATACTGCAGTTGCGGGGATGTGTGGAGGGGGGAAGGGGACGCTGGTGGGAAAAGGGGATTAGTAATGTGGCACATGATGGGGATGAACGATGGACACAGGTGAGTCTGAGAATGACGAGAGGTGAAGGGTATAGCAGGTAAGGGAACAGGAGAAAATGGGGTGTGGGGATGGGGAAGACGGAAGATGGGGAACATGGGAGGTGGCATGATGATGGGTAGTGGAAGGAAGGAGGGAAGTAGGGTAGATGGAAGGTCGGGGGAGATGGAAGGTGGGAGAGATGGCAGGTCGAAGGTAAAATGTGAAGGCAGATGGGAGGTGGTACAACAATACAAAGCATGTTCACTAACACAACAGTAAATTACCAGTATGTCACTTGAAATTGGCATTAGCACCATCAAGTAGAAAGATACATGCAAACACTAATAACTGTTGTACATTTAGTCAACACTAAATCATCAACGGAGGTACACTGTCAAGCACCACACTTCGCCGGAACTCACACACTAACCATAAATCGACGTTTGACAATTTCAGACTTCAGCTATAGACTTGGAGCGTGGAAATCGCAGACATAACAGGAAGAGGATCACCAGGCAGAACACAAACATCGTGGCGAAGGTAGAGTCTTTATTTGCTGACGTTTCGGAATAAGTATTTTCCGAAACGTCAGCAAATAATGACCCTAACTTCGCCACGATGTTTGTGTCCTGCCCTGTGGTCCTGCCTGGTGATCCTCTTCCTATCAATTTCAAGACTTATTTTTCGCGTGGAGAGGGGGAAGAAAGAAACAGGAAAAAATAAGTAAATATTTTTAAATCGGTTCAAACTCTAACCCGCCGAAACAATTTAATATCCATACATCCTCATGCTGAAAGGCAGAGGAATGGGATTTAAAAACAAGGAAAAAAATCATTTAAAATGTGTTCGCTGTTTTCCTCAAAACAAAGGAGTTTTACCTAATTAAAATCCGAATAACCACCAGTCTAGTTGTATCATTCTTCTTTCTCTCTCTCTCTCTCTCTCTCTCTCTCTCTCTCTCTCTCTCTCTCTCTCTCCTACACTGATTGCTTCTCCCCAGCTCCCCAAATCAGAAGCACTGACGGACATACACGAATTTCTCCCTCGTGCCTATTTTTCCCCGCTGTTTCCTCCCTCCCCTTTTCTCTCCCCTTCCCATTCCCCCCTCTTCTCCATTAACTGCAGGGTTTTATGGCCCAATCTCTCACTTTCATTTTTCCTAATATTCTGTTAATCAACGTCTGTATTCTTTTTATTATTTTTTCTTTGCTCCTTCCTATTTTTTTTAAAGAATTCCACTTACTTTCCATTTTTTTTCGTCATTCTAGCTTTAATGTCCCTCCATTCTTTGCATAATACTTTTTGTTTTTCCACTTGTTTATCACTCATTCCCCCCCTAATATACATCATTCATATTATTTTAAAGTTTCTCTCCCACCCATCACATAAAGTGATGCCAACTAAAAATAAATTTATTTTTTGGTTCGCATCACTTTACGGGTCTTTTTCCTAATGCCTGCAACAATGTTTTACCTTTGCTGCTCTCACTTTTCACAATCCAACACTGCATTTTTTTTTTCCACATTGTTTTATTAGTGAATTACTTCCACCTTACTCCCTCTCGGTCCCTCCACTTTCTTATTATACCGGTACCTGCTTCTCCTTTCTCTCTTCCTTCATTAACGCCTTTCCAACACTGTCCTTTCCGAGTTTTTCCACTTTAACGTGAAGCAGCTTTCCCTTCTTCAGTTTGCGGCCTCTTGTAAGCTTCGTTTCTTTTGTTTTCAGTCTACTGGCATTTATCTAACTGCATTCCTGTTGCCCTATCTGCCTACCAACCAAACTACCCCCTTACCTTTCTATCTATTAAAGTTTTTCCATTCGCTAAGTCACCTAACACATCTAAGGTGGCCGCCAAACTCCTGTATCACAACTCCTATCCACTCCCTCCTGCCACTCCAAGTCGCCCCCCTTCATGTACTCCTCCACTGTATCCTTCCAACTCTTTCTTGGTGTTTATCTTATTCTCAACAATAAATTCGGCTCTTTTCACTTTTCGTTAACCTGTTTAGTCCGAAAAGGTAATTTCTGATATACTCTTGTTAACTCCATCCGAATAAATTTTCAGCTTAGGAGCGATTTCTTGTTATGAAGAGACTGAAGGTTATATTTAAGCCATCAAGATGAAAAAGTCTCTCCTGAGATAAAAAGAATCGTGTGGAGGGGAAGCAAGAAAATGAAGATACACGTTGGACTGAAGGCGTTCACTTATATTTACCAAATGTCCTATGTGTCCGTGCACCCATTTGGTTTACATTCACACTTCTGTTTCGTCGTAATGGTAGATATTTATAACTCTTACACTGACGGGTATCTACAATCAATTTTCCTACCCACCAGATGATTTTATTCAGCTGAGGAAAGGCGTCCTGTCGTCATAAGGCTTATATAACTCTCCTTACACACTTCTCCTTTCCCACTCTATGCCTCTCTTTTCAATTTTTTCAAACTTTTCCATTCACCTATCCGTTTTTGTCTCCCTTCATCTTCCTAGTCCCCTCTCTTCCATCTTTCTCCCTTCTCCGTTTCTCACCCTTTCTTTTCTCTTTCCTATATGTTTCTTCCTTATCCATCACCTCTATCAATTTGTCTCACCAAATCTACCTCACCTCCCTCTTCCATATCTCTCGCTTCTCAATTTCTCACCCTCCCACTGCTCCTCCATCGACCTTGCGCTCCTAAATTTCTCTCACCCATATTCGTCTTCTCTCTTCTCTTCTGTCTCTCGTCTCACCACTTCTCCATCAGTCTCGTTTTCCATTCTCTTACATCATGTCCCTTCCTCGACTGTCTGCAACATCATTCTCTCTCTCTCTCTCTCTCTCTCTCTCTCTCAAAGCCTATAACGCAAATCTCTATCCCTATCCTACTAAACCATTCGTCATCACGTTTTCTCTCGCTTCGTAATTTCCTCATTATTTCCTCCTCCCGCCCGCTCATCATCTCTTCCCTGCTTTCATCAACTTTCCTTCTTCATTACTTTCTACTCATAACTGCTCCTTCATCACATCTACATCTGTTTCCTCTCATCAACTTGCCGTCTCTTCCTCCTCCTCCCATTATCATCGTAGTCTACCTTCAGCTTCCCTGTTTCTCCTCGTTCACAACCAATCTTCTCTTCATATTCACTTTTATTCATCCGTGTTCTCTATTTTTACCACCTTCAATTAATTTCACTCACCTCTCTCTCTCTCTCTCTCTCTCTCTCTCTCTCTCTCTCTCTCACCGTCAAGAGTTTGGACGAGGCAGGTAAAAGACTCACTCTCTAATCACGACCCGACTCCAGATTGACGTTCGTATTAATTCGCCAACCCAGACCAAGTTTTTTTTTTTTTTTTTTTTTTCGGACCAAGTTTATCTCAGACTTACTTTTGTTAAGAGGGAGATTTCCTTGCCCCCTTTCCGATTCTCATCATTTCCCAGGCCTACAATCTTCTTTTTCAATTTAATTTTCACACCAGTTTTATCAATATTTTATTCTTGGATACCTTGTATTCTTAGGCTTACTCTATTTTATTTTTGCTTTTGGTCATTTTTTAAATTCTTTTCGTGTTATTTTGGTTGTGATGGCCAACAGAGAAACTCTGTATTTGACTTTCATCGTAGTTTTGCATAGCAGAAGGTCTGAACACAGTCCATGAAGGGATGCCTCCGACGCGTCTATTACCCTCAACAAACTCTTCATAACTCCCTAACACAGAGGATTTAAACCTTTATCAACATGTAGTTGAGAAGATTAGGAGAAATACACTGACGTGGTTTGGACATGTGAAGAGAATGGAGAATGAAAGACTGACTAAGAGGGTGTATGTAGGTGAGGTGGAGGGAGGGAGAGGGAGAGGTAGACCGAGGATGAGGTGGAGGGATGGAGTTGAGAGGTATATGAGGGAGGGGGGGGTGAGTTGGGGGGAGGGTAGTCAAATGGTGGGTGACAGAGCGACTTGGAGGCGTTTTGTCTGCGGCCACCCTTTGCGGGATTAGGGCGTCGGGCTATAGATAGATAGATAGATAGATAGTTTTAAACCACAGGCTTTTCTGTACCAAAAACAACGCTACAACACAATTTGATAAAACCACAATATCTCCATACTCATATTTCTCAGACCAGCCTGCATCTAAAAATGCATAACCGATCACCCTGGTTATGTTCACAGAGGGGTGTTCACCACTGACTCTGATCTTTAATAACTACTGACCGATGACCGTCATAGGTAAAAGGTCGGGAAACCGGTCAATTTTTATTTAACTCTGACCCGATTGTGACCGGATTTGGTGGACGGGTTGAGGGTCAGCAAAAAGTGAAGTGATTCAACTTTGACACCAAATGGTCAAAGGTGTGTGCCACGGGACACGGTCAAGGTTTCGGTCCTTTAACTCTGAGTTTACATTTATATCAAATGCGGTGGAAAGGTTTAAGGTTTGACACAGATGAACTGATTCTATTTTGAGGACATCAGGTGAGGGGTTAAGATCACGGGGTAATGTCAACTTAACATTTTTACATTCCAGTTTGGACCAAACGTAGCGGAAGTGTTAATGGTCACGCAAGGATGAAATATTTCAAACTTGAAAACAATCGGCCAAATACCAAGGTCACAGGGCCGCGTCAAATATGCAGTCGTAGACTGATTGTAAGCCGCGAGTGATGCGATCTCCCAGTACTCCATGTTATTATCTCCAGACGATTTTACTCATATCAAAAAAGACTTTTCGAACGAGAGGGAATTCTTTTCGCAGCCTTCATCAACTCATTCACTTCATTGTTATTTCTTTAACCTGATCATATGCAAAAACCTTCACAATTTTCTAATACAAAGGCTTTTTAAAATCCGTGAAACAAGTATGAAACTGCATTTTACAAAATGTATGAAGATGTACGCGTGGCAAAGTAAGAAAAAAAAAACACACACACACTCGAGCAAGGTCGAAGCAGTAAGAGACAATAAAATCTCACCCCAATATTTTCGTCCTCTCTCTCTCTCTCTCTCTCTCTCTCTCTCTCTCTCTCTCTCTATGTATGTACGTATGTATGTATGTATCTATGTATATTTATTCATTCACTCATCATTTAATCCAGTGTTGTCCAATGAGGAGCGTAGGATCCCGGGGCTAGGCAAGTTGGTTCGGCATTTAAGATGAGAGTGACCAGCCTCACTCATCCCTGAGTGGCATTACGTGAGCAATAAACCCCAACCACCCCTTGGATGTAAATCTGCACAGGCTCAATCCGACTGGAGCGCCTTAATTACCCACTAAACCACCAGGCACCATTATTTGGTTATTTGGTTACCACCCAGCGTAGTAAATGGTTTCCTGGCGGTGGCTGAATCGGTAGAGAGGTGGCCTGCAGTCCTGATGGACCCATGTTCGAATCCCGGCTGGGAAAGGGAACAGTTTGTGGATCTGAATTTCACTAAAGCAGACTTTACTGATCTACCGGACGACCCGCCGACATGTCGTAAAAATACCCCCGCTAATACCAGTACACCAGTCCTGTATGAGACAGCCCTAGCATGTAATCAATATGGACGGTGGGTGTTAGCGCCGAAGTGGTGACATGTGGAGGTGTAGGAGGACTACTGGGCCCCAAGGAGGACTACTGGGACTTGGGGATAGGCCCTGAAGCCTTTGCCCAGAGTCGCAAAAAAAAAAAAAAAAAAAAAAAAAAAAAAAAAATGGCTTGTCACTCAATGTAGAGTCACCGGTAGACAGAAGGAAGAGGAAAGAATGAAGGAAAGAGAGGCAGAAGAGGATGTATGGAAAGAAGGAAGGAAGACAGGAAAAAGCTGGCACCCGAGAGCAGCACTACATAGAGAGAGTTGATGGTGAGCGCCCCCACCAACCACTAATTATATTTTAATATATAAATGAATGTACAGTATGTATATATATATATGTACATCTGTATATATACAGAGAGAGAGAGAGAGAGAGAGTTACTGAAACATGGGTTTGCAATGCCATAGACCTTCAAAAAGGCACTATATTTATACCAACACCCGTACACCATTAGCACTCAACCTGACCGAATTCTTTCGGCTACACAAAATCTTCTGGTGTTGTCCTAAACAAATTCTTAGACGTCCCTACAACAGACAGGCTGTTACTCGGGAGTTTTTGTGTTATATGTTACCGGCAGCTGAGATTTCTCTGTGATACAAAATCCTGAGGTGTTATCCTGAAAACGTACCCAGGTGTGGCAACCGTGGTGACTGAGTTAGGTACCATAACCACCATCATCCACCTTCACAATTACTGCACCACCATCACTCCACCACTTCAGTCCTTTATCTGCATCAACAGGCAGACACCTTACTTGCAGAGGTGGTGGCCACAACCTACCACAGTCCTGTACACCGCCACCCACACACACCAAAGGCCATACCATCACTACCCTCACCATCAACCAATACCACACCTCGTCACTCTCACCACTCACCACACAACACTACATCCTACCACAGTCACCACACTCCACCACTCTCACCATCTACTACTCTCACCACAACACAACTACACACCATATTCCAAAATTACAACCCATGCTCACTCACCACAGTGTCTACACCACCATCTACCACACTCACAACCACTCACCTAGCTACCACTCTCACCAAAAGCACATAAATCACTTACCACTATCATCTCTTCACTTTCATCACAGTCTCAATCACCTCCAATTAGTACCACCAGTGCACCTCCACAACAACCCACGCATCATGCACCACTACCTACTGGCATTATCATCATCACACCACCACATAGCACAGTCACCACAGCCCATCAGCCCCACACCCTTCACCACAAGCCACATTCCACTACTTTCATCACCACCACATCCAACTCTCACCACAACCTACACACCACCGACTACGTACAATCACCCTGACTCTCACCACAATCTCTACCACCACTACCACCACCACGGGCCTCTCTCATCATGGTATATGAGTTACCGCGAGGGCTAAGCAGGACCATTATTTCTGTCAACTCTGAAATGAACATACGTTACTTAAAAGACACCAAAGGCTTAAAGGAAAAAAGTTACGGCTTTGTCTCCTCTCTACTCCTCTCCTCTCGTCTTTACCTTTTCGTCTCTACGCTTATCCTCTCTTTTCCTCCTCTTGTTTTTTTCTATTCTCGTCTCTTTTCCTTTCTCTTGTACTTATTTCCTTTTTATTCCTCTTCCTCTTTCTTCTCTGAGTCTTCCCTTGTCTTCCACTTTTCTATTTTTCCTCAATTCTCTTTTGTTCGTTTTCAACTGAGTTTTCTCCCCACTTCCCTTCCATTATTCATGTCTCCTCTCCCTCAGTTTTCTTCTCGTATTATTTCTCTTTTCTCTTCTAAACAGCACCAATGTTTAAACAAACTGAAAATGAGGATGAGACATCCAAAACACCTCAAGGCTTGAAGGAAAAAAGTCACATGCTTCTATTCTCTTCTCTCCTCTCTTCTCTTCATTATCATTCCTATTGCTTCTTCCTTAATCTTGTCCTTTCTATTTTGTTCTCTTCATACTCTTTCTATAACTATAATATTTCTCCTTTCCTCTCTTCTGTTCCTTTCTTTCATCTTTCTCTCATCTCTTCTAAACACAAATATTATTTAGGCCATTTTGGGATGAAACACGCGGTGCATAAAAGCGTCACAGTTTAACCGCAGTGATAAATCTCTTTTCTCCTTATGATCAATTTCCTCATTGCTTCTCCCTTATTCTCAGTTACTAATATCTCTTCTGCTCCTTTTCTGTTTTTATTTATCTCTCTTCTCTTTACTCTTCCCATTTTCTCCTGTTTCATATCGCCTTCTCATTTCTTTCTCATTTTTCTTTTTTTCTCGTCTCATTCTCTTTGCTTTTCACCTCCATTTTCCTCTTTGCTTCTCTTTTCCTGCCTCTTCTACTTCTTTTCTCATCCCTTCAAGTTTCAACTATCCTTCCTTCCTACCCCCACTGCTCACCTCTCCCGTCCACTCTAACTCCCCTTTCTCCTCTAATCCGTTGTTTATTGTCTCCCCCCCCCCTCTCTCTCTCTCTCTCTCTCCCCGCAATATCATTAATCAATTTCGCTTAAAATACCGCCAAACTTCTTCTGACACCTTCCGCACAAACACGTTATTAAAATCACGCTAATTATGAAAGATAAAACACAGAGGAGAGGAGGAGGAGGTGGAGGAGGAGGAGGAGGAGGAGGAGGAGGGAAAAGGGGACTGGGGAGAAAGAGGAGGAAATGAGGGAGGGAGAACGAGGAAGGAAATAGAGGGGTCAAGAAATTAGAGAGTCAAGGTGAATGGTGAGGAAAGGGAGGGGTGAGGAAACAGAAAGAGAAGGGTAGTGGGAAGAAAGAGCGGGATGAGAGGCAAGAAGAGCAGAAGAGGGGAGAAAGAGGAGTAGAGGAAATACAGACAAATGGGGAATGGGGAGAAAAAGAGAGTTGGAAGAGAAAGAGGGTGAATGATGAAAAAGATGAGACAGGACTGGAAGCTGAGTTAAAATGCGGAGAGAGGGAGGGAGGAGAAAGGGAGGGAGGGGGGAGGGGAGGGATAATAACACTGAAAAAGGATGAATGAGGAGTAAAACAGAGGAGGGAGAGGAAGAAGAGTGTAAATGGCAAGGGTGACGAAAACGACTAGGAGGAAAAGACGAAGAGAAGGAAAGTGTATGAAAGACGAGGTGGAGGATGGGACTGAGGCGGAAAGAGGTGCGGGGGATGTGAATGCAAAAGAATGGGAAAGAGGGAGAAGGACGCAGGGATAAGAAATAGGAAAAGGAGAAGAATGAACAATGAAAAAACGGATGAAGAATGTTTAAGAGGAAAAGGGAGCGGGGGCTCAGGGAGGGAGTAGAGGAGAGATGAAGCAGAGTGAGAGAGGGTCAATTAATTATGTAGGTGCTTTTAATCAAATTCCCAAGCCTCCAAGTTTTACACAGTGTTTTATAATATACGAAGTATGCACTCATCCACAACGCTTTATTAGTTTTTAATGATAATGCAGGATGGGTACGATGATTATTATTAACACCTTCACTACGAAGATGTATATTTGTATTTTTCCTGGGACCAGATGTTATATTCAGCTTCGGAGAGCTGTTAATTAGTGAAGGGGTTAATGATGGCTACATCTAACCCCTCAAGATGGAAAATTATGTAATGACCTGAACAAAATCGCCTGAAAATAACTTAAACAAAATACATCATCGGCATGAAGTGGAAAGCCTTAGAAGGAAGACAACTGCTTTTAATCCTACAACTACGGTAACGCCTTAGTTAAACTTATTCTTACTTGGATGGTTGGGGTTTACTGCTCACATAATGCCACTCAAGGGTGGCGAGGCTGGTCAACCTTACCCCCGACTCGACGCATATGATGGGGCAAAATATATTTCCGGATACATAAGCAGCCTATCCCCGAGCCCCTACGCTACTGATAGGGCGAAATATGACTGGATTACTGATAAACAGATAACTTACTTCCTCTATACTATTTTACTCAGCTAAGGAAAGCATTATACTGAAGGGAGGTACTGATGGCTGTGCCTAACCCGTCTTGCATGAAAGCTGTCTGTTTCCTGAGCTAAATAAAATCATCTGGAGCGAGAAAGAACAATATAAACATTACGCCCTCGTGCTAAACGGGATAAGTATGCACCTCCATCCCCACCACAGTCCATCACAGCTACAAGCACACATATTATTTCTGACTACAGTAGAATAACTAGTCGCATTAATATAACCCCTTCAGCACGATCATGTATAGCATATTTTGTTCTTGCTGCTTCCATACAACTACTGTATGTTAAGCTTTGGAGAGGCTATCTGTAGTGACGCGGCAGGCACAATCTCCATTTGTCAGGACTCCATATTATAATTACAAATAATAATAAATAGATAGATAAATATATAGATAGACAGCTCCAGGCAAGCCTGGGAAAGGGAAATGATCTTGCAAGTTAACTGAGGAAATGTTGACAGTACACAGGAAGCAGCAAGTCAGGGGATGATGTAGGTAGTGTGTCAGCGAGATAGCATACGAACAAAGCCTAGTGACATACACACATACTCACACACAGGTTTCTAGAACTTTCCAACCACAGTGTAACACACGTGACACGACCCCTGCTACACCAGAATTTAGGAAGCAGAGCTCAGAAGGAGACAGGCCATAGAACCGGCAGGTAGTAGGGAGAACGAGCCTAGCAACATGGGCGAGAGGAGAGAGAGAGAAAGAGAGACAGGGAGGTAACTCGCGGGTCTCTACTTATACTTCACTCGTGTGTGAGAGACTTTGTTAATATTTCCAAGACAAATAAAAATAGTCCCATACTATTCTTTACCTCTCCTGTCATTGCATGACAAAAGGGAACGAAGATTATAATTATACTTACAAAACTTCACTCAAGTATAACAACCGCTCGTCCACAACTTTAATATATACATAAACTCCACTACAAAGACATTACAAAGTCTTTTATGACACATTAACCCCTTCACAACCTATGACCTCCCACAGCTGCACAATTCTACGGATGGTACCAAGGATAATATAAATGTACGTCCCCCGGATAAAGGAGTAAATTACCCACTTCCAACCCTATTCCTCGCAAAGGAATAAATAAATAAATTATTAACCCATTTACGTACTGTGCAGCCACAATAAGGAATCTTCGCCATAACTATTTATGGTACTGTATATATAAGGAATGGAATTTTGGCATCATAAACAAGTCTGTGACCTTTAGAAGTAGTTTAAAGTCATCCATATTTGGAACATGTACTCAGATTAACCTAAGGTACCTTCCTGTGTAATACCAACAAGATCAGGGGACAAAGATGTGTAAGAAATAAGTGAAGCAAGGGTACATTTTATATCTGTCTCATTAACTGACTACTGTATGTTTAACTGTAACCATATTCCTTTCAGATAATAAGAGGGACCACAGCAATATTTCTGTGAAGTTACAGCTATACAGCTTTTGTGGTTTTCTCTAAAACGTGCAACAACGAAAATACTGAACAGATTTGAATTTGGTACTTTCCACTAGCCTAACTGGCACAATATTCCGCCAAAATTCTCAGCAAACTTTTTTATCGAAGGATTTTCAACCAAACAGCTGTATCTCAATTAGTTTCTGAGATATTTCAATTTCAAATATGCACTTTTTATGACCTTCCAAAATAGGTTAAGGTAGAGGGAGTGTGGCCATGTGCAGTTTGCCACAAGGGTGTGAGAAATAACTTCATTTTGTGTAGTATCTGTGATAAGTGGGTGAATAAGTGATGTAGTGGTTTTAGAGGTAGACTGACAAATAATACTGATTTTGCGTGTGCGATGTGTCAGGGACAGCATGTAAAGATCGTCAGGCGTGAAAGGACTGGTCTTGCTGGACAGTGTCTTGAGTGTATGGAGGTGTTTTGTTATTTGAGGGACATGTTATGTGCTGGTGGTGGGGCTGGAGCTAGCTCTGTGGCTAGAGCGAGGAGTGGGTGGAAGAAGTTCAGGGAGCTGTTTCCTCTCCCACCAATGAGAGGGCTCTCTTTCCGTGCTAAGGGATTCTTGTATGTGGCATATGTTAGGAGTTTAATGCTGTATGGTAGTGAGACTTAGGCAGTAAAGGAAGAGAATATTCGCTGGCTCAAAAGAACAGAAATGACAATGATTAGGTGGATGTGTAGTGCATTCTTGAATGTGAGGCCTGGGGGGGCTAGGATTGCGACTGATGATTTGAGAGATTGAGAGGAAGACTGGGACATGAATGTATTGGTGTCGTGATGAGGAGGGTAAACTGAGATGTTCTGGCCATGTTGAGAAGATGGAGGATGACAATTGTATGCGAGAGGTCGGAAGTGTGAACATCGAGGGTAGGGTTGCGAGAGGCAGACCAAAAACGACAAGGTCATAGAATGTGACCTCAGGGATATGGGACTAAATAGAGAGGGCGCCAGAGATCGAGCGGCGTGGAAAGCGGTCATTTCGTGACAAAGGCCGACGCATGAAAGTATGTTAGAGCTGCTATAAACGGTATGGTACGACGATATATATATATATATATATATATATATATATATATATATATATATATATATATATATATATATATTTATTTATTATGTACGTTACAGGGAATTTGTGTAACTAGTGATTTCAAGAAATCCCTAGGGAAATCGTGAAATGAATTTAAATTAGTATGGGTTAATTAAGGTTTGGTTTAAATTATTTAGGCTGCGAGAAGTTAGGCTGGGACAAGCTAGGTAGGTTTAGGTTAGGTTAGGTCAGGTTAGGTTAGGTTAGTTAGGTTGGTTAGGTTAGGTTAATTCACATGAACGCTTAACATACCTTAGTGTTCATAAAACTGAACCTAACCTAACCTAAACTTGACCTAGATTATCCCAGGCTAACCTAGCAGCAGTCTAAACTAACCCAACTTTAATTAACCAATCCTAATTTAAACTCATTTATTCCCTACAGCTTTCATGAAATCACGGTCACACAAATTCCCTGTAACACACACACACACACACACACACACACACACACACACACACACACACACACACACACACACGTGTTGATAATATACGTTACTGGCGCGAAACTCGGACCTGTAACGGTATCAGGAAAACAGTAAGGGTTAAAGTCAAGAAATACCAGAACCATTTGGACTAATGGAAAAGCTGGACAACAGTGCCCGTGATAGTACAGAGTGAAGGTAATGCTGTGGAAGGAACGACAGGCTGGCAGAATTAAAAGACAGACTTCACTTACCCTAATGACAAAAGTTTTGCTTAAGCAGTGAAGGAATTCTTACTGATCAGACCATTGTTGGCTTCGCCGTGTAATTAATTACAGCAAGGAAGGGGCAGCTTCAATGGCTGTTACACTCTGCACAAAGCTCATCCCCGACAGTAATCAAGGGTCTGCTTTAATTCCCTCGGCATCATATCACGCACTCCTAATCCTTGCAATTCAGTGACGTATTATTCAACTTATTTTTGCAATCTCCAGACGATTTTGTCAGCCTAGGAGAGACTACGTATCTGAGAGATGGAGCGAGACTCCATTACTACTTTCATTACAAGACAGCTCTCCTTAGTTGAATGAAACCGTCTGGAGGCAACAAGAATAAACTACAAAACTATGTCATGGGACTGAAGGGGTTAACATGAGTAAAATCGCCTGGCGTTAGCTGGAACAAAACACCAGAACTGTCCAATCATGACAGGGTCTGTGGTGACATTAACTCCCTCGGGTTCATTTGGTTGACTCCCAGCTGAATTAAATAATCTGACGTTACCTTGAATACAATGGTAGAGTTGTGCCGGCCATGAGAGGGTTAACACCACTGCAAGTACCCTTATACCGTAATTACCACCAAGGACGGGAAGACACTGTAATTAGGATGACGTTTCTCCTCCGAGTCATATCCCGGAAAATATCCTCCACTTTGCTCTACACGTCTGTACGATAAATAATCATGGAAAAAAGATGATGATGAATATGAGGATGACCATAATGACGACGACGAAGACGACGCCGATGGTGATGATGATGTCAGTAACGTACCATCTGCGCATACTCAGACACTGAATCGCATTATTATCAAGATATGAATAAAGAGATTTCTCAGCACGTAGATGGTCGGAGATTTTGATGCTAAACGGGTAGGAATAATAGCAGGAAGTTGGGCAGGAAATGTGGAATAAGAGGGAGGAAAATGCTGCAGGAGAGGTGTACCTGGAGTCTGCAGAAAAAAAAAAAATAATAATAATAATAATAATTTGTTGTCAGTGGATCTGGAGGAGTTTAAACGGCGACATAAATGTAATAATATACTAGATACTAGTTGAAAAACTTGGATCATGAAAGTAGCACACACTTACACCCAAAACAAAAACAAAAAATTCAGAGAATGAGTAAAGACAGTTTGGCAATTTAGTTAAACTAAAGTTCATATGACGTGGAACAAACTAAATACCAGTACCAATAACATGGAGACAAAAGTCAAAACATTCGCCCACGAAAGCGTATCGCCCACCATCACTAAAAAACTAGATCAGTAATCCTCTGGCAATCTGAAGAATATCATCGCAGCATTGTCAAAAAAAAAAAAGAAAAAAAAAAATCTTAGGATTCTGCTGTTTACTCCTACCAAGTTAAATATCACCCTAGCATTCAAAAGCCTGAAGTCAGGGGTATTAGGTTGCTGAAGGTCATTGGGTATAACAGGCCTTTGAAAAAATTTCGAACAGTTAGCTTTTAAATAGCTGTCCTCTACAATGAGGGTACGATGCAAAATGGTGAATAATGGCAAGCTAGACGAAACTTGGAGGGTATAAATTCTTGCAAAATCCTCTGACAATCAGAGGCATATAATCGCTGCTTCGGCAAAATTATTAACCGACAAGCTAGATATCCCAGGATACAGTCCCCAAAGTTTGGATACAATATGCCCACTTGCTTGTGAGATATTTTGGTAACAGCCAGACACACACACACACACACACACACACACACACACACACACAGAAGCAGGCGATTACATCATCGCCTCGGTGGACGAGTGATGATTAAACCCCCTTATTATGCACGATCTCCCGTATCCCGAACAAAATTACCAAGTGGAAGTGACACAAAGAAAAAAAAAAGACGTAAGCGTACTGAATGGGTTAATTATATTTTTAACCTCGTCACAAAGGGACGTTTCCTCTACATTTAATATCGGCCGACAGTAGCAAAGGAAGAGGAAAAAGGGAACAAGATGTTGTCATACTTTTGGGGTTAAAGAGACAGATTACATGGCCAGGTGAAGCTGAATACAAGTGTAGCTCTACAGGACATCACCGACGCCAGTTTCAGGTGTGATGGTGGTATGGAGGAAAATTTAAGGACAATTCAGAAACAACACAGCAGCAAAACTAAAATACTACCGCCACACACACAAAAAAATTAAACATACTTTCCTTAGAGAAAAGTTTCCTCTAACGCATTTTCTTAAAATCGTATCATATACCAGTAAGTATACATTCTCCTATGAATATAATTCTGAAAAACAAATCCTGAAAACATTATTATATACTTTCCTATGAGAACATACTTTCTAACGATAATATACTTTTTTTTTTTAATTATTTTCTTGTGATTGAACATACTTTCCCTGGCAGCTGACCTTGAAACAAATTTGATGGACGGCTGGGAAAACTGCTGTTGTATATCTATGCTTATTTATCAACAAAACCAAGAAAATGAGGGAAAAAAGGAAAAAGAGGTTTAAGGAAAGGGACGGTATGGAAGCTACAATGACTAAACGACGACATGCAAGATGGTTGAAACTGCGATGTAGGGAAGGGCGTGCAGAGAGGTAAAGATCTGTTGAAAACTACATTCTTCTCCAATGCAATATTTCCGCACCTGTGTTCGAGAAGAAAAATACTTAAACTTTTTGCCATCATTGTCAGAGGTTTAATATTGCCATAAACCCCAGATTTTCAGTTACTCAATTTGCCTACTTAATTTAGCTTACTTCAGTTAATTAGTTTGGCTACGTAGGTCTTACTTTCTTTAAAAGCTAATCAGATTACTTCTCAGGCATGTCTTGATTTGCTTGAAATAATTTAGAAGTACCTCGAAGGCACTGATTGCTTTAACTTCTTGGGAGAGAGAGAGAGAGAGAGAGAGAAGAATTGAGAGGGAAGGAAAAGTTGGTGTAAAAAAAAAAATAGGGGAGAAGGAAATGAAACATGAGGCGAAAAAGGTGGAAAATTGGAGAAAGGATAAATAAAAGGTGGTAAAGAAAAAGTGAACGTGAAAGACAAGAGGAATAAGGGAAGAATGGAATAAAGACGAGATAAATAAGAAGCAACCGTGTGGCATAGAGGAAGAGAGGCTATAAGAAAGATAAAGAACCCGAACATGAAGAAAGAAAGGATGGAAAATCACATATTAAGATGATGCAGCTGATACTGTGAATTATTTATATATATACGTTGCATACACATATATCAAGAGAGAGTAAGAGGGGAGGGGGAGGGCATGGAGACACTTAGCGCGAGGAAGGAGTGCCTGGCCATCAGGTCTATGAGGGTGGGAGGCGTGGAGCAGAGAGAAAGGGGAAGGAGGGAGAGAAAAGAATGAAGAAAAAAAAGGACGTGTGTGAAGGGGGGAGAGAAAAAATATGGGAGAAAGGAAGGTTAGAGAAAAAAGATAAAGAGACGGAAGGTCTGGAGTGGAGGAAAGGGAAAAATGGAAAGAAAGGGGAAAGTGAAAAGGCAAAGGGAGAACAGACAGAAAAAGTGGGGAGGTAAATGAGAGAAGGGAGAAGTGAGGGAGGAAGGAGAATATGGGGAACAGAGAGAAGGGAGAGAAAAAGGGGGAAAATAAGAGGGAGAAATACGCATGGGAAGGCTGACGACAGCTGGAGTAAAAGACTGAGGCAGGATAACACCAGAAGAGGGAGAATTGGGGAGAAAGAGGGAGAAGGACAGAGAAAGAAGAGGTGGAAGGAAGACATAAAGAAATGAAAGAATAGGACAAGAATGAAGAGATGGAAGGGGAAATACTGGGGAAGGAAATAGGAGAAAGATCAACTAAAAAAGAGAGAGAGAAAAGAGGAAAAGAGGAAAAGAGGGCAAATGAAAAGAAGAAATGGGAAGGAGAGAGAGAGAGAGATAGAGAGAGAGAGAAATTCCGTCACATTTTCCGCCTTATGAGCCTTCCTCCTCCTCTTTTCTCATAAATCATGTCCACTAAATTTTCCTCTTAACTAACGTGATTATAACGAAAAAAGAAAGTCCAGCATAAACTTGGGAGAGCTTAAGGAATGGCCCCTCTCTCTCTCTCTCTCTCTCTCTCTCTCTCTCTCTCTCTCTCTTCCATTTCCTCCTTCGACCAGTCACTTCCCATTTTTCTCCATCGTTCCCCCAAGAGTCTCTCCCTTCTGGCTTAGCTCTCTCTCTCTCTCTCTCTCTCTCTCTCTCTCTCTCTCACACACACACACACACACACACAATATTATGCCCGTGACCTCATTCCTTCCTCCTCCTCTCCTCTGCCTTACCCCCTCCTTCCCTCTCTCTCAAACTCTCCCCCACTCATTCACCTCATCCTTCCTGTCCTTTCCCCTTCCTTTAATATTCTGTCTCATACCCTCCCTTCCTTCTCCCTTACCAGCTCACCCTCCTCATGATTCCTCCCTCTCTTCTCTCTCACTAACCTCCTGTCTCTTTCCCCTGCTCTCTCTACCTCCCTGTATTCAGTTCTTTCCTCTCTCCCTTTCTCTAACGCTATTCCTTTCCCTCTCCCTTCCTCCTTATCTTCTACTCTCTCCCTCTCCTTCCCTCTCTCCAACTCTCCTCTTCTCCCTCCCTTCTCTCTACAGCTCTCTACCTCTCCCCTCCCCCCTTACCGTCCTCCTTGTCTCCAGCTATCCTTCCCTTTCTCCCTTCTCTCCTTCCCTCCACCTCCTTACTTCTCTCCCTCTCTTTCTCTCTCCCTCCCTGTCTCCAACTTTCGTCCTTTCCCTCCTTCCCTCCTTTCTGTCTCCAACTGTTTTTCTCACACTTCCTCCGTCTCTCTCACCAATTCCCGCTCCCTCTCTCCCACTTCCTAATTATCCTTCATTCCTCCCTCTCTCCTTCTCTCCAGGGGCTCCTACCTGTCTGGGAACTCTCCTCCTTAACTCCTTCCTCCCTCCTCCACACACTTCCTTACCTCCCTTACGGCCCTTCCCCTTCCACACATTCTTCTTTCTTCCTCTCACTTTACTTCTTTAACTTCCTTCCCAGCTCTACCTCGTCGCCTATACTGCTTCCTCCTTTTCTTTCTCATTCTTTCCTCTATTATCTCTCCGATTTCTCTCTCCTCTCTTCCTTATCTCTTACTTTTTATCCTCTTAATTTTTTGCATTTATATCTCTTTTCTTGGTTAATCTTTCTTTTTTCTTTTCCTTTTTCTTCTTACATTCTTATTCTTATTTCTCGGATTTCTCACTGTGTCCTCTCCTCTGCCGCCTCTCTTTGATTTTTCCTTCTTTTTCTCTCCTTTTTGTTTCTCTCTCTCTCTCTCTCTCTCTCTCTCTCTCTACTTGCATCCTTATCTAATCACTTTCTTCCAGACCAACTATTGTTCCTAAACACTGCCTATCTGCATAACCACCGCCTACCCGCCTGAACACTACCTACCTGCCTAAACACTGTCTACCTGTCTAAACACTGCCTACCCGCCTAAACACTGCCTACCTGCCTAAACACTGCCTATCCGCCTAAACACTGCCTACCTGCCTAATCACTGCCTACCTTCCTAAGCACTGCCTACCTGCCTGAACACTGCCTACCTATATGAACACTACCTACCTTCCTAATCAATGCCTACCTGTCTAATCACTGCCAACCTGCCTAACCACTGCTACTTTCCCCATTACAACCGACCTACTCGATTTTTTATTTCACTTCCTGCCTGCCAATCAACCCCCTGCCTGTCCACCTGTGTGCATGTGTGCCATTCTACCAGTCTACCTGTCTATTTTCTCATCTACCTACAGTACATGTCACTGCCACACACCGCCGTATCTGCCTACCATCGTGCCTGCCTATATGCCACCCTACCACCCACCTCACACGCCTACCTACCTTCTACCCAACCTGCCTAACACCCATCCTGCCTACCAACCTACCACCCACCCTACTTGCCCACCTATCACCCTTCCTACCTGTCTACCCACCCCTCCCCTACCTGTCCACTTACCATCCACTCTGCCAGCCTGCCAACCACCATACCATTCTCCCTACTATCCACCCTGCCTGCCTGTCTACCACCCACCGTCTGCCTACCACCCACCCTGCCTGCCTACTTACCGACTGCCTTGTCTTCCTACCTACCACGCATCCTTCCTGCCTACCGACCACGCATGTTACTCTCTCAGTGTGTCTGCCTACTACCCGCCCTGCCAGCCTGCCTCCCACTTTGATTACCTATTATAATACCAGCCTGTCTGACTGCCTTCAACCCACCCTACCTACCCACCCTGCCAACCTACGTACAACCCACTTGGGGTGCGTATCACCCTACCTACCTACTTACCACCCACCCGAGCTGCCTACCACTCTACCTGCCTACCTACCGCCCACCCTGCCTGGCTGCCTGCCTGCCTGCCTGCCTGCCTGGTTCTCTGCGGCGTGGCAAGATTTACAAGGAACATAAAAGCGAAGTTATAACAGTAGCGGCCCCCACCTTAAAAGGGATAGGAAGATATGGGACGCAAGGAGAGAGAGAGAGAGAGAGAGAGAGAGAGAGAGAGAGTAGTCGAGTGAAGGACAGAAGGGGGGAGGAATGAATGAGGTGAACAAAGACGCTAGAAGAGAAGGGGAAAGGGAAAAGGAGAGGAGAGGAGCGAGAGGAGAGGAAAGGAAATGTGACTAGAGGTATCACATGGAAAGGAGAGGAGAGGAGAGGAGAGGAGAGGAGAGGAGAGGTGAGGAGAGAAGAGAGGAGACGAGGGGAGAAAAGACGAGAGGAGATTAGGAGAAATGAGAGGGGAGGAGAGAAAAGGAGACAGGAGAGGACGATAGGAGAAAGTTTAAGAAAGGATGAAAGAATGGGTAAGGCATATAAGTATTGAAATTAAAAAAAAATAAGGAAATGAGGGTAAGAGCGAGGAATAGAGAAGTGTGAAAGAGTAAGAACGAAGGCTTGTGGGTGGAGTGGAGAAAAGAGTGAGGGAGGCGGTGCGGTAAGAACACAGAGGAAGAGAGAGGGAAGGGGCGGGAGGGACATCATGAAAGAAAGGAAAGATGTAATGGAGCGAGAATGAAGGCCAATGGGTGAAGGAGGGAAGGTAGTGAAGGAATGGGTATGTGATGAAAGAAGACCCGGGAAAAGCAATAAGTAAAGTGGAGACGGGAGCTTTGTCAAGGGAAGGGAATGAAGGACATGGGAAGGGAGTGAAGAATGGAGTGAAGGGAGAGGTATGGGAGGAAAAGACAGTAACAGAGTGGGAATGGGAGAAGAGTGAAAAAACTGATGAATAAAAGATGGTAAATGTCCGAAAGCATAAGCAGGCGAAGAGAGAAAACAAAGAGACAGGAAAGTAGAATACAAGACAGTCTCTTCTATCCAATAAAACATGGGCTAAAATTGCCATATATTTATACTGAGTGCTGAACTGTAACAAGAGTTTAGCACTAGAATGCACTGCTAGTCACGAAAGTGTTATGGAATGAATGTAGTGTCGTAGCACTGCCATATTCTGCCACTGTTATAACAAGAATTGTTAGGCTACAGAAGACAATTATATACATTTATTTTTACTTTTCTCACTTTAACCAGGTGTAAAACTGTCTTCCATCCTGATTCCTGAACTGGTACCGTACAAGAGATTAACAACAGAATATGATGCTGGTTCTATATTGTCTTTTCTGTCACTGAGCCAGGGGAAACAGATTAGAAGAGAACGAAAATCTCGGTCAAGTTAAGGTGAATCAAGTATACTGCAGTAACTGAGTTGAGGAAGGGAAACAACTTGTCCCGTCCAATGTAAATAACTGAATTAGACCGTCTGGCAACAGGCAGAACAGAGTATGAATGCAGTTCTTGGACTGAAGACGTTAAAGATGAAAGAAGATGAACCGTCTCATGATCGAGACAACTCGAGTATTCTATTCCAGCTAACACCAGATTATTTTATGCAGGTTAGAGCAAGCTATTTAAGCCTGAATGTTAACAGTAGTACCATTAAGCTCATTTTGGCTGGGGCAATGTTAATATTCTATTACAGATAACGCCAAACGACTTAACTCATATAATACGGTAGTGAGTCATAGGAATCTATGATTTTACAACAGTCCTTCCAGTAGCCTAGATAGCTCAGCTGGGAGAGCGTTAGACTGAAGATCTAAAGGTCCCCGGTTCGATCCCGGGTCTGGGCAGTATAAAGTTTTGTTAGTGGACTGAGACGAAGTCATGCTAACGGTCATTTACTACGAATAGGTCAGAAACCAAGAGGCGGATCGAATTATTCCCTAACAAGTGGTTTATTTAAAATCAAGTAATGCTACTTGAGTCGTAAGGCAGTCGCTTACCTTTCACTGATCTGGATTACTATAACCCAGATTCCAGCCCCTACACCAAGCGTGGGGTATTAGTGAAATGCTTTAATAATAATAATAATAATAATAATAATAATATTCGAACCATCCATCATCCAATCCTACATTGCCCCATGAGGAGCGTAGAAGCCCGGGGCTAGGCAGTTGGTACCGACATTTAAGATAAGAGTGACCAGCCTCACTCATCCCTGAGTGGCATTCCATGAGCAATCAACCCCAACCACCCCTTGGATATAAACCTTCACCGACTCAATCCGATTGGAGCGCAATAATTACCCACTAAACCACCAGGCGCCAAAATTTGGTTATATGGTTACCACCCAGTGTAGCAAATGGTTTCCTGGTGTTAATAATAAAAATAATAATAACTGCTACTCCTCACCCTGCTCTAGGGTGGGAAAGGAGGTCCGGATGATGATGATGATGATGATAATGATGATGATTATAAACTTATTAAGGGAAGTAAAATGAAGAAGCATTAGAGTAAAAACAATATTATACCATATCTTCAAAAAGACCTGTCCTTGGCCAGGAAGGGAAAGAGCAGAAAGTAAGAGGTGGGAAGGGAACAGGAGTTACGGAAAGGGAAGGAGAAGAAAAAGAGCAGAAGAGGAAAGGAAAGAGGTATGAAAAGAAGAAGGGATGGAAGTAAAGGAAGCAGGATGACAGAAGAGAGGGGGTGGGGAAGGATAATGGGAAAGAGGGGTGGGTGAAATGAGGAATGATATAAAAAGTGTACAAGAGCACAACAGGAGTGCAAAACAATACAATGGAAAACAAGAACCAACAGGTGAAGTGATCCTGTCAAGCCAGTTTGTTACACTGGACACTGGCTATGTTATCTGTTATATGTGGCTATGCTATGAACAGAAAATAATAACACTGATCAGAAGGATGGTTGGAGAAATAATGGAGGGAGAGAGGAAAAGGATGGTGTGTAGGGTAGAAAGCTAGCGACAACGATAAATGGTGAAGGATCAGCAATGGTGAGGTTGGAATACTAAACAATTGAGACCTAGAATTACATGGGCGTCGGAGGGACGGTGACAAGGCTGTAACGGGGAAGGGGAAAAGACCACAGTATGAGGAGAGGGGAAGTGAGAGGAAAGTCAGAGTGTGAGAAGGTGGAAGGTGGGAAGGTCCGAGAGTGAAAAGGAAAATATATATATCGAAAGAGGAAAGGTAGTGACACAGATGATGGAGGGGAGGAAAGACTGAGAGAGGGTTATTGGCTAGGAGGCAGGGAGGCCGGAGGATGTTTACGAGGAGAGGTATACACATCAATGGAGGGGGAAGGATGAGGAAGATGGAGGAAAGGGATGTATTGAAAGAAAGTGGAGGGGGAGGACAGGGAGATGGAAAGGGAGAATATCTGAGGGGATGGTGTTCACTAGACCGTAGGAAAGGAACAAGAAGCAGGAAACAAGGAAAAGGAGAAAAAACAGAGGAAGTAAAGTAAGTGGATACGAGGAAAGTTGGTGAGAAAGAAATTCGCGAGTTTAGTGGAAAGGAAAGCTAGAAAAGATCGAGAGGAATATACTCAGTGGACAGGAAATATAGAAAAGTACAAGGAAAGAGAGAGGGGAGTAGGGGAAAAGGAAGAACAGCGGATGGACAGAGGAAACGTATGACAGAAAGATATGAACGAGAAAAGTGAATGTCTCATGGCTGTGAGGATGGTCCTCGGTGGAGAGAGGAATCGAAAAAGGTACTGGGAGAGAGGGTGAGGAAAAGGCACTAATGGATGTGGCGAAAGAAAATGTGAGGGAAAAGGAAATTCATATAAGACGGAATGGGAGACAGGAAAGACAAAGGTTGGAACAGAGGGAAGAGAAAGGAATAAAAGAAACAACTTAAGTGAGGGAGACGGGATAATGGTGTTATAGGAATGAAGACATACAAAGGAAGGAAGCAAGGCGACAACGGGAGGGGAAAAGAGAAATGGTAAGTTAGAAAGAGGGAGGAAAAAAAAAAAACAGAGGAGAGGAGAAGAGAAAGGTAAAGAGGAAACTTGCATGGAAAGATGGACAGAAGACTAAAAGAAGGGAGGGGAGAAGGACGAAGGGAGATGTGACAGGAAGTGGGATGAATGCTGGAAAAGGGAAGAGGGTAGAAGGAAAATGAGAAAGATGAGGGAAGAGAGAAAGGTGCAAAGAGGGAGAGAGGGTAGGCGATGAAGCGAGAGGGAAGGTGTGAAGGGAGAATTAGGGAGGTAGAAGCGGAAAGAAAGGGAGATGGTGGAAAAAAAGAGGATGGAGTGGAAAGAAGGCATGAGGAAGAGAAAGACAGGGGGGAGAGAACGGAAGGGAGGAAAACAGGCCTGATATGGGAATGAATGAGGTGATTGGAGCCCAGAGGGAGACATAAAGGGGAGAAAGAATGAGGAGGGTAGAATGGAGGGAAGGTTGATGGAGGGGGAGGATGGTAAGACGCTCCTACCCTCCTCCTAACCCTCCTGTAACTTGTATGGAGGAAAGCGTGCTACGGTACTGAGGTATAAGGTAGAAAGAGGGACGGAGGGAGGGAGAGGGAGGGAGAGAAGAGACATCACTACAAGGTGTGTGTGTGTGTGTGTGTGTGTGTGTGTGTGTGTGTGTGTGTGTGTGTGTGTGTGTGTGTGTGTGTGTGTGTGTGTGTGTGTGTGTGTGTGTGTGTGTGTGTGTGTGTGTGTGTGTGTGTGTGTGTGTGTGTGTGTGTGTGTGTGTGTGTGTGTGTGTGTGTGTGTGTGTGTGTGTGTGTGTGTGTGTGTGTGTGTGTGTGTGTGTGTGTGTGTGTGTGTGTGTGTGTGTGTGTGTGTGTGTGTGTGTGTGTGTGTGTGTGTGTGTGTGTGTGTGTGTGTGTGTGTGTGTGTGTGTGTGTGTGTGTGTGTGTGTGTGTGTGTGTGTGTGTGTGTGTGTGTGTGTGTGTGTGTGTGTGTGTGTGTGTGTGTGTGTGTGTGTGTGTGTGTGTGTGTGTGTGTGTGTGTGTGTGTGTGTGTGTGTGTGTGTGTGTGTGTGTGTGTGTGTGTGTGTGTGTGTGTGTGTGTGTGTGTGTGTGTGTGTGTGTGTGTGTGTGTGTGTGTGTGTGTGTGTGTGTGTGTGTGTGTGTGTGTGTGTGTGTGTGTGTGTAAACTGTTGGTGAAACCTAGGGAATTATTTCACGAGTTGTGACACCTGCCTGATCAGAGAAAAGAGGCGCCTAAGGTGTGACGTCACGGGTACTGGCACATCCCACTGGTTGGTCAGAGTACTGGTCGGGGCTTAGGACAGTGACAGCACAAGTTCTGGCATCCCTAATTAGCTGACAGCTTAGTGGGAAACAGTGCAGGAAACTTGCCCTGGAGTTCACGTTGACTAACCACCCCAACGTGAAGTACCTCCCTACCAGTGCTGAAAGCCACCCCAGACCTAGCGCTTGTCTGCCTAACACACTGCACTGGGTGACTGGGATGGATGGTAAACACACGTTGCTCTCATATACTCTATAATGACCCAGTAAAAACATACAGCCTAAATACTAGAAATGAAAGATGCAAGCAAGCAAGCAGACATGAAAGACGAAGCAGACAAAACATTACAATCATATTTCTTCCCTTCCTCCCTTCTATCCTGCATTAAAACTTCACCCCGCTGCTTGCTTCATCATTAGCGTATTGGCTTAACTACGGTACTTTTACCAGGGAGTCTGGGTTCTCGCTGTATTTATGTGCAGGGCGACACACAAATGGCACCAAAATCCCTACTGTTCTTCCTGCAGCAAGCGAGGGTGAGAGTACAGTGTGTGTGCTCCTGCCGGAGATTTACGGTAGGGTAAAAGCAGAGAATGTTGCTGATCTGTGACATAAAATCACTTTCAGTTTCTGCACGAAGGGAGGCAGTAAGTCAGTAAAGGTTTTATTCTACATATACGTGAAATCTTGCTTGCTTTGACCTAGACTTACGATATATTCTCCTGCATCAAGGCTGCTGATCCTTTGAGCCCGAGAAAGTACTTTTTATTTTATTTTGGCTAACGGCAGACGAATTTAATCACCTGACGAGAGATCCCTCGAAGGGAGAAAGTTATAAACAATCCCTAGATTAACCTCTAGACCCCGTGAACGTAATTTCTGTATTCCAAAATGGCTGGCACTTGTCACGAAGAAGTAATACAGAATAGGATGTAAAACCTAAGTATTCTCTTATTTACCCAAAGAGCTGCGACATGACATTACATTAGAATACGAGTATGATGCTAGTTAAGAAGACGTGCAAGTGAAAGGGTGTAAAGCAACAATATATATTAGATTATTCTGCCACTGAGCTACGGGAAATAGGCTACAGTGCGACAAAAATCCACTACATTAAGGAGGACCAGTTACCGGTACAGTCCGTTCTACAGTTACAATGTGACATGTAGACTTTACTTCCTTAAGGACACTCATTTAATAAACACATGCACACAGTCAAACACAGGAAAAATGACACGTGTATTTGCAAACATATAACAAAAAATATTTCCACACACACACACACACACACACACACACGTACATACACCCATACATCAAACCAAACATGGGATAAATGAATGATGCATATTCAAACACTTCACACATCATCACACACTAACATCTCCATACTACAAAAGTGTTTCCAAACGTACCGAAAAAAACACAAAACAAAACAAACACCAGTACACCTTAACAAACATGGGGTAAATCACACGTGTATTTACAGCGAATTCCATTTACTAATCCACACTCATCCTGCTAAAGTGTGTAAAACTCAATTAAGTATTTCTTTCATCAATAAAATCTCTCTCTCTCATACACGGACACACACACAAACGCACATAGTAGCAAAGAAATATAAACAACCGCCTCAATGACACACACACACACACACACACACACACACACACACACACACACAGCACCCGGGGCCTCAGCTATGAAAACAACGCCGGGAACAAAATGAACACATCAAAAACTTGTTAACACGACCAAAACAATTTGTGCGTTTGTTAAGGAATAATACTGCTACAACACCAGAGGCAATGGAACGAGTGTGTGTGTGTGTGTGTGTGTGTGTGTGTGTGTGTGTGTGTGTGTGTGTGTGTGTGTGTGTGTGTGTGTAAATGTCAAACGGCTGCTATGAGGGAGAAAGATTTTATTATTATTATTATTATTATTATTGCTTTTTTTTTTTTTTTTTGAGGGGGGGATGGAATAGTGGGTGGATGGGAGAAGGGACTAGGGTGTGTGGGAGGCAGGAGGGAGGGAGGTGTGTGGGAAGGAGGAAGGGAGGGAGGGAGATAATGTGTGAAGGAGGAGGGAGGAAGGAGGGGTGGTAGGAGGGAGGAGAGGAGGAAGGTGTGTGAAAGGGGAGGAGGAATACTGAGGAAGGAAGGAAGTGAAAGTATAAATACACGTAACAAAGATGAATGCATGAGGAGTGAGGGAGGAATAAAGATGGAGTCAAAAGCGAAGGACGTGAGGAAGGACTGAAGGAAAAATATGAGAGAGAGAGAGAGAGAGAGAGAGAGAGAGAGAGAGAGAGAGAGAGAGAGAGAGAGAGAGAGAGAGAGAGAGAGAGAGAGAGAGAGAGAGAGAGAGAGAGAGAGAGGAAAAAAGATGGGAAATGTAAGAGAGTCAGGTAAGAATGAGTGAAGCTGACATAAAACTATGGCAAAAGTTATATGACCGATGAGAGAATAACACAAGAAGAGAATGAACGTGAGAGGGTGAAGGGAAAATGAGTAGAGGAGATAAGGGATGAGAAAGAACAGAGGAGGAACACAAGAATGATAAGAGAGCAGGATGAAAGAAAGCAGAGGAAAAAAAATAAACAAGAGGAGATAAGGGATGAGAGAGAAAAGGAGAAACAGAATGACAGGAGGGTTAAATGGCAGAAGGTGGAGAGAAAATGTGGCAGAGGAGACAAGGGATGGAATGGAACAGGAAAAGGTACGAGAGAGTAGAGGCAGGAAATGGGAGTAATGGGAGGGGGAGAGGTGAGTGTGAGGTGAGATAGGAGGCACGAAGATGGGTAAGGCAGCAGAAGTGAGTGTGGGTGTGGCAACGGAGACGGGCAGGGAAAATATAGGGTGAGGCAGGATGGTGTGAGAGGGGGTGAGGTGTGGGTATGAAGAGAGATGAGGTAATGGGAGGAAAAAGGGGTGAGGTGGAGGAAGGAAGCGAGGGATTAAGTATGGGAGAGAGAGGAGAGGAGAGGAGAGGAGAGAGGAGGGGAGAGGGAAGGGGAGGGGAGGGACGAGAAGTAGGAGGGGTAAGGGAGAGTTGGAAGAAGTAGTCGTGTGAGGCAAGGGATAGAAAGGTGAGATATAATTAGGACCAGGGAGACGGGAGGGGATAAAAGGAGGGGGGAGGGGAGCGAGAGAGGAAAGGGAGAGAGAGAAAGAAGAGAGACAGGGGGGCAAGGGAGGGATGAGAGAGACATGGTTGGTGGGGAAGGTGGGTAGAAAAGGTGAGACACGGAAGAGACAAATACCAGAACAGATACACAGAGACAGAACGAGTAAGGTGTGGGTAACAGGCAGATGGGACAGAGAATGGAAGAAAGGGGGGAGGGAGCGGGGGAGGCGAAGGTAGGGAGAGAGAGGGTGACGAAGAGCGGGAGAGAGGAAGGAGTGACACTGAGATGAAACATTGATGTGGAAGGGAGAGAAGTAGGCAGAAAGGATGAGACAATTGGGATGACGAATGAGAGAGAGGAAGCTGAGAGAAGGAGAGGTGTGGTAGGTGAGAGGAGGGGGGTGAGGCAGGAGGATGGGTGAGGAAGGAGGAATAAAGTATGGGAGAGAGAGAGAGAGACTGGAGGAGCGAGGTAAAGGATGAAGACAGAAAAAGGGAAGAAGGGGTAAGAAAGGGGGAAGAAGTAGGCAGGAGGGGTGAGGGAAAGGTACAGTAGGGGGGTTGCCAGGCAGTGGAGGTGGGTGAGGAGGAAAAGGGGTGAGGGTCAGGCTGGCTGGATGGATGGAGTGGTAAAAACGCATTAACCCGCCAACGATTGGTTTTATATTGGATAACAGACTATGAATCCTGCCCAGGCTAAATTGAGCACAGCGGGTCTGAGTGGTGCAGCTGGGGAGTGGGGGTATGAGAGTGTGTGAGAATGAAGGAGTGGGAACGTGTGGGTGTTGGAACATGAGTGTGGGAAAATGGTGTGTGGGGGGAAAAAAGGGGGTAAGGGAAAATGGGGGTTTAAGGTGTGGGGGAGTGGGGTGTATAAGGCTGGGAGAAGTGGTATAAGAAAGTGAGGAGTGGGTAAGTAGGAGTGTGAGGGAGTGAGGATGTGAGAATGTGAAAAGAGAAGTAGGGAACTCATGGATATGGGAATTTGATGAGTGGGTGTGTAGGAGTTTGGGGAATATAGTGATGAAGGTGTGGTGTGAGTCAGTGGGGAAGGGAGTGGTGGACTTGGGGATGTGAAGAATGGCGATGTGAGGAATGAGGATATGGAGAATTAAGATGTGGAGAGTATGGAGTGGAAAGGTGGGAAGTCAGGAGTTGGAACGTGTGGTAAGTTGAGGAATGAGTGTTAATGGGAATGAGTGGAGGAAGAGGGCACGGAGGGAGGAAACTGAATGTCAGGAAGACAGCGTGAATGATCAGAAGGGAGTGAGAGTGTGGGTGAGACGGGGGTACATCGGAGCGGAAGAGAATAAAGATTATGAAAAGGAAAGGAAAGGAAACTATTGAATGTAAGGAAGCGTGTCGGAACAACAGAAGCGGGAGGAAATGGAAGAGTGGAGGCACTGGGTAAGAAAGCAAGGAAAAGTACTCCTAAATAGACAGCGTGGATGAATGATTTGGTAAGACAAAGGGTGCTAGGGAACGGATGAATGGACCTACTGACTGGGACAGGATGACAAAATACTGTAAGGGCGGTAGAGTCGGGGTGGGTGAGATGTGAGAGACCGGATGAGTGAGTGGCCAAGAGTGAGTAAGTCGGTGAGAACAGGGTATGTGGGAATGAAAGACAGTAAAGGAATGGATGAATTGGAGTGAAAGGAAGGTAGCGTGAATGGTGAGGGCAGGGTGAGTCAGGGACTAGGGAAGCAGACGTGTGAGTGACTGGATGGTAAATGAGAGTGGGAGAAGCACATGTGTGAAGAAGTGGGTTGGAAGGACGAGGAAGAACTTCTGTAAAAGACAAAATGAACTACTGGGGAAAGGGGAGGGAAATGAAAAAGGCTTGGAGATACTAGGCAGGGACAGGATAGGAGGAAGTGTATCGCCAGCGACAGTGTGAACGGGGAGGGAAGCGGAGTGCGTGACTAAGAGGGTTTGTGAGTGACTGAGTGAGACGGTGGGTAGGTGGATGAGAATGGTTGGGTAAATGAGAGGGTGGGTGAGTGATACAGCGTGGGTGAGACTGGAGTGTAAGCGCATACATGGAAGTGGGTGCAAGGCGGGCAGAGGAGGAGAAATGAGGAAAAAGTGGATAAGAAATATACAGTGAGAGATGAAGGGGAGGGAGTAGGCGTGTTAGAGTAGGTATAAGTGGTGTGTGAGTGAATGGTAAGTGGTGGTGCGCACGAAAACGCACATGTGGGGCTGACAATGTTCGGAAGTTATAGAGTGGAATCAACCACTTAATTACGATGGCTCTATTTTAAGCTGAATACAATAGTCTGGTGGTGGCAACAATAATGTATATATAAAAGACATCAATAAACTGAATGAGTAAAAGGAGACTTCCCACCCCCATCACTGCAAGGGGTGTCTTGTAAGAAGATAATCGTCTGGCGATAACGAGTATAAAATAAAACAGTAACCGTACTGAAATGATGAAAGAAAACTTTTTACCCCTTTATTACATGGGAACTCTCACTTTGAAAAATCGTCAGATGTTAACAAGAATAAAATAACAAACATAATCGCACACTGAAGGGAGATAAAATGACTCGGCGGTGGCTGCCTGGGGTATCAAAGGGTTGAGGAGTGTGGCTGTGGAAGGGTGGGTGGTGTGTGTTGCAGTGTGATGGAAGTGGGCGGGGAACACGTGGAAACTGGAAGCATGAAAATAATGAGTGTTACACTGATACGAAGTAAGTACAAACATTGATGTAGATGTGTCTAGGGACTGGGTATGGGAAAGACTGGGGCTGTGGGAGTGGATGAGGGCGTGGGAACGAGTGTGAAAGAAGGAGTGGGTGTAGGAATGGGTGCGGGAGTAGAGGTGTGTGTAGGAACGGGTGTGGGAGTAGAAGTGTGTGTGGGAATGGGTGTGGGAATGGAAATGCAGGCAGATGGGGAGTGAGTGAGCGAGAGTGCGCCAAGTGCCTGGAGAATGCAATTAAGCCTGGACTGGATGGGAATTAGAAAAGAAGTGGACGAGAGAATGGATGCGACTGGAGGTGTGGGAAGAGGAATGGTAATGACGGAAGAAATGGAAGAGGATTTTGTGTGCGGGCGAGTGGAAAAACTGATTGAAGGTGACCTGGGAATGGATTGAACTGCAGAATGAGTAGGTGAGGGAGGGAATGTGACAAGGAGGAATGGGTGTGGGTTGAGAAGTGGAAGCAGGAGTAGGAATGACAAATGTCAGCATGGCGTGAAGAGTGAGTGGAAAACACGGAATGACAAATTAGTAGATAAAAGAATGGGCAGCTGACTGAAAATACTGGTAAGATGTAAGAGGAGCGAGTTATTAAGATTGTAGGGAGACTGAGATAAATCTGTTAGTGAGAACGAAAGTGGAAATAGAATCTGATAATGACTGTAAATTGTGGGTCAGGAATACGGCACATGCGTCAGAACAAAGATAAGAAACAGGATAACTGGGGGAATGGACGAGGAGTGAGTGAGTGGGAAGGAATGTGCGGAGTTAGCAAGGAGCTTATGAGGAAGGAAGTGAGGACAGTAAATGAATGAGTAAGGGTGGGGAGTGGTTGGGGCTAAGTGAGAATGGCAGGAAGAATGGATAGGTGAATGAATAAGCGTGTACTGAACATGAGTGAATTAACACTAATGAGGAATGAAAGCCGAGACAGGAATTGATAAAAACGAGTATGAATGAGTAACCGCTGGAAAGCGGACTGATAAAAAGTAGTTAAAAATGACAGGGTAGCAGAGTTGTAAACCGAGAAATGATAGGAAGAGGGGTACTGAATCAGTTATATTGTAGGGCATGCATGGCGCGAGGGTCGATGTGTGAATGAAGAACGTGATCACGAGATGACTTTAATATCATTCAGTCGGCCATCCCATGCCCTCAATCCCCCCCCCCTCTCTCTCTTTCTCCATCGAAACCTCAAACTTAATCCTTACTCTCTCCCTTCCCCTATCTCTCTACCCCCCCCCCTCCTGATCGCCCTACCTTTCCTTCAGCTTGTCTCCCTCCAGTCTCCCCTTCCACCCCCACCCCCCTTCTTTTTGTTCTCCCCTCCCATCCCCTCATCCTCCCTTTCTTCTCTCTCTCTCTCCCCCACCCCCTCCCTCCCCACATAAGGGCCAACTCCATCATCACTATGTAAACAAGCGATCATTAAATCATCAAAGTGAATGCCAAAATAATTATACCCATCCCCCTCCTATCCCCCCTCCCGTCCCCCTCAAAAAAAAAACACTGCGACACAAATTATTCATCCAACCACACCGCCAGGAAAACCATCTATGAATATACCTTATGCTCAGAGGTGACCGCGTTGCAAAAGCTGGTCGAGTGTGATGTGAAAACATTCATTCATTCAAAATGTAATGGATGAATTAACAATCCCTCGCCCTCAAAGTGCACACACACACACACACACACACACACACACACACACACACCGCTCGCTGGTGCTACACCGCTCGCTGGTGCAGTGGTAACGTTCTCGCTTGCCATCTGGTAGACGGGAGTTCGCGCCTCGCTCAGGTTGCGAAAAAGTTTCACTGACGAAGTGGGTGGTTACTGTCCCCCTCGAGCAAGGGGACGGGTGTGTGCGTGTGTGAAGGTTACAGCTTTGCCCTTAGATCGGACTATATGAGCTCTCAGCTCCCTTCCGGAAGGGTAAAAGCTGACGATCACGACCATCAAGTGATCCTGACCGACCCGGTGAATTACACACACACACACACACACAATTCTGATGTACTGAAAAAATATACAATATAAATCAAGTGACATCATTAACAGCAACACAACGACGTCCTCTTTGTAATATTTTTATTTCTACCACACGATTTCAGTCAGTTTAAAGGAAGATGTTACGTGGTTAAGAGTCCAATGGAGGCTGTATCTCCCTTCTTCAGTTCTAGTGTCTATCGTTCATTTGAATGATATCGTCAGCAAGAATGTATTAACAATACGTCATTGCAGTGATTTGGTTAAACTCCTTCACACCAAGGACGTGAAATTCAAGTTTTTCCAGCAATGTCTGACTGCTGCTGGAAACTGGTGCCTTCACGTGGTGGCACCGATACAGCAGGGCAGCTCCAACGTCCAGGTATACAAACATCCCTGAACTCCCTCCTTACTCCGCTAAAAGGTGGATGACGGACTACAGGAGGAGGGTAACTTCAGCCTGCAGTCCACTGGGTTCACGATCCAACGAACACAGGAGCCACAGCAACAGCAACAACGCTACACGACTATAATCAGATAAAGAACGATTACCTGGAACTAAAAGGTTTAAAATAATTACTTGGAGTTAAAGGGGTTTAAAATAAATATCCTGCAATATACACACAAAACTAAATACATTAAATACGCGAAAACAAAATAGTCTATTCCGATGCACTGAATCTAAATCATTTACACTTTAGTTATGGCATTATATTAACCGGCCGGCTTTCATGGTATATATATATAAAAAAAAGGCATATTATAAAACAGGCAGGTTATTTTGATATGCATCAGACGCATGGACTGGAAAATGAGAGAAGGCATTGTTATATAAAAAATATTTATAATTTTGGGAGAAAAATGAGTCGTACATGTTTCCTTCAAAAATAACGCATAATAATAATAATAATAATAATAATAACAACAACAACAACATCGTAACTAATAATAATAATAACTTGTTTCATTTCATTCATAAAGCCTCCAATATGTTTCCATGCGTAGGCTGATCACCTAATGGCAGCTCACCACGGTGTTTGATCTCTAGCAGCATCTGTGTTCAGTTCCTGAGATCACACTCTATGACCTCGCCCCAGGTCTCTTTAGGTCTGCCTCGCAACTCTACCCTTTGCGTTCACACCTCTCACCCTCCGCACCCAGCAGTCATCCCCCTCCTCTCCACGTGTCCATACCATCTTAGTCTATGCCTTCCCATGACAACACTGGTACCTAAGTCCCATCCTTCCTCTTAACTCCTCATTCGCAATCGTTATCCCCAGGCCTGTCACTGAAGAGTGCACTACATATCCATCTACTCATTATCCTTTTTGTACGTTTAGCCTACGATTATCATTTTCCTTTACCGGCCAAGTATCACTACAGTACAGCATTACGCTCCTAACACATGATGCATACAAGGACTCCTTATTATTACCGTATTATATTATTACTGTCACTGGTTTATTTACACTGCTATGAAAATAATAATAATAATAATAATAATAATAATAAAAAAAAATAATAATAATAATAATCTATCTATATACCTAAGCTGCTTCGCTTAAAGATGGAGTGAGGTTGGATCCAGACACAAGACAAGAGAAAGTACAAAATTTGGAGAACTATAGACGGTCTGGAAAAAAAAAGAAAAAAAAAAAAGAAAAAGACATTCACACACCATTCAGGATCCTGGCTTCGCCTCACAGACTTAATACTTGTGCAATTTTTAAAATCAAAGATGCAAACCATAAACACAAACTAAATGGTAACCCGTCTTATCTAGTAAAAGAGGAAATGCACAAAAGTATACATAAACATTAACAAGGTATAACGTATGACGAGTAAAAACAAAAAATGTTGATGAGCTTTAACCCTTTCATTCAGCGGACGTGTTTTGCTCCTGCTGACACTAGACAACTTTATTCATCTTTGGATAGTCGTGTTTAGTTGTGAAGGAGTTAGTGAAGGATGTTCAGAAATGAATAACATTGTGTGGTGGTAACAATAATTGAATTAATTGAGTGTACCCGGTATTTTAACACTAGAATGAAGTAATTTAATACAGTACATGTCAAGTGGGGTTGGTGGAGGATTAGTGCCCCTCCCTGTAAAACAATTAACTCTAAGCCCTTTACCACCCCGTTTGGGATACATGGCGTCTGGCAATGAATGAATGAATGACATGAACCTATTTACCAACCACATCATCCTTAACCCCGCTAATCTGATGACGTGTTTCTTAATTTGTTCTTGACGCCTGGCGATTTTGTTTAGTCTGGGAGAAGCTGTGTGACCAATAGGAGTTAGATAAAGTGTTCATCAACCCCTAGACTAGTAGTGCACTCTTCCTACGCTATGTTGTCTAGCAGCAACAATATACAATGAATATGACGCCCATTACCTGCCGGGTTTAATATTACTGCAGGCATTACTTGGACTGTCAGACAAGCAATAATTACTAAAATATACCCAGAGTGCCACAAAAACTGTTCCACAAACATTCACATTATAAAAATAACATTTGGTTTTACACCAGGTATCCCCTAAGAGCTAAGGCGTTGCCCCTGGGTAGAGGACTTTGGATTGGAGCGTGTAGCATTTTATGACGGGATGCCCTTCCTGATGTCTACCAATGACGCTTGGGTGGATTCGATCCTCCGACCCTTCGGTCAGAGCGGAGCGCTCTAACCCACTGAGCCACGGCTGCTACCACAAACATTCACATTAATAACACATTATTAAAGAAACTCTCACATAAACATGCCATGCTACTACAATATTCAGTATAACACAGAAACTATTACTCAAACATTACATGATGAAAATACAAGAGTAACAAAAACTATTTAACACCTACTTAAGTATGCAAATACGGTGTGATAAAAAAAATTATCCAAACAACATACGTTGGTCCTAAAACATTATCCAAACTATCATCAAACTGCGATAAAACACGAAATACCAAACTGTTAACCAGAGTACAGTATTACAAAACACTAATACACAACTCTCACTTCAGTAATCCAACAACCAGAACAAAATAATACAACATTATAAACCCATTAGATGTTATCAAATATCGCTTAAATCGGAGAAAATAATAAGGAAAAACATTAATACCCTAGACACATACAGGCTGTACGGAGAAATAGGAAAACAGTAATGAACGACGGGACAAGAAAGGCTAGATACTGTGCACACAAACACTGAGACAAAAAATGGTGAATAAACGCATACACTGACAAATACAGTGGAGAGAGAGAGAGAGAGAGAGAGAGAGAGAGAGAGAGAGAGAGAGAGAGAGAGAGACTTTTACTTACGACACACTTTATTAACACAAACTCAAAAACGCCTATCAAAATACTTCATAAATTAAAAAAATCCCCCCAAAATATGAAACACACACACACACACACACACACACACACACACACACACACACACACACACACAGAAGAACCAATTCAGAAGGGGAAAAAATCAGCACTGATAAATGTAGCAAAACACAGCCATGCATTTCGTAAATAACACAGTATACATGGCCACCGCCGCAGAAAACTTCACGATACTTATAACTGCCACACACCCCTCCAATCACCTCCCTCTCTCTCATCCCGACCTTTTTCCTCCATCCCTCTATTTCTTTCCTCTCTCTTCCCTTATACTCCCCTTTTCTACCCTCTCCTCGTACACCCTAATCCCCCTACTCTCCCTCTTCCCTTATTTCCCTCATCTTATCCCCTATCCTTATTCCTCTTTCTTCCCTTTCCCTCCTTCCCGTCCCTTTCCTCCATCCTTTTCCTCCCTTTCTCCTTTCCAATTTTTCCTCCCTCTCCCCTCCCCCCCCACTTCCCTCTCTTCGTTTAAGTCATTTCTCCCTCTTCTAATATTCCCCACCCCCTTCCTCCCGCAGTCTTCGGTCACCCTCTCCCCATTACCCCCTTTCCTCCCCTACTACCACTATAATCCTTCCTCCCCTACTCCCTTCTACCTCTCCATGTACAGTCTTCCCGGTTCTTCCCATTCCACTTCCCTCCCCCTTTCTCACTTCCTTCCCTCCTCTCCCTCCTCCCTCCCTCTCCCGTCCTTTCCCTCCACATCTTCCCCCCAGTTCTCCCCAACCAGGTAATGAAGTAATTACTGTAGGTTAAGGTGGGGGTGTGGGGTTAGAGAGAGCATCATCATGGCCGTGGCAATTGCAATAAGTAAAGGAGAGGGGGAAGGGAAGTTAAAAAGGGCCCGTTGTTGTGAGGTGGGGTGGAGGTAATAGTTGAGAGAGAGAGAGAGAGAGAGAGAAATATATTCATTATTCATGGTGGTCATGTCGAATCGTGAGAACGGAGGGTGGGGCTGAAGCCTGAAAAAATCTGCATGTGTAAAAATGTGAACTGGTATATAAATGTGTATGTGTGTGTGTGTGTGTGTGTGTGTATATATATATATATATATGTGTGTGTATATATATATATATATATATATATATATATATATATATATATATATATATGTGTGTGAAAACTGTTTTGCAGAGTTTGGGTGTGCTAAACCGACTCCGTGTTTTCTTTCACCTCTTCACTGCGATATTTTCACTGCTAACTTTGTTTCTGCTACTTTTAGACACATTCAGCTTCGAAGATAATTTATAAATTGGATTTTTTAGACACAGCCTTCGTTAATCCATCACTGCTGTAGATAAATAAAATGGCTGGGCGTCTAGCAGTGGTAAGGGTGAAGCATAAAATACGTCAAGGGATTGAAGGAGTTAGCTCTACTTGGCTGGTGACATCGTACCCCGGCCTTATTCACCCATGTGTGGAGTACAAGTATTATGCGTGTATCTGTATATGGGGGGAGGGTCACCATGCACTGTACACGGCTTTTAAATAAGCTGAAGTCAAAGGATCCCCCCCCCTCTCTCTCTCTTTCCATCCAACTCATCTCACTGTTGCACCGATCTCTGTGCCATTCACCATTAAAGCGGGTAAGCAGCACCTGTCTCCCATCACGATCACCTCTCTTCTCTCCATTTCTATAATGCAAGAGTTAATCATTAATATCAATGTTCACATTTCATCTTGTCTCTAACTGTCTTCTATGTTTTTTTTTCTTATTTCTGGCCAATATTTCCAGTCGTATAGCACTCTGGCTCTACTGACTCACTCAGGGGAACAACATCGTATGGCTCACCTAGAACAGAATACCTGGTAGGCTACTATTGTTGGCCCGACAATAATGGGATTAAGAGTGACGATATTAATAATTTGAGGCTCCTATGACTCTCTCTTCTGTGAGAAATAGCGCCTGGCGTTGGCTGGAACAATACCAGAGTAATCTCCACCGTAGGAGAGTTAATACACGCACTGGCATCTCAAAATGAACGGGTCTTGAGCCTGGCTTCTCTTTCCACGTTTCCCTGGAGGGGTCAATTTCACAGGCTCTAGGCCTTTGTGTGTTCTTTTTTTAATTAAAATATATATGCATGTATCTCTGTTTGCGAATGCGAGTGTACGTATATACGTGTATGTGCACTAAACAGTATGTATGCTTGCGTTGTGTGTGTGTGTGTGTGTGTGTGTGTGTGTGTGTGTGTGTGTGTGTGTGTGTGTGTGTGTGTGTGTGTGTGTGTGTGTCAGCTTCAAACCTCACTAATGAGGTGCAAGGAAAAGGACTGCTTACACATTTGTAAGTGGGCAAAAATTATTGGAAAGGCTTCGCGCTCACTCCCTTACACAACTACTATGGAAAAAAGTCGCCTCAGTTTCACACAAAGCTTTATGAAGAAATGATTACATACATACCAGTCTTAAAAAAATAATAATAATGATGATGATGGTAAGAGGATAAGGAGGACGAAAAAGATATGACGCCTGGAAGGAGGTTTGTTCTAATACCTTTCATTACAAGGGTCTCTCAGGAATTCGTTTGCCGGCAGCATGTATTAACTAGAAAGCAGTCAGAGAGCGCATACCTCCGCCAATGCCATTGCCATTATAATGGAACCCGATCCGTGGATTTCACTGAAATTCACGGAAAACTTTTGGAGATATTGTGCGGGATACTCCGGATCCAAATCCGGATCCGCCCCAAATTATAATAATTTCTTCCTTGGCCCACGGCCCACCTTTCCACAAACTTTCATCAAAATCCATTCATAACTGTTTGAGTAATCCTGCTGACAGATCCGTATCCGTGGATATAGGATCTGGATCCAGATCCGGATCTGCCCCAAAATTTAATCCATTCTTTCTTGGTCCATGGCCCACCTTTCCACAAAATTTCATCAAAATCCCTTCTTAACCTTTTGGGTAATCCTGCTAACTGACAGGCAAACAAACATATAGACAAACAAACAAACACCGGCAAAACCATAACATCTTTGGCGGAGGTAATAAATAACGTCAGTGAACTGAAAGATATAGCAGTTAACAGGCAAAAGAAATTCTGTATTCCTGACACCAACGTGACCAAAACGCGACTGAGACATGTGTCAACCAGTGAGAATCTATGACGCTGAAGGGGGCAGATGTGAAGAACGATGTGATGGGGAGTGATGGTGACAAACAGCCTGGCGAAACAGGCGGTAAAGATGACCTCAGGTGGGTGCAACATGTGGCCTTGAGACATTCATCCTGTTTATGCAGGAATATACCATATTAACTACATGAAGAAAAAACGCAAAACATATATGCGTATAAATATAAAAGAGAGAGAGAAAGAGAGACAGAGAGAGAGAGACAGACAGACAGAGACCGAATGAGAGATGATGATGATGATCATACGAGGGTGAGGGAGAGCGCAGGAAGTAAGAGTGACAGTGTGTGATCAAAAGATAGCGTGTGTGAGTGAGGGAAAGAGTATGTTTATGAAGGTTCAAAGGTCAGTTTAATGCCTCTTGCTGCACGCCCACTCACACATACGTATACACTCACGTACACACGCACACACGCACACAGGTATATGTTCACATTCATTCACTACTCCAGGTTGACATAACCTTACAAGCATTATATCACTAAGTATATGCACAACTAGACGCACATGTATATATAAACACAAAGCATTTGGACACACATATACAGATGCAAATATAATATACACCTACACAGGGACAAAGTTAATCACACACACACACAATCGTAGAGAGGTGGCCTGCAGTCTTAACGGACCCAGGTTCAAATGCCGCTGGTATAGGGAACAGTTTAAGGATCTGAATTTCCTAAAATCAGACTTTACTGGTCTACCAGAAGACCCGCCGACATGTCATAAAATACCCCCGCTAATACCAATACACCAGTCCTGTATGAGACAGCCCTAGCATGTTTCCAATATGGACGGTGGGTGTTAGCGTCAAAGTGGTGACATGTAGAGGTGTATGGAATGCAGGAGGACTACTGGGCCTTGGGAGCAGGCTGTGAAGCCTATGCCCAAAGTCGTACACACACACACACACACACACACACACACACACACACACACACACACACACACTCAAGTACGCACGCATACAGGAAAAACAATACACATAGGTGAACGCAAACAAACACAAACCTTCGGGCAAACGCAAGCACACATCAGCACACTCGACGTACAAACACAACCGCAGACACATACACAAACAAACAACCAATGACACGCGCATGAATATAAACACAAGCAAACTAATACCAACAATTGCAACCAAATACAAAAACAAACATGCGGGAAAAAAATAAATAAATAAACGCACAGCACAAACACACAAAACACAAAAATCAAGAGCAAAAGCACACAAAAGTTACTTGTGTGTTTGTAACTAACCTGATTACCAACTGAACCCCCCCCCCCCCTCTCTCTCTCTGGTGTTTTGAGCTCTTTATCATTCAGCTTTCACTCATTATTACTCTTACAGTAACATCTTCTCACTCACATTATTCACACACACATACTCGCTTCCTTACTCATCTTCTCCCAGCAGTATTCTGGGTCTTCAATTCTTTATTCAGCCATTCTCTTTCAATCACTTACTTTCTTGCTCCGGCGCTCACCATCCACTCACTCGATGTAATGCTGCTTTGGGTGTCTGCCCTTTCCTCTCTTCCATCCTTCCTCTTGTCTTTCCTTCAGTCTTTCCGCTTCCTTCTGCCTGTGGGTGACTTTACACTCCCTCCTGCGTCTTTCTTTTCATCATTCTCTCCCCTTCCTTCTGCCTGCGGGTGACTCTACACTGAGTGACAAGCCAAATGGTTTCCTGTACACCAGGAAACCATTTACTACGCTGGGTGGTAACCATATAACCAAATTATGGCGCCTGGTGGTTTGGTGAGTAATTAAGGCACTCCAATCGGATTGAGTCGGTGCAGGTTTATATCCAAGGGGTGGTTGAAGTTCACTGCTCACCTAATGCCGTAATGCCACTCAGGAATGAGTGAGGCTGGTCACTCTCATCTTAAATGTCAGGATCAACTTGCCTAGCCCCGGGCTCCTACGCTCCTCACGGGGCAACGTAGGATTGGATGATGGATGGATGGATGGAACTTGCTCACTAAATCCCCCTCACTCGTTCGTCAGCTCCCCGTCATTTTTTTTTTTTTTTCAGTTATAATAAGCTCTTTCTTCATCTTCCAACCACTATCATTTATCTTACTCATTAACCGCTATAATACCATGATATCTTTGTGTTATTTGTTCCTGTTGCTACTAGACGATTTTATTCAGCTTACAAAGAGAATCAGAACAGCCGATATTAATGTTTTCACTGCTAGGGACTCTCACAGACTTATGAAAACTTGTCCTTGAGAAGCAAGAAAAAAATAAAGATGTATATTACGTCCTCGGGCAGAAGGGGTTAACATCTCTCTCACTGTCTTACTCCAACTAATTTCCTGTCTCACTAACTCACTGTCTTACACTAACCCACTAACTGTCTTACCCACAATAACTCACTCACTCTGCCCTACCCAAACTCAGCCAGACTTTCCCTCACTGACTGTTTAAGTTCCCTTTCGGCCACCCACTTCCGATCAGTATTACATTTATAATCTACCATTTTCTCATCAGCTCTTAGCCTATCAGTCTCTCACTTTCTCTCGCTGGCAAGAAGTCTTTTCCTTTTATATGACACAGACTTTCAACACCACCACCACCATTATCATCACAAATCCCACCAATGCAATGGAAGGACTATAAATACTGTAATAATGAAGCACAACAAGCACCTCTCTTCGGGATGGAACAACCTTAGTGTCATATCCGAGCTTACGCCAGACAGTTTTATTCAACTGAGAGTTAGTCACAGGAGGCTGAGAGAAACACAGTGTCCACGGACATGGGTCACACATTCACGCATCATTTACATTCTCGAAACTCTCTTATTTCAGTCCAAATAATTGGCCAGCTTTAACAGCTTCTCCCTCCTTCACTCGCCCATTTTCTCCAACCGATACTTCCAACTTCCTTTCCTTCGTTCAGTCAATCCCGGTCATTTATTTTCTTGTTATAATACTCGTACTGCATCACCTTTCCTTAATTCGCACTCGGTGGCTGGTAACTCAGTTATATCAGAACTCACTCACTCTCCTCAGTCACACATTACTCTAAAATCTTCACAATTTCAGTCTCTTACTGAAACTGAATTACAATCTTTCATTCACAAGCACACTCTCTCATTAAATAACTTTCTCTTACACGTTAATTGAAACTCATCATTTCACTCCCTCTCTCACAATCAATCACTCTCTCCTCCGTCATGTTCACTCCGTTCCTTTACGACTTACAGGTTCTTACGACTCACTCTAATTTGAATATATTCGCCACGCGTGTTCTGGATTAAAATACTCAACTTGCTACGATGATAGGAGTGTATGGCAACATTATTAAGAACCTCAGGTTCGCACGACTGACCCTCAGCTGAAACATATCGTCCACCTTTTGCTGAAATAAAACATTATAGCTGTTGCGACCATGAGAGTTAATGGTAACAGTATTAACTAATGGGCACTTAGAAAGACCATTCCTCCTCCAACGCCAATAAAAGTTATGGTTTACTGATGCAACGCCTCCTTCCCAACAGACGATTAATTAATTTTACGGTCTCACAGTCACTTCTACGGTCCTAGTCTGCCGTCAAGGCCAATAAAATATGTGATATATTCCTGAATCCGGTTATGAATGCACCTCGAAAGCTAGTAAATTCTTCCTTGACCCACTGCCTATCTACCTACGTGATTTCACTGAAATCCGATCACAATTTCTGAGATATTTTGTACACAAACAGGCGAATACATAATCTTCGTCCAACTTCGCTGGCGGAGGTAACAACCTCGTTTTCGTAACTCACTCTCAGCAAAATAAAATCGTCCAGCAATAGACTGATTATAACAGAAGAGTTGCTTCAGATCATCAGATATAACTTAAACGATAATTTAAATTCATCTTCCATCTCACTCTCTCACAAACAACTCCTCTCCCCTCCTTCACGTTCACCCTCTTCCCCTAATCACCATTCCCGCCTTGTTCTCTCAGTGTTTCTCATGTGTTGCTCCTCGTCTCCATCTTACCTCACCCCACGTCCATTACTGCTAACTGATTCTCTCTCGTTACTTCTCCTTAATTACCTCAGAGATAGAGAGCGGTAAGATACACCAGCAGTCTTCCTCAGTCGGTCTTTCACCCTGCCAACCACCTCCAGTCTTTAAAACGCAATGTGTCCAAGCACCTCAAAAATTATTCCTCTCTCTCTCTCTCTCTCTCTCTCTCTCTCATACATACATACCCAAGAGCCAGACTTCCTTTTCCCAGAGTGAGTAAACTAATGAGAAAACTCGGAGCAAAACTGCGGTTTTCTACAATAACTCTAATGTCAGCCAGAGAACGTCTTTTTAACTTCATCCAGACTGCCACCAGACAATAATTCAGATTTTATTAAACTCTAGCAGTGAAGGTGTTAATGCTACGTGTAACTCATCCAGTTCGAAGTCTCTCCTAAGGCAATCTTACTAACCCTGAAGCAAGAATAGAATATATAATGTGTTATCGGACTAAGGGTGCTAAGAACCATTCTCTTCTCCCTCACGTAGTCAGTCTACCACAGCAGACAAAGAGAATTTCCATGCCAATATCCGTAAGGTAATAATAAAGTACTTGGACTACCTATTATGAAACAGGGACAGACTACAAACGACAGGTATGCATCACTGTAATGTTAGAGGGAGAGATTACAATTGATAGATAATTAAATCCGTGAACCAAAGTTTTCCCACAGCCTCTACCCGTATCCGCAGCTTAAAGAAAGCCGTAGCCAGGGTTTGACACGGAACAAGCACTGGCAGTTCGGAGCTTTTCCACTACACGAGTAGCTGTGTCATAGGCAACTGTTCCTCGTGTTGTCTAACAAAGCTACAAACTATGCTTCTTTCACTTTAAATCTGCCTACACTTTTTACGTTTTGTAACTTATTTCTCGTATTTCAGTGGTATAAAGAGACGATACTACCTACGACACTACTTCCGTAGCACTTCTTCGTGTCTATCATCATAATCTAACTCCGATTCATTGTTACACTTCAGCATACAAAATGGAGAAACAGCACTTTTAGGCCGAGTTAGGGTAAAACAGAGTATACCACCTTAACACCAGATAAAAGATCATTCTGTGTGAGACCCTGGCTACGCCTTCCCTCCAGCCAGTGATGGGACTACAGGGTCACAATCATAGTTCACCAGTGTACACAGTAATGCCTCGACACAAGACAACACCATCACACATAGCAGAACGCGACGGAAAAGCAAACTTCTGATTTTTTGCGCCGTAACTGAAACACAGGAAGGAAGATAAGAGAAGACTGACCATTTTACCTCAATGCTACTTGCGTTATATAAAGCGTTATAGATTCTACCCACTGCTTCTCCTCACAGGTGTTTAAAGCTGATTGTCATAAAATAGGGTCACAGCAACACTTTCACGTACCCAGTCTTAATAAATACAACCATACAGATCATCGGTACACATCAATGGCATGTATTTATTAAGATCCCCATTCCAACATTCCTCTTCTCATTTTTTCTCTCTCCCATTACCCTTCATTTCCATCAATAATATGACGTCTCAATTAATTTATTCTTAATATCATCAGCCCATTTTATTCAGATTAACACACCCTAGTAGCGAAGAAGTTAATAAATCATACACCTAACCCCTTTAGTTCGAAAAATCACAAACTGAGATAAAAATCGTTAACAGCTACAAAGCATATAATACAAAGGACGTCCACAGGGTCAAGGGATTTTTTCTTTCTTATTACCTCCCTGGATTTCGTAAATTAGTTGGCTTTTTTCACCATTCTTTTCTCTTTTCAGTCCCTCTTTTCTTCATTCAGAATCCCACCAATGTATTTCTCTTCAACAGTCGGCTCTTCTCTCTACCTAGCTGACCCTTCAATTTCTCTCTCTCTCTCTCTCTCTTTACCTCCTGGCTTTCACTTCCTCCTCCTCTCCTCGTTTCTCTTCATCTCCACCTCCTTCCATGATTCATCCCCCCCTCGTTTCCCTCCCCTTCTCATCCCTCCCTCATTCTTACCTTCTCCTTACCTCCTGACCTCTGCTTCGTAATTCCCTCCTTTGCTCCTCACCTCCTAGACTCTCACACATTACTGCCTCCTTCCCTTCTCCTTGTTCTTCCTTAATCATTCCCTACTTTCCTCCTCCTGCTCCTCCTCAGGTCGTACTTGTTCGCGTCATTACCCGTGGTCGTCATCGTGTGCATAATTAGCATGAGGACAGGATAATGGCCCCATCACCCACACTCTGTATCACCACCACATCACCCTTACTCACACGTGTCTCAGGACGGGGAAGCCAGAGAAGAATTGGGTAACAGAAGATACGCTAAGATGAAAAAGCAGGCGAAAATTTTGCGAGATGTATGTACATGCTCGTAGAGGTACCCGGCGTTGCTCGGAGTAGCCAAGTTATTTATCACTGGCGTAACCACAACATCCTGGTCAACATACTGTGGCTCTAATGTAAATCACGTCCGACAAACTTCTCAGAAATACTATTTCTTCATCGTTAATATCATAAAATCAACAACTGGGGAATTTGGGAGTGGACGATGCAATAGTCATTATTTGTGTATGGGTTTCCACTCCCTGCACCACGTCAACATCCTGTGCATATACCCACTATACACCACACTCATTAATATACCCATTAATTTTGTAAAACTTTGGACATTTTCTTTGAGGCGTAAGTCAGGTCGGGGGCAGCAACCTTTCCTCGATTGCTGTACGTTGTTTACAAAGTACTAGTGATCCTAATCTCACCCATGTCAATACTCATGCAAATATTCACTACTGTAACCTGAAAACTGTGGCCATGTATAGCGGACACAACAGAGACAAAAAGTGGGAAACAATATCCAAGTAACTTTAGCTGCTCCTAAAAGTTTACTTACGTTTTCCGATTAAGCCAATTGAAAAAGCGGACGGGATAAGAAAGAAAAAAAAAATCTCGTGATTGCTCATGCCTGCAGTTTTTATTAACACGGTATGAAGGAGGAATTTTTAACGACATATGAAATATAGTACTTATCCAGAAATTTGTTCCTTACGAAAAAACGCGAACAGTAACAACGCTCACTGTGTCAGCATCGACCATGTGGTAAAGACAAACAAAAATACACAACAAAAGGCTTTTTTTTTTTTTTTTACAAGGTTATTTGTGGGGAAAAGCTAATTACACCGAGGGTCAAACTTACGTGTGTGGGGGAGGGGGGGGAGGGAAGAAAGAAACGAGTGAGGGAAAACTGCGGAGATGAATGAAGGGAGGAAGAGAAACAGAAAAAGAACGGCAGAAAGGCAAGAAGGACGAGAAAGGAGAAAAAAAATACGGAGTAGTTTTGGGAGAATGAGGCAGAACTGAACAAGGAAGAAGACATGGAGAAAGAGAAAGCGGGAGAGTCAGAGAAAGTTTACCAGGAGCAAATTTAAATAAATATCTAAAGGAAAAACAAATAACAGGAGACTGACTGACCTATTACGAGGCAACCTGCTGGAGAAAACCTAATTACGCTGGAGATCTGACTGATAAGTGAGAGAAAAAATACAAAAGAAGGGAGAGAGGGAGAACTTGGGAATGGAGGAGGCGAGGCGGAGGGAAAGATATAAGAGGAGGAGAGCAAGATGAAGAGGCAAACAGAGAAATAAAATGCGGGACTGTTCAAAAGAATGTGGGAGAAATGAGAAGAAAAAGAAGCGGAGGAGAAAACGGGGGCAGGAGGAAAACGGCAGGGGAATGGGGTACTGTATGATGGTGTAAAGAAAGTGGCAAAATAGGCTTGGTAACACCCTTTACGTAGCAACTTAGTCTGCATATTACACGTTAATAATGCCTTGTATGCTACTTACATAGCTTCAATATCGACAACTTTGCACCAGTAATATATAAGATACTGAGGCGTGATTTGCAAAATGCTAAGGAAGAGTTACAAAAAAAATACAAAGCAACGTATAATACAACCCTAAGACATTCCTTGTGATAGTTCAATACTCTTGTTGCCATAGTGTTCGTAACGCCTCTTCTTTAGTTGTTTATTTTGCCCAGTACACCTAACATCCTCTCATGTACAGGTGGAAGCTACAGCATATCGATGTTATGAGCTTACACTTACCATACACAGGAACATTATCCAATTCACTGGTCCTGCTGCCACCAAACTATTCTATTCAGTGTAACTCTTTCAAAGTCGTGCTGTATTTTACTGATTGATTCCTGCAACTTTCTAAAGTTTTGTTTAACCTTTGGCAGACCTCTTGAAGTGGAGGGGTTAATGAAGGCTGGATCTAACTCCTCCACTTCGAAAAATTACTCCAAAGCTGATGATTATCGTCTGGCGGTAGCAATAATGAACATAACAATACGTCACGGGAGTGACGTGATCAAAACAGACTTTTCGCGCTAGAAAGGTTATAGAAAGCCTTCATTAACCCATTCACGCTAATATGTCTCGCCTAAGCTTAATAAAATTGTCGAATCTTAGCCTGAGAGAGAGAAGAAAAAAAAAGATAGCCTAAAGGGGTTCAGCCGTAATATGCATCATAAATCGCTGACGAGAAAGTCCTTTGCCAGCGAGAATACTGCCGGTAATCCGAAAGGCTTTTGTATGTACCGAGAATGAAGATAAAGGCTAAAAATAACAATATAAAACAGAGGAGACAGGGAGACAATTAATCCCTCCCCCCCCCCACACACACACATTCCGATGGTCTTTTTATTGTATGTTAATTAAGGGATTTTCTCTGCTCTATAAATACTTTTGGAACTGAAGGCGTTAGGTACGAATACAACCTTCACTAACCCTATCACTGTTAGAGGTCTCTTGTTAGTTCAATAAAGCTTTCTGTAGTAACATACATTAACCTTAAAAATACATCATCGTGGTGAAGGGAAGAAGAGACTATTCATGGGGAGAAAGAAAACCTAGAGGAGATGGAAGGGAGAAGTGACGAAGAAAAGTAATGGAGAGAAACAATAATTAATGGAATGAAGAAACAATGAATGTAGAGAGAAATGAGCTGATATGAGAACTTGTACTTATGTAAACAAGTTATGCATTCAGTCCATGGAAGTTTGTTTGTTATATTCTAGCTGCCGGCAAATGATATATATATATATATATATATATATATATATATATATATATATATATATATATATATATATATATATATATATATATATATATGTACTTTAGAAGTGACCTTGTAGAAAAAAAAGGTTAATAAAGACACTATGTAACACCTCCAGTTGGAAAAACTTGCCCAGAGTTTAATACAATAGTCTCTGGGAGAGTAAGAAAATAATAATAATGTTGGTTACCGCAAAAAAGGATTAGCGGAGAGAGAGAGAGAGAGAGAGAGAGAGAGAGAGAGAGAATCACTGAAGGACAAGATGCACCCAACTCTGCCGCGTCGCTAAATGGCAGTGTGAAATTATGTAAACAGCATCAGAGTGCAGGACGAAAAAGCCAGTGAGAGAAGAGTCAGCGCCAGGATTTTTTGTTTTTCATAATTTTCTTTGACGTGTCTAATTCCGGGCAGAGAACTGAAAATCTGTTTCCTGAGGCACAGCAGTCCTTGTAGGTTTCACACACCTTCACATTTCACCATTTCGGTGCTAATACCCATCGTCCATAACCAACCTACCTGTCACACTAAGGGCTTACAGTGGTAACAGTGGGGGTGTTATTACATGTCGGTGGGTTTTGTTGAAGATCTGTAAAGTCTGTTTCAGCAAAAATAATCACTATGTTCTATGTCCCAGCCTGGAATCAAACTCGCGTACTCAGGGAAAGCAAGCCTCTTTCCTAATCACTTAAACAATGCAGCCATGAAAGGACTGTGTGATCTTTAACTCCTTTCATTCTCCTCCGATCTCCCATTTCTCCTTCTTTTCTTCCATCCTTCTTTCCCTCCACTTCCGTTTACACTTACTCTTCCTCTCTCATTTCTCTCCTTCCCTCCATTACCATATCTCTTGTCTTTCTTTTCCTTACTCCCATTCTCTGTCCAACCTCACTACTTCGTATATGCAATTTTTCCTTTCCTCCGTCCCGTCCATCTCATCATAATTCACTGGGCAATACGACGTGCATTGGCCTTTGTTATGGCTAATGCCCAAGAATTTATACACCTAAAGACATCACTCGCGATGGCTGGGTTGACTTCTTTCGGATTGTCTTACATTTTCTGTGTGTGTGTGTGTGTGTGTGTGTGTGTGTGTGTGTGTGTGTGTGTGTGTGTGTGTGTGTGTGTGTGTGTGTGTGTGTGTGTGTGTGTGTGTGTGTGTGTGTGTGTGTGTGTGTGTGTGTGTGTGTGTGTGTGTGTGTGTGTGTGTGTGTGTGTGTGTGTGTGTGTGTGTGTGATATACAAACAGATATACATCTACATAAATAGAGACACTGACTGATAGGCAGATAGATTGTCAGCCAGTTCCCTTTCCTAACACACTATATTTCCTTTCCTCCACTTACCTCTCTTCATGCTTTCGTTTCTTCGTCTCATCATCTCCCTCACATTCTCTCCATTCGTCCCTTATTTTCTTCCCTCCCTCCATGCCTCTCTTTCTCCCTCCTCTGCTGACCACCTACAAGCCGCGGCCGTAACCCCCAAGTAATACAGCAGTTAAAACAAAGTAAAGGAGACAGGACTGGCACTTGTGGTGTTCACCAGAGACAGGCCTGAGTGAGGCACAGTGACGGAGTGGTGCAGGCAGGGTGGGAGGGAGGCAGGAATGGAGAGTCAGGGAGAGTCATGGGGAGTGGCAGAGATGAGGAGAGTAAGGGAGACTGAGGAAGTGTACAGGCAAGGAAAAACAACTGACAATTGTGGGCAGCGAAGGAATGAGGTAGAGTGACAGTGACATGACAAACAAAAGGATTAGATACCGTAGCAGAATGGTTTACGCAATACGGTATATCAGGAGTACAGTGGAAGAGATACGAAGGTCATAAAGAACAACTGGAATAAGTCTATATCCCAGAGCAAACCTTTAAACCGAGAGGGTATAGCCCTTTACAGCCTATGGATTTATACCAGGTGAATATACTGGCACTGTATGGAGGTACCCGAACCAAATACCTACCCATACCGATACCATAATAGGTTAATAGAAGGCACGGAACATGAAAAACGTGATTAAACTATCTTCACTCTATATGCATGTAACAATCAGAAGGAAATTAACAGGCAACTTGAAGAGAGAGAGAGAGAGAGAGAGAGAGAGAGAGAGAGAGAGAGAGAGAGAGAGAGAGAGAGAGCAGTGTGCAGTAATGAGGGTGGGAGTAAGAAGCATAATGTACCAAGTTGGGGTACACTGCAGGTTTCCTCTCGTTACCAGGGCAAGGCTTGGGCCCGTAGTACTGATCTGGCTATAGGCCGCCTCATTTTTTCTTTTTAATTCTTTTTTTTCTCATTCCTATTCTCTCCCCCTCTTTTTCTAATGATCTGAAATTCTGTTCCTGTTCTTTCCATTATCTTCTCTTCCAAATTCCCTGCAGTTCTTCCTTCCTAGCGCTTTCATCTTCCCTACTTTCACTTCTTCCTTTTCTTTCCTCGTTCCCTCCTCATCTACCTTACAGCTGTTCTCCTTTTCTCGTTATTCTTCAAGCTGGATATCGATGTAAATTTATTTCGTTACCACCAGTTTATTTCTAATCTTAATCTTTCGTCTGTATTTTCCCTTTTTCTATACTCATCTTTATATTTCCTTATCCCTCATCCTGCTGCTTCTTGCTGTAAATATTATACGCTTACTTCTTTTATGCTAGTTTCCCTCTTTCCTCCCCCATTCTCTCCCTACCTTGATCTCTCCTCCGTCTTCACTCTCCTCTCTCTTTCAACTTCCCTCCTTCTCTCCCTTCATCCCACATTTCTTCCATGTCTCCATTCTCCTTCCTTCCTCCCTTCCTTCCTACCTACCTGCCTATCTACCTATACCTCCCTTTGTTTCATACTTCCTACCAGCTTTCTCACTTACCTCCCTCCCTCGCTTCCTTCCTTCCTTCCTTCCTTCTACGTTTCCCTCAAGGCTTCCTCCACCGTTTCCTTCCTCCTATTCACCCCAATCCCTCCATTCCAGCCATCCACTTATCCTTCTCTTCAACAAATTCTCCGTGCCCTCCTCTTCACTCTATCATTCCCATATCTTATCCTACCCTCTTTCTTCACTTCTTCTTTCCATCCTTCTGTTATCCTCACTTCTCACATTTACTCCCATCCTTCCGTCTTCTCTCTTCCATCTTTTCTCTACCAGCTTTTTTTCTCCTTTAATTCTTTCACCCTCTCTCTTAACCTCCTATTCTCCTTTCTTCCTTTACTCTCCCATATCTTCTTTTTCCTCTTTCCCTCCCTCCCACTTTCCTCTCTCCCTCATTCTTTCCCTATCCTTTCTGCACTCCTCTTTTCTCTCCTTTCCTCTGTCCTCTCACCTCTTCCCTCATCTACCGATCCTTCCTCCTAAACCGTCTACTCTTCCTCCCTACCCTACTCCCTACTTCCCCCCTCCCCTTCTCCAACCGTTCCCTCCATCCCTCCCACTCTTCCTTCCCCGTTTCCTCTGTCTCTACCATCATTCCTTATCCTTCCATCCTCCCTACCTAACACTTTCCTTCCCATCTTCTCCTACCTTTTCTTTATCCTTCAGTCCATCCTTCCACCTCCCTTCCCTCCCTTTCTACCTTTTTCCTCTTCCTCCTCCAAGCCTACAGTTCCATCTCCCATTCCTCCCTATCTTCTCTCCTCCTTCTCCATGCCTCCAACTCTACCTCCCTTCCCTCAAAACTCCCACTCAACCTCCTTCTCCCTCCCTTCCACTCCCTTCCCCTACCTTCTCCCACCTTCCTTCCCTCCAAACTCCTCCTCCCTCCCTACCTCCCCATCCCCCAAGGAAACAGCACCTGCCTTCACCTTTACCTTAATTCACAAGTTTTGCCTCACAGTCTCATTAGGGTAAGAGGCTACGGAGAGGGAGGGAGGGGGGAGAGAAGGAGTGGGAAGTGGAATATAAGAGACTGAGACGGAAGGAGTGGACAGAAAGAAGGAGGGAGGAAAAGGAGGAGTGGAGTGAAAGACGGAGTGCGGGAGGTGAATGAGTGGAGAGAAGGAAGGAACGGGGTTGGGAGAAGGGATAGCAAGTGGGGTGAAGGGAGAGTGGGTGGGGAGAAAGGAGAGTGGGTGGGGAGAGGGACGAGTGGATGGGGAGAAGGGAGGAGAAAGAAAATTGGAAGGACAAACGAAGAGAAGGGAAGGAGGGAAGAGGTGGCGATGGAGGATGAATGATGAGTTACGCAGAATAAGCTAAGATGGGCGATAGCAGGGAGGGAAGAGGAGGAGAGAAAACGGGTGAGGGAAGGGAAGGAGAATATGGAGGTAGGGAAAACGAGGTGGGTAGAGGAGAGGAAGTAAGCAAAGAGAGGACGGGATGGAAGGAGGAAAGGAGAAAAGGAGGGAGTAAAAACAGACGAAAGAACGAGTGGATAGAGGGAGTGGGGAGGGATGAGAAAAGGCTGGGGGAGGTGATGAGTGGAACTATTATTTTGGGACGTGACGACAGAGCGGCGAGAAAGGGATGGAGGCAGGGAGGAAGAGTGAGAAAAGGGAGGAGAAACGAGGAGCAGGAGAGGGGGGGATAAAGGTTCGAAAAAAGCGAGAATTTACAAAACAGAAAAGAAAGAGAGGAAGGAAGAGAAGGGGAGAGAGTGAAGGCGCAGGAGAGAGGAAAGGAAAGACAAGGAGGGAGGGAAAGATGGGTTGGAGGAGGGAGGGATGACGAGCAAAGGAGGAGGAAGAGGAGGAGAAGGGTGGGAACGGGTAGGGGAGGTGGGAGGGAAGAAGCGAGAGAGAGGTAGGGGTTGGCATAAAGATGAAAATTCCAGAAGAATGAAGACAGTGATAATAATTCTTATTTCCAGTCTCTGTAGGCAATGTAATTTCTCTATGTAATTCTCATTTACGAAATATGCTGTTAATTGCCACTCTCGTTTTACCAGTGTTTAGTTTATATTACCCAAACTATTTTCTTTTAATTATACGACACAACACATTACGTAACATTCGATTACTTAGGCTAACTGTGACCCATTTCCCTTTCCATTTTCCCATAATGCAATGTCCTTCCTGCCTATGAAATGAAGATACAGCAGTGACCCCGTTCATATAATTCTGTCTGCCTCAACACTGACTTATACAGAAGACAGTGGACACAAGCATGAGAAGCTCCTACAACTACTTCCTTTGTTACTTTGATCATATGGGTTGTCAGTATAATTACACGAAGAAACGGCACATCATACAAAAAAAAATGCTTAGAAATATAGCAAACAGACTTTACTTTACAAAAGATGGACAAACGGGAGGATATCAGACGACGACGGGAAACTAAATGAAAAAAGGATATCATCATCATCATCATCATCATCATCACAACCATTACCATCCTAATCCCATTCCTCGTTTTTCGTTGGAAAAAAGAGTAAAGAAATTAAGAACTTCCTCCAGACTCACAAAAAAGGTGGCGTTCAGAGTTTAAAAAGTTGCTGGTGACTATCACAAACTTATGATATCAAGGACGATGGTTAAAGTTTGGCCAAAGTTCACTACGGAGGACCACCACGTGTTATAAAAAAAAAAAAAAAAACAAAAAAAAAAAAAAGCAAGAGTATCACCATTAGAACGTTATTATTCGAATCCACACCAGTAAGAAAACATAAATGCAGTTTATAAACGGTGCAGTACATACGCATTGCCTCAAAGCCGTATGTTGGTGGCCAGAGATGTGGCGGGTCAGTGGCTGGCAGTGTCATCTCGTGCTGCTTATACTGCCAGTCTAGGGTTCCAACCAATGGTGGACACTTACACTGGGTGTTGTTGTGCTGCATTAGGCCAGCACGTATAGTGGTCTGCCTCCGAATGGGCATGATAGTGATCCCACGCTGGAGCCGCGAACAGCTTTAGCATTCACATTTCAATAAAACATACCCTATTAATCTAGCGAATGACCCATTGACAAGCCGGAAAAACACCCCAGCTAAAACCATTATACCAGTCCTGGATCAGACGGTCCAAACATGTATTTAATAGGGACTTTGGGTGTTAGTGTCCAAGTGGTGACATGGGAAAAAGTGTAGTAAGTAGGACTGCTAACACTTACGGAACATCTTACGAATTCTTTGCCCACTGCCCAGTGTCAGACAGGTATACAGAAAATGGCCGGTTGTACTGATGCCATACGTACACGCTGCCACACACAAACAGGGACAATACAACAATTTCATTTCCACATACATAACTCTTCCCACTGACACCCCGTCCCCCATTCGTGCTTTGCTAGCACTGGTAAAGGTTATTACTGACGATCACTATCCCTCACTATGACCAGGTCTGCTGTCCTGCAAGCGATCTTGTGAGGACTAATGCAGACATATTGTTTTATCCACTCACCCCTCACCTCCCAATCCTCTCTCTCTCTCTCTCTGTTTGTGGCAGAGGAGAGGAGTGAGATAAAATGGTAAAAGAGAGAGAGAGAGAGAGAGAGAGAATAACTGTCTTGCTCACTCTCTGAACAACCTCCATCAGGCCTTATTTTCTCCCAGACTCTCCTGACAATTCTATTCTTTTTCTTTAATTTGGACTCTTCCATTTTTTTTAATTTTCCCTTTTTCCTCTTCGTTATTTCCATATGTCTTTAATGCTACACACCATCACAATGAGAGTTTTCCCCTTAGCAGAAGAGAATCTTCCGAGTGTAGCAGGAATACAATACCAAAATAATAATAATAATAATAATAATAATAATATATCACTACTGAAGGCGCTAGTAGCCAGTGTTGTTAAGCAGGTCAGTTCGAGGTGTCCCCAAATCCGAGGCAATTCGTCTGATGGCAGCAAGAAAACAAGGACAAAGGCACTTGATGCGGCAACTTCAGAGCTCATGGTGAGGTGTGGTAAGGTGTGGAGTGGTGTGGTGAGGTGTGGTGTGGTGTGGTGTGGTGTGGTGTGGTGTGGTGTGATGTGGTGTGAGGTGTGGTATGGGAGGGTGATTTTGTGTGGTGTGGTATGGTGAGGAGTGGTGCAGTGTGGAAGGATCATTTTGTGTGGTGCAGTGTGGCTTCGTTAAAGTCGCCAAGGTGACGCACCTCGCGTCCGAAAATCTTTAGTAAGAGAAAGACGGACAGAGCCGCTCCAAAGATGCTCCCGTATATGTGATTGTATTTAAAGAGCTAGTAAAGCGTTTCAAGTCCCATTATTAAAAAAAACTCCACTGTGGTGAATACAAACATCTGGTCGTAACACATAACAAAAAACACCGTGGGAAGGAGGTGGAAGGAAACATGGGTGAAACAGAGGTGAGTTTTATTCCCGACTAGTTTTGCATGTGGCTTCTTTAGTGACCATGAAGAAACCTCAGGCGAAACTGGTTGGGAAGAAAACTCGCCTCTATTTCACCCGTGTTTCCTTCCGCCCCCTTGCCACACTTGTCATAATGTCTCTACATAACAAACACGGTCAGTGCAGTGGCAGGCTTGGAAGGCATTTACTGGTAACCCTCCTGCCACCAAACGTGTGCCTGACCCTGAACACAACTGCCTGGCGGAAACAACACTACAACGCAAATGAGGTCATCGGACTGCAAGGCATGAACAATATTAAAGCACTGAACCAGGTGACCTACTTTTATATTTTATTATTACTGCATGGAGAGGGACGCCTTCAAGCGGTGGCACTGATATAACTGGGAGGCTCAGCTGCCCGGCTATACAATCGTCGCCCAACTCCTTCCCTGTCCCCCCAAAAGAGTAGCATGGACTGTTGTGGGAGGGCAGATGCAGACTACATTTCACCATGTTCACGTTGACATGAACCTGAAGCCACAACAACAACAACAACACCTACCTCGAGACGACTTTACTGCATTTCAGATATAACGCTGGAACTGAATGGAATTATTGAAGGCGATATCCAGTCCCTTAATTACCAAAAGTTTCTCTTAACGTGAACAAACTTGTCTGGGGTCAGCGTAAACACAAAATACGTCATCGGCATGAAGGGGTTAACTGTTTCAAGGACTAAAATACACTGGACACTACAATTCCCACATAAAACAAGAATAAATACAATAATAACTACGAATAATACAATTCTTCAAATCTTTTGTGAATAAGTATAGGCCTATTCCTGGGAAACTAATGAGTCATCTGGGTGAAAATATATATAAATGATGAGAGAGAGAGAGAGAGAGAGAGAGAGAGAGAGAGAGAGAGAGAGAGAGAGAGAGAGAGATGAACACAGAAAAATGAGACACACATACTCTAGCAAAGATGGGGGTCAGAGTGGGAGAGTGAGAAAGGAAGAATGGATGGGGAAAGAGAGAGAGGGAAGCCACAGAGATAATGGAATGAGGGAGGGAGAGGAGAAAGGGGCAATAACAGGGATGAACAGAAGAGGGAGAGAGAAATTGGGTGATGATATGTGTGAAGAGAGAGAAGCAGATGAAAAGAGAGTATGGGAGAACAAACGGGAAGAGAGAAAACAAGAGAAAGAGGAGAAGAAAAGAGGACGAGAGAGAAAAAGAATGAGGTCAAATTATTAAGGAGAGAGAGAGAGAGAGAGAGAGAGAGAGAGAGAGAGAGAGAGAGAATGGTCATGAAGGAAAAGACAGGACGGGTAATAAACAGCAGGGATATGTAGGGACCAGCAAGAAACGAAGAGGTAAATGAAAGCCGGAACCCAGAACAGATGAAGAAAAGGTGACGACCAATAAAAGAAGACAAAGAAAGGAACGGAAAAACATGAATATAATTGACGGCGAGAGTGAAAGTTTTGGAAAAGGAAGAGCAGTTATACAGATGATAGAATTATTAGAATCAAAAGGTGTAAAAAAAAAAAATACGAAGGAAGGCAGAAAGGCAAAACAGAAAAAACAAAAAACAAAGGGGAGGACGTACACTGAATGCAAACAGGGAAGAGTACCAGTCACAGTAATTATGGCGTGTTGTTGTTATTGATGTTGTTGTTGTTGTTGTTGCCCCAGGCTCATCTGAAACGTGAACCCAGTGGACTGCAGGCTCAAGTTGTCCTTCCCCGGCAGTCCCCTAACCTCATTTCGAGGGACAGGTAGGTGCTGGGGGACGTTTGTATTACCGGGCAGCGTAGCCACCTAGTTATATCAGTGTCACCACGTGAAGGTGTACCACTCCAGTAACAACCAAAAACTACATTGGAGTAACAAATATCGTAAAGTGCAAAAAAAAAATAAAAAATCGTAAAGCAAGAACAAAAGTATACAATTGTAAACGCATTATGATGCGAATATTTACACCAAAAGAACAAAGAAAATTAAACGTATCATAAACTGCAGTGGGCAAACGGTAGACTACACATCTCCGCTAAGTAATTAATGACACGTTATTATCTATTATAAACATGACAATCCTTGAACTACAATGCAAACATAACGAAATATGTGTCATGCAGGAGGGTTCCGATGATGTCTTATATAAGCACTGCATTTCAGGTGCCAAATTATTCTATCATCACCTGAATGTCCACACGAAAACACTGCTGAATAGAATATGTCACAGTCAAGCGATATATATATGGCATCGTTATAAAGGCAGACATAACACTGTGTGGCAGAATCACTGGCCATAATGCAATACCCATCGTCTTTGGTGTTAAACTGTTTGGCGTCCTGTGCGCTTATTTTACAAATCAGTAACACTTTCACCAAATCATATCATTCACCCCTTAGGCCAACATAAACATCACCATTAGGTTATTCATCATAATTCTGCCATTAGTTTTCCCTGTCATTCGGTGGACAGTGACGCAGAGGTGAAACCATAACCCCCGACAATCTACGGTGACGAAGGAAACTGACAGGTGATAATAATGATAATAATAATAAAAACAAAACATTAAATACACTAAATATATGACAGCATACCTACCTAAGAGACTCTTCTCCACGGAACTGACACGGGATGTTGGTTTGAATGTTACTGACATGATGAACCTGAAAGTAGATAACAGCATACATTACACAACAAGTTATGTAGGCAAGTGAAAAAAAAAAATGGGAATGAGACTCCATAAAGATTTTTAAAAGCACATATAGATGAAAATGAGAGAGAGAGAGAGAGAGAGAGAGAGAGAGAGAATAAAAGAATGTCAAAGAAAAAGAAGAAAGGAAAAGAAAAAAGTGGAGAATGTAAATAAAACTGGGAGAGGAAGTGTTCTAAAAATTTAAAACCTGAAAAGAAAAAAGAAACGAACAAGAACCAAAAGAATAATAGGAGGTGAACACAGGGGAAAGGTAGTCTGAAACAAGGTGTGACCACTGACCAAGAAAAAGAATATTTCACCTCTTTAAATCAACAGAAAAATGTATAAAATTTAAGATAGCCTACCGTACTGTGTATCATTAATATATAATAAAATACATACATACACAGAGAGTACAAAAGGCACACACACACACACACACACACACACACACACACACACACACACACACACACACACACACACACACACACAAACCAAAAAGAAAAAGATCCGTACTAGTCAATAGTGGAGGGATGGAGTTGAGAGGTATATGAGGGAGGGGGGGGTGAGTTGGGGGTAGGGGAGTCAAATGGTGGGTGACAGAGTGACTTGGAGGCGTTTTGTCTGCGGCCACCCTTTGCGGGATTAGGGCGTCGGCTATAGATAGATAGATAGATAGACAATAATTAGGTACAACCTTAATAAAGTAGGAAGGAAAAATCAAATGCTAAAAATCATGCAACCATGTCTATTAAAACAGAAAACATATAACTTTAAAACGGTAAAAATAACCACTGAAAAACGCACATGGAAAAACACGGACAAGAAGTAAAATTACGTAGGTAAAAAATGAGATGAGGAGGCGCTTAAATGCAGAGTGTGGGAGGGAAGATGACGGAGTGGAGGAAAGGAAGGAGAAATACTGGTATGGGGTAATGTATAGTATGGGGGTAATGGGTGGAGGCAATGGCAGCACGAGGGAGAGGTGGAGAAAAGGTAGAGAGGGAAGGGAAAGAATGAACAAATGATGATGATGATGATGACAGTGGTGGTGATGGTGATAACTGTGGTGGATGAGATACAAATGAATGCCTAGAAGTTTTTTTTTTTTTCTTTTTTTTTAAACAGAGAACGATGATGATGTTGAAGAGGAAGAGAATTGAGGGGGCGATGGTGATCGTATTAAAGAGGAAGGCGAGCAGCAACAGAGCTAATGGTCCTTTTGAAGCTATTTGTCACAGAAGAGACTATGACTATGGCATGTCTATATGATCAAATATATCAAATATACAGAGTAAAATAAGAAGGCTTTCCACTCATCCACCAATCCTTCCAGCCCAAGCCGGCAGGCGAAAGAGGGAGGGACCCACATACAGCATAAAAACCTGTCACGGAGATTTCAGAGGAAGTTTTTTTTTTCCCCTTAGTTATGAACATGTTTAGCAGGGAGATGGACAGACACTTACTGTATATAGGCTAAAAGACTTGTAAATACTTGTTTCGAAGTCTAGTACTTTCCTAGGCAATTTATTCTGCTTGTTCAAAATCCTACTGATCATCTCTACAGTAATTCACCCAATGAAATGTGAAATAATTATCAAATGCCTCAATATCACCGGCAATGACCCTTGTTACTTCACTGTGAAGATCTTTTGTAATTAGTCATGAGCCATAATATCATTCTCTTTGAATACTCTACACTCTTGGATCAGATCCCCTCACAATCTGCAATTTCATAAGTAAAACAGAATATGATTATTTAAACGTTAAAAGTTACACGTTAATCGTATGCTATGCTTTTCAATCTGGGTATTATTTTTGTCACCCATCGCTGTACTTTCTCTAATTCTCCATGTCTTTTCTGCCATACGGTGACCAAAACTGAATGCCATATAAAGTTGTTGTTCTATAAGGAATGGTACAGTACATTTAAGGCTAATATTCACTGGTTTGGAAGTGAATGTCCTGCCTATGTATCCAATAATACTGGCTTTCTTGACTGTCTCTGTGCAATGCCAACTTGGTCCGAAAAAACGATTGTGATGTTATATTCCTAGTTCTTTTGCTCGGTATACATTCAAAGGTTTAGTATATCAGCCATGTAGCTAATTATTACTTTTTCTCTTTCATCATTTGGGAAGCATCATTTGGTGTTAATAAAATATATTTGCCACATTTGAGCCCAATTGAACAGTTCACCAATATCCCTCTAAATTATCTGTCTCTGTACGGGTGTGTCCGCTCAGTTATCTATGCTTGTATCGTCAGCAAATTTGGATTTTTTTGCAAGCAGACACTAGGCCATGTTCCCTGATAATAATTAAACACAAGATAATACACATAACTCAATACTACGTCACTCCTTGTGTGCTGTTCATCCTGTCTGATGCCTTCCAATGAACTACTGCACAACCTGCCTACGTTCAGTCAGCCAGCTACCCATCCAGCTTGGCACACCGCCACGCCACTGAAACCATGAACTTCACGTATTACACCGTGTCCTGTGGCAAATTTTATCGAACGTGTTTTGAAATAAAGATGAATGACGACAACGACGAAGACGACGACGATAATGATGATGATGATGATGATGATTAATAACGACGACGACGACGATGATGATGATGACGACGACGACGACGACAACGACGACGATGATGATGATGATGATTATTAATGACGACGACGACGACGACGATGATGATGATAATTATTAATGACGACGGCGACGACGACGACGACGATGATAATGACTGAAAATTAAAATGCGAAGTGGGAACGAAAACAAGGATGAAAATTTGAGAAAAGAAGAATATCAGCAACAACAGAGAAAGACATGAACGAAAGAAGCAGAAGAATGCTGATCCTGATCCAAAGAACAAATATAAGGAAAGCTGGAGAAGGACAGAAAAGCATCATCTGCATGAAAGGGAGGACAGAGAGGATGAACTGCAATAACAGAAAGAGAAACAGAAAAATAAAAACAGATAGCAAAATGAACGGAGAGAGAGAGAGAGAGAGAGAGAGAGAGAGAGACAGACAGACAGACAGACAGACAGACAGACAGACAGACAAACAGACTGACAGACAGACAGACAGAGGAAAAAATAAAAGGAAAAAAAATAACCAAAAGAGAAGGAAAACGAAAAAGTCGGCCAAGAGGAACTCGAAGTAGAGAAAACAGGTCAGTACAGAGGATGAAGACTGAGGAATAATGTCAGCGTGATGCAGGAGGAGGAGGAAAAAGAAGAAACTATGAGTGGCCGCGGGGTTAGAGAATGAGTGTGCACTGATGTGGAGGAAGGAGGCGCAGGTGGAAGAGGAAATGAATTTGAATTTGATACATTTATTGAGATGTGTTCAGTACAAAATTTAGGTACATTATCTCAAAAGGAAAATGGTACTTAGGTAACCATCTTCCCGAGCATATTAATATAATCTGGTAGGTTACCTTGAACACGAATTGTTTGTAGTCAGTATTTGAATGTGGACTAGTAAATATCCTTATGTTCTACACAGGTAAGTAGTAATATAATGTGGATGGGGAATGCTGTCCTTGGTTGTCAGGTAGTTACATGGAATTTACTGTGTTAGCTGTCTTTGTAGTCAGAGAAAATGAAGGAGCAGTGGAAAGGAAAGAGATTTATTGAGGAGGAGGAGAAGGAGGAGTGGAAGGAGGACGGGAAGATTAAAAGGAAAGAGGGAAGGAAGAAGGAGGAGGTCCAGGAGCCAGGAGACAAAAGAGGTGTGAGAAGGGGTAAGGACTGACAGAACAGAAAGAGTAGTAAGAAGGAAGGAGAAAGAACAGGATGAACCGAAGAGAACCAGTATGAAAAAGATGAGAAAAAGTTGGAAGACACGAATACAGAGGCAGCGAACAGATTAACTGAACTTTTCGAAGAATTTTCTTTTTTTGGCAAAATTTTAGTAGCGATATCTATTCTATGGGTGTAAGAAAACGATAACAAACCCATGTATATTAAATATGGAAGTATGCATTATTAAGAAGAGGAAGTGAAGGAGGATGAAAAACAAGATGAAGAATATACAGAAGAAAGGGAGGGAAAAGAAGGACTAAATGAGAAAGAGGAAACGAAGGAGGAAATAAAAGAAGAAAAGGAGAGAAGTAAATGAAGACGAAAAACGAGAAGAAATAGCATAAGATGGGGAACAAGAAAGAGAAGATCATAAAGAAGACGGAATGGAATGAACTAAAGGATATGACGAGGACAAAGAGAGAACTGACGTGGAAAAGAAGAGACGGTGAGAAGAAGACAAAAGAAAGAGGAAATAAAGAATGAGTGTGATTACAGAAACCTTATGCTCGCTCTACACGATTCCGAGAGAGAGAGGGGGGGGGGGAAGGGGGAAACTGACGTAAGCAAAACCAAAAGCCTGTAAAACAGGGGTGGGGAACGTCCGGCCTCCGGGCCGTATAAGGCCCGCAAGACCATTTGATCAGGCCCGCGAGGCAATTCGTAAATGCAATTTCATAAACTCATGAACGAATATATATATATATATATATATATATATATATATATATATATATATATATACTGGGCTACAGTTGATATTAAGTTGATAATTTTGTATGGCCCGCGAATGATGTTAAAACTACCCTAATGGCCCTTAATTGGAGAAAGGTTCCCCACCCCTGCTGTAAAATTACTGAACAAAATATGTAAAAGGTAAACACGCACAACACCAGGACAACAGAAAATGCAGAGCCATTAACCCCTCCAGCAGGATGACGCATTTCACTGGTATCACGGTACAAATGGATGATTTTAATTCACTGAAGAAGGATTTATTGTTGTGAAGGCGGTTAATGAAGGACAAACGTGAATCCTTAATTCGATGTCTTCCCTGGCCTTGTTAAAATCGTTTGGAGATATCAGTAAGGCTAATACATGACCTCATCGTGGTGAACATGTTAAATATTACTCAAGAAACACACACACACACACACACACACACACACACACACACACACACACACACACACAAAGAACAGAAAAATATAAAATATATCATCTAAAACCATGAGGTACAAGGACACCATTAAAATGAAGAGTGGGACGCCAGCGATGAAGTGGAATGGAGGAGGGAGGGAAGTGGCAATGAGAGCAGGTAGGAAAACAAGCTGAGACGGAGAGAAGAGGGAGAGAAGAGAGGATTAAAAAGGGGAGGTGAAGAAGGGGGAAGAAGTGGATCTGGTACCTTTGTTAATTTCTTGGCAATCGAACTGAAAGAGAGAGAGAGAGAGAGAGAGGGAGAGAGAATGTAAGACAGGCGGGTTATTAGAAAGGTAATGTAGGCAGGCAAGCTGAGAAGCAAGTTGGATGTTAAAGTGGGTTAGGCAGGTCGCCGCCAAGTAATAGGACAAGCAGGTACGCAAGTAAGCAGGCAATTACTCTAGGTCGGTATGCAGGCAAGAAGGTAATGCAGGTGGACAAGGAAGAAGGTAGGCAGGTAACGTAAGCAGACAGACCGGCAATACCGGTGGGTAGGCAGGCAAGTACTGCAGGTAATGTAGGTTGACAAACAAGCAGGTAGGCAGGTAACGTAGGTAAAGAGGCAGGTAGTGTATGTCGGTACGCAGCCAAGCAAGTAATGTAGGGAGAGAAACAAGCAGGTAAGCAAGTAACGTACGGTAAGTAGACAGACAACTAATACAGGTGGACAGGCAGGCAAGTAGATAATGTAAGTAGGTAAGCAGGCAAGTTAGTAATGTAGGAAGCCAGGCAGGTAGACAGTAAGGCAGAAGGCTGTACATGACCACACACTTAGTGCACCATAAAAAACAGATTGAGTTCCCTGGTGACTCCTTGCATCCAGCATTCCCTCCCTCCTTTCTTGTCTTTCATCCCTTCCTTCCTTCATTCAATCATTCATTCTTTCAATCCTTGCTGGTGTCTCAGTGATTCCATCTCACCTACCTTATCTCTCTCCCTCCCCTCCCTCGCTGTCGTAAACTTACCTCCATCCTTCCCTCCCTCCTCGTCTTCCTTATTCTAATTCCTTCCTTCTTTCCTTCCTTCCTTCCTTCTTTCCTCCCTTTCTTCCTTCCTCCCTTCCTTCCCTTCCTCTCTCCATCCTTCCCTTCCTTCCTTCCTTCCTTCCTTCCCTCCCTCCCTCCCTCCTTCCCGTCTTGCTTTAGTATCCTTATCTTTCAGCATGTTGAATTAAGTCTCGTAGCCATAGTCTACTCTGTAACAAGCAGCCTCGAAAGGACCATAAGGTCTGTTGCTGTTGCTTTCCTTTGTATTCTCCCTCCCTCCTCATTTACACTAGCAAGACCCCTTCCCCCTCTCCCGACCCTACTACCCTTCCAACATCCCTCCTCTCTCCCCACCTCCTTCCTTTCCTCCGTACTTCCATAGCAACACTCCTCCTTCTCTACTTTTCTCTCCTTCCCTCCCCTCCTCTGTCTCTTCCTCCTTCCCTTTACCCTGCCCCTCCTCCCTGCAGCTTCCTACAGATGAAAACCTATAACCTGCGACCCACCTGGGAAAAAATAAGAGTCCATGTATTACCAGGGCTGGGAGGGAGAGGGAGGGAGGGACCGAGGGAGAAGAAAACGAGGAGGAAGGGATGAAGGGAGGAAGAAAGGAGTAAAAGGGAATGGAAGGAGGAGGTAATGAGAATGATATGAAGAGAGAAGGAAAAGAATAAGGGATGGGGGGAGGAGTGAAGGAGGAGAACGGGATGGAGAGAGAAGGGAAGAAGAACGGGATGGATAGGAAGTCGGAAAGGGGTAGAGAAAAGAGGTGGAGGGGACGACAGAACGGGGAGACAGGGATGGAGGGAGGGTGAAAGGACAAAAGATGGAGGGGACGAAGGAACGGGGAGACAGGGATGGAGGGAGGGTGAAAGGAAAAGAGGTGGAGAGGACGAAGGAACGGGGAGACAGGGATGGAGGGAGGGTGAGAAGAAAATACAAAAGAGAAAGGAAGGAAAGAGATGGAATACAGAAAGGGAAGGAGAGAAGCAAAGGAAAATATGAGGGAGAGAGGAGGAAAAAGGGGGAAACTGATGGAGGGAAAGTAGGAAAAGGGAATGGAAAACGCATGGAAGGGACGAGGGAATGAGAAAGGGAATGGGCGGAAGAACGAAGGGCGATGGGGAAGGGTTAAAGGTGAAGAGGGAAGGAGAAATGAAGGAGGGAGGAGGATGGTAATGAGAAGAGGAAGAGATGGAGAAGGAGAAGGAAGAAGGGAGGAGAATAGTATCAAGGGGGAAAGGGAAGAAAGAGAAAAGGTATGCAGAGACAGGGATGAAGGGGGAGCGAGACGGAAAACAGAAGGAAGGAAGGGAGGCAGGGAAGAAGTGAAAGGGGGAAAGAAGGGAAAAGAGGGAGAGAAGGAATGAAAAAGGAAGGAGTGAGAGAGTGAAGGAAAAAAAAAAAGTAAGGCATAAAATTAAAAAAAGGTTGAAGGGAAGGGATAGGGGTGGAAGGGGGAACGGGAAGGGAGGAACAAATGGAGGATGAAGGGATGAAGGAAGGGTATGATGCAACAGAGTAGAAAACAGGAGTGTGGGGGGAGAAAGAGAGGAATGGAAAGACAGAAAGAGACTGATAAAATGTCAGGAAGAAATACTTGGCTAAAGGAAGGAGGTAATGGGTAAATGGGAAGAAATAAGAGAGAGAGAAGCGATTGAATTATGACATAAGGAAGGAAAAAAGGAAGAGAGTATGGAAGGAGGATGGGAAGGAAAGTAGAGGGAGGAAATGGAGAAATATGGCACAGAGAGAGAGAGAGAGAGAGAGAGAGAGGTGGAGGGGTAGCAATCAGGTCATCAGAGGGGGAACCAGACATCCACCATTATATATTGGTCGTGGCTGCCAGGTTGTAGCAGCCACCACAGCAGCCAATACCACATGCAGGAGGAGGAGGAGGAGGAGAAGGAGGAGGTGGAGGAGGAGGTGGAGGAGGAGGGAGGAAGGAGGAAATCGGCGATAGTGTGAAGCAAAAGCATAAACGAGAGAGGAAGGAAACTAAAGATATATGAGAAGGAACTGGGAAACAGGAAATATACTGTCAGTACGAATATACAGTACAAAGTAGTACTGTGGAGGAGTACCAACACCCAAGGAAGAGATAAGGAGTATGGCAGGAAAAGGAAAGGTGTGTGTGTGTGTGTGTGTGTGTGTGTGTGTGTGTGTGTGTGTGTGTGTGTGTGTGTGTGTGTGTGTGTGTGTGTGTGTGTGTGTGTGTGTGTGTGTGTGTGTGTGTGTGTGTGTGTGTGTGTGTGTGTGCGTGCGCGCGCGCGCCACCGGAAGTAGAAAGAAGATTAACAAAGTGACAGGAAGGAAAGGATGAAGTAAGAAGCGAGAAGGGCAGACACAGAAATAGAATTATAAAGGTGAAGAAAAAGTAGGCAGCACTACATGAAGTGAGTGGATGATAGTCGCCACCACGTACCATTTGAAAACCTAGTAAAATCATACTGGGAAGCTGGTGAAATATGTGCGTGTGGCTCAGTGAGAAGTGGCCAAAGTTACCCACTTAGTCCGTATTAATACCTAACTTACTGGGAGGCGTGGGGGTAGGGGGAGCAAGAAAGAGAGAGGGGAATGGGGAAGAGGTAAGAAAAGGGGAAGAGAAGAGAAAGACGGGATGGGAGAAGAGGAGGAGGCTAAAAGGAAATTGAGAAACGATGAAACAGAGACGGTGAAGGAGACGAAGGGATTGGATGATGGGAATGAGGAAAGAAGGACGTAGGCAAGGAAGAAAAACTATAGGAAACAGGAAGACGAAACTGTGTGGGATAGTTGTGTGGTGATGGAGAGGCAAGGCGGAAGGGAGGAGACGGAGAATTACACAGGATTACACAGGAAAGCAAACAGCAACAGACCTTATGGTCCTTTCGAGGCTGCTTGTTAGAGAAAACTATGACTACAAGATCTAACTCTACATGCTGAAGAATAAGGATAGTAAAGCAAGAAGGCTTCCCCCGCCACCAAACCCTCCAGGAAAAAGTGAGAAAAACCACCATGCAGCATGGAAAAACTGACATGGAAATTTTATAGGAAACACTGGAAAGGAAAAGTCACATTCTATAATACTTTATCTATAAGCTACCCGATAGAGTAACCTGAAAGAGAAAGTAAACAAATAAAATAGTAGTTACGGCATGACATTATAAACCGGTACATTGAGTTAATGGGAAGTCTGTGGACATAACGTGGAAGCTACACACTGCACAGTGTGGATGTTTAGGGGTGGTGCGGCAGCCTTGCCTGGCGCTTTTAAGGTAGGCAGCAGTCAATCAGGCCCTAGCTCCGTTTGCTCCACTGAGACAAGGAACTCTCCCATGTGGGACAAGTATACAAGTTTCATCCTGAAGCAGTGACCCCTGGTACATTAAAAAAATCCCGATGGTGGTCACTTGACTAACAGGGACCCTCAGTGATCCACAGCCCATCACAGGTCGAAAGTAAGAGTAGTGACCGTTAACTCCGGATTATCTGTAGAGATCCTAATCTGTGCTTATATTGATTTCTTTGCATTGGGGAGATTGAAAAATATATAAGACGGGTGTCTTAGATAAAAGGGGACTGCACAGTGCACAGTGTGGATGTGCAATGCACAGAGAAGAGAGATGCGGGAGGGAAGCGAGAAAATAGGAAAGGAATGGGGGAAGGGCAGAAGCGAATGTGAAGGGAAAAATCAATGAAAAAAAAAATCGGAGAAAGTAAATACCTTAGAAAGGAAAAAAAAAAATCGATAATGAAATATAAACGTGTGGTTTGGTAGGGAGGAGTGGCCAAAGTTACCCACTTAACCCCGTACTAATATCCAACATAATGACCAGGGGAAGAAGAGGAAAGGTGAGGTAAGAAAGGGCGATGGTGAAAAAATTGAAAGGAAATGGAAACGAAGAAAGAAATAAGAGGAGAGGGGATGATGGAAAGGAAAAAGGAGAGGAAGAGGTGTAGGAATGGGAGAGTAAGACAGCATGGAAGGGAGAACAGAGAAAAACACTGAAGGAATGAGAGAGGAAGACGTGGTAGGAGAGTGATGGGGAGAAGGAAGAAATAAGGACGGGGGGGAGGTGACAGAAGAAGAGGGAAAGGATAAAGAAAGGAGAAGGGAAGGAAGAGAGCCGGGAACAGAAGGGAAAGAGAGAAAGAATGAGAGGGGTAGGGAGCGGAAAAGGACAAGACAAAGGGAAGGAGAAGGAGAGGGTGAGGAAAGAAATAATGAAAGGAAAAAGAAGAAAGAAAGGGGGGGAGAGAAGAAAAGAGGTGAGTGCGACTGAAGACAGAATGAAGTGAGAGGAAAGGGAAAATGAGACAGATAGGGAAAGCGTGAGGAGAGTGAAAAAGAAAAGAGATTGAGAGGGAAGAAAAAACAAAGAAGGGAGGGGTGAATGGACGGAAAGGAATCGGAGGATGATAGAAGAATGGATGAGAAAAACAGAGAGGAGGGTGGAAGGGAGAAGGTGAGAGGAATGGAAATGAGGACAGAGGACTACGACTAATAATACGATGCAAGGGTAGAATGTGAAAGTCAGAGGCACATAATGGACTCAGGCACCACACTAAGCTGAGCGGATAAAAAGTTATAACACTGGTCAACTGTGGTACTTACAAAGCACTAGAGTTTAAATGTTGGCACACTGCTGGGGCAAACAGTTTAACCATTATTTTGATCAAGGTTTGCTGAATATACTTTATCTGAACATATGTGGTTAAATGGTCATGAAAATATCGCAATAATTTCCACTTTGGTAGGCCCATAGAACTAGAGTGCAACTTACTTCTTTCCCTTAAAATCATTGTAACAATCTACATCAAGGACAGACATGTTACATGGATAGGCCTATACAGACACTGAAAGTGCAGTTTTAACTTGTTCCGTATATTACTTGTAGCTGCCTGGTTATGATACTGTTATCTCTAATTTAAAGTAAATTACCGTACACTCTTGTTCGCAAACACCTTCCACGTTCTTTCTCACGGTTACATTCAGTTCGTTTGTTTCAGGTTGCTGTGATGGAATCAGATCTGTGCCTAATTTTCTGTAATTCAAATCATGCTTCATGGTGGAACAGACAAAAATAAAAACGAAAAAGAGTGAGAAGAAAGAGTTTAGATGTTCGTTCACCTAAACCTGGCGGTGATTTTTCGATATTTTACTGTTTATTTCCCGTATTTCAACGGCAGAAAAAGGCAATAGCACTGCACTACATTATTTCCGTAGCACTTCTTCGTGATCAGCGTAGTCCAGTACCGTATTAAATTAGTTTTACAGCTCGGTGGCAAAATACAGTACAACGGCGTCACATGGATTCCATTACCATTTTTCCAAAGTCTACTAATACCAAGTCGGTTCACTTCCTTCTAAAACGGCTCCAAGTTCGCGCAGGGGGCGGAGCATCGGAGTGACGTCGACTGGCTCTGGCACGAAACAGTGAAACACTAGCTCAGTTGACTCCTGAGTCCTGACCATGATGGAGGGTAGATGTTTGCTCCATTACTCAGACCATGACACTTTTTCGGTTCGGTGAAGTGAGGGAAGGGACTGAAATGTGTGAGGGAAGGTGTGGGGGTGTGATGGAAGGTGTGAGGGAAGCACTTCCTCCCCTGCTTCGTTTTCCCTTGTTGTAAGTATTTGAATCGGCGGTTTTATACATTTTCTGTTACTTAAGCCAACTGATGTCACACACAAGCCACGCCTCCCTGTGCTCTGATGGAAAGTGAACCGACTTGGTATTAGTAGACTTAGCATTTTTCATGCCTATGATCATACTGTAGTGGTATTTCCATGTAAGAGACGGAGGGATAACAAATGTGGACATCATACTGCAATGTTAATTCCACGTAACAGACGGAGGGATGACAAATGTGGGCTGGGTTACGGTGGGCAGAGTATGACTGAAGGATATTATGTATGTGCCGACCACCATGGGTCAGTTGTGGGAGCATGCGTTTGGCAACACAGAAGATACACAGATACACAGGATGTAAAGCGAGATGTATGAGAAACTTCGAGAGTATGTTCTTTGGCAAATTTTGAGCAGAAAGCGCCATGACAGGTTCAATTTTCAGTCATTACGAAACTACTGTACATGTACTGATGACTAGGAAGATCATTTTCGCTTACAAAGTCATCAGCAACTAACTCCGTAACGGCTAAGAATTACACCCATGATGATAATACATTTTTTGCTCAGATTTAGAAAAAAAAAAAAAATCCTTACCATCTGGCGGGCCACACTATGGACAGGGGGACAAGTAAAATGAATGTGAGTGTTGGAACTTGGAAACCTTTCACTGATTTTGTCAAGCTTATGTATTTTGTCTTGGGTAAAGACAGACACACTTGTTGCAGTTATGGGAAATGCCAGCTAGTTATATGCATTAAGAAAAAAAATAAAATCTCACTAACCATTTCACCGAATTTGTCACACTCACATATCTAATTCTGGCCAACACTAGACGATTTTATTTAGTGCTGAGAAACCCATACCGTACTAAGGAAGAGGATAAGAAAGACTGAGTATGAGGAGGGAGGAAAAAAACTGGCGGAAGAAAAGTGGCCATGTACTGTATTTTAAAGGAGCCTACGTAGTAAGGGAAGGAGGGAGGGAGTAGGAGTGGAACAGAGATGGCAGCTTAATGGGTAGGCAATAAAGATTAGAGGGGTGTGAGGAGCAGGGCGGTTAGGAGGATGGGGAGGCGGGGACGACTGGGGGATGTTAAGCATGGGAAGGTGGGGTATTGTAGGAAGGGACAGGCAGGTAGAGGCACCTACTATCCTCTCACATGATGTAGTGTTACCTTCAGATGAATCTACACTGACTGTCAAACCAAACAATTTCCTGAAATCCATTGAATCATTTATTACGTATACATGATAGTAACCCTGAGACCAACAAACAATCGCCTGTTGGTTAAGACCCTCCTGTCAGATGATCCCATGGACAGTTTGAATCAAACCAATGGTTGACATTTATTGCTCACAGAAAGCCACTCAGTCCAGAGGGACCGGTCACTCATGTCTCGATTGAACAGCCTAGCCCCGTGCCCCTACGCTCCTGTTGCTGAAGTAAAGACGAAACGCCTTGAAATTGTGATAAATTTATGAGGCAGGAAAAATGTGGTACAATGGGAAGGATGACAGGAAGGGGAGAGGCAGGGATGGAAAGGAAAGGGATGGTGAAGGTGATCCGGGTAAGTATGGAGGTAAGGATGGGGGAGAGATGAACAAGAGATAAGAAGTGGAGGGAAGGGAAGAAAAGTTATATCCTTCTTAATACCTTACATAATCCTAGAGGGAGAAATGAGTGTTGGGGAAAAAATAAGGGAAGGGAGAAGGAAGACGTGGGAAATGGAAAGATAGAGAGAATAGGGAAGACAGAGGAATGCACTGAGGCAAACAAGAAAGAGGGGACGGAAGAACAAGAGGAAGCTTTGCATGAATTAATGAAGGAAGGAAGAAAAGACAAGAAGGGAGGACAGAAGAATTTTTATAAATGAATACTCGTAAATATATACGGTACGTGAGGAAAAGGGGGGATAGGAAAAGATAAAGGATGTAGGAAGGGTAATGGAAGGAATGAAATGGGGGGATAGGAAAAGATAAAAGATGTAGGAAGGGTAATGGAAGGAATGAAAAGGAACTGATGCCATACATGCCGGAAGGAAGAAAATGAGAAAAAAGGGAATGCATGAAAGAAAGTGGGCAGGAGGAAGAGGGGTCATAAAGATAGGAAAAGGTAGAGGAGAAACTTGGAGGGAGAAAACATTAGAATACACAACAGGAGAGAAGGACATGCCAAGGAAAGAAAGTTGAATATAATCAGATATACTTAGATCGATAGAATGACAAACTATATATACGTACGTAGACAGACAGACAGACAGAGAGGAGAGGAGAGGAAAAAAGAAGACAAGAGAGAGAACAGAGGAGACAAGAGAAGGAAAGAACATGAAAAAAAAAAAAAAAAACGACAGGGAGGGAAAGGAAAACAAGGAAAGGAAATGGACGACAGGCAATGAAAGGAACAAAACTAAGGAGAGAAACAGCCAATACAACCAAAACGAGGCAGAACTACTAATGATGAAGATAAAGGGGAGGGGAAGAGGAAGATGGACATGACAGAATATACAGAGAGGATAAAATGATAAGAAAATAGAGGAAAAGAGTGTGTGGAGAGACAAAAAGAGAAAATGTGGGAAGATAAAGGGAAAGAATCAAAACAGAAAAAAGTGAAAGAATGGAAATAAGAGAGCACAGAAGAGAAAGGAAAGGAAAGAAGAGGAAAGCTAAAAGAAAATAAATTAAACTGCAACCCAAACGAGAAAGAACTAATGATGAAGATAAAGGGAAGGGATGAAGATGGGCATGAAAAAGGATGAGAAATGAAGAGAAATAAAAAGATGCGGTGAGATGGGAAGACAGAAGCAAACAGGTAAGAGGAGAGAGGGATGGGAAGAGTAGAAACACAAGGAAGGAAGCGAAAAGAGAAGATAAAACAAGGAGCGGTGCCAAGGCACTGCAAACCCGACCCCGACAGTCATTTTAGTTCTGACGTGTAAACACAACTGGTTATCTAGTCATAAATGTCACGTCAAATTTGGAGTAAATCAGGTGAAAATTGACGATTTTATGGCCATTTGAAATTTTAGGCCCGACCCACCTGACACTGACCCCCCACCGCTAACTGGGAGGGAGGGGATGATCCCCCTGATGTAATCAGGAATGTTACAGGATGCAGATTGGAAAGATGCACCTTTAGGTTTTGGTTTCATGTCGATGTGACGAATTTGACAGGAGTTATGGTGTTTTTTTGTTGTTGTTTTTTTTGCGTTTTTTGGGCCTACAGCCTGGGCCTGGGCCCAAAATCCCTGTAATTTTAGTCAAAATCGCACCAGTAGTTATAGTGTAAAGTTGTTAACAGACAGACAGAGAAACCGAGTGAAAACAATACCCGTCCCCGAGCCCCTCCGAGGCTGGGACGGGTAATGAAGCAAAAAGAGATGAGTTGCTACGAGCAAAGGAGAAAAGTAACTAAAAGAGGAGAACTGTGAAGAAAACTAAGAATAAACTAGGTAAATGAGGAGAGCTACGAAGAGAAACCATACGGAAAGAGGAAAGATGGGAGAACCGGGGAAACACTGATAACACACCAAATGCCACCCAAGACCGCAGGTGAAGATAAAGGAGAGGGTAAGCAAAAGATGGACATGATAAAGGATGATGAGGGGAGCATACGACAAATATGAGATGTGGCAGGAAGGGAAGAAGAAAAACGACGATGGTAGAGAGGGAAGGAAAGAGACAAAGGAAAATGATGAAGCAGGGAGGGGGTCGACGTGGCGGTAATGTGGTGAGCAGAATAATGATGATGGAAAAATGACACACGGAATACAATGAACAACTTGAAATACACATACATAACAAAATCAGTCACTGAAAGCAAGTACGAACGACTAGACGACGATTGGGATGATGATTGTGATGATGACCACCGCCAACACTGATCATTATTATTATTAGGCCTATTATTATTACTATTACTCAAAGAATGCTGCATAAAGAATGGTATTAAGGAAAATAGTCAAAGCGATGTGTTTCAGTGAGCTAAATATAAAACTGACAATAGTAAGTTAGAATGAAATACCATTATTCCTGATCAAAAGACTACTTTGATTTTGATTTTGTGTGTGTGTGTGTGTGTGTGTGTGTGTGTGTGTGTGTGTGTGTGTGTGTGTGTGTGTGTGTGTGTGTGTGTGTGTGTGTGTGTGTGTGTGTGTGTGTGTGTGTGTGTGTGTGTGTGTGTGTGTGTGTGTGTGTGTGTGTGTGTGTGTGTGTGTGTGTGTGTGTGTGTGTGTGGCCTCGGCTTTTTCTGTACGTACGATATTCTTCTGACGTCAGCCAATATAAACTACATACTGTAGTAGGTGTTTCACAACCATAAAAACTTGAAAACAAAATAACAACACTAATACAATAATACAAAATATAAGGAAAATGAAGAGCGGAAAATCAAGCAATACGGAAAAAAGGTTATAACAATAAGATGTAGATGAACAAACGAGAGAGAGAGAGAGAGAGAGAGAGAGAGAGAGAGAGAGAGAGAGAGAGCAAAATTTCGTTTAAATGAAGGTTTAGGAATGAACTGGTTTGGAAACCGAGTGGTGAATGAGTGACACATGTTACCTAACCATGTAACAGGTGGTGGTGGGTCAGTAAATTCACACAACGAATATAATAGTGATGGGTATAATGGTCGCTTCTACAGTCGGTGTGTTTACATCTCGTGGAACATAATCCTCAATATGGTTAGCTTAACTGGGCAGGTGTGGCTCTCACTAAGGATGCCATCGTAACCATGGTAATAATGATCGTGTATGGTTTGTATGATGGACAACATCACACCCAAAAATGACCATGGAAGAGGAAATAGGTGAACATTTACTGGTGGGCATCTTAGCAAATACCATCCACTGTGGCAGAGGTGCTTAGACCCATCCCACCCCGTAAACCATTCACGTCAGAATTATGACTACCGGATTCCGGTACGGTCTTTACTTTCACCACCGTCATTTTTTTGTCTTTTTTTAAATTTCATTTTTAAACATGCATGGAGCTGCTTGTCATCTTTTTTTTTTTTTTTTTTTCCAGGGTCAGGTGGAGAATTTGGTGGGCAGGTGAGGGCGTTTACCTTTGCTGATCATGTCTTATTCTAATGGCTGAGTTACCGTATACCCTAAGGCCGGAGCTACCCACAGGTCGTTCCTGTAAGAAGTTATATAAGGTAACACCCCCTTACTCGTAGTTCGATAGTGATCACCGGAGACAATTCAAACACGACAGCCAACAGGAAGACGTGATTCATCAGTCATCCTTCGTCTTGTCAACATCGATAGGCTCTTGACTGAAGCCGTGAGTAAATATAAAGTTTAAAGTCAAACAATTTCGTCAAGATATATTTATTTCTCGGTATTTCTTCATAAAATCTAATATTTAGGTAATGCATTCAGGATACAAAGAGACGAAACTCATTTCATAACTCAACCGTAAGCTTATCCATTGAACTAAAAATAAATATAGTTCGATTATAAATTAAACTGTGTTATCCTGCGTTACACAATATCCTGCAGTACTACACATTTGTCGTTATTAATTAATGACAAGAAGATGCAGAATACAAAATTTATTTACCATCAATACCGTACCAAAAAATGAAAAGTCGCTTTACTAGGGCAGATAAATATTTCCAGTGCTCCTACCTCTCAAACCATCCAAACCCCTAAGGACTTCCTTTCCATATCAGTGTCCTCCCTCCAAACACACAGAAGAGGATAAGACCACAGAAAATTATTTAGAGGAGGATGAGGCTGAGATGGAGGTGGGTTCACATTAAAAAGGTGGCTGGGAGTGTGGGTGTGACAGGTGTGTGAGGAGAAGTGTGTGTTTTTACTTCACAGGACAGGTGAGGCGGGCAGGTGCACTCAAGGAACTCATAATGCTTACAGTATGATGATGAGCACACTTTATTATTATTATTTTTATTATCATTATTATTCATTACTATCATTATTATTATTATTATTATTATTATTATTATTATCATTATTTTCTTACTGTATTATTATTATTACTTATTATCAATATTATTATCATCATCATCATCATCTCCCCTAATCCCCTCTGTCCGGTAACAGAGGGGATTTGGGGAGATGATTTAACTAGGAGAAATCTTATTTAACTTGGAGTAATCTCATTTAACTTGAAGAAATCTGCTTCTTGTACTGAAAGGATTAATGAAGGATGTATCTAACCTCTCTTGTTCGGAAAATACTGTTGGTAGAGTTGGCAGGTTAAGCTGGTAGACAAATATGCTAATGTTGGCAGGATGGAAGGTAGTGCAGGCGAAGGTGGTAGGTAACACTGGTGAGTAATGGTGGTAGGGATTGCGGTGGCGTGAGGGAGTGTGCTAATGGGTGAGGGGAATGGGCGTGAGGGGAGATAATGGGAGGGGAGATGGACAGATACGTCGTTCAAAGGAGGGGGTGAAGGAGGCAGCAGAGAAATCACTGAGGAAGGGGAAATGAAAGAAGATGGAAGGGAGACAGAAAGGGATGAAAGTGACGAAGGGAAGGAGACGGAGACAGAAATGAAAGACAGAGGAAGGGGGGCGGGGAGAGACAGTGGAAAGGGAAAAGGAGGGTAGGGAGAGATGAAAAAGGAAGGGAAAGAGATACAGGAATAAAACAAAAGGGATACACACACACACACACACACACACACACACACACACACAGTGTGTGTGTGTGTGTGTGTGTGTGTGTGTGTGTGTGTGTGTGTGTGTGTGTGAGAGAGAGAGAGAGAGAGAGAGAGAAGAGGTGGATGAATGAGAGAGAGAAAAGGATGAAGGAGAGGGAGAGATGAAAGTGGGAAGGGGAGAAAAATTAGAAGCTGGGAGATAAAGAGAATAAAGAGAGGTGCAGGGGATTAGAAGATGAAACAAAAAGAGACAGAAGAGTAGGAAGAGGGAGGGGGAGATGTTGTAGCTGTGTGTGAATGAAGGAGAGAGGGATGAAGGAGAGAGGAATGAAGGAGAGAAAAATAAAAGACAGGGAGAGTATGAGGGAAGAAGGATATTAATGGGGAAGAATAATGGAACGAGGAAGAAGGAAAATAAGAGGAACGAGAGGAAGGAATAGCCATGCGGCACAAATAAATGATCAGCTGACAAAAGAAATCAGGAAGATGGACAAAGTAGTTCAGGAAGTACAACAGATGCTGAAAACAAGAAATAAACACTATAGTCGCGGCGCGCGACTCTGAGGTTGTTATTATCGTGCACTGGCAACCTACCATTAAAAAATGCGTCTGATTTCGTGTATAATATGAGACGCATGTGATTTATGTATAATATGTTCGTGTATAATAGTATTCGTGTATATTCGTGCATAATAATATGATTCGTGTATATTATGATACGAAATCGGACGCACTTTTGAATGGTAGGTTGCCAGGGTACGATAATGACTTCAGAGTCGTGCGCCGCGACTATAGTACACTACATCAGACACAAACAGAGCTCTGACCGTTCCCTGTGACCTTGACTTTGACTGGTTGTTCTCAAAATCGATACCCTTTACCAATGGCTCACCCTGACCCCTTCCAACAAATGTGACCTAAGCTGGATAAACACTGTTTACGCTGCCCTTGCCAATTTGCCTGACCCTCAAAACTTCCACTAAATTTGGTCAAAATCTGATCGAGACAGTTTTAGTTATTTTGTTCACACAGACATAAACGGGTCGAAATTTGGCCTTGCTGGCCTTCGACTAATTGTTCTCAAAGTCAACTTCTTCGTTTCTGTCTCACCTTTTGCCCTTCCACCATGTTTGGTCTAAATCGAACCAAAACTGTTTAATGTGACCTTGCAATGTGATCCTGGTCTTTGAACTATTGTACTAAAAAACAACAGATCAGCCCTGTGGCCGATACTCAATCCTTTCACCAGGTATGATTATAATATGATCAAAACTTCTAGAGAATACTGCTACACTACAGCTTGGTCCCTTACAAGCAACTCAGTCCCCTGCTTCCAACACAGTCAATATCAAAGTCCAATGATGAGATTTTTGTCAGCGTCTAAAATCGGGTTTGGGAAGGAAAGAGGAAAGAAATAATCGACGGTATGCCTTAAACTGAGAAAGGGGAAGGGCAAGCCCCAAATTTTGACGTGGGTGTCTGCAGTACGTGACATTTCAGTTCTTGGTGCAGACGAGCTGGAGTAAATCAGACTCTACCCACAGGTCTCGTGGTCAGCCTGGAGATCGAACCCAGGACCTTTCGTTTCCGGGGTGAGTATGCTTCTTGTTACACCACTCATACCTCCCGAAGACTATGCCCAGTCTCTGTGTAACTAATGAACTCACTCTGTGATGTGAACTGCAGGTTAATCAAATCATATGCATGCACACGGGCGTTCCAAAAGTGTCCCGCCAAAGCTGAAAGATTGCCCTCCTCTCTGGTGAATTAGAGAGGGGAGATTTATGTAATAGTAGAAAAATACAGCTTGCAGCGACAAAAACATGAAACAGAATTTGAAAGAACAAAAAAATGAAAGGTGGCGGTGGATGAGAAACGGTAAACACACCGGGATGAAAAACAAACAATACTGGCCGGAGGTGGCAAAAACATGCCGGGCTAGAAAAGATCAGGTAAAAAAGGCAAAAGGAATGACAGGAAAAAGCAGAAAACAATGAGAAAGAAAACGGATAGGAGAAAATGATCCATATGGGAGGAAGAGGTAACAGAAGGAAGCATGAAAAGGATATGGAAGAGGAGAAGACAATGAAAAGATTCACTGTAATAAGTAAAATATAAACAAGAAGAAGGCAAGTGAAGAAAGAAAGAGTGGAGACGAAGAAAAACAAGAAAGGAAAAGAAACACGTCAATAGGAAGCAGTAAAGAAAAAGTGACAAAAAGAGACAGGAAAATGGAACAAAAAGAAAAAAAGATGCAAGATTATAAAAAAAAAAATAAAAGACTGAAAGAGGTATGAACATGAAAAAATAAAACAGTAGGGGGAGAAGACAGTAAAAACGTTCCAGAAATATGCAAGATAATTACCGAAAAAGAATAGGAGAAGAAAACATTACAATGCGGAAAAATATAATAAATAACAGGGAGGAAAACAAGAAGAAGAAAAGAAGACTATGTGAGAAGGAGAAGACACACAGATCAGAGAAAAGCTGTGTAAAGGAGGCAAGAATATGAAATGAAAATATACAGAAGAAAAAAAAATGAAAAAATGTGGGTCAGTGACAGGAGGAAGCACCTTAATGAACATGGAAAAAGGGAGAAAGGATTGAAAAATGGAGAATGTATGAAAAAAATAGTGTCGAAATAGGAGGGACAGAAAGATGACAAGACAAACATTAACAGGAAATAAAATAAACGAACGGCATTGAAGCAGGAAAATGGAGAGAAATGATGAAAGAATTAAGAAGAGAAAAAAAAGGTTAAGAAAAAAAATGATGAAAAGAAAGATGAAACATGGAAACGGATAGGAAACACAAGCAGAAGAAACAAACTCAAAGGGAAGAAAAACAAAAAAGAGGAAGCAGGAAAATAAAAAGAAGGAGATAAAGGAAGACAGGAGGGAGGGAGAAAAACACTACAGGAATGAAGCAACAGTACATACACCCACACACACAAAAAAAAACATTGGTTACCCTTGTGGTGTGATACAATATGACATAAGGACCAAGGGTTCTGAACTACTACCAGTACCAAACGAACACAGTTTCACTTTTACAAATCATTTCAGAGTTCATCGTACCCAGAGGTAACGATAATTTTTTTGGTGGGTGTACATGGGGAAAAAAAAAAAGGAAACTGAAGGAAGAAATCCATATGGGAAAAATAATAAGAAAAAAAAAAAAACGGAATCAAGAAAAGAGGGGAATGATGAAGAAGAGTGAGGAAAAAAAATGATAAGAAAGAGGGAAAAATTGAATAAAGAAATCGAAGAGAAGAAACAGATTCATAACAAACAAGATGACATGAGGAGACAGGAAAGTGTCAAGAAACCATGGGTAAAATGAGGGATGGACGGGGGATAAAAATGAAGGAAAGAAGTAAACAGCAAAAGGGAAAGGGGAAGAGTAAAATAGGATGGAGCAGACTCACAGGGAAGAAAAATGAACTACAAGAGGAGGAAGAAAATGAGGACACACACACACACACACACACACACACACACACACACACACACACACACACACACACAAATCATGGCTATAGAAAAAAATGTAGAGAAGGAGCCAGAGAAAATATTTTAAAAAATGGGGGTGGAAAGAATGAGAGGAAACATGAACGAGAGAAAGACGAAACTGAAAAATGAAACAACACAACGAAAAAAAAAGCCATGAAAACACAAATGACAGTAAGACGAAGGAAACTGAAAACAAAAGAAATGACGAACGGAAGAAATGGGAGAATGAGAAAAAAAATAGGGAAAATCTGGAAGTTGGAAAGACGGGGAAACAAATTCATACATAAGAAAATATCATAAGGGGGTAGGAAAAGAGAGAGTAAAGGAAAAACCAAGTCCAGAGAACCGTAAAAGACAAGAACATGAGAGAGGAAAGAGAGACAGAAGAAACAAATTCAATTGGAATATATACTACAAAACAAGACTGGAGAACAAAAAGAATAAAATTAATAAAGGAGGGAAGCAAGCAACTAAAAATGGAGAGAAACAATGATACGGACAAAGACACATCACATTAAAACGAAAGAAAAATTACTGACAGGAGAAGACAGGAAAACTGACACGAGAAAAGGGTTGAAGGAAGGAAGCAGGGTGAATGAATTTTAAGGAGCCAGGAGAAAGTGTTAAATCCACGATACAACGAGGGTCGAACGTACTGTACCTCCATCTCTATAAACCTGGTGAGGTGTCTGGGCGGAAGGAGAGGCAGGGGAGGGAGGAAGGGAAGAAGAGGGAAGAAGAAATGGAGAAAGGAAAGGAAGAGCAAAGGAGGAAGAAACAGGAAAAAGGATGGAAGAATAATGGGACGATAGAGAAAGAAAGGAAAGGAGGGGAAAGAAGAAAATGGGAAGAGGGAGGAAAAGAAGGTGAAAGGAAAAGGGAAGTGAGGGTTAGAGAGACAGGTGGACAGGTGGAAACTGAAGGGAGGCTGTGTTGGTAGGGAATGTTGAGAAATAGGCAGGTATGGGAGGACAGTAGGGGTGGAAAGAAGGATATGTAGGAGGAAAGACTGAGAAAGGAGGATGGGTATGGATGGAAGGAAAGTAGGGGGAGGCAGGGTGGTAGGTAAGGGAGGTAGAGTGGTGAGATAAGAAGGCAGGGTTGGAAGGAATGGGGCAGGATGGGAAGGAAAGACGGAAGGGAGGTAGTGTGAATAGGCAAGCAGCGTGAGAAGGAAGGGAGACATGATGAGAGACAAGGAAGAGAACCGTGGGAGGAAGAAAAGCAGATGGGATAACATGAAGTTAGGGCTCTCATGCAGATGGGTCTACTGCATCTAACAGTAAAGCGAAGACTGAAGCACCAATCAACAGCCAAAGAACCTGCGGGATCGGAACTTAAAACAGGTACGGTGCCAATAAACCCCTTGCTTACAACAAATCATCAACAATAACAACATGCACTAAACGGAGTAAGTAGCTTCCCAAGGTCTGCTGAATACATCGGGAAAAAGTCAAACCATCCTACACACACGTCGTCAGAGTATGATTCTTATATTTCACCAGGAGTAAATAACTTCCGTGACACACACACACACACACACACACACACACACACACACACACACACACACACACACACACAATTATCGGCCAAGTTAGCTACCTTTCTTATCGCCAGAAGGTAAACATCCTGAATGTATCCAGTACTGCAAAACGAAGAATCAGTTACCATCACACAAATCTTCGCTTAACAGCACATAATACAGTTAAGTCTTTCAATTCAGTGACGTCCTCTTTTCATCTAATTCTTGCTACTTTCAGTTATATTCAGTTTAAGAGAGACTTTCCGCTATGAAGGAGTCTGAAATCATTAACCCTTTCACTGCGAGATTGTTATAACTCCAAATAAATAGTTTGGCAGCAACAAGAACATAATAAAAATTTACTGGACAGGTTGCGGGAAAAGTAACAAACTTAATCACGAGGGAAAAAAATAAAAAATAGCCAATCACTACATACTTTCCTAAGTGAAGGGTCATCAATTTACTTTTACATCATATCATATTATGAATCTCAGCCTCGTATAAATGATCTCACGGTATTCATGTGCAGGATTTCAGAACATCAGAGAGATTCCCTATAAATCTGTGACCGTGTTTCATCATAAGGTCCTATTCTTACTGCTGGAGGTGTGGTGGCTGTGTAGACGATGAAGTAATTTCGTACTTAATTCCTGCTGTTGCCACATGATTATATTACGGCTAATCTTTTCAATCCGATGATGTATTTCTTCTCAAAATTCTTGCTACCTTCAGACGAAATTGCTAACCTTACAAGAGACTTTTCCAGCTGATGGATACAACTTTCATTAAATCTTTCACTAGTTGGCATCTGTCCTAAACTGAATATAATCGTCTGCTGGTAGCAAGAATAAAAAAAAAATAATAATACGTCACCGGACTAAAGGAAATGAGCGGCCGTTAGAGCTTGTGTTAACTTCCCAATCCTTCAAATTCCACGTCTCCCGTAAGTTGAGTAAGACTGTCTCAAGGTGGTGAAAATAAAAATCCATAATCATGCTGCAATGGCTGAGTCAATTATGGATCACTGGAATATTTTGACAGCACGTTGGACTCTCCACAGGCATGGCATCAACCGTAAACATTCATACTTCATTGTGATGCTTTGTGTTGTAAATACTGCATGTAGCCCATGAAAAGTACTGGCTTGGTACTGATCACTCTGGCCCTGAGGTAATAATGGTAGTGTAGTCAAAGGCTAACACGGTGATCATACACCACTACCACATGTTCCTACTGGTAATCATAACGTCATGTTATTTATGTTTTTGCCTGAGATCATTAACATCCTCAAGTTCTACAGGGCGTCCCGGGATCTATCGCACTAACTTCAGGTGATTCTACGGCTGATTTTGAGTAAAAACTACAATATTAACATGAGCTCATACTCAACCGTTATGGAGCTACAAATACTGATGACTTTATGGGTTTAATATGAGGTTATCACTAACTTTAATTCCATAACGGCTGAATCTTGGACCCATGTAGATATTCCAGTTTTTACTGAAATTAGTCAAAAAATCACCTCGTGAAGTTAGTGCGGCAAACTCCGGGACACTAATATACTTCTTTGGTGTGTGGTAAAATCTCACTGTTGCAAAGTTTCATTGATTATGAGTAAAGCGTTATTTTTAGAATCTGTATAGTGTCAAAGACAAGCTTGTGCATTTGTAAGTCCCTGATCAAGGAGTGACGTTAGTAAATTTGCAAGATTTGGACAGAACAGGCAGACCACGATACTCTTAATACTCTAACTTGGCTTAACATTGCTATCTTTTCATCTCGCGTGCTGAGTTATAACAGCGGATTAACAAGAATATGATACTAGTAACGAAGAAATGTTATAGCAATACAACAGCGCCGTAATATAGTCGTATTCTGTCACTGAACCGAGTGAAATAAACTGCAAAAGGACGGACAAGTGGACCAGGTCAAGGAGGAACAACTAAAATAGGCTGAGCAGGTATGGATGGCAAAGGTCTGTATTTTGAGGCTAATACAGCCCATGAGGAAGTGGCCACTGATATTCCCAGTAAATTTCATTTAGTGTACATCAGCTACAGTCGGTTTGTGTTCATCTGACAAAGATCCATAACCCCTTTCAGCTCAGTCTGACTGGCAAGAATAGTCAGATCGGAAGGTGGATCTGACCAGTAACCAAGGAGACATGCCTACTTCATAGCTATGGCTCACCGAATTTCATGCAAATTCAATTTCGAACTGAAGCTGTGAAAGCAGCCTAAGATCATCAGACGGCCTACCAACTAGCATCCAGTCCATTTAAGTAGGACTGAGAGGGCTGTGGAAGGGTACCATGCATCTTATTACGTCAGTATAATCAGGCTTCGACATAATAAACAACTGAAAAAATAACAGGTAAAAAGGAAGAACGACTGGAAAATAAAAACTGAAGCAATGTGGAAGGTGAAATGGAAACATAAGAGGTGTGTGTGTGTGTGTGTGTGTGTGTGTGTGTGTGTGTGTGTGTGTGTGTGTGTGTGTGTGTGTGTGTGTGTGTGTGTGTGTGTGTGTGTGTGTGTGTGTGTGTGTGTGTGTGTGTGTGTGTGTGTGTGTGTGTGTTTCTTCTATCACGCGGCAAGTAATACATAATCTATAATAAAGTGTGTCACCTCTATGCACATGACACCAGGAGACGGATAAGGGTTTTACTGTGTGTGCAGGCAGGGGCACAGATACTTCTAGACAGAAAGACTAGTCAATACCAATACCTTACATATGACTGAATGAAATGGAAGGGGAAGAAGGTTAAGTGAAATTCATATACAGACAAGAGACATAACGATGAGAGAGTGAAATATAAGAATAAAGAAGCGTAGGGGTGGACGCGGAGAGGGTATGTAAATGATGATGGAAAAAGATGACGAGGAAAATGAAGGGATGCGACGAACCTTGGTTAAGAGGAATAAGGAAGGGAAGAATGAACGGGAGGAAAGAAGGAAAGCAACGGGAACGAACTGAAGAGGGAGAGAAGAGTCAACATTTGCTGTGTTGAAAGAGAGAGAGAGTGAGAGAGAGAGAGGGAGAGAGAGAAAGGGAGAGAGAGAAAGAGAGAGAGAGAGAGAGAGAGAGAGAGAGAATTGTATAAGTAGATAGTACCGATATGCTCCACTGGATTACACGGCTCTTTCGATATTATTCCTTTTAATCCTTTTAACACGCAATGCTCCCTTTCCAACGATAGTAATCTGTGTTAAGGCTGAGGAGGAATGATACTGGTGGTTAAGGAGGAAGCGTAAAGAACACACGGCATAATCTGTTGGGCAAACACGGAGCGGACATAACAGAAATGTTGGCTTACATGGTGTGAGGCTGTCAGGCAACTACCATACTTAACACATCATACTCTGACATTATTTTCTTTGATGTTAACGGTTGACTATGCCGTACGAAGTTCTCTCACCAATATAAAATCCTCTAATCTTACCCAGTACCAAATACATCTTTGTCCCCAACAATGAAAGGTTTATGCTAACTAAAAAAGCCTAGCTTATAGCTTGTCTACCTTAACCTGGCATGATTTTCGTTATTTCGCAGCATACTTCTAATAGCAATGCAAAATAAGACAACACTACGGCTCTACATCCTTCCCACAGCACTTCGTGGCCTGCATTATGCTGTAGAATCAATCTCTTGCTGCAGCTCAGTGGCAGAATAAGAAAACTGTGTGAGAGTCGTTCAAAGCACTTCTTCGTAACAGGCATCATATATCTAACTATCTATCTCTATCTATCTATTGCCAGACGCCTCAATCCCGTTTGGGGTGGCCACAAACAAATCGCCTCCAAGTCGCCCTGTCTCCCGCCATTTCACTGCCCTGCTCCCAACTCACACCCCCCTCTCTCACATACCTCTCCACCCCATCCCTCCATCTCATCCTCGGCCTCCCCCTCCCTCTTTCCCCCTCCACCTCACTCACATATACTCTCTTCGTTAGTCTTTCACCCTCCATCCTCTCCACATGGCCAAACCACCTCAGTGTGTTCCTCATAACGCTTCCTATCACATCCACATCAACACCACAACGCTCCTTTATATCCTCATTCGTCAGCCTGTCTCTCCATGTGACTCCACAGGCTCCTCTTAAATAACTCATTTCCACTGCTCTCACTCTTGACTTGTGTCCTTCCAACAACGTCCAAGCTTCACTTCCGTACGTTAGAGTTGGTATCACAATACTGTCATGTAGTAACTTTTTCACTTCCATGCTCACTTCCCTGTTTCTTATCACTGCTTTCAAAGAACCAGCAACCTTTCTTCCATGCTGTACCCTTTCATGCACTTCACCCTCCAAACCTCCATCCTTACTCATCACACTACCCAAGTACTTAAACGTACTCACATTTTCCAATTCCTCACCATCCAACCTCGCTGTACATTCACTGACTTCACCTCTCTCAAAGACCATCACTTTACTCTTCCCTACATTCACCTTTAGATTCCGTTTCTTACACACTCTCTCAAACTCATCCACCAAGCCTTGCAGCTCCCCTTCGTCTTCACTCAACAACACAGTATCATCTGCAAACAACAGTACAGGGAGTTTCCAAACACTATCCTCTCTCACCAGGGCCACTCCAACATCCACTACCCTACCTTGTATCTCTTTTATTACCCCATCCATGTACAGACTGAACAACCATGGAGACATGACACATCCCTGTTTCAACCCAACTTTCAAAGAGAAAAATTCACTTAGTTCACCATCCACACGCACTGCAGCCTTCGCACCATCGTACATACTCTTCACAGCATTCAACAACTTCCCATCTACTCCATATATTCTTAACACTTTCCACAATCCTAGTCTATCCACCCTGTCATATGCTTTCTCCAAATCCATGAAAGCCGCATACAACTTCTTTCCCTTCTCTAGAAACTTTTCCACTAAAGATCTAAGAATGAATATCTGATCTACACAACCTCTTCCTTTCCTAAAGCCTCCCTGTTCTTCTCCAACTAATTTCTCTGTTCTTTCTCTAACTCTGTCAATAAGTATCCTACCATACACTTTTCCTATTATACTAAGAAGACAAATGCCCCTATGATTACCACACACTTCTTTTTCCCCTTTTCCTTTGTACGAGGGAATAATTATACCTGACTTCCAATCTTCCGGGACTCTACCTTCCTCCCAGGCCAATCTGCACATCTTCCACATCCATTCTACTACTATCTCTCCCCCATGCTTCAGCATTTCACCACACATATATCTACTAACGATAATCTCTCATTACAGTTCAATCGCAGAGTAAGACAGTACCACTACCGTACTATATTATCCAATCTGCTCCATAGCACTTCTTCGTGCCTACCACCACATGCTAGTGTTAATCTCTTGTTACAGCTTAGCACTGACGATGGAGCGATGGCAATTTTGTCCTATGTTGAAGTGGCCAACTGATTAATCTGCCAAAAACTGTACAGGAAATATTAATGCACTGACGACAATGCTGAACTCCTGACAGTTTAGCTTACAATACTGTCTCACTTCTGCTGTGTGTGTGTGTGTGTGTGTGTGTGTGTGTGTGTGTGTGTGTGTGTGTGTGTGTGTGTGTGTGTGTGTGTGTGTGTGTGTGTGTGTGTGTGTGTGTGTGAGAGAGAGAGAGAGAGAGAGAGAGAGAGAGAGAGAGAGAGAGACGAAGGAGAGAAAGGAATTACGCGAGCGTATATAATACGAAATTATATGGAATTATGAGCACGAAGGAAGAAGGGAAAGAAATAGAAAGGAAGAAAGGCAGGATAGAAGGAAGGAAGGAAGGAAGGAGGATGGGTGGAACAGGTGTTAAGGGAATGAATGAATGAAGGAAGGAAGGAAGGAAGGAAGCCAAATTGGATGGAAAGAAGGAAGGACGGAAGGAAGGGAAGGAAGAAGGTTGGAAGGCTGAGAAGGAAAGAGGACGGAAAGAATGGAAAGATGGAGGAGGGAAGAAAAGGAAGGAAGGGAAGGAAGAAGCACGGAAGGAAAGGAAGGAAGAAGGACGGAAGGAAGGAGGGAAGAAGGAAGGGAAGGAAGGAGGGAAGAAGGAAGGGAAGGAAGGAGGGAAGGAAGGAGGGAACAAGGAAGGGAAGGAAGGAGGGAACAAGGAAGGGAAGGAAGGGGGAAAGAAGGAAGGGAAGGAAGGCAGGAGGAAAGAAGGAAGGGGGAAAGTAGTTTAGGAAGGAGGAAAGGAAGGTAAGTAAGGAGGAAAGAAGGGAAGTGAGAAGAAATAAATTAAGAAGGGAAAAGGATAAGGGAAAAGTAAAGAGGGAAAGGGAGAAAGGCAAGAAAAGAGTAGGCTACATGATTAACAGAGAAGATAGAACAATGGAGCAGGAAAGTAAAGAAGAGATGCATCGATACAAAAGTGAATACACTGAAGAATGGAGAAAATACATGAGGAAGGACTGAAGAAAATATATATAGCAATGCCCGGAAGGGGAGAAAAGTACAAAACAGATTCAAATGAAAAGTTAATATATAAGATACGGGCACAGAAAGAAAAATCAAAGTAGATATTATAACAAAGAATAGCGTCTATCCTTATACAAAAGTAAAGGCGACCGAGGTGAGTGTAAAGTTATTGCGTACGGAAAAACAAGGAATAAAAAGATAGAGAAGACTGAGATATTTGCCTGTGGGGTTAGTGATGAACAGGTGTGGGATTCACAAACACACATGATAAATTCTATATCGTACCATGGATTTTTGCTGGATGACCAAGACAAATGGAAAATTCTGCATTCCCTTTCCTATGCCTTACTGAAAAACAAAACAAAAAAAATTACCCATTAGACTATTTTTCTTTCATAAATAGTATTTGGTTTTGCATAAAGAACATGAAAAATGGAAGATTCTTCAGTGCCTTATCCTTTCTGCAAAAATAAACGATAATTTCAGCATGGAATTCATCGTAAATATGTCTGTGAATCTAGACCCAGGGTGATTTTTTAAGTGATACCACAGGCCATGTATGGATCAAATAACTGACGTAAGGCAGGTATTGAATATGGCATATGAAAAAGGGTTATATTATTGGCTTCCGTTGATCTAGTATGTGCATATGATATGGTGAAAAAGGAGGGATTGTGGAAGACTGAAATCTAAAATTTTCATTATGCCTGAAATCATGTGGATGCTTTAAAGTCACTGGATCAGTATCAGTGTTCTTGTGTGTGTTGTTCCCTCGATCTTTAGGGTATACTGATGCCGTTGTGAGGAAAGTAGAAAAGACAGCACTGTGAGGCGTGCGTAATTAGCAGGTGGGGTAGCTGATGGGGTAACGAGGTGGCTGGGCTGATGTAGGTGCCTTGATTACCTGGGGAGGAGAAGGGGAAGGGGCGGAGGGGTAAAGCGGGGTATCGTTGGAGAGAAGGGGGAATAGGGAGAGGAGTGCAGGGGAGAGGGAGCGGGAAAGCGAGGCAGTGGGCGGAGGAGAATATGGTAGGCGAGAGGGAAAGGGAGTTAAAAATGGGGTGCAGGTTAATGGATAAAAGGGGAGGAACGATGAGAACAGCAGAGATTGGGAGGAGGTTTGGGGAGAGAGGTGTCAGGGGAGAAGGGCTAGGAAGAGAATGGGAGAGAGGAGAAGAGGTATGACAGGGTAATAGGGGGATGAAAGGGCAGAAGTCATTGAAGGGGAGAGGGAGAGACGGTCATCAGTGAAGGTAGAGGGAAAGAAAAGGAGGAGCGGTACAAAGGGAAAGAATATGAAAAAGGGAGAGAGGAAAAGTAGAAGAGAAGGAAGAAAGGGATAAACGGGAAATGGGAAGGGGAAAGATGGAAAAAGAGATTGAAGCGAGGGAGAGGAGAAAGAGGAGAAGAACAGGAGAGGGATTAATAGGAGAGCGAGAGGGGGAACAGGGAAAGGATGGGAAAGAGAGAGGGAGGAGTGAGGAATGAGTGAGAGAAGGGATGGAGGTATTTGGGTAGGAAGAGAAGGAAGAGGGAGAACGGATGGGGGAATGCAAAGAATAGTGGGGTAGGGAGGAATGGAGGAGGGATAGAGAGAGAGAGAGAGAGAGAGAGAGAGAGAGAGAGAGAGAGAGAGGAAACATGAGGCATAAAATGAGGAAAGTAAGAAATGAAAAGCAAAAAAAAAAAAAAACTAAGAAAGAAGATTACGGAAACTGGAGAAAGGAAACTAAATGGGCCAGACCTAACAAACAAACAGAAGGGGGTGAGAGGGTGTGGAAAGAGGAGAGATATAAGGGATGAAAATATGGAAGAGAAAAAAAAACGAAGAATTCTATAAAGGACAGAGATAAAAATAAAGGAAAGAGAACTAAAAAGAGTGGACAGTAATAATACCATTAATGAAGTGGGCGGGATAACAGGTATTTACTGAGGGCAGGTGTATGGGATAGCAGGTGGGAAGGCCAGAGAAAATACGAGAATACGAGGAAGGAAAAGTAAAAAGAGAAGAAATGAAGGAAAAGAAGTGGAGGAGAGATGAAAGGAGAGGAGGAAGAAGGAAGGAAAACACATCATGTGGGTTCTCTGCACTCCCTATCCTATCCTTCTCTCTCTCTCATCACTCTTTCTTTTCTACCTACTTCTCTCTTAAATCTTCTTTACTGTCTCCCCTCCACCTCCTTTTCTGCTCTCTCACTTTATTTTCACTCATACTCAGTCTTTTTCCATTTCTTCCCATATTCGTCACTACATCTCCTCAGTCCGTTTATTTCTGTTTCCTCTTACAGTATTTCAGTGTTCTATCATTTACCCTTCCACTTGGTCCACTATTTCTCTTCCGTGAATAATTAACTCTATTTTATTTTCTCGCACCGGCCACATTCATTGTTCTAGTTTCTCTTCATTCTAACATATTTCTTCTCTCTTCTCCATTTTATACCTATTGTTCTTTTTACACACACACACACACACACACACACACACACACACACACACACACCGCTCGCTGGTGCAGTGGTAACGCTCTCGCTTGCCAACTGGTGGACGGGAGTTCGCGCCTCGCTCAGGTTGCGAAAAGTTTCACTGACGAAGTGGGTGGTTACTGTCCCCCTCGAGCAAGGGGATGGGTGTGTGCGTGTGTGAAGGTCACAGCCTTGCCCTTAGATCGGACTATATGAGCTCTCAGCTCCCTTCCGGGAGGGTAAAAGCTGACGATCACGACCATCAAGTGATCCTGACCGACCCGGTGAATTACACACGCATCTCTCTCTCTCTCTCTCTCTCTCTCTCTCTCTCTCTCTCTCTCTCTCGTCGCGTGCAGCTCCTGTAACTCTCAAACTGAGGTCAGTTATGTATGCTCCCTTAAAACTGGACCCGCCACACTCCCCTATGTTCTCCCTACCCTTACATCTCTCCCTCGCCTTTGTTTCTCCCAGGCCTTCCACTTTCCCTCTCCCCTCCTGTGCGTCGCTCCCCTCTCAGCTCTCACTCCTCTCCTTCTCGTACTTTTTCCTCACTGCCTCTCCCTCTTGTGCCACCCCTCTCACTTCCCTTGTCCTGCCTCCTTGCCGTCTGCCCTCACAGTGACCGCCTCTAACCCTCACACTGTGGTCAGTTATGGATGTCCCCTCACACCACCACCCCACTCTGAACACCAGAGGGACTTGGTAAAACAATACACGATTGTTGTGTGTGTGTGTGTGTGTGTGTGTGTGTGTGTGTGTGTGTGTGTGTGTGTGTGTGTGTGTGTGCGCGTGTGCGCGTGTGTGCGCGCGCGCGCGTGTGCGTGCGTGCGCGTGTGCGTGCGTGCGCGTGTGCGTTCGTGCGTGCGTGCGTGCGTGCGCGCCATTCATCCACCAACACAAAATCAAGGCAGAATGGTCCAATTCTCCACATCCACAAACATTATCTGACTACATAAACAAATAAAAAAATAAAATTTCGGCCTAACAACAACAACAACAACAAACAACAACAACAACAACAACATTAACCTTCCCATTCCATTACGAGGTACAGTACGAGGCCACAGCCTCAATCACCACTAAATGGTCGTTAAGCACAATTACTGCCAGATATTCAATTACCCGCTTGAATTAGCTTGAGTGGTTGACGGGGTGGAGTTAGGGTATAATTAGGCCTCTGTGGTTAATATTAATCGACAAGTTGGATTGGAATTAACTGTTCGGTACTTTTATGAAGTGGAAGGCACTGGGTTGGGTTGGGTTAGGATGAGGGGCTGGCTGCGCTGGGTTGGGTTGGGTTAGGGTGAGAGGCTGGCTGTGCTGGGTTGGGATGGGTTGGGTTAGGATGAGGGGCTGGCTGTGCTGGGTTGGGTTGGGTTAGGGTGAGAGGCTGGCTGTGCTGGGTTGGGATGGGTTGGGTTAGGATGAGGGGCTGGCTGTGCTGGGTTGAGATGGGTTGGGTTAGGATGAGGGGCTGGCTGTGCTGGGTTGGGTTGGGTTAGGATGAGGGGCTGGCTGCGCTGGGTTGGGTTGGGTTAGGGTGAGAGGCTGGCTGCGCTGGGTTGGGTTGGGTTGGGTGGGGTTAAGTTAAGGTGAGGTGAGGTGCTATTATAAGGTAGGAGGAGTTCGTCTGGAATTCAGCTGAGTTCAGTTAAATTCACATGTGTTGCACTGTGCTGGGGTGAACTAACGGGCAGATTGGCTTGGCTTGGAGTAAACTGGACTGGGTTTTGAATGAATTCCCTGATGAAGAAAAGAATTACTGATGTGGCCCCCATACATCATGATCATCACCACCGTCACCTTCTCCATCCCAACCCTCTTTCCCACTGATATATGGGGTGAGAGGTTTCCACGAACAGAAAAAGCAGAAATGCTGGCCACCATACCTATCAAAGTAAAGCAGCTCTGGGTGAACTTACAAAAACAAATACGAACGTTTATGGGAATCTTGGGATACGACATCGGATGCTGATCATTAGGCTCTTTATGCTCATTTAGTCGTCAGATATTAATGAGAATAATCTTCCTTCACTACATCCTCAGCAATGAATGGCTTAATAAGGTTGGGATATAATAAGATACCGCTACAAAAACACAGGTAGTTTAATCTTATCAAAACAAAGCCGTTATCTACTGCCACCAATCATTACCCCACCTGCAGCAGTCTGTTTCTATTCTACTCTGGATACAAAGTCCGTGTCCACTGGTGCAACTGCCCACCCACGTCTCACCCCACCACATGAACATTGCCACTGAACCGTCTATACTGGCGCTGTGATTCACTCGACACTGGTGCAAATAGTTTTTAGCTTCTTCAGCCAGACCACTTGTTTTTCATTTCATTCTTGCTTCCCCAAACTATTCTTCCTAAACCCACTTAGCCCAATGACTTATTATGAATATTTGTGCTATTTTCAAAAGATATTATTCAACTCGGGAAGAGACATCAGACTGTGAATAAGCTAACAAACTGCTTCCAACCCAGTAACTAGAAATGGGCTTTTCAAGGCTGAACAAAATCGACTGGAGACAGCAAGAGTACAATGAAAAATGTCAAGGGAAAGAAGGGGTTGAGATACGAGTACTATACCACCAAGGTTAGCTATAGTATTCATTAATCCCTTCACTGATGGGGTGTTCTCTTCAGGTGAATAAGAGTTAATCTGTTGTAGTGAGTTATACGGAAATGTAAAAAGCCACAGTGAGGATGAGGCCAAGGTTTGCATACACTGATAACACAGGTGGTGATTCCCTCAGCTCAGGCATTTTTACTGCTTTGGTTTTGCTTTCATTCCCACGGTCTCTTGGTGTGCCTGTGTGACCCAGCTCTCCTTCTCCCTCCCCTCCCTCCCACTGTTACTCTTCTTCCTTTCAGTTTCCTCCTCTCCCTCTTTTTCTCACATTTCCCTCCACTGTGTAACTTGCATTCTCTCTCTCTCTCTCTCTCTCTCTCTCTCTCTTTTTCTCCACAAACACACGTACTCTTACAATCCCCTCTCCCGCTCCCCGACACACACAGTGGCATTTTAAAGATCTCAAACTTTATTTAACCTTGCTAGTAAGTAACGCTTTCTTGATGATGATGATGATGATGATGATAAGGAGGAGGAGGAGGAAAAAGAGGAGGGAGGGAGGGAGGGAGGGAGGGAGGAAGGAAGGAAGGAAGGAAGGAAGGAAGGAAGGAAGGAAAGGAAGGAGGGAGGAGGAGGAATATATGCTATTAAAAACTTATATGTTGCTGTCACTACAAGAGGCTTATCTTGTTTTCACTTATCCACTCAGTTTATAATACTTGCTATGGAATCCTCGCAAACGCGTGCCTACCAAGGAAATCATTCAAAATGTTGTGTTGGTGTCGGCGAATGGGAAGGAAGGAAGGGTGAGAAAGGACAATTAGATGGCCAGGGAGTTGACTTACAAAGGAAGGAAGGAAGGGTGAGAGAGGACAATTAGATGGCCAGGGAGTTGATTTACAAAGGAAGGAAGGAAGGGTGAGGGAGGACAATTAGATGGCCAGGGAGTTGATTTACAAAGGAAGCAACAAGGGCGGAGGCTTAACCCAATATGCCCAGCAATAATGATTATATTAACCCCTTCACTACCAGCACGGCTTTTAGTCCCGTAGGTTATTCTGAATGAGCCGGCCTGCTGGTTCACTGATTGTGGTAGTGGTTGTGGTTATGACTGTGGTGGTGGTTGTGGTTATGACTGTGGTGGTGGTTGTGGTTATGACTGTGGTGGTGGTTGTGGTTATGAATGTGGCAGTGGTTGTGGTTATGTCTGTGGTGGTGGTCGTCGTTATGACTGTGGTAGTGGTTGTGGTTATAACTGTGACAGCGGTTGTGCTCATGGCTGTGGCAGTGGTTGTGGTAATGAAGGGACAGTGGTTTTAGGTATGCGTGTGGTAATAGCTGTGGTTATAACTGGTAGTGGCTGCTCATGATAATGATGATGACAATTGTGATCATTAGTAGCTGTGATAAGAAAAGATACCTGTGGTGACAGGTAGTACTGATGAAGAGTAGTTGAAGTGGTGACAAGGATGGCTGGTAGGTAAGTGTAGTGATCATAATGACTAAGGTGATGACAGGTGTGTTGTATGGCGGCCAGGAGTTGTGGTGATAACAGCGTTTGGTAGCTATGGTGATGATAACAATAAACCAGTATCAGTGATGACGACAGCGCTTGGTATCTCTATAAATTGATGACCTGAGTGGTGACAAATGTGACAGGCGGTTTATACTCATGGAAAACACACACATTAAAAGCGTTAAAAGCCTGTTACAACCTTTATGAATATTCCAACCAAAGTTAATTGAACCGTTTGAAGTGCTTAATATTACAGTACCTGGTACGGAAAAAAATATATATGACTGGCATTAATTGGCACAAAAACATAGGCCTACACTGATTTTAACTGATTTCAGACTCATATACGTTGGTGGGTAAATAGTTGGGTAGGTACTGTAGGTAAGCAGATAGGCGGGCAGAAAAACTCATACGTAGGCAAGGACAGGCAGACAGGTACGCAAGCATACAGACAGGTACGAAGAAAGCAGGTAGACAGTAACTAGTAGGAAGAGGGAGACAGGCAGGCAGGCAGGTACGCAGATGGCTAGAGAGGCGGGCAGTCTACTTCAACCTACCAGTTCTATGACAACAGGGGGTTTTCTCCGTATATTCAGGGAAGCAAGCAAATTCACACATAAACTGAGTGAACAGTTTAAATATAGAAAACAACTGAATCGGTATCAGTTGAGAGAGAGAGAGAGAGAGAGAGAGAGAGAGAGAGAGAGAGAGAGAGACGGGATAATCACCACCACTTCAGAGCCACTAATATTAAGAGAACTGCCAAATGACTATCACAACTTTTCACTGACACACACACGGATATTTTACTACATCTACAAACCATATTTAAATAATAGTTTGTACACTGACGCATTGGTAAGTTTTTTAACTGATGGGTCTGGTACCGTAACTTGTCGATATATTACATAAACTGAATTCTATTTTTACCAAAGCTATCAGTCGTTATTGACGGTATAACGGTAGTATCCCCCCACCTGTATTTACGTTTATTCAGTAGACAGAGCCTGACGCGCCGACTAATTTATTTTTATTGATAGATGTGATACCAGGTACTTTACTAGGCGTCATTCTGCCGCTGGTGTGGATGGCGTCATTGGAAAACTGTACCAAAACTCTCGTCAATTCTCGCCATGGCCCTTGATTCCTCATACGTCCTCTCATGCCTGAAGCTTCATGAGCCAGTATGTTTTTTTTTTTCTCTCTCTCTCTTCCTCCTCATTTTTACTTTATTCTCCACATATTTACTGGTTCTTCCTTATTTACCTTTCACCCTTTTTTTCCACTGTCCATTTAGTCCCTTCAGTCAGAGGACGTAATTGTCTATTTATGTTCCAGACCACTTTATCCCGAATAGTAGTACATAAATATAGCCTTCACTATTAAAGGTCCTTCCTAAGCTGAATAAAACCGTCTACTGTTTGTCTATCTGATCGTCATCGTGATGGTGTTAACTATTTCCATTCTTCGTCACTGGCATCGTCTGTTTTATCTGTGCATTAATTAAAGGTCCGTATAGGCTACAGGTGTTGTTTGGTGTTACTACAGTACATCCCTTAGTGGTTATGATACACTTTAAAATTTTACTCACACTATTCCAGAAGACTTTAATCTCTTGGAGGAAATTCTCCCAGTGAGAAGGATGATAAGCCAGCACTTAGATTTCCTTGTTTCCCGAGTGTATAAGGAAATTTGTCATTTCCATACAGAACACTTTATAACCCTGTACCGTAATGATCAATACATTTACATAAGAATACTGTCAATCTTGAATCAATCACACTCCCACTTCTGTTGATGCACTGGACCTTTATTCATAGTTTGTCATCCGTACTATTTTTTTTTTTTTTTGTGCCCTTTTAACTAGCATTTTGATTTTTTCCTGTAATTTGGAGAGTATCTCTTCCTTTACAGTTCTCTGGGGATTTTCTTTTTACTATGTCTTAAGTAGCTTCTTGAAAGAAATTTCGTAAATATATTTCATAGTGTTATACGTAGGACCACTAAATTACTGTATATGACTCCTTTTGTGATGTGATCCTGTGGTCAATTAACCTATCTATCTATCTACATGGACATCCCAGAGCTAACCGGGTATACCGGTACTGGCTATATACAACCAATGTTTCAACCAGTGGAGGTGGGAAGAAGCAAGTCTATGCCATGCCTTGTGAACGGATGAACTGGAAACATGTTTAGTAGTCAGCATATGAGTTTATACACAAAACCATTCTTGCGTCCTTGGAATTAACTTTCGCAAGATAACATAATATGCGTCAATGGATGTTTCACCATGCTCGTTCATCCAACAGTTCGTCCACCTTGGCTTGGAGATTTTTGTTATTTTGTTGTTCATTACAGGTAGATCAGTGATAAGTACCATATTACAGCACAAATTTCTTGCTACAGCTCAGCATTCAAGAAGTACAAGTGGCAATATTATATTGAATAAACGTTAACATAGTTTAGTGTTATGTGGCGGCATCCCAGCCAAAGGACCGTATTTCAGATGGCATAGGAGGCTTAACAGCAGCTCTCCCTCACTGGTTTATTTTACATTAGCCTACACCTTAACCTTATACAGTATGCTGGTTATATCACATTAATGCCGATATAAGAAGATACTGGCGTAGATGCCACCTACAGTATACTCTGGCATGGCAATATCAACACAGCTGCCACCTACAGTATACTCTGGCATGGCAATATCAACACAGCTGCCACCTACAGTATACTCTGGCATGGCAATATCAACACAGCTGCCACCTACAGTATACTCTCGCATGGCAATATCAACGTGTTGTGGCTGCACGTCTCACATTGCAATGTCATGGTCGGCTCTGTTTCACATCACAGGTAAATCACGGGATTCGGAACAAGGCAGTTTCCGATCTGGCTGGTGTTTTATGCTACACACCCCTGCTTTGGTCCGCAGCCACTTTAACAGTCCAGCAGTTTGGGTCAGTAAGTTTACTGAGTCAGCAGCAGCAACAACGTGGTGCAGCACTCGGTAATATCGCCGTAACCATACAGGTGGCTGCTTCACCAGGAACATATCTGAGCTCTTTGTGGTGTTATTGGAAATACATTCGGCTCACAATTACCAGATTCCGGGCTGTCTCCTGGGCTGAACACGTGAATTTTGGCCAAGATCCACATCAACCTTTCTTATTTCACTGTCTACGCTTGTTAGTTTTAACAGGCCTACCGCGTACTTGTTTTCCGTTTCTTTCTTTGGCGAATGGTGTGGTGGGAGAGACAGAACCTTCCTCATTTCTATCCATTTCTCACAGAAGTTGGTTAGATCTTAATAGATTTATTCCAACAGATAACCTTGCTATGGGCTAACAGATCCCCTGTAATTGGTATTTCTTATGTACTTACAAGTATTCCTGTCCCCCTCCTACCTCTCCCCTCATCCCCACGCCCTCTCTCCATTCCACTCCCTACCTACCCTTCCCCCCACCTCACTCCCAACATCCCTTTCCACTCGCCCCTCACTCTGACCTCAATTCTCCCACCCCATCCCTCTCTCCCCTCACGCTCACATCATTTCCTCCACCCCTTTCCCTTCTCTCCCCTCAATTTCACCCAGTTCTCCCATCTCTCCTCCCTCTCCCCTCACCCCCGCCCCATCCCACTCATCTACGAATTGAATTAATAGAAATGGAGGTTTTTATGGGGTCGTTCTTCAGCGCCAGTACCCAGCCTGTCAAATTACTGGCCACCATTATTTTTTTACCCTTGGCCACCCCTTTCCATTCCACCTGTCAACGTACAATAAATGGATGACGGATGGATGGATGGAGGAAGGGATATGAATTGAGGGGGTGCTGAAAGAGAAGACAATGATGAAGGGAGATGAGTAGACAGAGACAATAGGTAGAAGGATGAAATGGTGACTGTGGTTGGATGTAGAAAAAAGGAACTGTTGAAAGGAAGAAAATGGATGAAGGAAGAGGATGAAACAGCAGATGTGTGAAGTGGATTGGATAAATGGAGATGGATAGTGGGTAACAGTGGCGAAATTTAGTCTACAGGTGTCCAAATTTGAAAGTGTGGAACGTGTTCAAGCAAGAAAGCTTGCTAAAGTGATTTTAAATGAAGAAGTGTTACATCCTACTCATCATTCATTCATTGCCAGACGCCATGTATCCCAGACGGGGTGGCCAATGGCTTAGAGTTAATTGTTTTACAGGGAGGGGCACTAATCCTCCACCAACCCCACTTGATGTTAATGCACACATCGAAATTTTGAGAAAAGCCACTTCAGCAACAACGTTTACTTTTCCATAATCTTTCCAACGATGTGGTGGATACGCTTTTGCTTTAAAAGTTCCCGAGATAACCCAGGTTTGGTGTTCAATTAGGAGCTTTTGCACTCTTTTCCTGCAGTCCAGTACTCGCTATACATCCCGATATCGGTATATCCCTTACACTCAGTACAGTTTTCTTCCATATACCTTTCCTACAATACTTATCACAGTATCCCACGATAATTACTGAACTGCCATCGTTCATCTTTACTTTTATACACATGCACAGTTGCAGCCGTATCCACTCCACTGGTATAGTTCCATTCATCCAAGCTTTCTGGTATACGAGTATTTTCAAGAGACATTTTCATTCCACTCCCTCCACTACATTATCATCACCGTACTTACTTCAGTCTTGCCACTCTTCAGCCTCTCCACAGCCAGTGACACATTCTCAGGCACCGCAGTCCTTCACTGTGCATCACCAAAACCAATCACTTTTACCAATGCTCTGCTCTCAACATTCCCAGGCATCGGCCTTTAATCACATTCTTTCCATACGTTCTTTGGTTCGCTTCCATCTGTTGGCGTTCTTTCACGAAATCTCACCTCTCACACTTTCACACTTTTTCCCTCCATCATTCATGCATTTTCGTAATTCTTTCCAGTGTAGTTTCCTATTTTCGCACATAGTCTACAGAGCAAGAAATACGAAAAAAAAATAAATAAAAAAAGCAAGCAAGCAAACCAGATACTACATGGAAAAAAGGGATCGATGGAGTGAATGTGAAGGAAGTAATAAAACGAGAGAGAGAGAGAGAGAGAGAGGAAATGGAAATAAATCAGATGCTGCTTAGAGAAAACAACATTAAGATATCGTGAAGAAAACAAGCAACATAAAAAAAAAAGGAAAAATGAAAAGAAAGGCATAGCTATTAAGAAAATATGACATGGACTAAGTGGAAAGAAATATGGTTCAGGATAAACAAGATGAAGACACAGAACATAAGAGGGCAGGAAAACTGATAAAGGAGGGAGACGAGACCGATGGAGAGAACATGAAGACATGAATAAAATGGTAGGGTGAGGCGGAGGGAAAGGAAACACCGTGAAAATAAAACACATATGGCTCAAAGAAAAGAAGGCCAGGAAACGCCAAAAGAAAAGTGGCAGCATAAATAAAGGAAAATTATGTAAAATGAAAATGAAGTGAGAGAAAATTAAATGAAGGAGACATGAAGAAATATACCGTATAAAAGACTACATGGAAAGAAGAAGAAAACAAATCAATATGAAAGAAAGCGGGGTAGCTAAATTGATAAATGAGGGAGATACCGATGGAGTGACTATGAAGACAGGCATAAAACAGTAGGGTGAAGAGGAGAGAGTAATCCAGCAAATGGGGTGATACGGGACCAATGACATAAAGATGAACAGCGTGAAATATGAGAGGCAGGAAGGAGGAGGATATGAAAGGGAATAAATGAAGGTACAGATGACACAAGGTGAGACAGGAAGATGGAATGAAACGAGGGACATGGAATGAGAGGATGGTGTGAGACGAGGAGGGGAGAACGCGATGTAATAAAAGCAGATGGGGTATTAAATATTGATAGGAGTGCTGAGATATATCATCCGGGTGAAAACCACACTGTCTGACGAAACTAAACTGATGTAAATCGACTGAGAAAAAATAAACCTGAAAATGTACAGTAGATGAGAAGAATATGAAAATATCTACTTAAAGTTTTCAATACAATTTTTTCCCACTGCTACAGCCCAGTGAGTTTATTCAGCGTAGGAGAACCCTTCGCCGTGATTGGTTTCATGAAGCCCACCGTACATATAGACCATCCCGGTTCGAAAATTTACTTTAGCTGAGTAAAAGCCGCTGCATATAGCAATATATATAAATAATACATATGAGGCGTCACTGTAGTTAATGTGTTAAGATAATATTATTTACCCTAACTGCTGTAACCCCCTCTATGATCACAATCTCTCTGTGTAATTTTGCCATCTCCAAGCGACGGTTACTTTAGATGAGAATTATGGACCTGGAGGAGTTTGATGCAGACCCTTCAGTACAAGGATCCTTTACAAAGTTTAGAAAATAGTAAGAATAAATTAAACTACAGCATTTAAATACTAAGATTTTTTTCCTTCAGCTACTGTACGTGTACAAGACGTCCTACAACATTTTAACTGCCTGAATGTCAACCTTATTCATGGTATATTCCTCTCTTGTATTTTGTTGCAACTAACGCCACACGATTATATACAGCTGAGTGAGTCACAGCAGCCTCTGTGTTATGTATGTAGTGTAACAAGATCGTTATAGGACAGTTTTCCAATGGAGCTGATGTATTATATAGGCTCCCTGTGTGACTCGCAAATAAATAGATAAATATATAGATAAATAAATAGATAAATACAGCATCCGAACACTTTAACCCTTTGACTACGATGACCCATTTTTCATTTAGATCACACTCCCACACGGTGACTTTATTCAACGACTATATTCAACTCAAGAACTGGAGAAGATTATTACAGCTTCACACAATCCAAATCGAAAATTCTCCCCGACGTTGTGGAGTAATTATTATTTATTATCTGGTGGTACCAAAAATTATTTGAACGGATGTCTTATGAAAGGTTATGATACAAACAACAAAACATGTCGAACATGCACAAATATTCTTTATTTGTTGTTGTGAGTCAGGAGTACCCTAAGGACCAGCTCCATATACTTGTATCATTAAGGAAATATTTACAGCAGCGCCTCACAACCAGATATACCAGTCATGCCCAGATAACATCATACTTCACATTCATTAATACAGCGTATCCAGCTATTACGATACTTTTTTTTGTTTTTGTTTTTTGTTTTTTTGACATACAGTTGTCGCCAGTAATCTTTTATATCGTCTTTAACAACTCAAAGCCCAACGTGATCTTGCCAGACCAACAACAGTACAGTTTACTTTGACCTACATTTACCACCTCCCTATCTTGAATCCCGAGCTCTAAGATTAACGCCAGAACACGGTGCTGGTCAAGAAAAGATGTTCTGGGAAAGACGTACAGCCGAATAACTGTCATATTCTGCAACTGAGCTACGAAAAATAAGCTGCAAAAGGACGAAAATCTGGGTCAAGTACAGATGAAAGAACTGTCGTAATGGTCAATCTGGTTAGAAGGAATTCATTAGTTTGGAGCCCCAGATTTCTAAAAGGATTAATCACCGCAGCGGTACACTTCAACGCCAGAACCACCAGCAATGAGCCAAAGACTGGTTTTAAAAAGATCCCGTAACATCTCTTCCTCTGCGATTACCGGGTACTTAACATTTTACCGGAACACTAAGTTTTAACGATGATTATATCTTTTCAATGCCGCCATAGTCTGAGTCGATAACACAAAATCTTTAAATGTACTCATCATCGTCCTAACCTTTCTTCCCACCTAAACGGTATGAGTCATAAACACGGAAAAGGACAGCACAAACGCGGAGTGAACTCTCAACAGCATCCACAGCGAAAAGGATTCCATCTCACAAGAAACACAAAACAAATCGCCGAGTAAGAGGCTTTACAAAATCCCCTAAAGCAACGAGAATACAAGTTAACACGTAGACGAGTGTACCGTACCCTGTTATAATCCAACACTCCCTGACAACACCACGGACAACTTCAGTACCACCACAGCTCAACGACTGCCAACCTCTATCATACTGCCACAGTAAGGCTGCTTCTACCTTCTCCCTGTTCACCTGGTTGAAAACACACTAGCCTACTGTGGGTTGTCATGTAAGGGAAGCTATGGACTTTGCAAAAATAAAATGTCTGCATTAATGACCCTGGTGTAGTCAATAGAGGCATGCATACGAGTAAAACCTGAGCCTTCTTATTTTTCTTCTAAGACTGTTTATATAAAAAGTGGGGTTCAAACAGAGTCGTCAGAGTCATTTGACAAACTGGAAAGAATTTTTCGTCTTCACACAAAAAGTAACAAACACCAGGCTTTTCAACACTATGGACACGTTCTCCCGCAGCAGTTATTTCATACGGATGTCTGTTTATACTATTGTATAATCTTGTGTATGGAAATGTAACGCTATGCCTTGACTGGGTAGGTATATGTGACACATCTGGCAACTACTGAAATCATAGACATCTCTTAAAATCTTACCTGTCGTATTCACCTCAGCAGCAGTCCTTTTACTACAGTGTTGAAATAAAGACTGTTTCGGTGTTTTTAATCACTACCAATCCCTCAAACAAAGAGCTCGTGGAATGAGATTTGTCGATATATCAAGTTCCACAGCGGTGCTCTGAAGGCACCTGATTGTGAATGAGAAGAAAATGAATGAAGATGTGTATTACGTGACGCCAGCCAACTGAGCCAGATTTGAAGCGACTCGACGCCTTGTGTGTGAACAGTTTCTAAGTAAATACATACAAGTTAATGAACGTCAGAATGGCGATTGAAGAAGCAAACAGAGATGAGCTACAAATATCAATTACAAGTCGTGTGTCATGAAAGGGTTGCTAAAATATAGCTACTTAATCCATGCCATCTACATTCCAGGCAGGAAGTAGATGGTAAGAGAACGGGATGAAGGATTCTGATGCAACGATAACTGGCACGGAACATATTTCTTTTCTTAACCTGCATTGTAAGACAGTGGGTATATGAGTGCCACGAGTGCTTACTTTCTTCTAGTTCTAAGAGAATTTTCAAAGATAAAACTTGGTCAGAACCTACAATATCCATTTTCGTGGTAAGTCCTGCCTCGCGCCCCTCCTCACTACCCATCATCATCCCCGCCCGTCCCGCCCACTCCTCTCCACCCACCCAACTTTTTTTTTACTCTTATCCTACCGTCGAGCGCTGAACTTCTTAAGATATATTTGTTTCCGCATTATACACCCATCTTCACTGGGTGTGCTCATCCCGCCCTGCCCCACCACCCACCGCCATCTTGGCCAGTCTCACTCACTCCATACTCTCCTTTACACCCATCTCATCCATTTTATTCTTTCCGTACCATAAATAAACTACAAAGCCCGTCTTCACAGGATCTCCATTGGTAACATTTCATTATTGCTCATTGCCTAATATACGTTATTAATTACAATGTTAAACTGCTCATCAAATAGTTTTATATTAGTGCACAGTCCAGTAGATTGTAATAATGTACGTTTATAATCATTACTTCCTATTAATATCTTCCTTTACAAAAAACAGTGACATTCGTGCATGAGATGCCATCAATTTCTCATGTACGTAGGTAAAGAGATATGCAATATTACCGGATATGTATTCGTATTCCCTTCTGATTAAAAATTACATGTATACACACACACACACACACACACACACACACACACACACACACACACACACACACAGCCATAAAAGTAAACATTCAAATACGCACAGCCACGTTCACACTTACATAAAGGTATCCATAAGGCTGTCAGTAGTTAAGTACTAATCTCCAAAGTTGCCAGACTCCTGCTACTTACAAGACTACCCAAACTTACTACAGTAACTACTACTACCAATCCTTTCACTCTTACAAGTATTATTTCGCGTCACTGGACAATTTGGCAGTTTCCCTTAAGGAGGCGTGAATGGGCAGCGTGTAATAGGCTTAAGAATCTGTGTAATGGCTGGGTTATTATGGATCTAAGGGACGGTTGGGATAAGGGTGGGATTTACGTGTGTTTGTGAGACCTGTGATGGTGTCTGGACAAGTGTGTGTGGGTGGGGGTGTAGCACATGTGTTCTGGACAAGAAAAGGGTGTAGGAGTATATGATATGGGCCTGGGTGGGGGTACGGGGGGGAGGTGGGGAGACAAGGATATTGGGAGGGGACGGGGTGGGAGGAATGAAGAGCGAGGGAGAAGGAGTACAAAGGAAAGCATACAGCAACAGACCTAATGGTCCATTCAGGGCTGTTTGTAACAAAGAAGACTATGATTATGATATCTTATTCTATGAGTCGAAGATAAGGATAACAACGCAAGATGGCTCCCCCGCCACCAAACCGTCCAGCCGAAACCTGCAGGAAAAAGAAAGACGGACTCCCATGAAGCACTGTAAAATTGCCAGGGAAATTTCACAGAAAAAACTGAAAATAAAAAAGAAAACTATATTCTACACTAACTTAACAGTTTGTATGGGATAATTAATATTATCTGAAAACCTGCTGCTGCATTCTCTAATGCCTGAGACAGAAAAAAGTCAGTCAGATTATACTTGTTATTCAGCCAAGAACGCGTTTAACTGGGGATTCGCGGGGATGAGGGGAAGAGGTGAAATAATGAGAAGGTAGGGGAGGGAGGGATGACGCAAAGAGGAGTGAGGAATAAGTAGGGAGAGAGTTCGCGCGAGGCAAGAGGAGGATGCAGGCGAGGAAACAGGGTTCAATGAGGAACTAAAGAAACGAAGAAGGGATAATGAAAAAAATTAAAATGAGACGGATGACCAAATAATTAATAAAACTAGGGAGAAAGAATGAAAAAGACGTGGGAACGAAAACGGAAAATGAGGCGGAGAGTGGAAAACACGAGAAGAAAAAAGTAAATGGAGGAAGGAACTAAACAGGAATCAGAGGAGGGGGAGGATGAAATAAAAATAAAAAAAGCAGACAATGAGGACTGAAGTAATACACAGAGGAAATTAACAACATCCTGAAGATCATGGAGGGGAAAAAAAGAGAGAAAAAGAAGTGAGTTGAGAAAACCAGGGAGTCGCGATGCTCGAGGTAGTTTGAGCACAAAGGAAAGAAGGGTAGATGAAGAGTGGAAAGGAAGGAGAGGCGGTGGGAGACAGAAGAGAGAAGAGGATGACTTGAGGGTCAAAAAAAGCGGAAAGAAGGAAGGACAGAGGAGGGAGGGAGGGAGGAAGGGAGCAGGGAGGTACAAGAAGAGAAGAAAGAGGAAGGGAATTATAAGAGAAGGGGAAAGAGGAGGAAAGAAACAGGAGAGGAAGAAAGAAAACAGAAGAGAGGTGGAGATTCAAGGTGAAGAAAAAAGGCAGAAGGAGACAGAAGAGAAGAAAAAGTGGAAAGAAAATGTGAGAAAAGAAACAATGAAACAACGGAAATAAATGAGGAAAGAAGATGTGAAAGATACAAGTACTGGGTACCTGGTTTGAAGATGAAGCTAAAAGTGCAGAAAACTGGCTTAGTAAGTGGAAGGAAATGGAAAAAAAAAAGAAAAAAAAAAGAGAGGGAATGAGGCAAGAGTAGTGGAAGTGTGAAGGAAGGAATGACGAGGAGAAGGAAAGGAGAGAGGCGACGGATGTGATGTTGTGAAGGAAGGGATGAGGAGGGAAGAGGAAAACGAGACGCGGGTAGTGAAAGGATGAAGGAAGAATGAAGAGCAATTAAGGAAGAGAAAGGAAAGAGGCAGCGAAACAAGCAGACAGCGGTGGATAAAGAAAGAGGAAGACATGAAAAGAAAGGCAGACATGCAAGTACGGACGAAGAAACGGAGGCAGGAAGAAAGGCAGAAGGGGAGGTAGGAAGACATGCAAAGATGCAGGCAGGCCAACCTGATGGACGGCAGGCAGGTAAGCAAGCAAGCAGGCATGCAAACAGCCATGGAGGACAAAAACAGGGAGGCATGAAGAACAAGAGAGAGGCAGGCAGGCATAAAGGATGTCGGGAAAAGACAGACACTGGGAAAAATATCCATGTAAACTGAGAGGCAAAAAGGAAAGCAGACGGCAGAGACGGAATAGGATACAAGAAAGCAGGGAGGCAGAGAAGCAGGTAGGTAAAGACGGAGGTTGGAAAAGATGCATACAGGCAGGAATAATCATGGAAGCAGAAGAGACAAGTAAAGAAATCAACACGGGAAAAGAACTGCAGACATGCAGGTACGAAGGAAAGTGAGACAAACAAGCAGAGACAGGCAAACAGGTAGTCTAGCATGTTTCAGAGAGGCATGAAGAGAGACACATGCAGGAAGGGAGGAATTGAGAGAGAGAGAGAGAGAGAGAGAGAGAGAGAGCGGGTAGGGGGGGGGGAGGCAGGCAGGCAGGCAAGCAAGTAAAGTGTGGGAGGAATGGGAGCGTCTCAACACATAACACTTATCCCGTCTCTTGTCCTGGCTCTCACACTCCTCCCTATGGCCCCTCGCGCTCGCCTTTTTTCTCTTACCTGCACCTTTTTCACCCACTCGCCAGGCTGTACCCTTATTCTCTCCAGCTTTTTACCTTACCTTCACTCCTTACCGCTTTTTAGGTCGCTTTTGGCCGTGATGTGCACTGAGCTGCATTTAAGCACGTAGTTACAGCACCACCACACCTGCTACATGTATGTTATCATGTAAGTCCAGCTAATGAGACTGTGAAAGAATTATACCCAACGTAAGGATATGTTTATTGAGAAGAAACAGCAATTTTGGCCCTCGCTGTTAGACCTACACTAAGAGGGTTCAAGTCAGGGGGATGTTGTATCTTTATATTAAACAATATATTCATTTGTATATAAAATTCTTCCATCTGAACAATTGACGGCGTTGTAAAATCAAGACACAATGAGGCTTTGCCTGTTAATGAGTGGGACTATTCCTGCTGATTTAACCACACCACATTAACAGACCAATCACACTGCGGCTCGTCCAAGCAGTCTCTCACCAGTGGGTTACTATGTGAATTCATCAGTGTCAGAGGTCCCCCAGCAGTCATAAACCTCCAGACAGGCTATGTATGTAGTCTGGTAGTTGATGTAAATAGATAGGTATGTTGGTGGTACAGTGGACGGGTATATAAAGAGGTGTACATAAGTGGACAGTAACACATGAGGTACGAATGTCTGTTTGTGCGTTGTTATGTAAGGAAGTTAATATCTTCCAACCATCCCCTCACCTTTCTCTTTCTCTCTCTCTCTCTCTCTTTAGCATTTACTTTGACTAACTCAGAAACAACTTCTACATACTAACTTGAGTGATCTTCCCGCTAACTTAGTCTAACTTCATCCTGGGGAAGGGAAGGGGATGGGAAGGACGGACAGCAGAAGGCAAGACAAGGATGAATCGGGGAGGGGAAAGTCGGAGAGGGGTAGCTACTGGAAGGGAAGACAAGAGAAAGACTGGGGAAAAGGAAATGAGAAAGAAATGGAAGGTGGGAAGGGAAGGGGTAATTGGAACAAGATGAAGAACAGGCACAGGGGAAACATGGGTAAGGGAAAGTAGGCTGGAAAAGGGAAAAGGAGAGAAGTTCAGGCAAAACGGGAGATGATGATGGGGGAAAGAAGTGACAAGGGAAGGAAAAGATACTATACTTGAAAGAGGAAATAAGAAAGAGAGAAATGGGAGACAAAAGGAAGCAAAGGAGAGGGAGAGGAAGGGAGGTGCTAATACAGAAGAAGTACAGATGAAAGGGGGAGGAGGAGGAGACAATGTGGGCGACTGGTGAAGAAACGTAAGAAGGAAAAGGAAAAAAAAAAATAATAGAAATGAAGCTTACATGAGGGGAGAAGTAGCTACACAGACAAAACTGAGAGAGAGAGAGAGAGAGAGAGAGAGAGAGAGAGAGAGAGAGAGAGAGAGAGAGAGAGAGAGAGAGAGAGAGAGAGAGAGAGAGAAACAATGCAAAAATAAGGACAGACAGAAATAAGGGGGAACGAAGATAAAGAAATAATGAAAATGAACGCGGTACCAAACACAGACAATGAAGAACCGGAAATCCACTTTCGTTAAAGAAGAATTCCACAACAATAACAAGAAAATTGCAGGATGCATTAGCTACGTTAATTACGGAGCAGCAAAGAGCACTAAATAGGTACTAATGAATGGAAAAAGAAAACAAGCGCCATTAGAGATAACACATCCTCGTCCAATTTTTTCTGTTTAAAACTTTTTCATTAGGCTAGATGGGTTTCTCCTGAGCTATTTATATATTGACGACGAAAAACAATTTCTAAGCTGAACAAAATCGTCTGGTGGTGACAAGGATAATATAATTACTAGCTAGGGCTTCAAAAGTTACAAAAAAAAATTATCATGATACATTCTCTCTCTCTCTCTCTCTCTCTCTCTCTCTCTCTCTCTCTCTCTCTCTCTCTCTCATATTTCCGGGGGCAGAATGAATGAGTGAATGCATATACCAATTTACAACATATACGATGCTATTTGTATAAAGACTAATAAGGAAAAAATAAATAAAAACTGACCCAACCTAGGGAATCCCTATCAATAATCACAAAACCCACAGAAAGAGTGGAAAAGGGATACCGGAGTTGTGTCTATCTATCTATATATTGCCAGACGTCATAATCCCGTAACGGGTGGCCATCTGACTTTGATTTATTTGTTAAATGGGGAGGGGCAATAACCTTCTACCAACCTTCTTGCTGACACGTAGGGAGCACGTATGGTTTGGCTATATGTTATGAAAAGCTGTAAATAATAAAAATACCGATTGAATACAGGCACAAAAATGGTGAATCTATATTGAGATAAAAGAAAAAAGAACAGTTAAGGATATAATTGTAGTAAAGTACTAAAAAAATAAAGAACAGTAAAAAGTGTTTCCAGTAAAAGATTATAGGACTCTGGTAAGAAAGTTCAGCCTGGTAAACAAAATCAACGACGAAGGTATGTCTAAAAGGAAAAGATAATGATACGAAAAAAAAAGAAAAAGTAACAATGCACAGGAGAAAAGAGGAGTTTAAAAGTATCCAGAAAACATTTACGGTATTAAAAAAAAAAAGAAAAAAAGAAAGACGAAACGTTCAGAGATGAAAACAGTTCTCGAGAAAGAGAAATTCGTATAAAGAAAAACCCGGCCACAGAACCATACCGAGTGAAAAACAGAACCGAAAAATACGTTTAAAGTTAGAAATGGAAAAGCGCCGAGTGGGAAAAAGACCTAGAAGAGGAAAACCCGCTTATAAAACAGAGAAAAATACCAAGAACAACACACACACAAAAGAAAGCCAGTTAACGAAAAGCCAGAAAATAAGAAAACGCAGCCAGGAAGCGTTAAACCTGGGCCGGACTCCTAACACGTAAATTATCCCGACTGTTATTACATTTACACGCTGCAAAACCTGAAAATATGACGCCTGTTTATATTTGTGTGTGTGTGTGTGTGTGTGTGTGTGTGTGTGTGTGTGTGTGTGTGTGTGTGTGTGTGTGTGTGTGTACAGTACTCTATCTAACCATGTCTTCATCTATCTGTCTGTCTATTTAAAATCTATCTATATCTATTTATCTCTATATCCAGGTGTTTATTCCTTCCATCGGCCACTTTCCTTCCCACTTCATCTGTCCCTCTGCCTCCCTCCCGCCACTATAACTTCTCTCTCCGGTCTATAAATAGGATGCAGATTACTTACAACTGTCGGCTGAGTTCTTTCGCCTTGATTTATCTGAAAGGAAAGCCAAAGAGAGATGGGATGGGGGCGAGCGACGGAGAGTGGAGAGGGGAAAAGGAGGAGGTTGTGGAGAAGACTGGAAAGAAATGGAAAGGTGGGGATGGAGGGGCGAGAAACAACAGGAAGAGAGAGAAGGGAGGAGGAAGAAAATGGAAGTTGTGGAGACGAAAGAAAAGAAGGAAATGTAGTGGATGATGGGAAAGAGAAGAGAAAGCAACCGTGATGAGTGGAGAGAGAGAGAGAGAGAGAGAGAGAGAGAGAGAGAGAGAGAGAGAGAGAGAGAGAGAGAGAGAATTAAAATCAAACTGGTAACGAATAAGAAAAAATCATCAGGGAAGGCACAATGGAAAAGGAGAACAGTGGGGAAAGGAGGAAAGAAAAGGAGAGGGAGACACGGGAAGGGGAGGATAAAATGGAGGGGAGAGGAGTGATGAGAGGGAGGTGGTGAGGTGACAGGAAGGGAAGATGAAATGGAATGTGATGAGATAAGATAAGGGGTATTAGAAAGGTGAGTGGGGGAGGGGTGAGGACAGGTAAGGAGAGGGATAAGAGGGGTAAGGAGGGGTGAGATGACAGGTGAGGACAGGTAAGGACAGAGATACACAACACGTGGATGTAAATGCAAATGAAAGTGTCACTTCTGAGCACACAACAATGACCACCACCCACAAGCATGTACGCACGTTTATGTACCGGTATACAGGTACCGTATATAAGTATTCACACATGATGGGCAAAGGACTCCACCATACACTCCCATAATGTATGCAGTACCATAGCTATTGTCCTGAGCAACTCGAGGGTAAGTCACAACTCAGAATGGTGTGCTCAACTTCAGTCAACTTCGGTATGGTAGTTAGGCAGCCTTGCCTACTCGTCTTGTCACAACTTCGACACCCGTCCCACTTGGATATTTTGCCAGGTATTCTTCTCAGTCCGGGTTAAGGTTAAACTTGTACCCAAATTTAATATATAATTTCATAAGAAACAAATTTAACGACACAAAATAAAATTTTCATGGCTAACCTTGCCTTCAATATACTGAAAGGTTTAAATGAGAGACATGGGTAAGCTTGCTTAATGAGTTTAAACATATCAGTGCCTACATCTTATTCTTCCTGTTTCTTCATGACATACTTTGCAACTGGCGAAGTCAGACAGGCTTCATTAACCCCTTCAATACGACAGGCACTTCCTAAGTTGGATAAAACAGTAAAACTAACGAAAATATTATTAAAAGTCATCGGACTTGAAAGGTTAAGACTACCGATGAGCATAAGTTGTTGAGGTAGACTATTTCTTGGCCTAAGGTGAGTCTCTCATTCTCTACGGTAGCCTCACTGACCTTTCAGAGACCATATGTTACCCTTCTTGAATGTGTTCAGCTGAGAGAAATACTACAGGTCAGAGTTTAAAAATATCTTAATTAACCTTTGAAATGTTTGTTTTCCTCACCTTAACAGTCTGGATTTAACCTGAATATACCTACAGTAAGTGCGTCTACGTTTGTGAATGGGGAGGTAGTTTGTCAAGCCGTACAGTGTGAAAATGTGTGTTGCAGGGCTAGTAGTGTGAGTGTGGAGAAGGTTTATCCAAGAATAATGGTACAAGGGAAGATGTAAAGAAAGGGCGTGAGGGCCAATGAAATGGGTGGGATGAGTTGGAATTGTGGCGGGGGTGGGGAGGGGCCATGTAATTATACCCTGTGAAAACAGCTACCGTGGCATTAATGACTTTAATGCAGTGAAGGTTTATTTCAAATTATCCTCCAACGGAACAAGAAAACCATGCGTTGTTCTGGTATTTTGTGACGCTGGTTGTGTCCGCTGCAAGAAACATAAAATGTATATCGCATGTTCAATACGTATGTACAAAGAACATCCTACTTCATCGGTATTTAGCCTACATGATAAAATAGTGTTTTGCTATTTTTAAAATATTCTCCAGCAACTTCTTATTTATATGTAGCCTATATCAATTTCTCATCAGGCTATACAGTATGGAGATGAAACACTATATAAAACTGAAAATGCATTGAACATCTAGAAACATTTGCCTAACGAACAAGTCAAGAGAACGGCAATAGCACTCACTGTGAAACCGTCCACCACCTGGGTAAAGATACTGGCATATACTTGTTGTTGGTACTGTACGATACCAAATTCCGGAACGGCGACCAAAAGCCACGCACCGAAAATACCACTGATATGGTGATATCTATTTCCCAACCGGGTTATGCTATGGATTTTCTGTATTCTATCCACTTGAACTTGGCGGAATATTGCCTCTTCTTTAGTCAGAATGTCGACCTACAAAAGAATGGCATTACAATACTGTGCTAGTTACAGAGAGGTGCTATGGAATGGATGCAAGCCATAGTATTGCCTTACTCTGACACTGACCTGTAAAATCAGCACTAGAACACTGCTACGAGTATGCAGTGAAACGCATTACTGTCTCAGTCTACCCCCCTGTGGCGGGGGGGAACCAAACTGGCCTCACTATGGGGTGGTACTACTACTCTGCGGCCAGGTTGTGTTAGGAAGAATACTGCCACCGTATTCCTTGCGTGTCGTAAAAGGCGACTAAAAGGGGCGGGGTAAGGGGACTAGGGACCCCCTCCTCTGTTTTTTAGTTCCTAAAAAGAGACAGGCCAGAGAAAGGGATGGGTGATGGAGTTATCCCCGTACCCTGAAGATTGGGTCTATGAATGTGCGTGGATGTAGTACAATTGAGGCTAAAAGGGAGGAGATTGGAAGAATGTTTGTGAGAAGAAAGTTGGATGTGATAGCTTTGAGTGAAACGAAGATGAAAGGGAAGGGTGAGTCTATGTTTGGAAGTGTGAATTGAAGATTGTCAGGTGTTGATAGAGGAAGGGCAAGAGAAGGTGTGGCCTTGTTAGTGAGTCCGGAAGTACAGCAGTGTGTGATCGAATGGAAGGAGGTGTCATCGAGACTGATGTGGGTGAAAGCGAAATTTGAACGTGAGTTGTGGGTGTTTGTGAGTGCATATGGGCCTGGTAGTGAAAGGGATGAAGAAGAGAGGGAGTCTTTCTGGAATGATGTTGATGAGTGTCTGCAGAGTTTTGGAGCGAATGTGAATGTGGTAATGATGGGAGATCTGAATGCTAGAGTGGGAAATGTAGCAGTTGAAGGTGTAGTTGGTATGCATGGTGTGCCTGGAAGAAATGAAAATGGGGAACGAATGATAGGGATGTGCGTTGAGCGAGAGATGGTGATTGGAAATACGCTGTTTGAGAAGAAAGATATTTATAAGTATACATGGGTGAGACAGGAGGGTGGAAGGGTTGTTGATAGAGCCTTGATGGACTATGTGGTTGTGTCTAGGAATGTAATAGGAAGATTGTTGGATGTGTGAGTTCTGAGAGGGGAGGGTGGAGGTATGTCTGACCACTACCTGGTGGAGGGAAAGTTAAGAGCAGGTAAGAGATGGGTGAGAGCTAGGAGGGTTAGGTGTGGCAGGGAGGTTTTGAAAGTGAGTGAGTTGGATAAAAGAGAAAAAAAGATAGAGTATCAAGAGAAATTGAAAGATGAGTGGAACGCACTGAAAGATCGGGAAAATGGCAGTGTGGAGGAGGAATGGCAGTTGTTTAAGAGTGCTGTGGTGGGGCATGCAGAAGAGGTGTGTGGTGTGAGACGTGTGGGTGGTGGTGTAAGAAAAGGAAGTGAATGGTGGTGCGAGGAAGTAAGTATGGCTGTGGCTGAGAAAAGACGAGCATATGAAGTGTGGCTGCAGAAGAAGGATGAGATGTCATATGAAAGGTATAAGGAAAAGAGGAATAGGGCGAGAAGGGCTGTGCGTGATGCTAAAGTGGCAGCAGATGAGAGGTGGGGTAGGCGGCTTACAGAGAATTTTCAACAGAATAAGAAAATGTTTTGGAAGGAGGTGAAAAGGGTGCGAAAGGGAGAGTCTGGGAATGAAGAACGAGTAAAAGAAGAGGATGGAAGGATATTAACTGAGATGGATGCAGTAAGGAAGAGATGGGCAGAGTATTTTGAAAGATTGTTAAATGTAGAGGAGGAAAGGGTGGCTGAGATTGTGGCAGATAGTGGGTGCAAGGAATAAATGTGTTGGGAGAGTTGAATGATTCTTTGATCACGAAGGAGGAAGTGGGGAAGGCAGTAAAGGAGATGAAAACAGGGAAAGCTGCAGGTATGGATGGGTGTGCTGTGGAATGCCTGAAAGGTGGTGGAGTGACCATTGTTGACTGGTTAGTAAGATTGTTGAATGTGTGCTTTGTGAAAGGTATGGTGCCAATTGACTGGGCAAGTGCTTGTATAGTCCCTTTGTATAAAGGCAAGGGTGATAAGTATGAATGTACTAGCTTTAGGGGTATAAGTCTGTTGAGTGTTGTAGGTAAGGTTTATGGTAGAGTGTTAATTATGAGAGTTAGAGAGGGTACAGAGGGAGTGATTGGTGAAGAGCAGTTTGGCTTTAGGAGAGGGAGGGGATGCGTGGATCAGGTGTTTGCTGTGAGACAAGTGTGTGAAAAGTATTTAGTGAAAGGCAAGGATGTGTTTTGGGCATTCATGGATTTAGAGAAAGCGTATAATAGAATTGATAGGGAGGCTTTGTGGACTGTTTTAGGATTGTATGGTCTTGATAGTAGGTTACTAAAAGGGGTGAAAAGTTTTTATGTAAATAGTGGAGCGTGTGTAAGAGTGGGAAATGCTGTGAGTGACTGGTTTCCTGTGAGAGTGGGGCTGCGACAGGGATGTGTGATGTCGCCTTGGTTGTTTAATATTTACATGGATGGTGTTGTAAGGGAGGTGAATGCAAGAGTTTTAGGTGGAGGTCTGAGTCTGGTGAATGTTGATGGTGGAGAGTGGAATCTGAAGCAGCTGCTGTTTGCAGATGATACTGCACTGGTGGCTGATTCAGAGGAGAGATTAAGACAGTTGGTAGAGGAGTTTGGAAGGGTGTGTGAAAGGAGGAAATTGAAAGTAAATGAGAATAAGAGTAAAGTGATGAAGTGTACGAGGTTGGTAGATGGTAGGGGGATGAATATAGCTTTGAATGGCGAGTTGCTTGAGGAGGTAGAGTGTTTTAAATATCTAGGGTCACATGTTGCTGTGGATGGAAGAATAGATGCAGAAGTGAAGTTTAGAATAAATGAAGTAGGAAAGGTGCTGGGAGGAATTAAAAAAGTGTTTAGATGTCGTTCGCTTAGAATGGATGTAAAGAGAAGGTTGTATGAGGGTGTTGTGGTACCGACTGCATTATATGGGGCTAAAACATGGAATATGGGTGTAGCAGAGAGGAAAAGTTTGAATGTAATGGAGATGAGGTGTCTAAGGAGTATGTGTGGAGTGACGCGCATGGATCGAGTGCGAAATGATGAAGTGCGAAGGAGAACTGGAGTTATTCGGGAGATGCTGGTAGAGTTGAGCAGAGGGTGTTGCGATGGTTTGGGCATATGGAGAGAATGGATAATGAGCGATTGGTGAAAAAGATAACTAGATCTGATGTGAGAGGTGTAAGGCTGAGAGGAAGACCACAAATAGGATGGATGGACAGTGTGAAGAGAGCACTGGATGCGAGAGGGATGTCTGTTGAGCAAGGAAGAGTGGCTGTGCGTGACAGAAATAAACGGAGAGAAATTGTGAATGAATAAGTGATGACGCAGCCCTGAGGGGATATTCTCCCGCATTTGGTCTGATCAGCTGATCTGGTCAGGTGCGGGTAAGGGGATGGGTCTGTTATGAAGTGGCAGGGGTAAACCAGCTCTGCTGTCGGGCCCTGCTACGGATGTCACTGATTGCACTGCGCAGTTGACCCTTGTGCGGTGTGGTGCGGTGAGGATCTGTCCGTTCTCCCCTTGGGGCTAAGATGCGAATGAATGTGTTTGAAAGGATGAGTAAATGGGGAGTGTGTCGTCCTGTCTCGGCTACCTCCCTTTCTTTGGGGGAAGCAGCCTAGGTATATAGATAGATAGATATATAACAACAAAGTATGGTGCTAGCCATAAAGAAGTGCTACTGAATGAATGGAAAGCCGTAGTACTATCATATTCTAACACTGAATTACGATAAATAAGCTGCAAAATAACGAAACTCTCCGCAGTGTTAATGTGGACAAACGACAGTCAACTGTATTTACCTGCTCTGCCAAAATTAATACCAAGGAACACAAAGCACTACTGTTTACACCTGCTCTGGCAAGATTAATACCAAGGAGCACAAAGCACTACTGTTTACACCTGCTCTGGCAAGATTAATACCAAGGAGCACAAAGCACGACTGTATACACCTGCTCTGCCAAGATCAATACCAATGAGCACAAAGCACGACTGTGTAGCCTATGCCTGCTCTGCCAAGATTACTACCAAAGAGAACAAAGCATATACTATGCAGCCAGCTTGATAAGTAGCTATGATAAATTGCGCGTGTGTGTGTGTGTGTGTGTGTGTGTGTGTGTGTGTGTGTGTGTGTGTGTGTGTGTGCACACACACACACACACACACACACACACACACACACACACACACACACACACACACACACACACACACACACACCAGAACCAGATATCACGCCTACACACATGACAACCACACCCACCAGAACCAGATATCACACCCACGCCCAAACACACACCTAATCCCCGCAAACCACACCCACTCCCACACAACAAGCACCACCACGCTCGTCACACAACACTGCCACATCCAACACCATCATCCACCATATTTACACACATCTAGCAGCACCAACCCCTTGCATCCACCTACGTTGCCAAACACATACAAACTAGCGAGTATGCAAGAGGGACGCCTTACTCAGCCACTCTTCAGCCTGGGTATAAGACATATCCTCGCCCGGAGACCTCACACGCCGCACAGAAACACCCTTGATGATGATGGAGGAGATGGGAGGAAGGAGAAAGAATGAGGGTGGCAAATACATGAAGGATGGGAGAATGAAAATGGGGAATAAAGAAGAGGATGGGGAAGAGAGAGGAAGAGTGGAAGAATGGGGGTAGAGACTGAATGAAGAATGAAGGTGAAGAATACAATGAGGGTGGTAGAAAGGAAGATGGGGAGCAGAGGGTGGGGTGGAGGAAGATGGGACGTAGAATGAGGAATCAAGATGAAGGAAGAATTAAGAATAAGAACGGGATAGTATGACGAATAAACAAGGGGTGAGGAATAGGATGGGAATGACGAAGAGGGGAAAGAGGGGGACTGGGGAAGAATAAGAAGGATGGAAGAATTGGGGAGAAGAGGAGGAAGGGGGGAGGAAATATGAGGGTAGGGAGTAACAGCGTTTGGGGAAGGGGCTAAAGTATGACGGGAGAAGGACAATTGTGGGAAAACTAACAACTGTCTCCTAATTACTGCACACAATTAGCATACAGGTCTACACAAAGGCTGCTACTACACATGGCCATGGACTCTTTTACGGTAGTTAAATAGCCAACAAAATGATGACACCAGGCTTAATTCTTTCATACAGAGGAACGCCATTTAGGCTATACGGTACCTTACTTTATTCTTGCCGCTACCAGACGAGATTATTCAGGACTGAATAACCTAGTTTACAAAGTCTCTCCTAAACTGAATAACATCGCTCGACGGTAGCAAGAATAAGTGGAAAACTAATAAGAAGTGATAGGTGGTCGTCATCAACATTATCAATTTCCCATATCCAGCAACGCGATCATCATCATCATCAAATTCCCACTGTTTCTACCAAGGCTGTTCTGATTTTACAAATGGAGTTGGTAACCTATGAAATATATTCAGAAAATGGAACACACCAAACTGACGAAAGAAATATCAAGAGTGTAGCCTACCCAGTGTAATGGTCCACACACGTCATCATTCTGGCCTTACAATAGGCTACCTGGCGAATCATTCACAGTAACTCTCCACGGCTCTATGACTGTCAGCGAAACTAGCTCATCTGGAGTCAGGTGGAATACTACAGTATACTAGCGCTGTTACCACCATGAGATGGTTAATGGCACCAGTATTAACACTCGTGTTTCTTACCATGTTTCTTATTCTGCCAGTAAAACCAGTCTTGATTAACCTACAAGGAACCCAAGTCTGTATATGTATAGGGTCCCTATTAGGTTGGATCTGTGTTATATCATCAGCAGTCTTACGTTACGGCTTGTTGGTGTATCACAATTCAACACTCAACAATGTGCTGCATTAATTTACTTATAAGGCTACTTAAGTCATTTAGTTTCTTCGAAATCCATTATCTTAAAACAGCAGCACGAATCCCATCACCCTGACCATGAAAACAACCTACACCAACACGAGCATTGGCAACTTATACTGTAGTACCACAAATTTAATATTCATGTATGTGTTTAGAGGTACTGTAATTTTTAAGTTAGATAGGGTGTAACCTGAATACTAGTCTATAAATTCCTATCCTAAGTAGTAATTCTTATGTTAATGATTAATGTAGGGTTAACTTTATTTTTATATGTATGTAACCCTGTATCTATGCATTGGGTGATGTAATTGTGGATGTTGAGCTATGGGAATTCCTCTGTCTGGTCGAGTAATGAATAACAGATGCGCGCAGCTTTTCTCCTTGTCGTTGTTGGGCGCCGAGGTTAAACCTTAAACAGAGTAATGATGAGTATACAATTCTTTCCGTATCCTAGTTGTGAAATGCTTAATAATGAAACTGCTAGAACCCAAATATGTAAGATTAACAGTCAAAAAGGCCTAAATAATGTCATTTGTGAGGATTTAATAGTCCTGCTTACCTTAACCGTCACTAGATGGCATAAGCTGCCCCAAAATTCAAGGCAGGATAGTGGTAAATTCAGTATCTAAATTAAGTAAGGACTGAATCCCAAATTTTCCCCAATTCAATCAAAAGTCCTGGCGTCATGTGTACACTGCTAAATAAATTGTGAAGAGAATTGAAACACACCATATTTCAAAAACACCACCTCATTTGACCTAGCAGTGGCGTCTCTGGCGTACCCAGGAAGCAGCACTTGAGGCCCAGACGTCGTGTATAATGGACGTTGGTTCAGGTGAGCTGTCCACATTTCTCCTTTCCCCCCCCCTTTTTTCTTTGTTTAATCCTTACTTGGCATGGACCATATGAAGTAATATTGTTGAAAGCTTAACGTAGACTTGAGGCCCAGACGTCGTGTATAATGGATGTTGGTTCAATCCCCAGACACCGGCGACGTCAGTGTGAGCACGAGGCATTCCCGGGGTATTGTCCATAAACTTCAACATACACACGTACACTACCCATGAATTATTTAATAAAAAAAAATGTAAATGAACTAGTATCATTGATCTATCAAGTGAATTTTGTTTGCAGATAAGGATTAGAAATTTAAATGTGAAGTGATCTGGTAACGGAAAGGCGTAATTCAAATCCATTAACCGTTTTCTTTCTCTTAAATTAATGTTAGAAAAATTAGGAGCGTGGAAGGGAATTTAGTGGTTGTGAGCAATAATGTAATTTTTGAATTGTACCTCGAGGCTAAACAAGCCCGAGTGATTATGTATTCTTGGTGATTATGCAATTTTCTTTGAATTGTTTCCTCGAGGCTAAACAAGCCCGAGTGATTATGCATTTTTGGTGATTATGTACAGTAGTAATGACGATTATGAACTATTAATAATTCTGAATTGACAGTGTTTGTGGATTTTAGAGAATTACACGATGAGAGTATATTATACGGACGAAATAGAACATGAGTAATTATTTTTATTGTTTCGAGGCTATGCCAGCCCGAAAAGACAACCCAAGCTCGTAAAAAGGTCCCTGTCTTGAGGCTATTGTCGAGCCCAAGAATAGCTGACAAAAGAAAGTAAAGTACAATGACCTCAGAAATCGCTTGTATGTACCAAATTGTTTTCGCCTGGTGACAATGTTGGAGGAATGATCACCCAAACCATGGTTTTAATGTACAATCTTCTTTCATATGACAAAGGGTCATGTAATTAAAAATGTTTTGTGAAAACCAGCATATAGTTATTAAAGTATATATCATTTTTCTTTCTTGGTGTCCCTAATCAAGGGAATTAGTCCTCATGCCTAATTCACTCCCCTTCCAATTCAAGATTCCTTCGCTGAGGGAACGACGACCACCTGTGGTACTAGCTGACTAAATCTAGGCTCGGCCAAAAACTACAAACGCTACCAAAATTTTCTTAAACAATTATCATCTACCATACCAAGTCAAAACACCACCCCCTTCCCCCTTTTTGTTTTATTGAAGTGAATTTTTTTTTCTATTAACCACGGAGGGGAGACTAAGTCGAGTACCACCTGTATTATCAATGGGTAAGTTGACCAGTACAAACAACCGGTAAGATTATAAATTTCCTGGTATTACACTGGTGTCAACCGGTGGGGATAAAAATACCTACCATTACAATACAAATGCACTCAATTAAAAAAAAAAAATAAATAAAATACCAAGTAAATTTGCTACAATGAATATATACATACACAAGGAAACAGAAGGAACAGTAAAATTTGTAGAAATAAAAAAAAAACTGAAATGCTAAAAGATATATAAAAATTTTCAAACAGGCAGCTACACATGCATAACCAAGCAACATTTACCAGTACATAATTATTAACTCCTTCACTGTGATGGCATATTTAATGCTTGCTATCTCCATACGATTTGTTCAACCTGGCAGAGTCCCATGGTGGTGAAGGTGTTAACAGATGAAGGCGGTAGCTCAGTCGGTAGAGAGGTGACCTGCAGTCCTACTGGACTCAAGTTCAAATCCCCGTTGGGTCAGGGAACAGTTTTATTAAGGATTTGAATTTAATAAAAAGCAGACTTTACTGATCCACCAGAAGACCCGCGGACATGTCGTAAAATCACCCCCGCTAATACCAATACACCAGTCCTGTATGAGACAGCCCTAGCATGTATTCAATATGGACGATGGGTGTTAGCGCCTTAGTGGTGACATATAAAGATGTATGGAATGTAGGAGGGCCTTGGGAGCAGGCTGTGAAGCCTATGCCCAGTGTCGGACACACACAAAAAAAATAATAATAATAAAAATATCAAATACATACCACCAGCTCGGACATTCTAACCATTTCACTGATCAACAGCCTATCGGTAGCAAGACTAAAGTATAAAATGCCATCGTGTCCAAGGACTTAAAGCCACTATACACGCAATCATAAACATAAACTTTAATAAAAAGCCCACAAACCACGACAAACTGACACAAGCCACAACACAGCCACACGAGCACACCAATGCGTCACAATGCGCTACACAAACAATGCCTTGCCTTAACCCCACCTTTTGTTCCCAGGAAATGAAGTTCTGACGAACGAGCTGGAACGACTACGACCAGAAAACGTAGGAGCAAACACCGTATTACACTGAGAGGGTAAAATAAACAATAAGGCAGGGAGGAAATGTGCTACGAAACAATAAGTTTTGTATAAAGGGGTCAGGGTTCCAGCTGACGCCAAAACTCTATGCAAGGCTCTATAATGCACTCTATAATACCCGTCTCGCGTGTAATACGTATTACTGTATACATGTTAATACTTGGAAACCTATCAAATTCGTGGTAGATCGAATTAATGAGAAAACGAAGTTGAAAAATCTACTTACTCCATGATGTTCCGGGGGGCCGGTTGGGGGCAGCTGGGGATCACCGTCATTTATTTTCGCAAATTCTTCACTATTAACCAACTCCTTACTTCCCCGGGTATATCCCAGCCGGCACAAAATACTCCAGTTCACGGTGGAAGAAAGCCACTGTCTTGGCCTTCGTGGGTATCAATTTTAAACCAGAATGTTTGTTTACACAAGTTAAAGCCCTCCCAGCTATATGGGCGACGGACAGATCGGACCTCTGTAGAGATTGCCAATATACTCATATTTTCATTTTTTTATTTACGTTTATTTATTCAACTTGTAGCTCAGCTTCAACAGCAGTATCTATATAGTTGTAGCTGCATACTGGGAAGTGATTAAAAAGCAACTCTGGGGCAATTTAAAAAAAAATTATCCACGGGCGAAACGGAAAGGTTTTCCAGCCTGCTTAAACGTCTTGTAGCATTCGTTATTGAATTAAATTGTATTAATCTTTTATTACTGCAAACAATAACTTTTACCTATTTTGACTGTCCATTTTCTCATCGAAATAAAAGACTGCTTGATAGATAACAGAATTTTAGGGTTGTAATATATTCTAGGAGCATTTCAATCTACGCAAAATTATAGCCAAGTACAGCTTTTGTACCTTACGATTTATGAACTCCACTAAGTTTGCAACTGTAAAACAAAGTAACATTTATAGCAGTATTATATTAATTAAGTTCATTTTATCTTGTGCTATAATCTCTCTGATCCCATGACGTGTTTCTATTTTATTCCTGCCACTACCAGGAAACTGTAGCCTAGTTTACATGGCGGGAATATCTAATAGTAAGATGTCTAACCCCTAAAGTTAGGAGAGTCTATCCTAAGATTAATAATGGAGACGCGATGAATAAAACAGGCAATACACCATCGAATGGAAATGGTCGGTCTCTCTCTCTCTCTCTCTCTCTCTCTCTCTCTCTCTCTGAAATGTAATTTAATGCAATAGTTTTAATCAGAGAACACATCAAAATTGCAATTATTCGTCAGCAATATTAGCTCAGGCTATGCGTTGCTTTTTGCTGCAATTAAACAGATCTGAAATTCAACTGCCAGAAATGAAACATCTTAAACTATTCCCACCTGCGTTCCTCCACCGTTTTGAACTGAGAGAGAGAGAGAGAGAGAGCAGTCGTCGCAGCCTCGTTTTCTCCCATTTGTAGGACAAACATTTATGTTTCAGTTTCTGCATTCCCTTATTTCATGTGCGTCAGCGCCTTATTTTTAGGTAGCTTCGTAAATTTCCTAACGCCCCTTCTTTAGCTGTTTATTCTGCAAACTGTACACTATTTTATATGTTTATGATACAAACTGTGTCGATGGAAAGATTAAAATGAATAAAAAAATACAAGAAGACAAGATGTAGAATGAAAATAGGTATATAGCCAGGTAAAGAATCAATTAATAAAAATATTAAATTCAGAGGAAAAATAGGAAGAGAAGGAAATGAGACAATGAAAATACACAAAAGAAAAGGGAGAGAAATACAGAAGAATGAGAAAGCGTACAAAGGGTAAAAAAAGGGAACACAGACACATATGCAGAGAAGTTACATCAAAAATTAAGGTGACAAGAATATAATGCTAAAAGAGAAGAGAGAAGAAAATATAAACAATGAATCAAAGGGAAAAATCATGAGAACCAAGATCCCGGCTGTCCCACAAGACTGTTACATCTAAACTACAAACTAGTGGGATGGCAACACTCACTCCTTGATGCTTTCATGGTTTCAAAATAGTGGACTGCAGAGATGTGTATTAATTCTCTCTCTCTCTCTCTCTCTCATTAAGCTTTATAATTATAATCCTTTCTCTACTCCTTCTTACTTTTCCATTTCTTCCCCTTCTTCTTTCGCCATTTCCCCTTTTCTCTACCATTTCCTTCTCCCCCTCCTCCCTCCTTCCTTTTCTCTCCCCCTCATTTTCAGCCTTCCCCCTACCATCTCTCATCCATCGTCCCTGCCCCTCCCCCCTCTTCAATTCCTCCCCAGCGTTGTTCCCTCTGTATTGGAAAACTCTCTCCCCTGACACACACACACACACACACACACACACTGACGTAATGGCCACGTTGCTGGATATATTTTTGTACTGCGGTTTTTCGTGTTTTGCTTTTATTTTTGTGTTTTGTGTTTAGGTTTTAATCTCTCTCTCTCTCTCTCTCATTTCACCTATATCCAATTTTTCCTTGTACCATTTTCTAGCAGTAATTACTTAACTATATATCAACCTGTCAGACTTTACCTACCTTCCACTATATCCAACGATTAGATGCTTCTATCTGTTTACTCATATGTTATTAACAGATTAATTTTTTTAAGGGCAACGATTTCCTTCAGCTGAAAAAAAATCGTCAGCCAATAGCCAGAGAGAGAGAGAGAGAGAGAGAGAGTATATCGTGAGGCAGTAGCCAGACTTTCAACCCTCACTTCCAGGACGACTTAGTATTATTTTTGCCACCACCAGACGCTTTTATCAGGGTAATGTGAGGGACGCCTTGCAGTGGAGGGGTTAATGCAGGCTGTATATAACCTACCCTGTTCCTAATTTTATCCGAAGCTGCGTAACTTGGACTGATGGCAGGAAAAATATAATATGAAATAGGTCATGGCAGTGAAGGGGTTAATATCTTAGAGGCCCTACTGTGTAAAGGTGGACAGTGTCTGCTTAGCCATACATTTGTCAAGCTGTCTCTCACTCTGTCTGTCCACTGGATGTTTATTTGTCTGTCTACCTGTCTGTTATCTGTCCAATTATCCATCCAGCTATCCATCCATCCATCCATTCATCCATCCACCCAACCATTCATCCATCCATCCAACCATCCATCCATCCATCCAGCCAGCCAGCCAGCCATCTATCCATCCATCCAGCCAGCCAGCCAGCCATCTATCCATCCATCCATCCATCAATCCCCGAGCCCCGCACATTAAATAATAATTCTTGCCCAATACTTGGCCATGACTGTCCAAACTTTTCGTGCGAGGCCAAAGTTGTCCCAGGTTGCATCAGGTACTGGTACAGGTGTGGTACGGTACCTTACATCTCACACAATACACCTCACGTCTCACACTTCATAATCTCACACTTTACACCTCACGGCTCGCACTTTATAATCTCACACTTTACACCTCATGTCTCACACTTTATAATCTCACACTTTACACCTCATGTCTCACACTTTATAATCTCACACTTTACACCTCATGTCTCACACTTTATAATCTCACACTTTACACCTCACGTCTCACACTTTATAATCTCACACTTTACACCTCACGTCTCACACTTTATAATCTCACACTTTACACCCCACGTCTCGCACTTCATGGTCTCTCGCATTTGCACTTTATGTCTCGGAGGAAATAAAGTAATAAAAAAGTAGAAAGAATAAGGAAGAAGGAATAAAATGGAAATGTAGAAAACTTAGTACGCAAACATGAAATAGAAAGAATACACTAATACGACAGAAAATAAATCCTGCAAAAAGACCAAGTGAAAAATAGAAGAAATATAAAACCATCGTCACCTTTATGGAAAAAATCTGCGGACGACAAATGAACCAACAAAAAAAGTGGAAAAACAAAGGAACATGGAGAAAAACAAAGCAAAATACAGAGGAGCATAACACCATCGACATTATCATAGAAAAAAAACATGGAATAAAATTTTAGCAACTGTCAACAATGATATAATCAATGTAGTAAAAACTGTTAAAAATGATTACTGGAGACATGGATATGGTTTGAGAGAGAGAGAGAGAGAGAGAGAGAGAGAGAGACAGACAGACAGACAGACAGACAGACAGGCAGATAGACAGACAGAGACATAAAGAGAGAGAGAGAGAGAGAGAGAGAGAGAGCATGAGGGGGGGACGGAGGACAGAAATGCAAAAGAGAAAAAGGTAACAAGATACATGAGGGGAGGAGGAAGAGGGGAGGGGGAGGGAGGAACTGGTCAGTCAACTAAGACAATCGCTTGTCAAACAGAAGGACGGGATATGAGAAGAGGAGGGGAGGGAGGAGGAAGGGAGAGAAGAGAAGGATTGGAGAAAAGAGAAGAGAAGGAAGGGAGAGAAGATAAGAGGAGGAATGGAGAGACGAGAAGAGGATGAAAAGAGCGAGAAAAGAGGGAGAAAGGAAAAGGAGAAGGAGAAAAAGGGGAGAGGAGGGAGAAAGAGGGGAAGAAGAGAGAGAAAGAGGGGAAGAAGAGGAAGAACGAGGTGGAGAAGAGGAAGAAAGAGGGGAAGAGAGGGAGAAAAGGGAAAGAAGAGAGAGAAATGAGGAGAGGGAGAAAGAGATGGAGAAGAAGGAGAAAAAGGGGGAGAAGAGGGAGAAAGAGATGGAGAAGAGGGAGAAAGGAGATGGAAAGGGAGAAAGACGTGAGGAGGGAGAAAGAAGAAGGAGAGGGAGAAAGAGGTGGAGAAGAGGGAGAAAGAGGTGGAGAAAAGGGAGAAAGGGGAAGGAGAGGGAGGATGAGGGGAAGGAGAGGGAGAAAGAGGAGGAGAGGCGGGAGAAAGTAGAAAAAGAGGGAGAAAGAAGGGGGGAAGAGGGAGAAATGAGGAGAGGGAGAAAGAGGGGGAGAAATTACACAAGAGAGGAAAGGAAGAGGGAAGAAACACAGGAGGAGAAAGGACTGGAGGGAGGGCTAAGGGGGTGAAAAGGAAGGGGAGAAAGAAGTGGAGGAAACGAAACTCAAGATGAGGAAGAAAGGAAGAAAGGGGTTGAAAAAATGGGGAGTAAGAAGGAAAAAGAAGCAAGCTGGGAAAGGAAAAGGAGGGAGAGGTAAGGAGAAGAAAAGGTGAAGGAATGGGACGGAAGGAAGGGAGGCAGAGTGAAAAACTGACCGGAGAGGAAGGAGAAGAAAGTGTGAACATTAAGGGGTGGGGAGGAGGAACAGAGGAGACAGAGGAGGCTGAGAGAGAGAGAGAGAGAGAGAGAGAGAATGAATTAAGCAAATAAAAGAATAGTAAAGGGAAGCATAAGAATAGAGAAAATGACGCAGGGAAGAAAAGAAAGAAAATGGAGGATCAGAGAAAAACAAGAGGGAGGGAAAGAGGAGGAAACAGAGAAAGAGAAGGTAAGATGGAGGCCAATGGAGGAAATGTGGAGGCAACGATGAGGAAACATGGAGACAAATGGCGGGCCACGAGGAAGCGACGCTGTGACGGTTATATTGATTTTGAATTTAAATTTGAAGTGTTGAGGAGCACCCAGGGGACCGGAGGGGGGATGAGGAGGGAAAGGGGGAGGAAAAATATGGAAGGGAAGGGCGGAAGGGGGTTATGAAGGAGGAAAAAGGAGAGGGGACAGAGGAGAAGGAGAGAGAGGGAGGGAGGGAGGGAAGAATAGACAGGGGTAAGGGGATGCCGCGGGTGGGAGAAAGAGGGAAATGGGGGAGAAGGAAGAGGGAAAGGGGGAGGAGGAAAAGGGGGCAAACGGGAGGAGGGAAGGAGGGAGAAGTTGCAGGGGTAGAGGAAGGGGGAAAAGAAAAACAGAAGGGAAGAGGAAAGGGAGAGTGAGAAGAGGAAGAGGAGAGAGAGGAAAAGAAGTGAAAATAAGAGACAAGAGAGGGAAATGAGGCAGAGAGAGTGAGATGTGAGGGAAATGTGAGGAACTGATGAAGGGAGGAAGGGGAAAGAGTGAGGGAAGAAGTGAAGGAGGCAGTGGAGGAAAGGAAGGGAGGTGGGGGAGGAGAAGAATGGGAGCAGGGAATGAAAGGTAAGAGATGAAGATGGGAGGGGGAAGGGGGTGGGGGAAGGGGAATGGAAGGAAAGGAGGAAGAGGGAAATGAGAAAGGGAGGTGAAAGAGAGGCAAGGAAAAAGAGGTAAGGGGGAGGGAAGAGACAGAAAATGAAGCAATGGAAAGGATATGGAGGGAGGGGAAAGGGAAAGGACTGTAGGAAGACAGGAGGCGGGGGCGAATGAGGAGCGGTTCCTGGAGAAGAGGTAGTGGGAGGAAGAGTGACAGCAAGAACGGAGGTGGAAGGGAGGTAATAGGAAACAGGTGGAGAGAGAACAATACTGGGAGGGAGAAGTGGAAGGAAGATGTGAGAAGAGAAAAAAATGGGAGGAGGGAATAGAACAGAGGCAGAGACGGATGGAAATATGAGACGCGGCGATGATGCCGAGTGGTATAGAACTGATGTGGCAATTATGACGTGCAGGTTGGAATCCACTGGTGTGAAAACCAGATGTTACTGTGATATAATTGTGTGGCTTGATAGCCAAATGACCTTAATTATCTGAAAGGAAGAATTACACACACACACACACACACACACACACACACACACACACACACACACACACATACATATGGGTGTGTTATTGAAAAAATACAACCGTTTCCGCCTGGCTTGGACCACTCCAGTTACGGATCTCGACGAAATGTACTGTTAAGGGAAGACGTCCACGGGATGGACCGCTGAATCGCGCCAGAAGACCAAAGGGAAAACTGCAGATCTTAAAGCAGATTACAGTGCTTTCCTTTGGCCTTCAGGCGCCATTCAGCGTTCCATCCAGTGGACGCCTTCACTTGATCAACAAAAATGATGGTAGACAGTAACACAGTGGTCAATATTAAAAATTTCCTATATATATATATATATATATATATATATTGGAGCAGGTAACAATTTGACAATCTTAGAATTTCCAACAAAAAATGATGTAAACAAATAACATTCAAATTATTTAAGGAAATTTCCACGAAAAAAGATAGTAGTGTGGAGTATCAACTTCATTTATTTTTTAATTTCTACCAAAAATGATGGCAGCAGGCAGCCTCTAAATCATTGTAATCTCTAACAGAGGCATGTAAGTACGGGAAGAATTACGGGGTGTTGCAGTGCTGGATATGAATTTTGGATGCTGCAGTTGTTTTGGGAAGGTATAGTTTGATTGGATGAAACAAAAACATCGCTAAAATATGTTGTTGGATAAGACAAGTTACCAACAAACCAAATTCGGCTGCGATTCAATTCACGCCTAAAGGTCATTCAGGTTGGGCCGAAACTGGTATACGATTATATTCTCAGTAAACAACACTCCTTATGTGGGTAGGGCTGTTCCATTTGATATTATGTAGCCTACAATTAATAGGCTCAGTTGTCTTCCATAATACCTCATACTTGGTGTTGTTACTGCCTCTACGTGTATGACATCCTCCATCATCATCATCATCATCATCGTGCCTCTTTTTCCCATCTGCAGGTGGGGTGAAGTATGGTATAAGACGCCAGGAAAACGAAAAAATAAGACAGTGGAAGAACTAATCAACGGCAAGTGCAATGAAATGGGTCACACATACTCTTGGAATCCTGGCTCCAGTAGACGAATTCACCTGTCCACTCGTAGCTACATTCTTACCTACCAGACAGAGACAGTCCATTGTCCAATAAGTGTCCAGTTAAAAATGGGTGCCAAATCATTGTCATACAAAATATTCATCAGGCTGCTCAACCCCCTGTCAGTTCCCTTGCCCCGTTACTTTCCATATTTCTCGTACTCACACACTCATTTACCATATCTATCCACCTTCTTCTCGGCCCACCACGCCTCCTCCCACCCCAGACTCGCTCAGATATGCCCTTTTCATCACTCTGTTTATACCCATTTTCTTCACATGACCATACCATCTAAGAACACTCATCATATCTAGTGTCCACAGACTTTCTTATTTCACATCTTTCATAAATCACATTATCCCCAATATCTCAGTAAACATGGTGGACATCAATACCCATGGAAATGCATGACGTGACAAGCAATGAATCTCAACTGTGTTAATACTGTACCCAACCCAGGTCAAACACCGCTGCACCACCCAGTTCCCCTGACAAGCAGTGAGTCCCAGCTGTGTTAATACTGCACCCACCCAGGTCACACACCGCTGCACCACCCAGTTCCCCTGCTGGTTACAACTCGGAATTTACAAGCATGTAACTTACCCACTGACCTTTAACTTTTATGTATTCATTTTTGCCCCTCCTGTTTCACTTTGTTTCCTTCGCAGTAGTTTTTATTCTCTAATATTTTCCTTAACAAACGAGAAGGTTTTTTAATAAGAAGTATATATAAATGATATCTGTTGCCAAACTACTAAGATGATAATCATTCTTAATCGTTATTAGTCTCTAAACCTTCAAAAGAAGGTGGCGAGAGAGAGAGAGAGAGAGAGAGAGAGAGAGAGAGAGAGAGAGAGAGAGAGAGAGAGAGAGAGAGTGACCTGATACACTGAAGCCTGATCTTTTGTACCATGTTTTCTCCCTCCCTCCTTCCTTCCATTCTCTCTCTCTCGGGTCTCTTTTCTATTTCTTTCTTGGTTGTTTCATCTATCCCTCCCTATTTTCATTTTCTTTTAGTTATTGTCTGTTTTCCTGCCTCCTTATTCTTCAATTATCCCCCCTACCTGCCATACTTCTTTTCCAGCCAATCATCGTTCTTTAATACTTCCTTACCGTTCCCACCTCCTCTCTTCTCTCCCTCGCTTCCTCGTTTCCTCTTCTGTTTTCCCACTTCCCCAGTAATCTTTCCTTCCTTCCTTCTTTTATCTTCCACTACCCTCTCCTGTCTTTCCTACTCATCATTTGCTTCTTTCTTCTAGCTTCATTTATTTCCTATCCCTCTTCTTTCCATTTCCTTCCTTCCTTCCTTCTTCTCCCTTCATCATAATCACCTCTTCCTTCCTTTCTTCCCTCCCTCCTTCTCCCCTTTTCCTCCTTCCCTTCCTTCCCTCTTACCTCTTTCCTTCTGCCTTCCTTTCTTCCTTCCTCTTCCTCTCCGTCCTTCCTTCCCCCCTCCATTCTTCTCTCCTCTCCTTCCTCCCTCCATTTCCTATTATATGCTATATCCTCTTAATCCCACCTCTCACTTCATCCTCTGCCTCTCTCTTCCTCTCCCTGTTCTCCTCTCCTTTTCCCCTCTGCTCTTTTCTCTTTCTTCTTCCTTTTCTCCTTCCTCCTGTTCAATTATTCTATCACCTGTTCCGTTTTCACTGTCTCTCTGCCTGTCTGTGTCTTCCCTTTCTCTGTGTTTATTTCATCTTTCCTTTTCCCTGTCCCATCTTTCCGTCATCTTTCTATTTTCTAATTTCTTTCTCTTTCCTTTCTCGTCTTGACACCTGTTCCCCTTTGTTTTCCTCATTTCTTCATTTTCTTTCTTTCACATCACTTTTTCCATATTTGTGTCTTCATTCGTTCCTTCGTTTATAATTGTTTTTGTTATTTCATTTTTCTATAAGCTTGAGTCTCTTCTACTTTTTTCTTGACTTTGTTACTTATATATCCAGAAGAAAACGCTGGCGTATTGAGTTACAGAGTTTAAGTACGAAGAGGAATAAAGAAAAATGAAAATCAGTTAAAAGGAATGTAACAGGTAAGAAAATGAGAAAAGTGAATAACGAAGAGAACGACACATATTTCCTTTTCCATTTAGGAAAGAGAAAACAAACTGCAAGGATATCCAGTTGCTGGGAACTTAATTATGTATTTTTCAGAGCGGTTATGGTGTGGGTTCATTATCAGGTAGTCAGTAATGGGTCAGGGAAGAGAAAAAGGGAAATGAATTTTGGAGGCTATTACTCACTCCCAGGTTACGATGACTCACTCAAATGAATAAAACAGCAAGAGTAATATACACACCAAGAAAGCATTTATGGTTCTACATCCTTTTCACTCTAATTTGGCCTAAAGTTGCTATCTCTCCACCTTGAATGCTGAATTGTAAAATAGATTTACATTAGAACATCACACTGGTCAAGATGCAGTCTTCTGGAAAGCATGTAGATCTAGTATTGTCTTATTCTACCAGTGAGCTCCTGTATGTGAAATGAGCTGCAAAAAGACAAGAATAAGGGCCAAGTTTAAGTAAAAGGAGTATAGTATTAATCACTACGATGTCACGTTTTATATTTTGTTGCTGCTGCTTCCACACAATTTTACTCAGGAAAGGTCCCTGATAGTGAGCGGTCGAATAAGCTGAATGAAACTGTCTGAAATTAGCAAGACCAAAATGAAGGATATGTCCTCGGGCTGAAGGAGTTCAATCACTTCTCTAGGACGTCGTCTTTATGAATTCTTGGTAATTTCAAAAGATTTTTACCCCCACTTAGGAGGTTATATTTAGACTCTCTCTCTCTCTCTCTCTCTCTCTCTCTCTCTCTCTCTCAGTGTGTGTGTGTGTGTGTGTGTGTGTGTGTGTGTGTGTGTGTGTGTGTGTGTGTGTGTGTGTGTGTGTGTGTGTGTGTGTGTGTGTGTGTGTGTGTGTGTGTGTGTGTGTGTGTGTGTGTGTGTGTGTGTAAAGCTGCAAGTCATCTTGTGGTTGTCCATGCATGGTGGCCGGATAAGTACGAGGGAGGGGGGAGGAAAGGGGTAGGTGAATGGGCAGGGCGCGTGGGGTGAGTGGACAAGTTAAGGTGGGTGGAGAGGTGAGGTGGGTAGAGAGGTGAAGTGGGTGAGTTGGGTAGGTGTGGTGGGTGAAATGGGTGGAGTGGATGAAGTAGGTGAGGAAAGAGGATGAGCTGAGTTATTCTTGTTCTTGTTTTTGTTGTTACTGCTGTTGTGCTAGTAACAGAAGTAATATAACGTATTCTAATTATAGATTCAAGCCTTAGCAGTCGGAATCCTATTGTTTTGATTACCAATATTTTAAGATTTTGTCCCCAGGCTGTAGATAAAATTCTGGTATTTAGGAATATTAATTTTTAATATATTAATCTGAATATCTATGTGAGGTACAGCATTAAGTGGATGATGTCATAGGACCATTATTATGGCCGCCATTGTAAATCATGGCAGCTTATACGAAAATTACTTAAAGGGCGGTGTGAGTGTGAGAAAGTAAAGTGGGGAGGAAAGGAGTGAAGGGAGGTGTGGTAAAAAATAAATCAGAGAGGAAGGAGAGAGGGAGGGAGGAAGCGAGCGAGATGAAGAGTGAAGAAAGAAAAAAAAACAAGGGAGTAGTGAGTGTGGGTGATGAAGTTTATGAAATATGAACCTGCCTGGGTGGTTCGGCAGCGGAGAGAGAATAATAAAAGACAGGGAAAGAAGGTAGAGAGAACAGGAGGGTGGGATGGAGAGTGTGAAGAAAGAGGACGGAAGGAGGGACGAGATGAACAGTGAGAACAATAAGACAGAGAACAATAAGTGTGTGTGATGATGCTCGGGAAAAATGAACCTGTGTGGGTGATTATCAGTGGTGGCGGAGGAAACAATGCAAGCACCACAATGCACTACCACAAGGCAGCACTGAGCACCACAGGGCAGCACAGAGCACCACAGGGCAGCACACAGCACCACAAAACAATATCACAAAGTACCCCAAGACACTACGACAGAGCACCACAAAACACTACCACAGAGCACCACAAGATACAACCACAGAGCACCACAAGACACTACCACAGAGCACCACAAGACACGTCCACAGAGCACCACAAGACACTACCACAGAGCACCACAAGACACGCCCACAGAGCACCACAAGACACTACCACAGAGTACCACAAGACATTACCACAGAGCACCACAAACCACCCCTATCACAAACAATGCCAACAAGCCCGTGCTAACAAAAACCAAACAGGTTCCTTCTCCTCCTGTCTCCCACCCCCACATTACACGCAGCTCTGACGCCTGTGCAAAACGCTCATCTCGGCTCTAAATTTGCATCACATTAACTGCCTCCCCACTACTGATTACATCTGCATGCTAACTGTACACGGGTTTTGCGTGCATTACCAGCACCACGCACGAAGAATGCTTTAACACCTTCACCACGATGACGCATTAGCTTCCTTTATTCTTACTACCTCTAAACAATATTACTGAAAGCTGGCATGAACTTATGATACGACACGGCACTCACCATCCACTCACATGACGTATTCCTGTATTTTCAGGCGAGTTTACACTGACTGACAAGCCAAACAGAGTCCTGTAGCCCAAGAAACCATTTACTACGTTGGATAGTAACCATACAGCCAATGGATGCCTGTTGGTCTAGTGGGTCAAGGCGCTCCAACAAGATGCGACCCAAAAGGAATTACATTACATCCGTGAGGCTGTTTGGGGTTTCTTACCCAAATAATACCACCCAGTGAAGAACAACTGGTCAACGGTCTTAAATATCGGGACTATGAAGTCTAACCCTGGGCCCCTACGGTCCACATAGGATATACAAGGATTAGCTAGACAAACAGACAGGCAGAAGACAGATAGACAGAGAGACAGACTGATAGAAAGATCGACAGATAGATAGCAAAGATCTCCAATATTAAATAGGTTTGTGAAGATTACTGTATATATAATGACTTTGTTCGAGGCATATCTCCTAAACACAATATAATCTGTCTGAAAGAACCAACAATAAAAAGGCGTCATCGGCTTAAAGGGGTCAGTGTACACACGTACCTGTGCTGGTTTCCAGCATCTTAGTCATCAGCCTGCCACGTGCGCCTTTAGTTAGTAACACCTGGCTCTCCCGCCCATAAGCAAACTATATAAACGTGCACAACCCACTGATTCACAGCGCCCTTAACGTCAAACAATAAATGAATTACAGTGTCCGTCAACATGCATCCCATACATTCCATCACATGCCACAGCCAGGATAAGTATAAAATAGGATAATACTATTCAGTTTCAACATAGATTGAGTATAAAAGGTTACTGGCAATAAAAAGGAAGACAGTAGAGAACACAGAATGACGGCAACTGAATAATGAAATGTGTATGTTCGGTTTAACGTTCGCTGTGTTGTTTTTACAACCCAAATTATTGGCGGGAACTGGGTAATGATGATGGTAGTGCTGTTGAATGTTGCCACCTGTTTTCGACCATTAAACGAGTTTTTTTCTACAAATTAACTAAACCCGAAAGTCTTTCAAAGTTTTCTCACTGACAACACACTATGCTTACCAAGGCAACAACACATAAATTATACAACACTAACATCACTAAGTCACATCACAGACTAACAAAAACACCCCAAAACGAACACAAGTATATCCTTAAAACACACACACACACACACACACACACACACACACACACACACACACACACACACACCACGAACATCGTCATCACCACTAAGTCACAATAACCCTACTTTTCGGCATCACTAAATTTCCGACACCAATTTGCAGGTACAAACACGGCGGGTTAATACACAACGGGGTTAGTGGTGCAGTAACGAAATTCTCATCTGCGTACACACTGCCGCCAGGTTATCAAAAACTTACAAGGGATAACAGCAAGAATGCAAATTAGGTGGGAACGAGGGTAGTGGGTGAGTATGAGGAGAGGGAAAATTTGGTGGATCTGAGAGGCTAAGGCAGAGTTAGGAAGGAAAGCATGACAAAGAGAGGGCGTGAGAGAATGAAAAGACGCCCTGGGAAAGAGAGACAGAAGAACGAGAAAACTGGAAGAAGAATGAGGAGAGAATGGAAGAAAATGGGAGAGAAAAGAATGTACGATAAACAAAAAGGCAGATTTTTGGTTGAGGGATGCACAAGAGAGGAAAGGGAAATGAAACCCAATGACCAGACGATATGAACATAAAGACAGAGAAACAACCTAACATGCAGTACTATAACCACCTGAAGCCCACCACGTTGCTGTATGACGTTTTAATCAACAGGAGTCATTACTGTGTGTATATATATATATATATATATAAATATATATATATATATATATAAATATATATATATAATATAATATATAATGAGAGAGAGAGAGAGACAGGGGGGGGGGAGGCGGTTGGTCAATCGGCAGAGGTGCCCCAGGTTCAAATCCCCGCTGGGACAGGGAATAGTTTACGGATTTCAGTTTCATAAAATCAGACTTTACTGATCTGCCAGAATACCCTCCGACATGTGAAAATACCCCCGCTAATACCAGTACACCAGTCCTGTATGAGACAACCCAAGCATGTATTCAATATGGGCGGTGGGTGTTAGCGCCGAAGTGGTGACATGGGGAGTCGTTGTGTGTGTGTGTGTGTGTGTGTGTGTGTGTGTGTGTGTGTGTGTGTGTGTAAATGGTGGTGTAGGTGTGTGGTAAGTGTGCCAACCAACACCTGTGTAGCCACACCTACCTTGTCTCACTCACACTACATGCTTCCCATCCTGCATGCTTGTTCACTGTCTTTGTTTCTTAGATCATTTAGCTTAAAAATTAAAGACATCAACATGTTCTGCGTTGCTCACTTGATTGTACAGTAGGTAAAATGAGAAAAGTCCAGCTATTCTCTAAATGAAGGAAAAGTTGTCTTATCAATTTTTCATTCTTTTTTTTTTTTTTTTTAAATAATACATTTATACATGCCCTTCGTGTTTATAAAGTTTGTTTCTCTCTCTCTCTCTCTCTCTCTCTCTCTCTCTCTCACACACACACACACACACACACACACACACACACACAGTACCGTAGCAGTCAATATAGCCATTTGCATGTATGCATAAAAGACAATGCGTATCAATCAGTATGCTGTATATAAACATCGCAATTAAAAGACAAACGCAAAGGTAGTAAAAGTAATGAACTGACTGAAAAGCAAAATGATAAGCTTGTGTTTCAGTGGCATTATCAGGCTTTCTGCTGAGGGTTATTACGAGCGAAAGTAGACTATCAAAAAAAAAAAAAAAGAAGGAACACTGTGTTGTGTCATGGTGTGGAGGAATGATGGATATGCTGATTGAGGAAAAACTGAGTAATATACTGTATATTATTTCTTGCCTATCTTTTCCTGTCTTTATTGAAATAAATGAAAAATAAAACGGGTGATATTTGAGTTGCCACTTCATATGAGCAGAGCAATCCAGATCTTCAAACTCGTGAGGTGAGGCAGTACAAAACGACTAGACAACAGCCAGTGTATAATAGGGATCGTTCTCAAAAAATTATCTTAAAAGTTTTAATATCTATAACACAAGTCAGCACTGTAGTGAATTACCATTTAAAACACTGTGTTGGTGGCATTTTCTCGCTTAATATTCATTTTGTTGGCCTGTCCAGTGTCTGGTAAGTAGATGTATGAGTGGAAAGGAAGGCACAGCGAGTAATCTTAAATATAACTTAGAATTCTGAATGTTGTTATTAATACGTGCTTGAATATGGAAGGAGGAGAAGGAGTGGGAGGGAGAAAGGATGGAGGGATGAAGGTATGAAAGGATGGCTGGATGGAGGGAGGGGTGAAGGTATGAGAGGATGGTTCGATGGAGGGAAGGATGTAAGGTATGAAAGGATGGTTGGATGGAGGGAGGGACGAAGGGATGGGAGGATGGTTCGATGGAGGGAAGGATGAGGGTATGAAAGAATGGTTGGATGGAGGGAGGGACGAATGGAGGAGAGGATGGATAAAGGGAGGAGAGGATGAATGAATGGATGGATTGGCATATGAATGAGAGGATGGATGAATGGATAGGCATATGGATGAAAGGCTGGATGAATCGACAGGCATAAGGATGAGAGGATGAATGAATGGATAGTTATTTGGAGTGAATGAGTGAAGAGATGAAATGGAAGGATACATTTAAAGGATGATGAAAGGTTCGACGGATGGATGAATGAATGAATGTTGATGTATCGATGGATATATAGATGAGAGGATGGATACATGGATTAATATAAGAGATGATGGATGGATGGACAAGTATATGAAAGGATGGATGGATGGATAAATATATGAGAGGGTTAATAAACAAATAAAGATATAACAGGACTGATGATGGATATGTGGATGACAGGATAAACAGATACAGTAGACATTTAGGAGACGATGGGTGGTTGGCTTAACAGAGAAAATGGATGGATGGATGGATAAACAGCCAATCGAACGGACGGATGGCTGGAAGGATGGATGGATGAATACGTGAATGAAGGGGGTAAATGTTCCAATGAAAGAATGAATGAATAGGCTACATGAATGAAGGCAGGATGCATAGGTAAACATGAGTAACATAAATTACTGTAACGGAATAGATTGTAGAATGGTAAATGGATGAATATATTGAGGAACATGGAATAATACAAAATTCTCTCTCTCTCTCTCTCTCCCTCCCTCTGCACAAGGAAGGGTGTTATTGTGCGGCTTTAAAATAATCCAAATATAAATTCCGGCTGTGGACCCATGAGGGGGACAAAAAAAAAAAGAAAAAAAAAAAAGAAAAAAAAAAAAGCCTGAACACTATCTATCTATCTATCTATATACCTAGGCTGCTTCCCCCAAGGAAAGGGAGGTAGCCGAGACAGGACGACTCACTCTCCATTTACTCATCCATTCAAACACATTCATTCGCATCTTAGCCCCAAAGGGGAGAACGGACAGATCCTCACCGCACCACACCGCACAAGGGTCAACTGGGCAATGCAATCAATGACATCCGCAGCAGGGCCCGACAGCAGAACTGGTTTACCCCTGCCACATCATAACAGACCCATCCCCTTACCCGCACCTGACCTGACTAGCTGATCAGACCAAATGCGGGAGAATATCCCCTCAGGGCTGCGTCATCACTTATTCATTCACAATTTCTCTCCATTTATTTCTGTCATGCACAGCCACTCTTCCTTGCTCAACAGACATCCCTCTCGCATCCAGCGCTCTCTTCACACCTTTTGAAAACACGATTAACTGCAAAAGTTATATAATTAATGTTGGCCATAATTCTGGTGATTTTTTTACCTTTCCTCTACGATACCATAATTTTTCGTCTTAGTCTTGATAACACTAGAGGAGGAGGAGGAGGAGGAGGAGGAGGAAGGAGAGTGAGAAGAACTGTGCGTCATCGTCGTGAGAGGGTTTTATGCTAACCATTTTTCTAACGATAAATTACGATCTGAAGGACAGTATGTCATATTTATTTAATTTGCTTATTTATTGTGTCTTTATATGAATTATTTAACCACTTCAGGCCGATGATGTATTTTAAATATGGTATTGCTGTCTCCAGACGATTTTCATTCAGCTTTAGTGAGATTTTTCAAACAGACAGGGTGGGATGTCACCTCCATTAACCCCTTCACTTAAAGTAGTCTGTCTGAAGTTGAATATCATCCTTTAAAGGTAGCAAGAATAAAATATAAAAATACGTCATCAAACTGAGGAAAGTTAATGGTTGTCATAATTCTAGCGATTCTTTTAAGCTTAGCATCACGCAGTAAATGAAAAGTCATAGGCATGTCAAGCATTCAGATTCTCAAGTGTTGCGGGAACAGTTCAGTCAGCGTTACCAGTGTCTATCCTGCATCATACTGTGCTTCACCTAACACTTATTATGCATTACAGTGTCTGTTTTCACGTTCATTAGTTGTACAGTTGGTTACTAATTCCATAAAGCAGCCAAAATGTCTTCCCTCCCCAGCAAGCCACAGTGTTGGGAACGCCAATATATACACCACACTATCTGATGTAGTCCGTGTGGAAAGCAGAATACTGTACAGGAAAAAATATGGTGGCAGAAGGAAAAGAATAAATGAACTTTCCACATGAATACACAAGGGAAGGGGAGAGGGGGAGATTGGAGAACGGCAGGGGAAGAAGAATGGAGGTAGGACAGGAATATAAGGATAGCGGTGGCGAAGAGTATTGAGAGAGAGAGAGAGAGAGAGAGAGAGAGACTTGAGGAAGGACGAGACAGAAAGAACACAAGGAAATAAGAGAAGATAAAATAAGGGTAAACTCAATGAAAGCAGTCACAGGCGTCCACCGACCTGCATGATTATTGTGATGCTTCCCAGTCTCGTCGCTCTCCCACACTATTAGGGACATGCAATATTGTCCTCCATTTTTTTTTTTTTTTTTTTTTTTTTTCAATGTTATGTTTTTGCTTCAATTCTGTGTCATTTTGCCGTCTACTATTTTCACGCTGTCGTTTTTACTTATACCTAGTGTTATTCTGTATGAATTTGAATTGTCCTCACTCATGTACAATGAAAGACACAACTATCTTCCCAAAGTCTGACGAATATATAGCGGAAAAATCGAACCATTTGCAGCAAGCACTAGTAGAGATATGGTTTTCATTGTATTTCACCAGGTGTAAATTTTTTTTTTTGGACAGAACTAGGAAGATAGTTGTGTCTTTGTACGTTAATCTATTTCTGCAAGGTAAGAGAACAATTCGCTTCACTGTTTATCATTATTCTGAGAGATTTTTGCATTGTATTTATTTCTATTTTGTGTAACTCTGCCTGGACATTATTTTGCTTGAATTATATATATGCCAATTTTTCTTATGACGTGAGTTTTCTTTCTTGTTGCCAAATAATTAAGTACTACACTATATATTAATTCTGTTTAGACTTTGTGTATTTTTACCTCCATTTCCATGCAGTCAGCACTCCTCTTCCGACCAATATCATCACATGTGCCGTAACTACCATCAGTACACTACGACAGCCACCACTTCTGGTACCATTGATACCACGACTACCATCACCACTACCATATCTACCACCAAGACGACTACAATCACCATCACTACCATCACCACCACTATCATCACAACTGCCATACTCACCACTACCACCACCATTACCATCACCACCACCACCATCACCAATACTATCACTATAATTACCATCACTGCAATTACGATTTCCACCACTATCATCACCACGACCACTACCATCATCACAACTACCATCATCTCCAAAACGTCCACCACCACCCGTCACCACTACCACAACCATCATTTACTATCACCACTACAACCACCACCACCACACCATCAGCACAAGCTGCCACTACATCATATGTAATTTACCCAAACTGTCACTCTGCCACCACAGTTACCACCATCTTGCCACCAGCAGTACCACCATTAACACGATCATCTGTGAAACTTGCACTCGTAACAGAGTATCATGCTGGGATCACAGGTGCGCTCTCTCTCTCTCTCTCTCTCTCTCTCTCTCTCTCTCTCTCTCTGTCACCGTCCATCTTCTCCATGTCTCTTACTAATTAGCAACTGTCCGGTAAAATGTCCTTTGAATTCGTTTTCTTCCTTTTGCGTAGCTCCCGCCCCCCGCCCCCCCCCTCAACATTTGTCTCTTCGGCTAGAAACTGTTCTGTGGGACAGGAGGGTGGGGAGGGAGCTTGTGCATTGTTTCTCTTTCACTCTTACGTATTGTATTCACAGCAAAATAACCACATACGAACTGGAAGGTTTATATTTGTGTCCATGGGCCGCACTTTCGTGAGCATGAAGGCTCACAGAAATTTACACCAGCTAGAAGGGTAATGTTCTGTACGATGTATATGCACACTATTTCGATATCATAGCAATCTGTCTATCCATCTATCTGTCTATCTCTTTCTGTCTGTCTGTATCTGTCTATCTATCCATCTATCCATAGCCTGACTCCTTAATACAGGATGGGGTGGAAATAAATAAATCAATTCCATAGCGATATTCACACTAATAAAAATCAACAAAGGAACACCAAACCTAACCCAACACACCCAACCCGTATCTCCCTACTCGGTAAAAGTATAGCATCACCTTAGTTATTTCGACCTTCTCTTACTCAAACCTTGTCTTTATTTTACTCCTTTTCTATCTCTTCACACCCTTCAACTTAAGTACCACTTTCACTCCCTCATTCTGCACACACACATTCAAGTTTTCACTCTCTCAACCAACCAACTCCCACCACAACACTCCCACACGTCACCATCCTAAATATAAACTTAATTATCTTACATATTTTCTCACTCCCTAATCACTTTATTTTACAGAAACACACACACACACACACACACACACACACACACACACACACACACACACACACACACACACACAACCTATTAAGCAAGTCCTCCATCGCACACACAAATTTTCACTGCCTCATCCCACACACCAGTTTGCATTTCTGTTCTACACCTGAACTGCGTCACTAGAATTTTATTTCCACACACACTGAGATTTTGCTCATTCATACATCCACACTACTGCATCCCAAATACTGAGCAAACGCAAGCTCTCTCTCTCTCTCTCTCTCTCTCTCTCGCCTTATATATATATATATATATATATATATATATATATATATATATATACAGTACAGTCAGCTTTGCCCGCAGATCACAAGGACGAAAGGCAGAATAAATCAAAAGCCATGGTGCATGTGGTTGCTCTCTGTCACCCTCCCTGTCGCTAACACACACACACACACACACACACACACATACACACAGTTTAGTGACAGTGGCAGTCAGGCCCCAGGAGGAAAGGAAAGGAGGGAAGGAGAGACTGGCGCAGAAGTAAGAGACGAAAGAATGAGAGAATTAGAGGAAAGAAAGGGCTAGGATGGGCAACAAGGTGAGCGAGGGAAAGGGTGAAGGAGAGGAAGGAGGTAAGAAGGAGATGGAGAGAAGAGGAAGGGGAGGGACAGGTAACGAGGTAATGATAGGGGACGGAAAGGAGAAAAATATAAAGAAGGGAAGGAGAACAGAAATGGCAGGATGGAAGAAAAAAAAAATTATAGGAAGAGAGAGAGAGAGAGAGAGAGAAAATGTTTGGAGGGGATAACATGCTCCTGTCATCGCGTTTACATTCTGTTGTGATGCTGTCATGTCTACAGTGTGTGTGTGTGTGTGTGTGTGTGTGTGTGTGTGTTCTTACTTATGTGTGTATTTACTGAGTCAAACGAGTAATATCCCGTCTCTTATTAGCATTGTTATGTGTGTGTGTATGTGTACTGTGTGTGTGTATGTATGTGTTATGTAATAGACGGCACTAACGTCACCTCTTCACAGGACATGATACACAGCGTACGTTACCGCTACAACTTGCTTCATCTTTTTCACAACACAGTAATTCATCTAGGGCTTGTGGCCTGGCTGGCAGTTAGGTGGTACAGGAGTGTTCTGCTGACCCGCCTCTACAACACACACGTTTTTGCCCGACTTCGGACATAGAAGTCCCACAGGCCTGGCAATCCTTCTATGTGCCACACACCTTCGCATTTCGTCACTTCAACACCTGCATCCACTGTCTATACTGGATACAGTCTACTGTACAGCTGTCTCATTCTAAACCAAAACAGTTCACACACTCACCCACAACAGCCATTCAAAACCAGATCTCCTTAATTAAGCACTCATCCAAGACATCATCATCATCAGTTCTTTCCACACACTCGACCACACATCTCCACCACCACAAGGGACACCAAACAATGCCTAACTACCCTGCCACAACGAGCCGAGGGAAATTACATTGCAAACTACCCCCTGTACTTTTTAATAACTCTGCTTCAACTTGTTCGAAGAGAGAATTTACACGTGTGTGTGTGTGTGTGTGTGTGTGTGTGTGTGTGTGTGTGTGTGTGTGTGTGTGTGTGTGTGTGTGTGTGTGTGTGTGTGTGTGTGTGTGTGTGTGTGTGTGTGTGTGTGTGTGTGTGTGTGTGTGTGTGCTTACATGTGGCCGTGGGCGTATTTCTGAACCTCTTATTTTCACGTCCTTCCATCCAGCTCAGTTCCAAAGCTATTTTATTGATACATGTTATAAATTTGTTATGGCAGCACTAATGGACATTCCAACTTGTACCCTGGAAATAAAAGGAATATTCCAAAGTGTTTTCGCAAATGAAGGAAAACTGATGGGTGTGCTTTTGTACATTTCTGACGAGTAAACTGTAATGGAATATACGGAATTTCCTGCACTTTTCAGAGACACTTTAATTTGAGGGTAAAATTTTAACAATATCACCATCATACTGACCGTCGTTATCATCATCATCAGAGACACCATCGTCATCATTTCAGAACATTACCACATCGTCACCAGTACCACTACCACCACCAACACTACCAATACCAAACCCAACACCCCTGGCTCTCGTAGACCTTGCAGGAAATGACGCAGGACAGGCAAATGAAAGAGGGCAGGGCATTACTCATTCACGGGGCCATTTGCCGCAACACGGGGTGAAAGTTTCAGGAGTGTTAATGTGTGGGCAGGATGCACCGCTGAGCTGGTGTGGGGCAGGGGCAGGATGGGCAGAGGGAAGGAGAGGGTAGGAGGAATGGAAGGAGTGGGGAGTGAGGGGCAAGGAAGGGAGTGGTGGGGAACTGGGAAAGGAGAATAAGGGGAGGAAAGAGAATGAGGGCGAGAAGGATGAGTGAAGATATAAGACTAGAAGAGGATGGGGAGTGTGGGAGAGTGGGGGAAGAGTTGGTAGGAATATGAGAGGAAAAAAATATGTGGAAAAGGAGATGAGGGGAGACAGAAGGGAAGAACGGAAGAGGACATGAATAATGTAGCAGACAAAGGGAATGAGTGGGGAGAAGGATGGGGATGTAAAAAAAAAAAAAAGGGAAAGTAGGGAAAGGGGAAGGAATAGAGGATGGAAATGGGAAGGAACAAGGGCGAAAAGATAGCCAAGTGGAGGGGAAGAGGAGAAACAGAGAGAAAGGTAAAGGAGGAAGGGAGAAATGGACAGGAGAAAGGGAAAGGAGAAAAGAGGGAAAAAGAAGTGGAGACGTGTTGTGGACAGGCAAGAGAGGAAATGGACAGGAGAGGCGGGTGGAAGAAGGGAAAGAAGATGTGGTGGGGTAGGGGAAAGGGTGGCGGAAAGGAAACAAGAAAAAAGGAAGAAGGAAGAAAAGGAGAATGGGAGAGACAAATGGAAGGGTAGAAAGAAAAGGAGGGGAGGGGGAAGGTGAGAGGGGATTGGAGAGAGGAGGGAATAAGATATAGAGGATAGGGAAAGGGGGAACACAAAGAAAAACGTGAACACGGAAGAGAAGGGGAGAGATAAGACTGATAGCACGGAAAATCAGGAGGGAGTGGAAGTGTGCAGCGAGAGGGAAGGAAGAAGAGAGAGATGGAAGGGAAAGAAGAGGGAGGAAGGAAATGAACAAGCTGGAAAAGGAAGGAAGGTAGGAAGAAGACAGAAGAGAAAAGAAGGAAAAGGAGGTAAGAAAGAAGAAAAGGGAAGGGAGATAAAAGGAATGGAAGAAAGAAGAGGGAGAAAGAGAAGGGAGACGGATGGAAGAGGAAGAAGAGCGGTAGGAAGGAGACAGAGAGGAGAAGAGGGATAAGAAAGGAGGACGGAGAAAGAAGAAAGGAGGAAGTGAGAAGGGGATAGGGGGGATGTAAATAAGAGATAGGAAAAGAGGAGGACAAGGCCATGAGGAGGGAAGGCAATGGACAGAAGGTGGAAAAAGAAAAAGCTTTAAGGCAAGTGAGAAAAGGCGAGGGAAAGACGAATGAGAGTAAAAAAGAAGAGAAAGAAAGGAGGTAAAAGAAGAGGTATAGAGAGATATGGGGAATCATGAAAGGAAAGAAGGAAACGGAAAGAAAACAGGCGACGCCGGAAGCAGGAGGAGAGGTGAGGAACAATAGGAAGTGGGGAAGGAGAAAATGATGGATAAGGGAAAGATGTGAAACGGGAAATTGATATATGACTAAAGATGGAAACAAGCGAGAGAGAGAGAGAGAGAGAGAGAGAGAGAGAGAGAGAGAGAGAGAGAGGGGGTAATTCAAAAGTTGTACCTGGCCACCAAACTCAGGATATTACTACCTTGATATGGTTCCCCCATACTCATTCTCTCTCTCTCTCTCTCTCTCTCTCTCTCTCTCTCTCTCTCTCTCACACACACACACACACACACACACACACACACACACACACACTTTTTTTCCTCCAACACTCCTTCATTTCCCTACCCACTACATCACCTATCCAAGTCTTTCTTCCATCAGCAGCATCAGCCACTTCCATTACTTCATCTCTCCCATACCTTCCATCCCTCCCCATCGCCTCCACAACCCATCTGCTTCTACAGCTCTTGCATCCCCTTCTCCAACTTCTTTCACCTCCACACCCCCTCCCCAACCCTTTCCACACCCTCTTATAATTTCTTCCAACACCTCCCATGCCCTACACATTCTCAAATTTCACACCACCCCTGCTCCCCGCCAAAACTCTTCACCCCTTCGCACTCCCTCCCACCCTCTTCTCCCCTGCCCGCCCCCTCCCCATCCAACATATCGCCGGCCCTACCATAAAGCTCTCCTCAAGCCTCAAAGCTCCATGGAGTATGCACTGACCTTCATAACAGTGGTGGTGGTGGGGTTGCAATAAAAGAGGGGCAGATGGTTGAACGAAGGGCGAGGGTCATGCTGGAGGGAGAGGTTAGGGAAGGAAGAGGAGAGGAGAGAGGAGGGGGAAGGATGTTACCCACAGAATGAGGGAAGGAAGGGAAGGAAGAGGAGAGGAGAGAGAAGGGGGAAGGATGTTAGCCAGAGAATGAGGGAAGGAAGGGAATGAATGAAGAGGAGAAGAAGAAGAACAAGGAAGTGTCTGGAAAAAAAAAAAAAAACAGGTTGAGAAAGTTAGCAGACAAGGAAGAAGCTGAGGAATAAGAGAAGGGAAAGAAAGGAACAAGATTATGAGACATGAAGAAGGGAATGATGAAAAATAGACAGACACTGAAGAAAGAAGGCAGGAAAGGAGGAGGCAGAGATAAAGGGAATAATGGGAGGAAGGAAAAGGAGCAGGAGATGGAGGGAAAGGGAGGAAGTGGGGAAATGAAAATGAGGAAGGGAGGAGGAATAGAAAAGGGAGAAAGAAAGAGAGAGTGGAGGTAGAAGAAAAATGGAGAAATGAGAAAGCAAGAAAGAAATAAAGAATTTGAGAAAGAAATAAAGGAGAGGAAGAGCGACATAATGGTAGGGTGGAAGTGGAAATGAAACTGATGAAGAGAAATGGGGAGGAAGACTACTGAAGATGGAAGGAAGAGCCGGTAGTAATCAGATGGAGGAGAAGAGGGGAAAAGAAGCATGGAAGAAACAGGGGAGGTGGAAAAGAGGGGAAAGGGGAGGTGGAATAGAGAAGGAGATGACGTGAAAGAGGGAGGAGAGAGGAGACGGAAGAGGGACAGATGGAATGGATGGAGGGGAGAGGGGGTGTAACAGAGAGGGGAGGGGAGGTGGAAGAGAAGAAAAATCTGTAGGTCGAAGGAGGGAAGGGAAAGTAGAAGAGACGAAAAAATGAAGGAAGAGGGAAGGGAAATGAAAATGTAAGAAGGGGGAGAAGAGTGGAAGAGTGAGAGATAATGAGAAGGTGAGGGAGAGAGATGTCAGTGAGAGTTAAGTTGTGCAAGAATATCTGGAATGAACTGATGGGGTAATGACGGTGTGCATGTGAAAAGTGTGTGTGTGTGTGTGTGTGTGTGTGTGTGTGTGTGTGTGTGTGTGTGTGTGTGTGTGTGTGTGTGTGTGTGTGTGTGTGTGTGTGTGTGTGTGTGTGTGTGTGTGTGTGTGTGTGTGTGTGTGTGTGTGTGTGTGTGTGTGTGTGTGTGTGTGTGTGTGTGTGTGTGTGTGTGTGTGTGTGTGTGTGTGTGTGTGTGTGTGTGTGTGATTTAGGCATACGATAGTGTACGGGCTAAATAGCAGTTTCAAGATAATAGCGACCATTTCCTAGTGCAGTGAGTGTATTCATGTGGTGTTCAGCCTGCCTCTGTAACCCCCAGAGTGCACAGCGAGGGTCAGGTCAAACACTCTGGGCCACAGTGACACGTATGTTTTACTATCGCTTCCAATAGACAATATTAATCAGCTTAACCCCTTCAAACACAGAATGTATATTACAAATTGTACTCTTACTGCTACCAGATGCTTTTCTTCTCTACTCAGTGGTAGTGAAGGCCTTATAGTCTGTTTGATTGACCTGTGCACCTGAGGTGTGTGGGGCAAGTAGGATGTGTTTGATTCGCGGTTGCTGATTGGCCGCCGATGATGTCACTGAAGTAAATGCAGGCATGTATTGTAGTGCAACATGCGGACGTAGGTGTACACAATGGGTCGATATAGTGCAAGAAGCGGACGTAGGTGTACACAGTGGGTGGATGCAGTGCAATATGCAAACGTGGGTGCAACATGCGGACGTAGGTGTAACCGTGGATGGATACAGTGCAAAAAGCGGACGTAGGTGTACACCATGGGTGGATGCAGTGCAACATGCGGACGTAGGTGTAAGCCGTGGGTGGATGCAGTGCAATATGCGGACGTGGGTGTACACCGTGGGTGGATACAGTGCAACATGCAGACGTAGGTGTACACCATGGGTTGATGCAGTGCAACATGCGGACGTAGGTGTACACCATGGGTGGATGCAGTGCAACATGCGGACGTAGGTGTACACCATGGGTGGATACAGTGCAACAAGCGGACGTAGGTGTACACAGTGGGTGGATGCAGTGCAATATGCGGACGTGGGTGTAGGCTACTCCGTGGGTGGATAATTTACTTCCAACGTTACCCATCGTTTTATAAAACTTTATTATCAGCTTTAATTTTCTTTGATAATAGTAAACTTTTCAAGCTAAATTTTGACCTCTTTGGCTTGGGAAATTAAACGAAATTTAAACTGGCTACTTATACTGCATGCAGTTTATAAATACAAATATATATGTGTTAAAATAAGAAGAGCTGTAGATTTACATCATGGGCGGGCAATCAGCAGCCGCGAATCATACACACCCTACTCGCCCCACACACCTAGCTGCACACGTCAATCACACGGGGTATAGTGAAGGTAATATTAGACCCTTTCAGTATGAAGTCCCTCTTTGGTTCAGTGAAAATAAAAAAGATGTCACCGAACTGAAAGGGTTTATACTTTGGTCAGTATCTTCTATCTATCTATCTATAGCCCGATGCCCTAATCCCGCAAAGGGTGGCCGCAGACAAAACGCCTCCAAGTCACTCTGTCACCCACCATTTGACTACCCTCCCCCCAACTCACCCCCCCTCCCTCATATACCTCTCAACTCCATCCCTCCACCTCATCCTCGGTCTACCCCTCCCTCACCACATCAAACACACAAGCCGTTGTTCTTGGCTGAGTTCCTTTAAGTATACTACTTTCTTGGAATTAAAATATATATATATATATATATATATATATATATATATATATATATATATATATATATATATATATATATATATAAAATTACATTCATTAACGCCCTCCCATGGTCTTGTCTTCTCGACTGTTTATTCCAGCTAACAACAAATAATTTAATTCAGTTGAGTGAATAAAAAATATTACAAATGATATATCAGTGTAATAAGTCACGTATATTCAGGAAAACTGGCAAACAATAAAAACGGAGATATTAACTAAGCTCATACTTTATGAAATTACGGGTGTGACAAAAATGTGTCACGTACCCACACTCTGTCTCACACTGCCAGTACCCTCTCTCTCTCTCTCTCTCTCTCTCTCTCTCACACACACACACACACACACACACACACACACACACACACACACACATACACACACACAATATACAGTACAGCAGCAGCAGCAGCAGCAGTGCAGCCACACAGGCACACACAAAATCCCCAGCACAAACACTGCCTCACAATATATACTGCATACAAATAAACACAACAGCAAGACGGAAACGACGGCGGAACAACTGTATTTACCTGCCCTGCCCCACCCCCCCACCCGATTACCTGAAGGTGGCTGAGGGACAGGGGTGAGGGTGGGGGAGATGGTGGGGAGGAGGTGAGTGTGGGGGAGATGGTGGGGGAGATGGTGGGGAGGGGGAGATGGTGGGGGAGGGGATGAGTATGGGGGAGATGGTAGGGAGGGGGTGAGGGTGGGGGAGATGGTGGGGAGGGGGAGATGGTGGGGGAGGGGATGAGTATGGGGGAGATGGTAGGGAGGGGGTGAGGGTGGGGGAGATGGTGGGGAGGGGGTGAGTGTGGGGGAGATGGTGGGGGAGGGGGTGAGTATGGGGGAGATGGTGGGGAGGGGATGAGGGTGGGGGAGATGGTGGGGAGGGGATGAGGGTGGGGGAGATGGTGGGGAGGGGATGAGTGTGGGGGAGATGGTGGGGGAGATGGTGGGGAGGGGATGAGTGTGGGGGAGATGGTGGGGGAGGGGGTGAGTGTGGGGGAGATGGTGGGGGAGATGGTGGGGAGGGGATGAGTGTGGGGGAGATGGTGGGGGAGGGGGTGAGTGTGGGGGAGATGGTGGGAAGGGGGTGGATGTGGGGGAGATGGTGGGGAGGGGATGAGTGTGGGGGAGATGGTGAGTGTGGGGGGAGATGGTGGGGAGGGGGTGAGTGTGGGGGAGATGGTGGGGGAGGGGGTGAGTGTGGGAAAGATGGTGGGGGAGGAGGTGAGTGTGGGGGAAATGGTGGGGAGGGGGTGAGGGTGGGGAGGGGGGGAGGGGTTACATCTTTTATTCACCGGTAAGTGCTTCCGTTTAAGTGAGTGTGTGTTTTTCCAGATGCTTGTGTGTGTGTGTGTGTGTGTGTGTGTGTGTGTGTGTGTGTGTGTGTGTGTGTGTGTGTGTGTGTGTGTGTGTGTGTGTGTGTGTGTGTGCAAAACATAGTATAAATAAGCGTTTGTCCGAGTTTATACAGTATATTAGCCTACTTTGCCTTCAGAATGAGTATAAAGAAAGTTAAGAGGGTAGGAAAGTAAATGAGAGAGAGAGAGAGAGAGAGAGAGAGAGAGAGAGAGAGAGAGAGTATAAAAGCCAAATACAATACCTCCTCACCTCCTGATCACCACATACCCACACCTCCCACATACCCTCACCACATGTATATCATCCTACCCACCACTCAGTCAGCCAACACTTGTGCCTTAACATGTGCAATCTCTCCACACACTTACCAATGCCTCCATTCCCTGCAGTTATTCTAATCGCGCTTAACATGTATAATCTGAACATATGAGTATCATACCTGTGGATATTTAGAATACGTGCATTTATCCTTAACTATGTGTGACTGTGTAAGCACGTGTAATTGTTCAGCACATATGATTAACACATGTAACTACTGATCATGTAAATTCACCCTTAACACACGTATTCAACCTTAACAAACGTACACTTGCTCCAAAAAGTATCGGTACACACTCGCGAGACAATCGCTCCAGAAAGTCTCGGTACACACTTCGCGCGAGACAATGTGACACCACTGTCGATGGTTGTCACAAAATACTTAATGCTTCCATCCCACTTTGGTAAACCTGCCTTCATGAGGATGTGTTTTATTACTTACTTGTGACATTTCCTGGTAAGCATAGGTATTATATACATATTTAGAAGGTTAAAGTTAATTAATCTTGGGACGTCACGAACCATACTGACAATTCAGGATTATGACCGCTTCCCTCCTGAGCAATACTTGTACAATTTCACCTTGAACACGTACGGTATTATTACCCTGAACACAAGTACTCTCAGCCTAAGTACATGGACTCAGCGTAAGTACATGTGAACCCCTTCAACTCGTGCATTGCCCCACCCAGCACGGCCCAGCACTGCTGCCACTGTGGAGGGAAAAACACAATACATACAATAGTCTGTCAGTTGTAAGCATCATGTGCAATACCTGCAAAAACTATCCTTACTTTCCGGCAATGCTTATTCGAACAGTGCCTCAAATTTTTTATACTCTCCACCAACTTCTTATTTACATATATGCCTACTTCTATCAGTAATATTTGTCGCCATCCCCCCCCCAAAAAAAAAAAAAAAAAAATCGTTAACGGCGGCAGCATTTTTTGTAAAACCTAAGATCACCTGAGAAAAGATACATTTTTTCAGGAACTTTATAACAGGTGAGGCAAGAGGTGGTGCTCAGTGGCCACAGACACGCCACGCACCAACTCTGGCCTTGACCTGTGATACTGGCCTGTGATTGACCTGCACCAAAATCGAATCACTTCTTCCCAAACACCCACCTCCTCCAACACACACACACACACAATATGCATCAAATTTTTATTGAATGCGGAGCAGACACTGATGAGATATTTTGTTTACATACAAATATACATACATACATACATACATAAACACACATAAATACATTCATAGATACATACTTAGAAACCACTTCAATCACAATAGCTAAGCTTATGGCGTCGCCAGCGATGAAAGTCGTACCAATCATTTGAGTTTGGTACGACTTTCAGATGGAGAGAACACTTTAAGGAATTGTTGAACATAGAGGATGGAAGTAATGCGAGTATAAGTGGCTGGGGAATGGCTGGGAGAAGGAGGGAGGTGAGAAGACAGGAAGAAATCAGTAGGATACAAGTTGTGGAAGCAATGAAGAAAGTTAAATCGGGGAAAGCCCCAGGAATTGATGGAGTGTGTGGTGAAATGCTGAAGCACGGGGGAGAGATAGTAGTAGAATGGATGTGGAAGATGTGCAGATTGGCCTGGGAGGAAGGTAGAGTCCCGGAGGATTGGAAGTCAGGTATAATTATTCCCTTGTACAAAGGAAAAGGGGAAAAAGAAGTGTGTGGTAATCATAGGGGTATTTGTCTTCTTAGTATAATAGGAAAAGTGTATGGTAGGATACTTATTGAGAGAGTTAGAGAAAGAACAGAGAAATTAGTTGGAGAAGAACAGGGAGGCTTTAGGAAGGGAAGAGGTTGTGTAGATCAGATATTCATTCTTAGATCTTTAGTGGAAAAGTTTCTAGAGAAGGGAAAGAAGTTGTATGCGGCTTTCATGGATTTGGAGAAAGCATATGACCGGGTGGATAGACAAGGATTGTGGAAAGTGTTAAGAATATATGGAGTAGATGGGAAGTTGTTGAATGCTGTGAAGAGTATGTACGATCGTGCGAAGGCTGCAGTGCGTGAGGATCGTGAACTAAGTGAATTTTTCTCTTTGAAAGTTGGGTTGAAACAGGGATGTGTCATGTCTCCATGGTTGTTCAATCTGTACATGGATGGGGTAATAAAAGAGGTACAAGGTAGGGTAGTGGATGTTGGAGTGGCCCTGGTGAGAGAGGATAGTGTTTGGAAACTCCCTGTACTGTTGTTTGCAGATGATACTGTGTTGTTGAGTGAAGACGAAGGGGAGCTGCAAGGCTTGGTGGATGAGTTTGGGAGAGTGTGTAAGAAACGGAATCTAAAGGTGAATGTAGGGAAGAGTAAAGTGATGGTCTTTAAGAGAGGTGAAGTCAGTGAATGTATAGCGAGGTTGGATGGTGAGGAATTGGAAAATGTGAGTACGTTTAAGTACTTGGGTAGTGTGATGAGTAAGGATGGAGGTTTGGAGGGTGAAGTGCTTGAAAGGGTACAGCAAGGAAGAAAGGTTGCTGGTTCTTTGAAAGCAGTGATAAGAAACAGGGAAGTGAGCATGGAAGTGAAAAAGTTACTACATGACAGTATTGTGATACCAACTCTAACGTACGGAAGTGAAGCTTGGACGTTGTTGGAAGGACACAAGTCAAGAGTGAGAGCAGTGGAAATCAGTTATTTAAGAGGAGCCTGTGGAGTCACATGGAGAGACAGGCTGACGAATGCGGATATAAAGAAGCGTTGTGGTGTTGATGTGGATGTGATAGGAAGCGTTATGAGGAACACACTGAGGTGGTTTGGCCATGTGGAGAGGATGGAGGGTGAAAGACTGATGAAGAGAGTGTATGTGAGTGAGGTGGAAGGGGGAAGAGGGAGAGGGAGGCCGAGGATGAGATGGAGGGATGGGGTGGAGGGGTATATGAGAGAGGGGGGTGTGAGTTGGGAGCAGGGCAGTGAAATGGCGGGGGACAGGGCGACTTGGAGGCGATTTGTTTGTGGCCACCCCAAACGGGATTGAGGCGTCTGGCAATAGATAGATAGATAGATAGATTCGTTATGTACAAAACTTAGAAACCTAGATGTACACCAACTAATGCCGCAGTGTTCTTGAAGACAGAAACTTTGCAAAAGTAGACTGTCTGACTTAACCCGTCACGTCCCGAGGTTTTCCGCACCTCCGACATCCCCCAGTCCCGAGGTATTTTCGATTTTTTTTTTTTTGGCTAAAACCTTCGCTTTTGGTGAGAAACATCGAAAATTCATAGAGAAATCGCTCACCTGAGGTTTAAAGTCCCCAATCCAGGTAGGAGTTCCTCCTTACCTGAGTGGGTTTTCTAACATGCTGGCACCAAAGAAAACGAGTTCTATGGGAGGGTAACTATTTTATCCACTCATAAACGGTATTTATTTATTTACTTGGTACGAATGTATATGTAGTATGACAGTATATTGGTTTTCAAGCAGTAATAAAGGCATTATAAGCATTGTTTCACTCACTAACTAATCACCATACCTGACCTATTTTTGCCACACTACCTGATCATTATTTCTGGCTGTTTCTTCTTCTAATGCTATGTAAACATTGTCCTCCACATTGTCATCGATTGGGGAATCACTCTGGCCCTGAATAACTTTACTAGCCAGGTCACTGGTAACAGGTCCTTTGCCAAGACAATGGCGTGAGGGGGGGAGGGGGGAGGTTATGCAGTGTAAGGCATTGTCCCTGCTTGGTATCTTGTACAGGAATAGAGGAAGGTGTCCCGTGTATACATACGAAAAATCACGTGCGAAAATTGAAAATTGTGCAAATTAAGTACCTTGCAATTGCACGACGTACTGGTACGTCGCCGGGACTGGCAAATGCAAATCGTGGTGACGTACCCATACGTCGTCGGGACGGGGCGGGTTAATGACACTCGTGCAGTTGGCTGACATCAAATTTTAACCCACCATCCTCTTCCGTTGTGTTTCTCAAGTTAATAATTTCCAGACGAGAACAAACAGACAGATACTTCTTTGTATGTACAAAGTTCCTATCTTAATATTCCACCCACCCAACCCCAGTCCTCCTGTTCAACTGCGTCTATTTTACTCATAGGGCAAGTCCGTCGCTTACTTCCCTGACGCATCTTGTCAACGTGAATCATCTATGGGCAAAGAAACATACCAAGCCTCTTTCAGCTTAGGAATATGAATCAGAAGAGGAAAGTAACAAAGAAGAACAGGTGAAGTATTAGGCGAAGTTTTATTCTGGACTGTACTGCTGAGGACTCTTACTCGTATGGCGATCCACTACCGCACTTTTATCACCTTCCTACTTCCCTACCCTTCACTCTTCAATATTTCCTCCCCTTTCCTTCCTGTCCTTTACCCTCTTACGATCTCCATCTTATTCCAATACCTCTCCCCCATTCCCACCCCGGCACCTTTCCCCAACTCTATTCTTCCTTCCCCTTTCTCCACTTGCCCCAACACTTCATAATCAAGGCCATTCCTGTCACTCCCTCTCACTGTTCCCTCCTTACTTCAAACCTCCCTTTCCCTCTCTAACTCCACCACCTTTTCCCTTCCACTGTCTCCCTGCACCCCATCCTCCCCACCTCCATCCACCCAACGTTCCTCTTCTCTCTCCTACCTTTACATATTCTTATTCTTTAACTTTACCACTTGTCCTCTCATATCACCCCTTCCTTCCTCACTGCTTTCCTCATACCTCCACTTCCCCCTCATCATCTGTCACACACTTGCCTCTCTTCGCCTCTCATCACACATTCTCCCTCCAACCCCCCGCCCCGTCCCTGCCTCATTATTAATCCTGGCATCATTACGCGTGCAGTTTACAAACAATTGTGACATCCCAGCCAACCAGTGCTCACTGTCGCTGCTCATCAACATAATCACTTTAACTGTCATAACCACGATCATTAAAGCCTTCACTAACAGTAAGTTTTTAATTAATCTTCCTGAAACGCACAGATTCGGAATATCACAAAGCATATACATGTATACATACATGCGTACATATAGACAGGCAGACAGACAGACGAATAGATAGATAGACAGACAGATTGAGAAATAGGTAGATAGGAAAACAAGAGCAGGTGATACGGTCCGTACAATCACGAGCAAAAGTTGGCCACCACAGTCCTCTGCCAACACTGTGTCCTGCCTTACAAATTTATCTTTCCTGGTCGAAAGTCTGATAATACCCATCTTTCTCACATAATTCTTTTGCTGTATGCTTCGTACTGCTGTCACACAGAATATTTCCCGTAACACCCATGTTCACAGCCGTTATGGAAGTGTCTGCAAACATCTGACCGTGACAGTACACGGAGTTGCCGTAGTTGTGTTACTGATGTTCTACGCAGGGATGTCACCTGTCTCATGTTACTTGCCCGCTCCATGGATTCTGGCCGTCAGCGCCACTAATATTTCCTGTGTACTGAATAATTCCTGATATAAATGCTGATCCATTCCACAACGACAAATAACAAGAGAGTGAGCACTGGCTATGAAAACTAGTGGTATCGTCTTAGCAAACAAACAAACCTTTATGAATATTATTCAAACTGCGAAACTGTTCAGCTGTAATGTGGATCAATATTATTGTTTGTAAATGTACGGAGTACAGCTGCGGGGGTGAGTAGCGGTGTGTGGTTACCTATCTCCTGGAGGAGGAAGAGGAGAAAAATACTTGACGGCTTAGAATTACTGGCTATCGACTGCACGAGGATCATTACCACAGGCGATTTTGGTAAGTCTCATATTTCCCCTAATATCAGACCTGCAACAGACGATGTTACATCTAAGTCCCCAATATTACCACTGGGTGAACTGGGACAAGGAAGAAACAAACTTTGTCCAGGAATCTGACCACCTCAAGAATTCAGCTGGTGGGGGTTTGATGCATCACTGTCAGGGTGTAAACCATTTACCTATGAACAGCGTGTTTTATGGTGCTGTTCTTCCTACCACACATGGGTTTATTCAGCTCAAAAGACACTTATCGAACAGGAGGGTCAGGTGGGTCTTTCATGATTCCCTTCAGTGTGAAAGAGATCTTTCCTAGTATGAAAAAGAGACCCGGATATTACAAAAAAGCATGATCAAAAATGTCAGAGTAGTGACAGAATGAAACTCTTCAACCTCTTGCTGTTTCCTGTTGGTTTTAATTCAACTTGGGATATATTCAAACTGGATGGCTCAGATATAGCCTTAAATAACAGCTTCATTAATAGTCTAAAAACAATACAGTGAACAAAAATAATGGGTGAACAAATGATTACAGTGAATACATCATTATGTGAAAATTAATTACTGTACCTATTTTTATTAATACTGCCATTAATTTATCCAATCAGCAATGGTAATCACATTAACATGAAAAATACGGTTGAATAAGAGGGTTATAAATGGAATATGGGATTATCTACACTGAATACATAATTAATCTAGTTACAGTGGACACCGTTGTTAGATTTGCACGACATATGGCAGCAATAATGACACTGCTTACAATAATCCAAACTTTATCACTTTCATTACTAAAAGCAGTGATGTATTATGGACTCACGGTCGCGTCTTCTATAGTATTTTATTCCAGCTGACGCCGGACAATTTTCTTCAGGTGAGTGAATAACGTGAGCCTGAGGGTGTTATTACTACCATCATTAACTCTTCCATGGTGTGAACAATTCTAGCATTCTGTCTCAGCTCACGCCACACAATTACTGTGTATTCAGATGAGAGTAAACCACAGGAGCATTATTTTTATTCCGATAATTATCGTCACGTTCATATGTTTCATTCCAGAATATAGTGATGATTATTTCCGCTACTACATCATTCAGACCAATGACGTCTCTGTATACTTTATTCAGCTTGAAGGAGACGTCCCGTTGTACAATGTGTTTTTTGTATATCTTGCTACGCTTTCATTCAGCTTGGGAGACACGTGTCAGAAAAACTCACCTAAACCCTTTCACTGGAATAGTTTTCTTTTTTAAAAATGGTGCTGTTTCCAGACGGTTTTATTTAGGTACTGTGGATGGCTTGTAGTGACGGGTAACAAAACAAAGTACCGATACCTCTATCCCCTCAGAATCCTGTCGCCATTTTAGGTCATTTATGTCACTGTCACATCATTATACACAGCTTAGGCCAGACCTATCACAGTGAGGTGAGGCCAGCATCACACCACCACCACCATTACCATCATTATCATCACTACCGCCATTATCACCATCACATCATCGTTACATAAACATGGTTCGTATTCATAAATATTACGTTAAAGCAAAATTATTACTTCCAGTTCAATAAAACAAGCCCTCTAACTGTACAGAGAGAGAGAGAGAGAGCAATAAACAAAAATATACCAAGCTTCCACCATCCACTTCCTTTTTCCCAGGGTCTCATTCATCGACACAAGCGCACGGGGCTCTCTCTCTCTCTCTCTCTCTCTCTCTCTCTCTCTCTCTCTCTCAATTTTTTACCTTTTCAATCGTCTCAGTTTCCTCTCATTTCATCCATTTAATTCCCTTCTGGTCCGCATCATCACTCTGATCTCCTTTCATTTCCCACTTCTCTCTTCCCTTTTTCTCTTCTCTTTCATCACCACCCTCTTCCTTCTATCTTCCTTTCTTTTCATCCCTCAACCTCCCCTCTCCTTCAATACTCCCTGCCTCCCTTCCCCTTCAACGTTCTCTCCTTTACACATTCCACCCTTTCATCTCTCTGTCTCGCTTCTCAAGGATTTCTCTCCTATTCTTCATTCATTTCTTTTACTGTATTTCTTCCCTTCCTTCCTTTCATTCCTATACTTTTCCTTCCCCTCTCGTACTCTTTCTTTCCTCTCTCATATACAGATATTTTCTCCCTTGCTCCTCCCTCCTTTTCCCCTCCTTTCGTCTCCCTCCCTTCCCATTCCTCCTTCCGCCTCCATTCCCTTTCGATTCCTCCTTTTATCTCCTCCCCCAGTCTCTCTCCCTTCTTCCACTGGTCCTTTTCCTCCCCATGTTTTCCTTTCTGTTCTCTCTCTTTCTATCCCATTACCTTTCCCTTCTTTCCTCCCTTTCCGTTGTTTCATTTCCCAGTCTTTTCTTCCCTGTTCCTCCATCCCTTCCCATGCTCCTCTCCTTTTTCCATATATTTCCTCTCCTCTGACCTTTCTTTCCATCCCTGTATCTGTCTGTTCCCTCCCATCTCTTGTCTCCTCTCCCCCTCCAAATTTCCTCTCTCTCTCTCTCTCTCTCTCTCTCTCTCCATTCCTTTATCTTTTTATTCTCTTCCTTTCACCATCTCTAAATCTGTCTTATCTTTCTTTCCCTCCCATTCCCGTATTTCCTCTACCTTCTCCTCCTTTTCGTCTCCTCTCTTCCTCGTTTTCCCTCCTTTATTTTCCCCCTTTGCATTTTCCTTCTCTTTTTTTTTTTTTCTTTTTTTTAAATTCCTCTTCTCCTTCTAAGTATTTTCTATCCCCCTTTCACCCTTCCAAATCCTCCCCCCCCCCCTCTCCTCTGTGACCGATGTTCCTGCCTGTAAGCAGAGTTCGGCTGAGTCTGTGAGTCTGTTTCCGTGTCGGGTCGAGATTTACTGAGACGAACATGGCAGTCAGTCCGTCTCCGACCCCTCCCTCTCGGCCCCTTCTCGCTGAATTGAGGGCCGCTCTTGGAGGGTCGGACTGTCAAAATAAGTCCGGATTTCAGGCAGGGATCAAAGTCCGAATACTTGGTGGGGAGGGAGGGAAGGAATCTGGATTTGTGGTAAGAATCAAAGATCGGATACTGATAAAATGTCCTGATTTGAGACAGATCTCGGTGGTGTCAGCAGCAGTGTAATCAGGCAGGCCAATAACTGTCACACGGGACGTTCAGTCGTGATAAACAGAACTGAATCAGACTTGGACAGACGTTGCAAGCACATTGCTTCAGGGTTCAGTACTGAGTCCTATTCTGTTTTAAATTTCCATCAGTGATACTGATGCTGGCTTGTGATGCAAAATATCCAGATTTCCTGATGATGTACAACCTTCTAACAAAACGGATACATCATTACAAAGAGAAGTGATTAGGGTAGATTTTCGAAAAAAAAAAAAAAAAAAAAAAGTTTAATCAGGATCAAACAAGGCAGATAAATTTCAGTATCAATAAATGAAAAGCACGACATATTGGCAGTAAACATTAAAAACCCAGCAATACTATAAACAATACTCATGATAAACCATGGCATACACTGAGTTTATCATAGTAGTTGATATGAAACGAAGCAACCAGTGTACAAAGGCTGTAAAATGTGTTTGTATATGTAATTCTGGGAACCACGACAGATGCAAACCTGTGTGAACTTATATAATTATATGAACATAGTACTTCACTCTCTTAAATGTCCGCCCTCGAGTGGGACTGAACTCAGGTAAGGAAAAGATTACTGTTGGAAACTTGAGTGTTTTAGTTAGTTTTGGCATTACTGTGTGTGTCTGATTTCCAGTAACCGAGACACAGAGAGAGAGAGAGAGAGAGCAACAAAAATCGTTGTGTAAATTTTTCGTGTTCTCATTTTTCCTTGTATTCATTTAGTTATCAAATATTTCTTCGCTAACAAAATCAGTTATCTTAACTGACCATACAATATTTACACCACCAGTACCGCCTTTAACTCTTTCATTACTAAACCTCACTCTGAATATAATCGTCTGAGGTGAGCGAGAAAAAAACGTACACCATCTGTCATCCCAGGGATGGGGTCCACTGCTTCCAGCCTTTCCAGTTTCCTCTCCTTCCTCGCTCTGGTCATAATCCTGCCTCCTTTCCCTCCTTCCTTCATTCCTGTCCATTTCCATCTTTTGTTTTATTTTTTCAGTCACGTTTCGTCTCCTTCCTCCTTACCTGTCTTTCTTCCTTTCAACTTTCATCTCTTCCATCCTTCCTTCCGTTTTTCTTTTCTCATTCTCCATTGCTAGCATTTTTATTTGTTTTTTTTCCGACTTTGCTGTCATTTTTATTTGATTTTTTCCGGCATTCCTCCAGTTTTCCTCTCCTTTCTACCTCCTGTCACCTCTTCCTTCCTCCCCCCCCTCTCTCCAGCTCTGTCTTATCTAACCACTATCACCCTCCCTCCCTCCCGCGCCATCCATCTTCCTCTACTTCAAAAACAGGAGCCTCCTCTCTCTCTCTCTCTCTCTCTGCACCAATCATTCTCCATTCCAACATTACAAACTAAAATGGCACTGTTGGCAGTTTCCGGTCATGGTGTGAAACACCCTCAGTGCTACGACCGTGGATTTGCCCTTTTCTCTCTCTCTCTCGATTTACTGTTCTCCCTTCTTCTCTCTTTCCATGCTACTCCCACCCTTCTTCTTTTACCTTATTCCCTTTTAGTACTTTCATGCTGCTAAGACTCATCCTCAGCTGAATAAAATCGTCTGGTGGCAGTTGGGATGGAGTATAAGAGTTGTCCCGAACGTGAGTGCATGGGGTTACCTTCCTTCACTCCCTTTTATACACCTATTTTACCACTTCTTCTCCTTGTTTTGCTTCTTTTGCTTCTATGCTACTTATTTACCTTTGTCTCCATCTGTCATTCCTGCTTCAGTTCTCTCCCTATTAACACACTCAGGCTCCATGACTCACTTTCAGCTTAATAAAACCGTCTGGCGTAAGCTGGACTACAATGCCAGAAGACACGACCGAGAGAGGGTTGACATCTTATCTTACATCTACGTTGTTGGAGAGGGACGCCTTCACATGGTGGCAACGATGTAACTGGGCGGTGGAGCTGCCTGGTTAAACTAACATCCCACAATCCCCTCTCTAGGTGGCTTGCAGAAGAAGGGCATCGTCGGCCTGCAGTCCACCGAGTTCACTTTCAGATAAGCCTGAGATTACTACAACAACAACAACAATAACTACTACTACTATTGCTACTATTACTACAAATAATAATAATAATAATAATAATAATAATAATAATAATAATAATTTCCTCTGCCCTACCTCTTACCTTTTTACTTAACCCTCTAAAGGATGCGTTTTCGCTAATACTTTATTGCAGCAGAACCCAGATGATTTTAAATAGTTGTGATAATGATAGGAGACTGACAGCGCTGATCTTTCTTCCTTAGTTTTCCTTCTCTCTCTGTCTCCTATTTTCTTCCAACTTTTATCTCTGCATCATCATCCTCCCTTTCTCCCTTTCCTCTTCTTTCACGCTTCCCTCTTTTCTTCCTCCCACCTCTCTTCTTTCGTCGCTTTTTTCCCTCCCTTCTTCAGTCCTTCCCTCGTCTTCGTTCATACTCTTCGTAATCTTGCTTCGTCTTTCTCTCGCTTCTTCCTCCCTTCATCCCTCTCTTCTCTTCTCCTGCTTCCTTCTGTCCTACCCCTTTTTCCCTGTCTACTCCTCCCTCCATGCTTTTCATCTTCCTTCATCCTGCTACCTCTTCTTTCTCTCTCCTTCCTTCTCTCGTACCTCCAATCCTTTCTTCCTTCCTTTCATCCTTCCCTCTCCCCTTCCTCTTCCCGTCCTCTTCTTTCTTCTCTCACTTTGCCTCGCCTCTCTCCAATGTTTCCCTCCCTTCCTTACCTCCAAAGCAAACAACCAATCCTTCATTATAATGACAATACTCTCTCTCTCTCTCTCTCTCTCTCTCTCTCTCGCTCGCCTCTCTCCAATGTTTCCCTCCCTTCCTTACCTCCAAAGCAAACAACCAATCCTTCATTATAATGACAATACTCTCTCTCTCTCTCTCTCTCTCTCTCTCTCTCTCTCTCTCTCTCTCTCTCTCTCTCTCTCTCTCTCTCTCTCTCTCACACACACACACACATACACACACTTACTTCCCCCTCCTCTGCCTCTCTTTTTCCCTCATTCTCTTCTATTCATCAATCCTTTCTTCCTCCTCCCACTCCCTCCTCCCTCAAACACCCATTCTCCTTCCTCCAACTCCCTCCCTCCTCCTGTCTACCAACAAGCTTTCCCTGTTTCTCAAATTACCTCCTTCCTTCCTCCTTCTTCCAACTTCTCTCCTACGCTACCTCCAAATTCCTCCCTCCTCCTGCATACCTCTAGCCTCCTTCTCTTTCGTTCAGATCTTTTCTTATTCTATCAGCGTCTTTTTCTATTTCCCTACCTCCTTCCTTCACTCTTCCTCCTTCTCCTCCTCCTCCCCTTTCTCTTCTTCTTCTTCTTCTTCCTATTATTACCTCCGCCAAGGAGGTTATGTTTTCACCCCTGTCCGTTTGTTTGTTTGTTGGTTGGTTGGTTTGTGAACAAGATTACACAAAAACTACTGGACGGATTTCCACGAAACTTGGTAGAAGAATGGGCCTTGGCCCAGAATACACTCCATATAAGTTTTGATGCGGATCCGGATAAAGGTGCGGATCCTGGAATTTTTTTTAACTTTCTTTAACATTGCGAGATAGGGCGTTGGTGGAGGTATGCGCTCTTCTGAGTGCCATTCTAGTTATTATTATTATAATAATAATAATTATTATTACCCTCCTCCTCCTCCTCCTCTTCCTCCTCACATGTCAACACAGAATGAAGGAGAGGAAGGGGTGAAGGATCTCAAGGAAAGAAAAAAAGAAATGGGTGAGGAAGAAACGATGAATATAAAGAAAGACAGAATGATGGATATATGTGTAGGGAAACGACTAAAATGAATGAATGAATGAATGAATGAAGGAAGGAAGGAAGGAAGGATGGATGGAAAGAAGGGACTGTAGGCGAGAGTGAATAATCTAGTCAACAGTCGCTGTCGTAAGCATGAAAGAGAAAATAATGGTGTATGGATGGATGGGGGACTAAAACATAAATGAATGATGAATTAAAAAAGAAAAAAGGACATAGCAAAGATGGAGTGAAGGACTGAAGAAGGAAAAAGGAAATGAGATGAAAAGAAGAAAGAAGGAAGGAAGGAATGAAGGAAAGTATTGAAGAAAAACTGAATGAATGATGAAGGGAATAAAGGAGAGTGAAGTAAAGGAAGAGTGAGTGAAGGAGTGAAGGAGGTGAGCGGCGGCGTCACAAGAAGGCCAAGGATGCCTGTCCTTTCATCCATTAACCAATCCAATCTTAAGTCAACAAGATTTCTTACTTCTCTCCTTCACACGGCTCCAGCTCTCTCTCTCTCTCTCTCTCTTTCTCTCTCATATACAAAATCACACACACACACACACACACACACACACACACAAACCACTTTCTTTCTAAGTACACAAAACACAGGAGAACAAGTTATGAATTGAAGGAAATAGCACACAATTATGGCAGTGAAATGCTGAAAAAATGAGTGATACTAAGTAGATATAATATTTACACGTGGAAAATACTGCAGGAAATTCTGACCCCACCTAACTGACCCCTAACCCAACTCAGCTCCTTTAGTATGGGACCTTTGTGAACAGAAAGAGGAAATAATGGGTCAAAGCAGACCAAACACAAGAATACACAAGACAAGGGATGATAGAATATAAATAAGAAAATAATAATGCGCATAACAAAGATATATAAAAAGTTTAATACAAAAACATATATATATATATATATACATGAAAAAAAGAGAGGCGCCAGTTAAAATGACGAAGGAAACAAATAAGAACTGGAACGTACCAAAAATGTATTGGAAACTAAAAAACAAAAAAATTAAAGGAGGAGCAAACAGAGGGTCACCACAGAAAAGGAAGCAAAAGTCCTAAAGTAAGTGAAGAAATAAAGATACATGAAATTAAAGAAACAAAGGAAATACCAACGAGTGAAAAGACAAGGAAAATACCCAAAAATTTAATGTAAAAAAAAAAAAAGACAGGTACAGGAGATACAATAGAAAAAAAAAAAAAAAAAAACTGAAAGTAAATACATCAGTAAATACATCTGAGGCAATGAAAAAAACACTATCAAAGGCAACGAAGCAAATAATATAACAAAAAAGAAGGAAACTGAGGACACAGTGGAAAATATCAAGGAGTCAAAGGACAGGAACTAGGAGGGACTTTTCAGGAAAAAAAAGGGGGGGGGGGAGATAAAGGAAAAGAAAAAAAGAGGAGGGAGGGAGGAAGAGTGCAAAGGAGCAGGAGAGAGGAACATGTCGATAGAACAGTGGAGATGAGGCGAGAGGAAGGGGAGGTGGAGGGGAAAGGGAAGATGTAGAGTGGGGAAGGGAGGTGTAGTGACCAAGGGGGAGGGGAGTGAACTTCCCCTAACACGAAGACAAATGCCCTCCCTTTCCTTACCCCACTTTTTGCTCCACATCTCCACCATTATATCTATGTTGATAACCCCGTAGGCTGTTGGAGTGTGGCCGTGTGGCTGTGGGTTTGGCTGTGGATCTTGTGATCTGAGAGTTGTAGTATGACGGTGGTGAGTTATGGACTGTTGGATGTGAGATGGGTGTTGTTCGGCTGGCTGGGGTTGATGGGTTGTGAACTAATGAATCGTGATGCAGTAGCAGTTGCAACCCCACGCTCAGGTGAATGTCAACACGCAGGACTGCAGGCTTAAGTTCTCCTTCTCCTGCAGTCTTCCTTTCGCAGGACAGGGAAGCAGATGAGAGATGATTGCATAACTGTGTAGTTGAGATGACCGGCTATATCGGTGCCACCACATGAAGGCATCCCTCACCAGACCCACTGTCAGCAGCAAATTAGTGAGTTGTTAGTTGTGGGATGCTAGTTGTGATTTGCTTTAGTGCTGGCCTGTGGCCTGTAAGGTTGTAGCCTAATGTCAGTCTTTAAATTGTTGGTTGTGATATGCACGTTGTGAGGTGTAGATGGGAACTAGTTGTGGTTGGTAGTTTTGGTTCGGAGAGAGAGAGAGAGAGAGAGAGAGAGAGAGAGAGAGAGAGAGAGAGAGAGAGAGAGAGAGAGAGAACCACTCCCGTAAATGGAAGTGGTTATTTAGCACAGCATCACAACACAGACCAGCCTCGATTACGATATTTCATAACCCCACTGTAATTCCATTACAATTGGTGTGGGTTCACACCATTATCCTAACACCCTTAGCCTTTTTAGTACGCTGAATTATTTGCTTACTGTATTATATTCTGCTGCCATCAGACTTTTTTTTTTTTTTCCAGCGTACAGGACACCTGCTGATGTGAATGGATTAACAACTGTCTCCATGAACTCATTTTATTGGGGAACCGTGTCTAATAGGCTAATTGGTTTTGGGCTCAACTATACGGTTTTATTTTGCTAAGGAAGGACTCCCGTTGTTAATGGGTTAACTATTTCACTTACCCCTTGATTATGACAACACTTATTTTATTTGTTACACAAGACGATTTTATCAAGAATAGTAAGGACTGTTTGTACGGCTGTTGTAAAAACAATCTCAGGTACTCCCTATTATAGGATGAAATAGTCACTAATTTATGCTTGTTACCACGAAACGACTGGTGTCAGCATGAGAAAATGGAAACTCGTGAGAATGACAAAATCAATCTTCATCAACCCATTCAGTACTATGATGCCTAACACTTTTAGACTCTAACAGCATACGACTTTATTCAGGTTACGGGATACCTCTCGTACTGAAGGGGTAATGAAGGGCCAGGGACAGAGGGGGTGGGGTGGGGGAGGGGCACAAAGAATGATGCTGGGGAGTAACGAGGGTACCTGACCTGAATCCACGTCACTGTCTGCAGTAAACACACTAACGGTAATGACTAGCTCTGTCTGTCTGTCTCGTGGTGTGTGTGTGTGTGTGTGTGTGTGTGTGTGTGTGTGTGTGTGTGTGTGTGTGTGTGTGTGTGTGTGTGTGTGTGTGTGTGTGTGTGTGTGTGTGTCCATAGTGACGCAAAACGGCAGCTACACCTGTATCTCACTAGACCGGATAAACACAGGTCACAAGAGAAGCATTTAGTTCCTCGCATAACCCACTTGTTTGTCGTTCCGTTAGATCCGGGGTTCGATCCCGGATGGGGACGGATATGATCACTAACTCGTTAGGCTGTGACAAGTTTGTGTGTAGTGGATCAAATCGTCCGTAGCAGGCTAGAATATAAGGCGCAGTGCTCTGTTCTCAGCCAAAACAGTGTTAGTCTGGAACATTTGTGCCACACATCTCTCTCCTTTGGTAAAATCATCTGACGTTCGTCAGAAGGAAATGCAAAGTTGGAATATCGCATGTAATGGGCTTAAGCTTTTACTGCGATGCTGTCTGTTAATTCTGTGATCTCCAGGCGATTTTATTTGGTTTAGAAGAGACTTTGAATTGAGTGGGTAAACCGTGAATCCATTCATTACGAAAGAACTTTTTTAACTTCTTTGATGTGTGTGTCTTCGTGTAGGCTATTTTTGCTGCTACCAGATTATTCATCTTAAGAGTGGCTCCTAGTTTAGAGAAGCTTGCGATGGTTGTATCTGCCCTTTACATTTCGTTAGGTCTATCCAAAAATGAATTTCGCCTGGACCCCCCTCAAAAAAAAAAATAAATAAATAAATAAATAAATACACTGCAGGGGATAAGTGAATGAATTCTCTTCTTCCACTTCCATTTTCTATTCCGTGTGTGTGTGTGTGTGTGTGTGTGTGTGTGTGTGTGTGTGTGTGTGTGTGTGTGTGTGTGTGTGTGTGTGTGTGTGTGTGTGTGTGTGTGTAGAGAGAGAGAGAGAGAGAGAGAGAGAGAGAGAGAGAGAGAACCGTGTGTGGTGTGTGGTATTATAGTAGCTACTTCAGTTTCACGAGACTGCTGCAAGAGGCGCTGCGATCGATCCGCCAGCAACATTTTATTTACAATTCACGACTAATGGAGAGTTGGTCTTTATACTCGTGTTGTTCAGGGGCAACAGAGAGTATTGGTAGGAGTGGGAGATGAGGCTGGTTGGTAGCAAAGGAGTACTGGGAAAAGTGGGAAGTGAGACTGTTTGGTAGCAAAGGAATATTGGTAGGAGTAAGGAGAGTGGAAGGGGGGAAGGATGGTGAGTGGGAGGGGGGGAGGGATTATGAGAGAGGGAGAATGAGATATGAATGATAGTGAGAATGAGAATGTTGTGAGAGTAAGAGAAAAATGTAAGAAACAATATGCGAGAGTAATAATGGTAAAGGAAGATAGAAGTTGAGAATGTCAGCTGAAATCAGAGGAACGTGAGAATGAGGCGAGAAACATGTGAAATAAGAGGTAAGATAGAGGTGAAATAAGAGACAGAAAGGGGCAGTAAGGGGAAGAGGAAATGTTGGGAAAGAGGGAGTAAAGGGAATGGGGAAGTAAGGGGAAAGTGGAAGTAAGGGGAAAGGGTAAGTAAGAGGAAAGGGGAAGTAAGGGGAAAGGGCAAGTAAAGGGAAAGAAGAAGAAAAGGGGAAAGCGGAAGGGGAAAGGGGAGGTATGGGAAAAGGATATGAAGAAAAAAAACAAAAGGCAAAGGGGATGTAAAGGGAAAGGGAAATTAAAGACAGTGGGAAAGCGGGATAATGAAGGGACTGGAGGAGTAGGAAGAATGGAGTCAGCGAGATGGTGAATTGTGGTTAGATGGAAGAGGCAGCTAGACAGGCAGGAAGGAGCTTGACTGACCGATGGCGGTGATTGTGGAGGCACGGAGAGGAGAGAAAGGAGTGAATGGGAGAAGGAGGACAGGAAGTGGGTGAAAAGGGAAAGGAAGGAGGAGGGGAGAAAGAAAAAGACTGGTGAGAGGAGAGGAATGAGCTTCATAAAAGAGAAAAAAGAGGCAGTGGAGAGGGTGAGAAGGAGGAAGAAAAGTAAGTGGGAGAAACGGAAAAGGAAGGGAAAGGAAGAGGAGAGAGGAAGGAGTGGAACAGGATAGAAGAATAGCATGCTGACCGATGAGGGTGACAATGGAGGTACGAAGAGATGAAGGGAAGATGGAAAGAGGAAGAGAAGGTAAGTGGGAAGAAGGGAGAGAGGGAAGAGCGAGGGAAGGAAAAGATGAGAAGAAAAGGAAGGGACGGATAGCAAAGGAAAGGAAAATGGGGAAAAAAAGAAGTGACAGTGGGAAAGTGAAATGTGGAGGAAACAGGAGATTGAATGGACAGGATGTATTGGAAGAGGAAAGTTTAAAAGCTTTTTTTTAACGTCTGCAGTTTTTATTATTATTATTATTATTATTATTATTATTCACTCTATCATAATTATCTTCATACATTATATTACTAAACTGACCCATCATCATCATCACTCACCGTAACACCTAGACAGGGAAAGCACCCTGCCAAACAAAGGGGGGTGGATGTCTGTGGCAAAGTTTACACCTACATGCTGGCCTAATTAAACAACAGGCTGGCAGGAGGTAAACGTGGAGAACGAGGTGGTGAGTCGGGGAGGGGGAATATGGGAACTAGATCAGGAAATTAAATCATATTTAATTTTAATTACTTAAGCCAAGCGCCGCTTGCTGTAAGCAAAGCTAAATTATGACATCTTAGCTTACATCATAAAACTTACCGTAACTTAGTCGAACCGAACTTAATAAAGCATAACATTGCTAATCTATCCTAGTCTATTTTTACCTCACCTAACTTAATCTGGCCAAAAAGTAAATACCATAAACTTTTGTTCACGTCAGGCTGACAGACAGCAGACAGACAGGCAGACCGACCGACCAACAGAGGCAAACAGACACTCAGACAAAGAGAATGGGAACAAATTCAGAGACATACAAACAGATAAGGAGACAGACATAGAGACAAAAAGACAGAGGAGACAGAACCAGCAGGTAGATATACTGAGAGACCATCAGGCGGGCAGAGGGAATATTAAATTGGGAGGCAGGAGGCCAGATTAAGCAGTCAAGCAGAGGAGGTGGAAACACAGGCAAGCAGACAGACAGACAGACAGAAAGACAGGCAGGCAGGCAGCCTAAGACAGAGAAGACAAGCAACGAGGTAGTAAAAGACACGGTTATACTAAGAAGAGAGAGAAACAGAAGAACTGACAGTCAGAGAAGGAGACAGACGGTGAAAGGTAGTCTTACCGCTAATGAGAAAACAGACAGACAAAGACAGATATAATGAGATAAAAGACAGACAAAGACAGAGGAGACGGACAGAGATTGGCATATATAGTGAGAGAGAGGCAGGTGGTCAGACGGAATATTAAACGTGCAGGGATGGAAGTGAGATGAGGCAGTCCAGCAAAGACACCGGATACAGGAGTCAATCAAGTCCAGTTACCTCAGGAAGGCGGCGCGGCGACCTGCGGGTGACAGTCTTAACCAATTTACTTTTAATAATACCTTTACTACGACATACCGTTCTTAAGCTAAATACAGATCATTTGAACGTAGCAAGGCCTAACTAGAAAGCACTCAAAGGTCGCAGAGCGCATGTCGAATGAATTTATGATTTACTCTTGTATTTCCTCTTTCTTACAGCGGATACTTATGTAGTCTCACATAGTCAGCTAATTCTAAGGTCAGCGCTGGTACACAGTTTCAGAGAGCGCATACCTCTGCCAACATAGCTAAGATTTACGATTTCTGCGTCCGGATACTGATCAGCCTCAAAACGTAAATAACTCTTCCTTGATCCACTGCCCACCTATCCAAAATATTTCACTGAAATCCAATAAAAAGGTTTTCAGATGTCCTGTAGACAAACACAGAGAGAGAGTCACGAGTGAACACAAACAGAAACCTCCTTCCAACATTACCATCACGACCACTACCACCAGTACCACCACTGCAACTACCAACAGTTCCATCACCACCACAACTACCATCATTATTACCACCACTAAAACTACCACCATTACCACCACCACAACTACAACCATTATGACCACCACAACTACAACAATTACCACCACAACTACCACCATTACCACCACCACCACAACTACCACCATTACCACCACCACCACAACTACCACCATTACCACCACCACCACAACTACCACCATTACCACCACCACCACAACTACCACCATTACCACCACCACCACAACTACCACCATTACCACCACCACAATTACCTCCATTACCACCACCACAACTATCACCAGTATCGACACCACAATTACCACCACTACGCCACCAATTACCACCATTACCACCACCACGACTACGACCATTACCACCATCACAACTACCACCATTACCACCACCCTAACTACCATCATAACCGCCACCACAACTATCAATACCATCACAACTAATACCATTACCACCATCACAACTACCACCATTACCACCACAACTACTACTATTACCACCATCACAACTACCACCATAGCACCACCACAACTACCACCATTACCGCCACCACAACTACCACCATTACCGCCACCGCAACTACCATCACTACCACCACCACAACTACCACCATTACCACCACCACACCTACTACCATTACCACCACCACAACTACCACCATTACCACCACCACAACTACTATCATTACCACCACCGAACCTATCATCATTACTACTACCACAACTACCAACACCACAACTAAGTCGTCGGCCTGGCATGTCAACAACCCTGACACAGACAGAGGGCTGGTACTACAATCCCAGACAGATCATCTTTTCATACTAAACAGTCTAGACCAACATACCCATATCCCACACCAAGCCCTCTTCCTCCCATCATCTCCAGACATCACCTTCTGCTCCCCAAACCTCGCCCCCACTACATCATGGAGAGTGGTCAAAACCCTAGGTTCTGATCACCTCCCAATCATCATCACTACCAAAACCAGAATCACCCCAGCTGGCCACAAACACACATACACTAATTATAAGACAGCCAACTGGGAGGCCTTTGTAACTGAAACAGAACAACATCTCGAAACACTAAACAGTACACCCATCACAAACATCAACACCGCGTGCACACTTTCAATACAATTATACAAAACGCAGACAAAAGACACATCCCTAGAGGCAACAGAAAGAGACACAACCCTAACTTCACACCAGAAATTCAAGGCCTCATCAGACAACGGGACACACTGCGACACTCCCCAACACCCCATACACAAGACACCATACAACAAATACAAGAACTCAACACTGAGATAAACAATAAAATATCAGAACAGCAAACACTAAACTGGAAAAATTACCTCCAAACACTTGACCACAAAACAAACATCAGCAAACTCTACAAAACACTAAACAGCATCACACTTTCCAACAGCAACACAACACAATCACACGCTGACATCACAACAACAGACACCATACCCTCAAACAAACAACAAGCAAACACTCTCATCAATCACTTTTCACAAGTCAGCCATCTAAACCCCCATCCCGAAGACCGACGTATCATCCGACGTAAGAGACAGTTCCCCACAGACCCAGCCTACGCACCTTTCACTTACAACCAGACGAAGCACATCATTAACAACCTCAAGCATTCATCTGCCTGTGGACCAGACAACATAAGCAACATTCACCTTAAACACCTAGGACCACAAGGCATACAGGCACTCACCAACATATCAAACTACAGCTACTAACACAACATAATACCCAACATCTGGAAGCATGGCAATATCATCACTAGCCGTAAACCCAACAAAGACCCCACGTTATCCTCCTAACATCGCCCCATCACACTCCTCTGCACCCCCTCTAAAGTCACTGAACGACTGGTACTACAACTAGTCACACCTCACATTCCCCTAGCCCAGTCACAACATGGTTTTAGGCCACTACACTCCACAAACACCCTTCTTACAGACCTTACACAGAGAGGTTTCAATGGCATGAATTCAGCTAGGCCACCACACAGAACATTCCTAATCACACTAGACATTAGCAAAGCTTTTGATGCCATCCCCCGCCACAACCTCACAAACAAAATACTCTACACAAATATGCACAATAACACAAAAAGATGGCTGGCAAACTACTTAGCAGGCAGATGTGCACACGTAACATTTGCCGGTCAGTCTTCTAACATCAGAAACTTCACAAACGGCGTCCCCCAAGGATCTGTTTTGTCCCCTACACTCTTTAACCTATACATGCACGACATTCCCACACCCCACACACCACAGATACACATAGCTCCCTATGCAGATGATATAACACTTACATGCACGCACCAAAACACAAACACAGCTGCACACATCATTCAACCTTACCTCAACACACTACACGAATGGTTCACCATAAACAGGCTCAAAATTGCCCCAGCCAAATCTACAGTGACTCTTCTCACAAACTGGACAACAGAACACAGTCACATCCCACACCTCACCATAAACAACACTCCCCTACCACACACACACACACATACACACACAAAATCCTTGGTGTAACATACAATACATCAATGTCATTTAAACAACACATCACAAACATTAAAAATATAATAACACCAAGACTCAATGCTTTAAGGTCACTTGCCCATACAACATTCGGACACAACAAAGAAACTACCACCACAGTATACAAACAATACATACGTTCAGTGATGAATTATGCAAGCCCTGCCTGGGCTTCTAACCTCACCAAAACACACTACAACACTCTACAGACCATACAGAACAAGGCCCTAAAAATAATCACAGGCTGCACAGCTACTACACCCACAGACCACCTACATCAAGAAACCAAAGTCCTCAAAGTCAAGGAACACCTAGACATGAGAGGCACCCAGTTTCTTGCGGCAGCCTTCACAAACCCACAACATCCACTACAGTACATGGCAGCACATCCACCCACACCAAGGAACATCAAAACAACACCCAGCACACGATGCCATACACAAATACTGTCATCTCTCCCCCCTCGCCCACCTCAGACCAGCTTCCAGAAGCATATCCACACTCAGATCACTCGCCGCTCCATTCAGTCACTTAAAGACAACACACAGCTACATGCACGGCCTCCTGACATCCACCCATCTGAATCCTACCTTCCTCGTGAGGACAGGGTCCACCTGGCCAGGCTGAGATGTGGGCACCATCCAGCCCTCTTAAGCTACCAGAAGAGGCTGGATGACTCCGTCGCTGATGCCTGTACAGGATACAACACAGCACCCCATACTATTAAGCACATTATGGAAGACTGCACTGCACACAATCACCTACGCCAACAACACAACATACACTCTTTGAGAGCGCTGTGGGAAAGCCCGGTCTCGGCCATGGCCTTCCTAAGGGACTCGAGGCTGTTCGGCCAGACTGCCTAGGGAACAACTACTACTACTACTACACCACAAGCTGCAACATTACCACCACCACCAAAACTACCACCTTTACCACCACCACAACTACCACCATTACCACCATGACAACTACCACCATTACCACCACCATAACTACCACCATTACCACCACCACAACTACCACCACTACCACCACCACAACTACCACCATTACCACCACCACAACTACCACCATTACCACCACCACAACCACCACCATTACCACCACCACAACTACCACCATTACCACCACCACAACTACCACCATTACCACCACCACAACTACCACCATTACCACCACCACAACTACCACCATTACCACCACCACAACCATCATCATTACCACCACCACAACCACCACCATTACCACCACCACAACCACCACCACAACTACCACCACCACAACTACCACCATTACCACCACCACAACCACCACCATTACCACAACCATTACCACCACCACAACCACCACCATTACCACCACCATAACTACCACCATTACCACCACCACAACTACCACCATTACCACCACCACAACTACCACCATTACCACCACCACAACTACCACCATTACCACCACCATTACCACCACCACAACTACCACCATTACCACCACCACAACCACCACCATTACCACCACACCGTAATCACCCAGGTGGGCTGGTACTGGGAAAAACAGGGACATTTAACAGAGTCCGTTGTTTGTGTGGACTGTGTGTTTCCTGTCATGTCTGTTGACTTGTCTGGGTGTATTATCTGTCCCTCCCCCCCATGTGTGTGTGTGTGTGTGTGTGTGTGTGTGTGTGTGTGTGTGTGTGTGTGTGTGTGTGTGTGTGTGTGTGCGCGTTTCTATTTTTTTGTCTATTTCTTCATCTAATTTTTCGTTTTAAATATCCCTCTCTATCTCTGTCCATATATTATGTTTCTGTGCCGTTCTATGTCCATTTCTAAAGCAAAAATCAAGAGTCAAGGACTAACATCCTGCAAAACTTGTTCTTGACAAAGTTACTGAACACATAGAAACTAAAATCAAGATATATTCGCATCGCAATGGCTTGGCAGATTGTGTTTAAAAGACTGAGGGTTATAGACGATAGGAAATACATTTAGGGTAAGGCAGTTTCAGAGTCCACAAGTTCTGTACATGAAAGACAGATAATACCAGGTAACTCTTGCATTAAAAAGTTAGACAAGCAAATATTATCTAGACAAGTGTTGTACCCCATCCAAATGAAGGACTGCCAGCACACACGTATAACTATAATAGTCGTTTGGTTGTCTGTCTATGTCTGCCAGTGTTAGTGCATCTACGTTTGTATATAGCTATGTATCTGATTTTGTTTTGTTTCTAACCCAAAGTTCATAGTAAAAACTTGGGTGATTTTCAGTTGCCGTGTGTGTGTGTGTGTGTGTGTGTGTGTGTGTGTGTGTGTGAGAGAGAGAGAGAGAGAGAGAGAGAGAGAGAGAGAGAGAGAGAGAATTACCTTTCTATATTTGTCAATTTGTTCTTTATCTTACTGTTCATTAGTTTTTTTCATTCAGCTCCCCTCTGCTCTTCCATTTTTTTTAAATATTCTGCATACCTTGTTATGCACATGTCCGTCCATGTATCTTTGTATGGCTATGTATGAAGACCGCATAACCACCAAAAGATAAACATTAGTCTGCCTGCATCTGTCTAAGCTGACCTACAATGAAAATTACTCTTATATCTGTCTATCAGTCATTTAATTAAGCTTAAATCTTGTCCATACAAGTTCTCGATCATTACTCAGCCAGTCATTTAATTAATCAGCTCAACCCTGCTATGTATCTCTCTACTAAGGTCTGTGCTCTGTCAATCAGCTAGTCAACCAATTAATCAGTCAATCGATCCAATCAAATTATATATATATATATATATATATATAATATATATATATATATATATATATATATATATATATATATATATATATATATATATATATATATATATATATATATATATATATATATATATATATATATATATATATATATAGGCTAGGCTATGCAAAGCTCCACATGAGTCAGTCAATCAGGTGATCAGTTATCACTCAGTCAATCGGTCAATCAATGTACCACCTCTCAAAGTACTGTATCTCTCTCTATCTACCTATCTATCTATATCTGCCGTATATTCGTCTGCATAGCCGACATGTGCAGCCAGTTATACACACACGTTTGTGCACATAATCTAGCGACCTTCAAACTTCCTTTCGAATTTATTTACGCAAATATGAATACACGCCATTTACACACACACACACACACACACACACACACACACACACACACACACACACACGAACTCTCTCTCTCTCTCTCTCTTTCTCTCCCTTCCTCCCTCCCTCCCTCCCTCTCTCTCTCTCTCTCTCTCTCTCAGCTTCATTTTAGTACCAAGCTAATCAACAAAAACATCCTTAGGCCATAAATCAGCGCCTCGCTAACAAGGCACGTACGCTGACCTGCACTTAGGCTGAAATAAAACCCAGAGTAAAGGTTTAATGGAATCACAACGAATGATCCACGCCGGCCAGCCATCATTACCTAAACTATCGCTCAGTTTTTATCCCTTGTAAACTTTGTTGTGTGTAACGGGTGAGGGATGGCGGGGGAGGGGTGTGGGGGAGGATGGTGAGAGAGGATGGGTGAGGGGAGAGGGAAAACCGTGGGGTGTTGGGGAGGAGAAATGGTGGGAAGAGAAGTTGGGGAAGGAAACAGTAGAGGGTCAGGAAGTGGGGAGGACAGAGGAGTGGGTGGACGGAAAACGGGGAAGAACAGAGGAGATTACTGTATGTAGGGAAGGAGAGAAGAGAGAATGGGGAGTAGAGGAAGTAAGAGGAATAATGATGGCGAGAGTGGACTGTGAGAATGGATGGAGGAAGGGAGGGAAGGAGACTGGAGAAGGATGGGAAGGAGAGGAAATAGACGAATGAGTGGGAAGGAAAATGGGTAAGGAAAACGGAGGGGGAGTAAGAAAAGAGGAGGAAAGAGTCGAGAATGGAGTAAAAGAAGAATGAATAACAGGAGTTGGGAGAGGGGGAATGAGATGAGGGACGGTACTGATGGAATAGAGGCGATGAAGATGGATGAGGGAGTAATGAAAGGAAGTGACCCTGGGGAGAAGAGTAGCAGGTAAGGGGTAGAATGGGTGGAGAAGGAGGGCGGGAGGCTACGCCAGATAAAAAATACACCAGGCGCAAGCTACACCAGGTACAGGGTACAGCACATTCAGCAGGGGTGCAATAATGTGGGTGCAATGGGAAGGCAGCAGTAATATATGGGTCTTGAAAACTTTGGTCCGGAAGTCGAGGAGTGCCAGGACTTTGTACCGTACCTTATAGACCCTCTGGTGGGAAGAGATAAAGAAACTGGAGGAGACAGGGAGAGAAGAAACAGAGGGAGAGAAAGAAAGGGAGAAGATAGAAGTGGACAGAGTGGGAGGGAAGGAGAGAAAAGAGGGAAGAAGAGAACGAGAAGGGAGAAGGAGGGTGGGAGACAAAGTAACGGAGGAGGGGAAAGGGAGAGAAGAGTGGGGAGATAAGAGACAGGCAGAAAAAGAAGAAAAAAAAAAGAACTGAAAGAAAAAACTGGGAAATCAGAAAAAGTAAAAATATACAAGAGAAGAGGAGAGGGTGAAACTGAGGCAGTGGATAAAGATATGTTGAATCCAGATAAGAACAAATATGGAGAAAAAAAAAAAAAAATGCATTAACTACATGATGAGGAAAGTCAGTGTTGAAAAAAGAGAGAGAAAACGTTAGAGAACGGATAAAAAAGGAGAGGAGGGAGGAAATCAAAAGAAATAAGAAAAATAAGGAAAAGTAGGGCGAGAAAGATAGAAAAAAGGAATAAGAACGACGACACCAAAAATGAGGACAGCAGAGGGAGAGAATGGGACGAAGAAATGTTGCGGGAGGAGGAGGAGGAGGAGTGAAATTACGGTGCAGAAATGAGACTGAAGGGAGATTTACCAGATGAAGAGGTGAAGCAGGAACGTATAGTTGTAGAGGAAATATGGTCGGTTATAGGGATGCAGTTCCACAGACATACAGACATTATGGGACTTACTAGCTGGTTCGGGACAAATAATAATTCAGTATAATGACTACTTTTTTCTTCTTAATTCTTGCTAACTGATGGTATTCCTAGTCAACATGGGAGAGATTTTTCCTGGTTAGGATTCAGTATTCGTTTACCTCTTTACTTATAAGAGGTTCTCTTTAGCCCAAGAGAATCGCCTGACAGTACACCAAGAATAAAATAAACGTCATGGCAGGTTCGAACTTAACAGAAAGAACTACAGAATACATACATACATATATATATATATATATATATATATATATATATATATATATATATATATATATATATATATATGTATATATATATATGTATATATATATATATATATATATATATGTATATATATATATATATATATATATATATATATATATATATATATATATATATATATATATATATATATATATAATAAAACAGATCAAAAATGGCTAACAAAGTAGAGTGCTTTCTCCCACGCTCCAAACCATCCAGCAATGAACCGTACTGGAAAAAGGATACACTTTAGTACCCAGCTGGACAAAAAGCCTAAAGACATTTTTATAGGACCGACAGAAATCTGTACAAAAAGTGAAGCTGCCAGTCTTAATAATTAAAATGGGAGCTACTACTAACCTTGCAACTGTATTTCTGTTAATTAGTTAAGTAACTCACTAATATTCATTCAATTACTGAAACTACTTTTCATGAAGTGGATCCATAGTAAAAAAAAATTTAGAAGTATCACTATTCTAATTTATCCCCTTCAGTCCCATGAACACCTTCATTTTGTTCTTGCTGCTTTTCTCAGCTTAGGGAACTGTTCACACTCATACTGAGGGGATTAATGAAATATACATCTAACCTCTCCACTTTGAAAGTCTCTCTTTAGCAGGAAAGGGTTAAGGGTCTAAGGGTAGCACGAATTTAAATGACGTCCTCGGGCTGAAGAGTTAGGAAGAAGGCCTTAGTGTCGTAAGAGTTGTTTAGCAATATATTTACGCGTGAGAGACAGAGAAGAGGGTAAATCAAGAGGAGTCAGGGCAAGATGATGGAAAGGTGTGCAAAGACGGGCGGGAGGGACGGAGAGGAAAGGAACGAGAAGAGTTGAGGTCAAGAGTGTTAGGAGGAGGAGAGGGAGTGTGGGAAAAGGAGCATAAAATGGAGAAGGGTAGAGGAGACAAGACGAGAGGACGTCAGGAAAAAAAGAGGGAAGGGTAAAGGAAGGACAAAGAGATGGTAAAGGATGGAGAAGGCGGAAAAGAGGTTAGAGAGATGAAGGAAAGGAAGGAAGAACCCCCGAACCCTCCCCCCCCAAAAAAAAAAGAAAGAGAGAGATCTAAGAAGGAGTAAGGCAAGAAGAGAGGAAATGAAGGAAAAGGAAAGGAAAAGTAAAGACATGAGAATGAAAAGCAAGAAAAGAGAGGAACTGGAAGTATGGGAAAGAAAAGATGAGAGAGGAAGAGGGAATAAAGGAAAATGAAGGTGAAGGGTGAGAAAGAAAAGGAGAGGAGAAAGGAAGAGGAGCATAAAGGAAAATGAGGAGGAGCATGAGCAGTGCAATGGAAAAGGAAATGAGGCCAGGACGAAATATGAAACGGGGATGGAAGTTAGAAATGAGAGAAAGAAAGGAAGGAGTGGCAAGGAAAAAGTACGGACAGAAAGAAGAATTAGTCTAAGGATGAGAGGAATGAGATGGGAATGACAGTGAACGATGAGAGGGGAAGGAAGAATGAAGGATATGAAAGAGAAATAGAACGGAAGCGAAAAACTGGCAAAGACATAATGAGAAGGCCGATCGGAGAGTGAAAAAAAAAATGAGGCAGGTAAGAGGAAGTGGGGGAGATAAGAGAACGAAGAGCCACGAATCACACGGAAAGAAAGAGAAAGAGAGAGAGAGAGAGAGAGAGTAGAGGACGTCAGTGTTCCGATGCTATCTGTCCACATAATTATCTTTACTCTCTCTCTCTCACACACACACACACACACACACACACACACACACACACACACACACACTTACACATTGTTCAGGGCACTATATTTTTTCTCCTGAATCCTGACGCCTTCTTTGGAAACTGTTCACGCGCCCACAGGTTGAATAAGAACCACTGGAGTAGAGGGATAGAGTGAAATGGGACGTAATGTATGTTTTGGTGAATAGAGTCGTGGGACAAAGTGGAGAAGTCTGATGGCGTAGAGGGACAGGGTGGAGAAAAGGGTAGAGTGGATGGCGCAATGGAATGGAGTGATATAAGCTAGTGGGATGGAATACAAGTGCTGTGGTGAAGTAATGGGAGAGAACACGTTATGAATTTGGTAGGCTGCCGTGTCTCAGGCCCCTCTGATGGAGAGGATAAAGAATGAGAGGCTGATTAGGCCAGTTGATATGGATAAGGTGGAGGGGAAGGAGGATATCAAGGTTGAGACGGAGGGATGGAGTGGAGAGATATACAGTATATGAGAGAGGATGGTGTGAGTTGGAGTAAGGACAAGGAGACGTGGGGCTGATTTGTTTGGGGCCACTCCTTATGGGATTAAGGCGCTTGGAAGACTAGAGACTGAAGAGACAGACGTGTCCAAATAGTTACGGTACAGCTGAGTGTAATACAGCAATGGCCAAAAGAAATACCGATACCTAATGGGCTACTACTACGCGTTACATTCTGAATGCTACTACCACTCAGTCACAAACGCTTTAACAAGCACTACAACCACAATTAACCTCAACCATCAACCACAATCACTACAAGCACCAGCACTACCACATTCACCTACAATCACCACCAACCACAACAACAGTCATCACAAGCCCAACCATCACTAACCAACACCCTCATCAGCTGGGAGAAAAAAAAAAAAAGAAATATCCTGCCCCATTGCCACAGCTCTACACTCTCTCTCTCTCTCTCTCTCTCTCTCTCTCTGTCCACAGCATGTATATTATAAACTAGTAATCTACAGAAAACAACACACCAACTATAACTACCTATAAAGGGATACTACAAAGTTTACCTAACAGTTCATAAACTAACAGTTTACACGACCAACGCTAACAATGAAAAACAAACAATATTTATTACACTTTGAAAACATCACACACACACACACACACACACACACACACACACACACACACACACACACACACACACACACATCTACTCACCCCCACATCGTGAAATAAACACACAAACACACCCACACCATCAAACCGACAAATTAAATCCTCCACTATTTGTCTTTCTTTTTTCCCGACCTGTGCAGTAAACGAACACCATAAATCTGGCAGTACTGAGGGGTGTAGGGATAACCAACAAAGACCAAGGCTGCTCCACCACACCCTGCATTACATTCCATTACCCCAAATGTCCCATTGTACTTAAATGTGCCACGCTCTAATTTACAGTACTAATATCTGAATGTCCAAATATTAAACTGCCCGAAAAACTACAAATAAGCCAAACTGAATATTTGGATATTTAATTGTGCAGATGTCTGAATGTTCTAATACCTATACGAATAACCAAATATCTGAATAATTCAATGTATGGGTATCTGAATGTCTGAATATCCAAATTTCCTAACGTTTGCTTATCTGAATACCAGGTTGCGAGTGTCCGTGTAGGTATAATTATGTCCTCTGTCTCCGGATATCTCAATTCAGAATATTTAAATGTTCGAATACCCAAATACCAGCAATGTCCGAATATCCAAATGTCCACAGCTGCCTATGCTGTCTCTTTCTATGGTCGGCCTAATGATGGGGAAAAATCAGCGTATGAATGGGCAGTTTTTGCCATTAATTACAGCACTACAACTGGTTTAACTGGAGGTTTATTGTGTTATAATGCACAGTACCTCTCTCTCTCTCTCTCTCTCTCTCTCTCTCTCTCTCTCTCTCTCTCTCTCTCTCTCTCTCTCTCTCAGTTGTCAGAATCATCAGGTGCCTTCCATCGCCACCAACCTTGTCATCACTACCACACCACAACTCCGTCTCTGTAATTCCCCACGACAGACTCATTTTCCGCAATACCAGTAATACCCAGCATGTTTCAATTATCCCCAACCCGGATTTACGTGCTATGTTTATAATCCAGGAATTGCTTATTACCCGCCATCTGCTGATTTGCCCTACGAAAATCGTTCACTGGGGGAAAATATATACTTGTTTGTTATGCGGCTTACGCAGGGCCTTTAGAAGTCAGCTGGAGCGATGTAGGATATCTATTTGTTATATATATCCCTGAACACAGTGATGTCTTTTTATTTCATCCCTGCTATCTCCAGAAGAATTTATTTTGCTTAAGAGATAGTTTTCCAACCTGAGTGATTAGACACTAAGTATTTTATATTGTTAATTCCCAACCTTGCTTAATTATACTTCCTTGTTAACTTACTCGTGCTGTAAATGTATTTACTTAGCAGCCCTAACCTCGTTTTTTAAGGCACACGAAACGTACCCTTCCTGTTATAAAAGCCGTTCTTAAGTCTTGTAAAATCGTTTGGAAATGACAAAAACAAAATATAGGCGTCATCGTAGTGAAGAAGTTAACATCACACATATACACCTTATTTCTTTCCTACCTTCCTTCCTGCACAATAAACCTTACTTAATGTTCTCATAATCAATTGTACCTTAATTTCCAGCTAAATAAAATCAACTGGCGTTAGCTGCAATAGACTAATTCAGTTGTCCTAACTACAACAGGGTTAATGGCCTGTATTAGTATTAACACTCTCAGGCTCCTATACTCGCTAAGCTGATGTTAACTGAACTAAAACAGGCATGAGGAAACACGTAATCATGAGAGGATTAACCAGTCAAACTTACTAACAGAGTCAACCTTACTCACACCAACAACCCTGCTTACTTACATAAACATTACCAACACACTGCCTTCTTCCTTCCTTCCTTCTGTACTCAAACCTTACTCAACGCTGCTGGACTCCACCTTCTTTCCATAACTTGTTTACCAATAAGCTCCAGCCGGTGGTGTTATTTAAAGGCTGGGTCCATTCCAAGTTTAAATATGGCAGACTCTCTTTCCACGACATGCAATAGCTTAACTCATTCGTTTATACCTTTCATTTATGCCATACTTTTTAAAAACAGGTTTCCAATGTCTTTCCTTCTGTTGTGACTCTTAATTTCTTTCTTTTTTACTTATACATTTGACCCTTCATGTTATATTTTTGTTACACTTTCATATCCTACGTACTCTACTTCTATTCCTGGGTCATACGATACACTTTCTAGGGGTCAAGGCCACACCATGGCAGACATATACAGTGCTGTGGGAGTCAGAAATATGACTTATCATAGGTTTGCGTATGTTCGCTCTCTGTTGGTTCTTCCAGTGATATATACAGACTGTGACACTATCCCTCCCCACCTTTTGCAGGTACGCCCCTCACTTAGGGGTTACTCATCCACCTCTGGAAAACCTCTACCTGGGGGTCTACACATCTTGGATTCAAGCCCCCTGGGAAAATTTACTCCCCCTTGGAAAAGTAAGCCTCACATGACAACTTCAACATACACCACTGTCCTATTCGTACTACATCACCAAGGGGAAGGGTTAATTCTGGCTGTCACTCCCTATCCTAGGTCAGGTGCTGCAGTGAACCTAATACGAGTACGGACTGGTAGACAGATACGTGTACAGATTATCTGAATAGGTTTGTACCTCCACGGACACGCTATCAACAGCACCACCAACGACCCTTTCACACGTACCTTCGGCAGCTGCGTCACGCCTGGAATGAACCCAGACTGAGGCTGAGGCTGACGCAAAAGGCCAGTGTTCGCTGAGCCATGAGAGAGGGAGGGAGGCTGTGCGTGTCTGGCCAGAGAGCACCAAGAAGTACAAAATATTTCCACAGTTCTATTATTCTTTCATAATCATGTAACCCAGTGGATTCTGTAAGCTATGGTTAACACTACACTGATTATGGGTGAGCTGAAATTCCGGAAAAGCAAAAAGGTATGTAGTAGTAGTAGTAGTTGTGGTAGTAGTGGTAGTATCATTGATAACATTGTTAGCAGTAGTAATTAAGGTGGTGGTAGTCGTAACAGAAGCAGCAGCAGCAGCAGCAGCAGCAGCAGCAGCAGTAGTAGTAGTAGTAGTAGCAGTAGTAGTATAGTAGTAGTAGTAGTAGCAGTAGTATAGTAGTAGCAGTAGCAGCAGTAATGGTGGTGGTAGTAGTAGTAGTAGTAGTAGTAGTAGAAGTATTAGCATCAGTAGTGGTGGTAGTGGTAGTAGTAGTAGCAGAAGAAGTAGTAGCAGTAACAGTAAAGGGATGGGGAGGAAAATGGAATGAGAGAGAGAGAGAGAGAGAGAGAGAGAGAGAGAGCACTAAATTAACTGCGGCACGTGGTAATATAAAGACCCAAGTCTCTGATCGTGAACCCAATGGACTGCAGGCTGAAGCTGCTCCTCTCCTGCAACCCATACTCCTTCTTTCGTGGGACAGGAAGAGAGGTGAGTCACGATTGTAAAACGAAACAGCAGAGCCACCCAGTCACATTGGTGCCACCACGTGAAGGCGTCCCTCTCCAGCACCTATTGAAACGATATATGCCAGTGAGGATGAACTGGCATGAGGGAGAGAGACACGCAGAGGGACACACAGAAGGACAGACAGGAGGGAGACAGGGAGGGAGAGAGAAAGTGAACACGAGGGAACAAGAGTGAAGGAGAGGGTGTTGGAGAGTGAGAATGGGGCGGAGTGGTGAAGGAGGTGGAGGGAGGGAGGGGGAGGGGGATATATATTAGTGGCTGAGGGAGGAAATGAGATATACAATAGTGCCTGGGTAAAGGAGGGAGGGAGATGGTATTGTGTCTGAGAGAGAGAGAGAGAGAGAGAGAGAGAGAGTACAATGTTTGAGTGAGTTTGGGGGATGGGTAGAGTGTCTGAGTGAGTGAGGGAGAAAGGTATAGTGTCTGAGTGAGGGAGAGAGGAGGGTACTGTGTCTGAGTGAGTGAGAGAGAAAGATATAGTGCCAGAGTAAGTAAGGAAGGGAGAAGGGTATAGTGTCGAAGTGTGGGAGGGAGAAGGGTATAGTGTCAGTGTGGGAGAGAGAAGGGTATAGTGTCAGTGAGGGAGAGAGAAGGGTATAGTGTTAGTGAGGGAGGGATTAGAGTAGTGTCTAAGTGAGGGAAGGAGAAAAGTATAGTCTGAATAACGGAGGGGGAAGGGTAGTGTCTAAATGAAGGAGAGAGAAGGGTATAGTGTCCGTGTGAGTTAAAGAGGGGTATAGTGTCTGAGTCAGGATGGAAGATGGGTATAGTGTCTGAGCGAGTTAGGGAGAAGGGTATAGTGTCTAAATGAGGGAGGGAGAAGGGTATTGTGTTTAAATGAGGGAGGGAGAAGGGTATAGTGTCTAAATGAGGGAGGGAGAAGGGTATAGTGTCTATGTGAGTTAGAAAGAGGGGTCTTGTGTCTAAGTGAGGATGGAAGAAGGGTATAGTGTCTGAGTGAGTTAGGGAGAAGGGTATAGTGTCTGAGTGAGTTAGGGAGAAGGGTATAGTGTCTGAGTGAGTTAGGGAGAAGGGTATAGTGTCTGAGTGAGTTAGGGAGAAGGGTATAGTGTCTGAGTGAGTTAGGGAGAAGGGTATAGTGTCTGAGTTAGGGAGAAGGGTATAGTGTCTTGAGCCAGGAAGGGAGAAAGGTATAGTGTCTGAGTGAAGGAGGGAGAAGGCTATTGTGTCAGAGTGAGGGAGGGAGAAGGGTATAGTGTCTAGGTGAGGGAGGGATAAGGGTACTGTATCACAAAGAGATAGACAGAAGGGTATAGTGTCTGAGTGAGGATGACAGACGGGTAGGCTATAAAGTACAGTGTCTGGGTGAGGGAAGGAGATGGGAAAAGCGAGGGAGTTTAGTGCATGGCTGGTCGAAGCGTCAATCTTCCCCCCAGCTGATGAAGGGACCATTGGCGGTGTGAGGAAGAAATACAGATAGGCGATCAACCTCCCATCAACCCAGAGAACGAGACACTGGTCAAGAGATTTCAGCCCCCTTTAAGGGAAAGATGGTGAGAGGGGAGAGAACTGGAGGAAAAATGGTCGTGGGGCATGAGGACAAATGGCTGCGAGGTGAGAGGAAAGATGAAGAGTAGATGCTGAGGGATAAACGGCAAAATTTGGGGGGCGTGGGTAATAGTTTATACATACTGAGTGGCCTTGTTGTGGTGTTCGTCGGTCCTGTTTGGTGGGTTCCTGGGCCAAGCGAACTACGGAAAAAAAAAAAAAAAAAAATCGGTTCCAGGTTCTTCGGAGCCGTATTCATGAACTTTCTTCAGCTTAACATTTTGACTGCTCTTGAGTTTCTATTATCTGTATAAAACTGTCATATTCTATGTGGCTTTGGGGATTATGGAACACCTTTTCCTTAGCGAATTATGTGGCACATTTTCTGTAATGTGAAAAGTTTGGAAGCCTGCAAGTTGCCACTGATGCAAAGTACTCGTATGTCGATATTCACTAAATCTGGCGCAATGGTCACTGTACCCGGATATATTTACAGAAACTGCTTGTTTTCAATCCATCATAATCAGCAACTACATCACATAAAACGTTCAATAAACGACCCAAATATTCACCAGTCCTTCTACTCTCCACTGCAATTGGCCCCAGGTGTTTAGGTGGATGCGTTGTGGAGTGCAGACGTAAAGAAGAGTGGTTACTCTTTGAGTAGTGGCCAGGCTGCATCTGGATGAGCCTGTGAGGCCGTGGTTGGTGCGGGCTCACCGCCCATGACACAGCAGCCTAGTGAGGACGACACTGGCACTTCATTTCCCTCCAGTTGGCACTTTCACTCAATCCCATCCCAGCATGAGTGGGTGGCCTGGCAGGGCTGGAGGTGGCACAGGCCAGATGGGCGATGGAAGTGGCAGCGAGTGAATGAAGACGAGGCAGAACCAGAACTAATTGTTCCACGTCCTTCTGTGGTGCACAGTTGGCTGTGCGCAGCTAACTACCTATGCCCTCTGCCTGCCTCCCCTGTGCTTGTATGGCGCCATGATGACAAAAGAAATTGGCAGTCTTTTTAAACTGTGGCAGGAGAAGTAAAACAACAATGTACTGTACGTCACCCAGACGCTCCAGAACACCTTACATTCGACAGCCAATGTCGTCAGCCAAGCTTTAGGGGTTAAAGTGATATAATATGCGGTGGCTCAATCAGTATAGAGGTGGCCTGCAGTCCTACCGGCCCCAGGTTCAAATCCCTGCTGGGGCAGGGTACAGTTTAAGGATCTGAATTTCATTTTAAAAAATCAGACTACTGATCTACCAGAAGACTTGCCGACATGTCGTAAAAATACCCCCGCTAATACCATTACACCAGTCCTGTATGAGCCCTAGCATGTATTCAGTGTGAGTGTTAGCGCCAAAGTGGTGACTTGTAGAGGTGTATTGTATGTAGGTGGACTACTGGGTCTTGGGAGCAGGCTGTGAAGCCTATGCCCAGAGTCGGACACATTAAAAAAAAAATGTAATAAACAAAATAAATCGATGATAAACAGCTACTATGAAGTCTTCTATACTACCTAAAATGGTTTTGTCCAAAACATGAATCATTATTGTCTAACATTTCTGTGAATTAGGATTCTCTTGAGCAAGACAATATTATCTGACATAACGTGAAATAAAATGCAGTGTAGGAAACCGACAGCCATTGATTAAACCCTTAATTCAAAGGAAATGGGAAAAGGAGATAAAATGGGTGAGGAAATTGGATGACAATATACGGTGAAAGAAAGGGAAGAGAAACAAATATATATACATGACAGCAGTACGAAATTCATCCCTTGAGTCAGATGCAAATGGAAAAAGATATAAAAAGGGCGAGGAAAATGTGATACAGTGAAAATATAAGAATAGGAAGGAAGAGTTAAAGTGATCCTGGGATGGTATTTAAACCTAGATCAGCAAAGATTTACCCCTTGAATAAAATTATGTATGTCATTAGGTTATATTAGCTGCTCTGAGACAATTTTACTCACATTAGGAAAGACCTCTCTCGTCCAAGAGGGTTAATGAAGTTTATTCTGTATATAACTCCTCCAGTTCAAAAAGTCTCTCTGAATAACACTGTTTATTGGAGGCAAGAATAAAATATAACTGACGTCCTCCCACCGGTGTGGATAACGTCCTCATTAGTGGTGTAATATTTTCATTCTATCACCAGATGCTTTTATTTATCTAAGGCTCCACTTCTCGAAGTTGGGGAGTTGCAAACAGCCTTCATTATCCCTCTCATCACCACAGGCTCTCCTCTGGTGCCAATTAAATCGTCTATTATTGCATGGAAAAAAAATTATGTAATCGTGCTGAAGTAGTTCGGTTGTGTATAAGATTGTATATGTTATCATCTCAACTTATGTCGCTACCAAACACTTCATACAACCAAACAACAATAGAATAATAATGCTGTGTACAGGGATGCTTGCCAATGCTTGTGTGCTAACTCTGACCTACCGAACACCTCACACCGTAATTCGTGTGAATACAAACCGTGACAATACCAGTCTATGCAATGTATGCACGGTAATGTTATTAGCTGCTATGAAGATTATGTTTCCGCCAAAATTATTAACCCTCTCATGGTCAGAACTACTCTACCATAACATTCTCTTCCAGGTAACACCAGACGATTCTTTTCAGTTGTGTCATGAAAGGCTGAGTGTTAATACTGTCATCATAAACCCTTTCATGGCCCAGACAGCTCTTGTATTGTACTGCATTATACCTATTGCCAGACGATTTTACTGAGCTGGAAGTGACTGCAGAAGCCTGAGTGTGATAATACTGGCATCAATTAGCCTCTCATGGTAAAGTAAAGGGTAGAGCCACAGGGAGGCTACGACAAGGATAGGACAGATACATGGCACAGATGATGACACAGAAAATAATGATTGTTGACGGTAGTATGGTAGAAGCAACTCAGGTACTGGATTCAGTTCCATGCTCATGCCACACAATTATATTCAAATGAGAGAGGGTCACAGCAGTTTAAAAGAGAGTCAGGGAAGCCTGAGAGTTAGTCCTAGGAGGGTGGAAGTGCTAAAATCGTCATATGTGCCAGACGTGCTGCGATGTAGTACACAGCGAGGTACTGAGGCGGACCATAACTTCTCTCGTGACGCCAGGCGAACGAGGAGATGCGAGCGAAGACGCAGGAGAAGAGGCGAAAGAGGGAAAGGAGGGGGATTAGGAAGGAGAAAAAATAAAAGGAGGGAAGAGGCAAAGGGTGAAGTAAAGGATGGACTGAGAAGACAGGGAGAGGAGGAGGAGGAGGAGGAGGAGGAGGAGGAGGAGGAGGAGGAGGAGGAGGAGGAGAGAGAGAGAGAGAGAGAGAGAGAGAGAAGAAGAAGAAAAAGAATAAGAAGAAGAAGAAGAAGAACTGGAAGAAAGTCAGAGGAAGGAAGGAAAGGAGGAGTGGAAAGGGGAGGAAAATGCGCCTGTCTTCGGTGTTGCTTTGATAAGGCACGCTCTCTCTCTCTCTCTCTCTCTCTCTCCTGTGTACCTTTCTGCCTGGACGCTATGCTGTACTATCAAGGCTTTCATTGAGGCTTAATTGGGTAAGTGATCAGTGTTTGCTTTGTCTTTGGTCTCTGACTTGAGGATCTAAGAACAGTGTTTGTCTGATCTTGCGTTCTTCCACAGCATCTTACTGCCCTCTGGATTATATGCTGTATACACACACACACACACACACACACACACACACACACACACACACACACACATATATATATATATATATATATATATATATATATATATATATATATATATATATATATATATATATATATATATATATATATATATATATATATATATATATATATATATATATATATAAGCTGCGACGTTTGTTTGTTTGTCCTGCAATCACGCCCAAACCATCGGCCAGGAACCCCCAGACCCATATATATTCTGAATCAGGGTGACCCAAGGATGGTTTTAAGGGATCAAAACTCAGATCTAGGTCATTCGAGGTCACGAGAAGTGTTTGCCTTTTTGGGCCGGGCAACACCGGGTACCCCTGCAGTTCAATTTTTGTCATGGAGACTCACATGACCTCCAGTTCGTTCACAGGCTATGTGAGGTTGACTTCCCAGGCAACTGAAGGTCACCGGTCGGAGGTCGTTTGAGGTCACCGGTAATAGAAAACAAGTGCTCGTTAATTCTGTGCGTTAGTCTGCGAAAACTGAAGTAGAAAGTTCCTGGACCTCTTATAATCCCTCTTCAGAAGCATAAGAGGTACATGGTCTTTTCTCTAAGGTTAATAAAGGGGCAACGGGAGGAATCCCAGGGTACGGACCCAGTGGCTTGGCAACCATGACCCGGTAAGGCGAGGTCGTTACGCTGTACCCATCTAGCAAAATACCCCACACAAGAATCTTGCACACTAATGGGTTAAGACAACCAATCTTCGCTGATTCCCAATTCTCTCCTAAAAAAACGACCCATAACAGTCGATTTTACATCCAGGTTCTCCCCTGTACTGCTGAAAAAGCAGGGACAAGGGGGAAACAAATTTTTTCCAAGAATCTAACTGGCCTAAGAATCGAACTCCGGTTCTCCTAATTGTGAGCTGAATATGCTAACCAATGCACCATCGGCTCACCGTGGTATTATGAGATAGATTCTACTTTTGTGTCCTTTTCTCTAATCTGTATCTGGTACGTACACAATTTCTGATTCACAAAACTTGTTTGATGGATGATTATATTCATATGGTCTCTAAGTCACTTCAGTGTCATGAAGTTTTGGATACAACAGTCTTGTTACCTCCTGGTGGTCTTATTCAGGTTACGACACACTTGTCGTATAAAGGAATTACACTCAGCCTCAGTAAGCTCCCTAAGTATTAAGACATTTCATTTTTTTAACGTAGCAACACCCAGATAATTTTATCTATCTTCAGGGAGACTAATCGGCCAAGTTACTATGCAGTTTTTACAGTAGTTTAAATATGTTTCCTTCTACTCATTCTTATTTTACAATGCAAAATTCAGTAATGGTTTCATCGGCAGCCTGCTTTTTCTGATAAAACAGTGTGGTGCCATATTCCTTGTTCTCTGGTGCCAGTGTTGTTGATCTTCAATGTCACCCCAAGTGCGGTAACCTGCTGGGCGTGAGAGTCTTTCAGTATGGTAGCCAGGAAATCATTGGGGTTATCCTACTCTTACAGAATAGTTATACACAAAGAGAAAATTGAAGATAGCTTACTTATATTTTGTACTACAACTGTCTACTGACAGAAATTGTACTTACTGATTCTTTACTAACTCACCGAAAGGAAGAATGGCTAAATCGACAACACTTGCAGGAATTTTCAGTACTAACTTCTTGGGGTGTGCATAGTGCTTCACCCAGCCTCTACAGTTTTTGCCACTGTGCCATCCCCATAGCTTCATACAGTTTATACACTGCACCTTTACACCGCAACACGCACAGTGAGAACAGGTGTTGAGTTTAGAGCAGCACGAGCGAACCCCCCCCCCCCTCTCTCTCTCTCTTTCTGTGTGTGTGTGTGTGTGTGTGTGTGTGTGTGTGTGTGTGTGTGTGTGTAAAGGGAATGTTTCTTAAAGCAAAGTTGATGGAAGGGTTAAACATCAATTAATGAGTAAAGCATTTGTTTTTTTTTTAGACCAACAGGTCAGAGGTCTGGCAAGAATGAAAGAAGTCGATTTTGAGAGCAAGCACTCTGGCCCTTAGACCAGTTGGCGAGTGCGGGTGTTGCCTTCTGAGTGTTCACTGATATTTTTTAGCAGCCATCTATGATTGGGAGTTACAAAAACTGGTGTGTTAAGGCTACTTGGCGTGTCGGTGCCATCCTTACACCAGTGTCGTTTGAGATCCCGCCTGAATGTGTTGTTGGTTGATGCTGAGTACACGAATATTGGCTTCACTCAGCTTCCATGGCAGTTACTTTCCATGGGTAATGGTAACCAATTATACTCCTGCATGATATGAATGATTATGATGGCTATATCAGATACATTACGTTGTCTAAGCTGTGACAAATTCTGAGTACGGATAACGGAAATAAGTATTATAGCATTATAACTGAAATCATTATTGAAACCTAAACAACTAGTCATTAGGCTACGCGCAGTTGGCATTCAATAATTCTCCTTTACACTGTTGGCTAATGAATCGCAACATTCCATCCTGCTCTTAATTATTGAGGCAATTAAAAATGCAGCCCAGGGCCGCGTCACAGAGGTGATGCGGGCCAGATATGGAGAGAAAAAGAGAGAGGTAGAGAGGCAGAGAATGACGGATGTACGGAAACAAACAAACAGGGAGACATACAGAGATATAGTAACAGACAACGAGACAATAAATACATTCACAGAGAGGTAGGCACGTTGATGGATATAGGAAGATATGTTAACAGGCTGGTTGACTGACAGAAAGATCAATGGACAGATAAGCACAGACTGACTGTGTGTGTGTGTGTGTGTGTGTGTGTGTGTGTGAGTGCGCGCGCACGCTTGTGCCCGCTCGTGTGTGTGTGTGTGTGTGTGTGTGTGTGTGTGTGTGTGTGTGTGTGTGTGTGTGTGTGTGTGTGTGTGTGTGTGTGTGTGTGTGTGCGCGCGCGCGCTTGTGTGCCCGCTCGTGTGTGTGTGTGTGTGTGTGTGTGCTCGCGCGCCTCGTGTGCCCGTTCGTGTGCCAGCACGCGCGCGTCAATATGTACAGTGAGTGAGTGGGATAGTAGGTAAGAAAGTGATGAAGAGGGCCAGTGAGTAAGTACTTACTTGAGCCAATGAGTAAATGTGTTAGTGAATTAATGGTAAATGGGATAAGTCAATTGCACCCTCACTATTCGTGTGTAACCACCCACAGACAAGGTTAAATCCCCGTGTAATCCTGTTGTCCACCCAGATTAACTTCTTTTATCTATAATGAGGGACACATTCAGAGTTTCTCTCTCTCTCTCTCTCTCTCTCTCTCTCTCTCTCTCTCTCTCTCTCTCTCTCGTAGTCACTGTTCTCTCACCTTTTTCCAATATCCATCTCGCTCTCTTTTTCCTTACCTTTCTTTATTCCTCCCCTGCCCCCTTCCCCGTCAACCCTGCCCCCTCCATTTTTCCCCTCTCTCCCCTTAATAAATTTTTCTCCTTCGTTCCCCTTCTCGCTTCCCTCCATCTTATTATTCCGTTCACTTCTCTCGCTTATAAATCCCTCTCTACCTCCCCTCTTTCTCTCTTTTGTCTTGTCTCTCTTTTTTATCTATTTCTTTTCCTCCCTCTCTCCCCCCTTGCCTCTCGTCTTTTGCACTATTGAGGGTTTGTATGGCAGAATATCCAAAGGCACTGATTATGAAACTGGTAACAGAGTGGGTACATAAGAAATAGGTAGGCCATGCAGAGAAATGTTGATGTGTTGTAAAATTGGGCCCAAACATTCTAAATGAATTTCAGTACTAGGAATTTCCAAGTGCTAAACATTGACTAAAAAAAAAAAAGGTAGGCTATATGATGAATAATATTCAGTTCCGTAAGGTAGGCCAAGAAAAGATTTAGACAATTATGAATTATTTAAAACCATAGCAACAGTCTACCGAGGCATCCCAGAATATGAAAAGATTATTTAATGTTGTAGATAAAGCATTCAAACAAACAAAATCATCCTCAGCACCGTACGAGAATCATTCCCTAGTACGTCCACAGTTGCTGGAGTCATGGTTCAGTTTTGGTCATCATTAACAATATTTATATTACATTCTAACATTGCAACAAGCAACGTGCAGGAGACATTATTCAGTTTGTCTTACCTAAGATCAGAATAAGAAGGATCTAATTCTGATATAGAGCATTTTCACAGGGCATGACAATTAGCTGACGAATGCTTCCCAGCAGACCGGCCACATTATACTTGAGGCTGAGGTTATAAAACTGTTGGCTAACGTTTCAGTTAAATAAATTTAAGTATATCTACTTCAACAAAGTGGGAACAAACTGCCTTCAATGAACTACTTGTGATACTGTACTAACACTTAAAACTCGTTTGAATAAGAATTCGTATTTTTAATACTCGGGTAAACACGGTCACTACTGAATCATAAACTTCCCAGTTACAGTATACTGTTTTGCTGTAATAATGGTGTAACATGGAGGACACACCCGCAGAGTAGCATCGTTTTGTACCTTATGTTAAGCAGACGTTAGGGCAGTGTTGATTATACTTTCACATGAAATTGTTGCGAAAGCTTTTGTATGCTGCATGGTGATCTTTCTCGTTTTTTTTTTCTCCTGTCGTTTTGGTTAGAGGAGTTCATGGGTGTGGAGATCTTACTTGCTTAGCTGTAATTGTCTTAGTTTTATAGAATGAATAGGTTAGTTACTGCTACCCCACAGCAAAAAGTCTAGAAAGGACCAATAAGCAGACAGCAAAAAGTCTAGAAAGGACCAATAAGCAGACAGCAAAAAGTCTAGAAAGGACAAAGAAGCAGACAGCAAAAAGTCTAGAAAGGACCAATAAGCAGACAACAAAAAGTCTAGAAAGGACAAAGAAGCAGACAGCAAAAAGTCTAGAAAGGACCAATAAGCAGACAGCAAAAAGTCTAGAAAGGACCAATAAGCAGACAGCAAAAAGTCTAGAAAGGACAAATAAGCAGACAGCAAAAAGTCTAGAAAGGACAAATAAGCAGACAGCAAAAAGTCTAGATAAGACCAATAAGCAGACAGCAAAAAGTCTAGAAAGGACCAATAAGCAGACAGCAAAAAGTCTAGAAAGGACCAATAAGCCATCTGCTCTTGGCGTTTCTTTGTATTCCTCACACCATCCTTTACTTACTGTTCTGTATCTTTCATTTCCATTTACGTTTCTTGCCTTCCTTCGCTCTGTGCCATCTCGGCAGTTTCCCTTTTCCTCTGTCACACTTCCCCCTCCCTCCTCTCCTTCCACTTTCCCAGTCTTCCTCTTCTACCCTTTCCCCCTCCCCTCTTTTGCTGCTTTCCACTTCTCTCTTTACACAACCTTCCAACACCACCGAACTCTTCTCTCCTTTCCCTTACTTCTCTTTGTGTTTTATTCTCTCTCTCTCTCTCTCTCTCTCTCTCTTATTCCCAAACTCCCCACCAAATTGACTGGAATCTCTTGGAATGCAGAATTAATTGTATCTGGAATGGTCACGTGCAAGGAATAATGGTGTTTACCCTACCCCCACCCCGTCTCTCTCTTTCTCTCTCTCTCTCTCTCTCTCTCTCCCTCTCTCTCTTTCTCTTATTCCCAAACTCCCCACCAAATTGACTGGAATCTCTTGGAATGCGGAATTAATTGTATCTGGAATGGTCACGTGAAAGGAATAGTGGTGTTTACCCTACCCCCACCCCGTCTCTCTCTCTCTCTCTCTCTCTCTCTCTCTCCGAACCGCACCAGTTAAATTGAAACAGGGGAAACTACAGGAAACATAGTCCAGCAAGTTTCCGCTAAGACCGTGTGACTTGCAGCCTTGAGAGAGTTTAATTACTTTCCCATCCACTTCCCGCACCACAGAAAATGGAAATTTGTTGACAGCGAACGGGAGATAGGAAAAAGTATGTCAGTGAAAGAAAATGGGAGGCGGGAGAAAATGAAATAGGGGAGAAGCAAAGAAAAAAAGGTAAAACGGAAAGCTGCAGAAAATGGAAAGTGGAGAAAACGGGAAAGGAAGAAAATGAGAATTGGGAGAGACTGGGACGTGAGGGATAAGGTAAAATTAAACAGTAAAAATGGGCGATAGGTGAGATGGAGAACTGAAGGTAAGTGGTAGTAAGGAGGCTATGAATAATATAACTACTACAGGAAAAGACGGAAGGTGGGAAGAAAACTGATGATCATGAAGTAAAAACGGGAAGTACAGAGAAACCAAGAAGTGAGAGAACACGAGAAATGGAAGCAATCGGGATGCGGTAGTACGCCGAATGAAATGGAAAGTAGAAAATGGAAAGTTGGAAAATATGGTTTGTGGGAAAAAAGATGAAGTTGGAGAAAACTGAAGGAAACAGAAAACTGAGTGTGGGGTGAAAACATGAATGGAAAAAAAAAACATGAGAAAGAATGTGGGAATTAGGGAGGCAACGAGGACGAGAAAACTGGGAGTGTTAAGAAAATAGGCCGTGACAAAATGGGTAGTGGTCATAAAATGGGGTGGTGGTGATGAATTAGGCGGCGAGAAAATGGGAGGTGGTGATAAAATGGGAAGTGTTGACAAAATGGGAGACGGTGATAAAATGGGAGGTGGTGATAAACTGGGAGGTGGTGAGAAAATGGGAGGTGGTGAAAAATGGGAGGTGGTGATAAAATGGGAGGTGGGAGAAAACAGGTGTTGGTAAGAAAATAGGTGCTGAGAATGTGGGAGTTTAGAGAAAGTAAGTGGAAGAAAATAAGAGGTGGGAGAAAGGAAGTGAAGAGGAACAGGGAAGAGAGGAGACACTGTGAGGTAGAAGAGAAAGAAATAAAACTATTGCACATTTATAAAGAAGAGGAGGAAACAGACAGGGAAAAGAAGTATGTGGAAATGAAAGGACAAAGCGAGAAACTGAAGGAAAGAAGGCAGGATATAGTAGGAGCGGGAAAGAACGAAACAATGAACAAGGAAGAAAGGGAGCTGAATGAAATTAGGGAAAAAGGAGCGAAGAAGAAAAGTAAGAGGAAGGAAATGTAGGAAGGGTGGAGAGAGAGAGAGAGAGAGAGAGAGAGAGAGAGAGAGAGAGAGAGAGAGAGAGAGAGAGAGAGAGAGAGAGAGAGAGAGAGAGAGAGAGAGAGAGAGAGAGAGTGTAATGAAAAAAAAAAAGTACATGAAGGCAAATGGGTTGTAAGATGAAAGCAAGGAAAGATGAAAAGGGGGGGAGAGAAAAGAGGTGGGAAGTAAGAGGGGGAAGAAAAAAGATAAAAAGAGTGAGAGAGACAGAGCCAGAGGAAGAGAATGGCTTCCCCAATACTCTCTCACTCTTCTAATCTTAGTGGCAGGAGAGAGAAAGAAGAAGAAAGGAAAGGGGAGGGAGATAGGAGAGAGAATAGTGTAGGAAGTCCGGGAGGAGAGAGGAGGGAAGGTAAAGGAGAATGAAGAGTGGAAAGAATACGAGAAGTAAAAGAGGGGTTTAGGAGATAAAAGAATGAAAATAAGAGAAGTGTATGGAGAAAACATACACAAAAAACAACTACAGCTAACAACCACACCCATGCTGGCAAAATTAAACAATACAAATAAAAACGCACACAAACATCAACAATTATAGATCCCACCAAGAACCATTTATTCAGGCTATGAAATATGCAATAATACGCACACAGAAACAGGCACAGGTCCTAACACGAACCATGTACACAAAATATACAGAACATGCACATAAAACGCACAACAAAATACCAGACACAAGAAAATGCACACAAAAACGATCAGAGAGATCCACTTCCTAACAGACTATCCAGAGCCATTTATGTAAAAATATTGAAGAAAAATTTACATCCGCCTAAGTACAAAAACACTTACATACCCTGACAAGTTTCATGTACGGATAAAAACATCAAGCAAAGAAACATACACAAAGAAAATATGAAGTAGCAGGTAAGAGAAAATGTTCACTAAATCGTACACAGAGAAATTTCAAGAGAAAAAGTCTAATAAAAACAATGTGCGCAAACACACACACACACACACACACACACACACACACACACACACACACACACACACACACACACACGAGAAACTAGAAAGAGACTTAGCAGGAACTATGTACGTCAAGATAAAGAAAAACGCACACAAAAACACTCACAGAAGGGCACTTACAGAGCCTATCAAGATAAATGTAGAGAGAAACATGAAAGAATACAGCATTTGAACGTACGTAGAAGCACCAGACACAATAAAAATATAATTAAAAGTGACAAGCACCCTCATCCAAGTACACGCACGCACTCAAACACGCGTGCACTGTTGCGGGATGAAGCACTTGACAGGACAGAGAGAGAGAGATGCGGGAGGAGGTGGTGGTTGTGGTGACGGAAAGGAATACAAAAGATGAGCCAGAAAGACTGAAGCAGAAACAGATGTAAAGAGAATGTGTGAGAGGGAAATAAGGTGCTGGAAGGTAAATGAGAAGGAAAGACTGAAGGCTAAAAGAGAGTACAGGTGTAAAAATAAAGGGGGAAGGAAGAAAAGGTGCGACAAAGAGAGATCTACGAGAAGGTAGGTACAGAGAGAAATGACTAAAAGTAATACACATAAAAATCTGACGGGAAGTGAAAAGAATAAAGGTTGCTATGAGAACATGTAGAATAAAGTCGAGAGACAGAGAGAGAATGAGAGAATAAGTGGATGGTAGATTCTCTCTCTCTCTCTCTCACACACACACACACACACACACACACACACACACACACACACACACACAAATTGAAACTGAGTGACAAAAAGATAATACAGAAAAAAAGTGACTGACAACTAAAAATTAAGAAAAGCTGAACGATAAAAGATAACACCGAGGAAAGTTCGTGGCCAAACTATAATATGAAAAATAAATGAGTGACAAAAACGAGAAAACAGGGAAAAGTGAGCGACAGAAAATAAGTGACAAAAAAGAAACAAAAGATAAGCTTGAGTGGCAGAAAAAGATAAATGAAAAAAGTGACTGCCAAAAGTAAGAGCAGAGAAATAATGTGGGTTAAGTAAACGAAACACAGTAACATGAGTGTAAATAAGCATAGAGGAAAATGTTGGACGGATATAAAGAAAAAAAAGACACAAACAGGAAGCAAAAATGTGTGTATGTACAAAACTGAGTGACGTGGGTGACCAACAGGAATTACCAAAACTTTTAATGATGAGGATATACACCAAGAACCAGATTAAGAAAGAACAATGATAAAACGATAACTGAAGTAAATTACTGCTGCATGAATGAGGATGACTGAAGCAACTGATAAGAGAAATAATGAATGAAAAATGACAAAACATAATAACTGATACACTGGCAGCCAATAAAACAACAGATATACTGCTTCACACGAAGAATTTTTTATTGTAAAAAATACATTCTATGCTGTACAGGGCGATTCCCTACTTTGGGCCCCAAGAACAACGGCGATATATTCGTTATTACTAAACGGATTTAAGTGAAATTTCGTTCTTACAAACTTCATTCTACGTCACACATACATTTCATTTAAAAAATTTCCCAACGTGTCAAATTAGATATATGCTGGAAATGAAAATTTCTTCTTTCATCAACGCGAAGCTGAGTGGGCATCACTTGGTCAACTGCACTGATCTAGTGATCATACCGTACTCAGTACCTGACCACGTATGTTCAAGCCTCCTGATTCAGCTCACGGTTTTCTTGGCTGGGTTGCTTTTATTGGAAAGAAGTTAAAAGCAACCCTCACACACTTGATAACACCGAGTTCATTTATGTTTAAACACTGAGAGAGACGGCTTTCAAAACTTGGTGAATAAACTGTAATGATTGTGAGGAAAGTACAGTAACATAAATTGTGAAATTATTCTGGGACCTCAGTAATGAATCACCCTATAGAAGTTATAGTTCGGACATACTTCGAATATTGTGTTCAGTTCTGGAACCGTATTGCAATAAATAAAACTTATCTGAAAAAAAAAAAAAAACTTATGATGAAGGTTTATTCTGAACTAGCTCCTTAGTTTATCACAGTGCAGACTACGAGGAAGCCTAGTTCAAGTATACAACAGTCTCTGAGTTTATCACAGGCTGATGATAAATATTTTACAAGGCACCGGTGTATTATATTTGGGGAGGTGTATTACAGAACAACTGGCCAACGTGTCCAGTCAAAACAAGCAACGCATTTTTTGTTTTTAATATTTTATAGCTAGGCGGAAACAGGGTACAAACTGCCTTGTCATGTGGTACAGTGCGATACATCTGTCTGTCTGTCTGTCTGTCTGTCTGTCTGTCTGTCTGTCTCTCTCTCTCTCTCTCTCTCTCTCTCTCTCCCATGCAGTTCCTTTTAGCTTCATTTCCTTAGGGGTTTCAATCCTGTTTTGCTCTAATTTGTCTCCTCCATTTACCTCTCCTTCCTACCCACTCTCCTCCAGTTGTTTCCTTCCCCTTCAACCTCCATTTTCCTTCTTTCTTCGCTTACCTCTCCTTCGTCCCCTCTTTTTCCTCCAGTCCAGGCACATCATCATCATCATCCTTCAGTCTCCCTCCCCCTTCACCCTCTCTTTCCTCCCTCCTCCTCCACTCTCCCATTCCTCCCTCCTCCTCTACCCTCCCATTTCTCCATTCTCCCTCCTCCTCCACCCTCTCTTTCCTCCCTCCTCCTCCACTCTCCCATTCCTCCCTCCTCTTCTACCCTCCCATTTCTCCATTCTCCCTCCTCCTCCACCCTCCCTTTCCTCCATTCTTTCCTCCACCACCCTCCCCTTCCTCCATTCTCCCTCCTCCACCACCCTCCCTTTCCTCCATTCTCCCTCCTCCTCCATTCTCTTTTTTCCTCTACTCTCCCTCTCCTCCATTCTCCCATCTCCTCTACTCTTCCTTTCCTCCATTCTCCCTCCTCCTCCATTCTCCTATCTTATTCATCCTCACTTTCCTCCATTCTGCTTCCTCATCCACCATCCCATTCCTCTATTCTCTGTTTACCACTTTCCTCCATTTTCCCTCCTCATCCACCCTGCATGTTCTCAATTCTCACTCCTCTCCCATACCTTCCTTCATCTTTCCTCTTTCCCATCCTAAATTCCTCCACTCCTTGTTCCTCTGTTCGTTGTCTCACACTGTCCTTTATTTTATGTGTTTCCTTTCCACTTCCATCCACTCCTACTCTCCACTATAATAGCCCTTACTTTCAGTTTCCCTCTTTACATTATCTTTCATTTTCTTCTCTTCTATTTCCTTTCCATTATTCTTTTCTTTTGCCCCTTCTCATTCCTTCATTTCCACTCTTTACTTCTTTCCCTTCATTTCTATAACTATTCTGTCCTTTCCATTTTCTTTCCTTTATATTTCTTTCATTGTTTTCCTTTCATATCCTTTCCTTTGCTTTCCATACACATTCCTCTCCTCTCCTTCCCCTCCTTCCCTCTCCATCCATTCATTCCTTTTCTTTGCTTTCCCATCCTTTCTCTCTTCTTTCCTTTTCACTTGTAGTATCCTGGCACTGACTTTTATGTAAATTATTCCTGTATAATATTACAGCCATGCACAAGAAAACAAAAAATATTAATGAAAATACATTTAATAATATAAAATGAAGTACAAAATGATACCGACCAAACGATACACATGCAAAGACAAAATATTATATGGAAAATAAGAGAGGCATATATACATGATTATAATATACAAATAACACAAATGACCAATACAAGTACGGGCAAATTTATGACAAAAGATAAGTCAAACATCACTAAGAACAGCAATCATTCGTCTGGAAATTAGTACTGAATTCGCACAGCCAGCAAAACGGTTATGAAATATTAACTGTACCTTTCCACTGCGCTCCATTCTGAAACAGTGAGAGGGGTTCTGATGTACTGTTAATTCAGATGGATTTCCTATATAATGGTAATTGTTACTTCAGTCAATCCTGTCACTGCCAACGACACATTAGGAATTGTATTCAGGCTAAAACCAGACGATTTTATTCATCTACGGGTATTTCTTGCAGTTCCAAGGATATTCGAGATAGTTTTCCACCTCCTGACTACTCACATTTTTCTGAGCCGAAGGAAATCGCTTTGAGGTGGCCTTAGTAAAGTAATACGTCCAAGGAAGGCGTAAAAAATATGCCAAAACACCATTACGTGCTGTCAGACTGAAGTTCAGTTACTCATATACTGTATATCCAAACTTACCCTAACATCAAGAGAATAACAGCTTAGTTCAGCTGTAGTGAACTTTATGCAAAGACACTTAATTTGCAGATTATATAAAACAACACATGGTGAAATTAATAGACCTTAATAAAATCTACCAAAAGACAAAAATCACTAACGAAAATTAACACACACACACACACACACACACACACAGTGTAATGTGCTAAGTTGCCAAGTCTCAAAACGAAGCAGTACTGATACTATATCATCCTGAAGCATCAGCCAGCGTCAACAACACACAGGAGGGATGATGGTGGTGATGGTGTGGGTGGGGGAGGAGGGATGGTGGTAGTAGTGGGGGGGATGACACTAAACGGGGAGGCTGCCTGATGAATTGCTTTGAATTCGCCTCAAAACATTTCAATCACGCCAATAACCGAAAATTTACGGACCACGGCACGGACCATTAGCTTGACCAGGCATAAATGACGTCCCGGTTCGGTGCATGTAATTCCGGAACGAAAATGGCAGCGGTAGAGCGGGGAGGGGGGGGGGTGCCGAATACGAGTAAGTGAATTACGCCGAAGTTGTGTGGGAAATATTGGGTTTATGAATCGGCCACTTCGGTAATGGCGACTAAATTTTAATAATGGTGGGTTGGACTCTGTGATGGAGGGGAGAGACGAGGGAAGAGATGGAGGGAGAGGAAGGGAAAGTAGAGGGAAAAGAAGGGGACAGAAAGGAGAGGAGAGAATGAGGGAAGGAGGAGTAGATTAATGGGGACTGAGGAAAAATGATAAAAAATGGAATGGATTGGAAAGGAATGGAGAAGGGGAAGACGATGTGGAACAGAATATACCAACAAAATACAGTCTTACTGAACTGGTTAACCAAAGTGATTACCATCCTAAGACATCAGTAATAGTACAAGTAACTATTAACCTCTTCAGTCCAATGATAATTATTTTCCACATTATTCTCGCTTCCATCAGACGATTTTATTCACTGTTGGACTTTTTTTCACTAATGAGGATAATATAGTTTTCATATGCCTTTCAGTAGATGATGCCTCTGCTAAGCTGAAAAAAAAAAAAAAATTATCGGGATATAGCGAGAATTCAGTAAACGAGTTTTCATGTGAGTGACGCAGCTAACAGTGCAAAGCATCGAGTGACATGAGTAATAGGATCCTGGCTCAAGTCAAGGAACTTCGATAACAATAGAAATATATATTATTTAAACTCTGTACGTCACTGGTTAGTCCATATCTAAAACGTTGTGTTTAGACCTGATTACTTAGCAAAATTAAGAACAAAGTGTTGCCACAGTAGATCTATTAATTATTATGTCTGCCCGTTCATACCCCTACCGCCTAATACGTCGCAGGGATTTGTGGCAGGTGAAGAGCCTTGCTGTTTTCTGTTATTTTCTCGAACATATATGTTGGAATTTAGCGGAAGTACAATACAATACCCAAGAATATACGGTCGTTATATTGTGTCATTGGGCCTCCTGGTATTTGTATGTACAATCGAGGCTACTTTTAACCGAGTCAACACGAGGACGTACTGTATATATTTATGTCATGTCCTTGCTATCACCATTCCACTTTATTCAGCTTAGGAGATATTTTTTGATCAGCGTGTATTAGACCTCCTTACTTGGAGATATTTCCCAACCCGAGTTGATTCGTCTGATAGTGGCAAGAATAGCAAGAATGACGTACTTGGATGAAACATGTTATTTAAAACCTTCTCCCTCATGTTTCTCCTCTTCCACCACTCCTTCCCTCCTTTCTCCCTTCCTTTCTTATTTCTCTTCTCCTTCAGCAAAATTCATCTCCTACATCACCCATCCCTCCTTCCTTCCCGAGCAATACCCACCTCCTTCCTTCCAATCCCTGCCTTCCTCTGAACCTCATTTCGCTGCCTCCCCTCTTTCACCTCAATCTCTCGTGTCTCCTCCATATTTCGAAAGCTGAAAGAGTATCCAGTGGGAGTAGAAACTCACAGATTTCAATCAAGAGGAAAGACGCCGAGGGAGAAAACAGAGGAGGAAAGGATGGAACGAGGCACGATGAATGAAAGAGGAGAAATGAAACAAGAGCTGACACATAAAGGAGAAGGAAGAGTCATCTCCTTTTAAGGTTAGTTTTCTCGGTCGGCTGGCAAAAGAACGCCATTTTCATTTTACTCAGAGCAGACTCTGAGATGCTCTCTCTCTCTCTGTACATGTAAGTTTTGTCGGCCTACCCGTTTTTCTTGTATAACTCGCCCATCCCCTCCTCTCTGTTTAGGCTGGGCATGAAGAAGAATATAGCGTTATTTAATTCACTTGATATTGGTGGCTAATGAAACAAAACATAAAACTTGAGAGTAACATAAAAATATATAAATATTTAAATGTGATCCCAGACAGACAGGAGATATTACATGAAAAATGAGGCAGACAGGCAGACAGGCAGACACAGGTGCAGACTGAGATTATTAAGTCACATGTTATTATGTTTAAGAAGACATATTATACCAATACGGTATAGATAAGGACAGTTGAACAGATGGATCCAGATGAGAGAGAGAGAGAGAGAGAGAGAGAGAGGAATCGGAAGGAAGATAGGGTGGACAGGAAGAAGGCTAAATGTACGTAGGGTATACAGTATATGAATTATGTAGAAGTGGGCCTAGAGAGACGAGAAACGGGTTGTGTTTATATGAATATATGTATGAAACAGGTAGGCGTAGACAAGAAGTACGAAGGCATGTGTATGTATGCACTATATGTATGTATGTGTGTATGAATGTAAGTAGCTAGGTAAGTAGGTATTCAGGTTGGTAGGTAGGTAGCGATGATATGTTTACCCAGCGGTATATGTGTATGTATGTATTTCTGTATGTATGTCAGTATGCATATATCTGTGTATGCATATATGTTGGCAATAAGTATCTTTTCACTGTGTGAATCTAGGCACAGACAACCAAGCTTGTTGCAGAGGTACAGCAGTCTTCCTACACACAACAGGCGCCACACACCATACCAAGTCACCACTTCGGCTCTACTGCCCACCAACCATACCCAGTGTCTCATTCACGGCTGGTATGATTTTTTTTTTTCTTTTTTTTTTTTTTTTTGTAATGACACGGTGGTGGGTGTAAGACCTTCAGTGAAGGCTGCTGTAACGAGACTGAAATGATCACCAAACTGTTTCCTGCCCCAGCCTGGCATTGATCTTGCAGGCTTCCCGTCACCAGCCCAGCTGCCAACCGATTATCTGTATGTAAAGATGTGTGTACGAGTATGTATGGAAGTATGTGTGTATGGAAATATGTATGGATGCATCCATGTATGGATGGATGGATGGATGTTTTTAAGTATGTATGTATGGAAGTATGTATGTTGTTAAGTATGTATGTATGGAAGTACCGGTATGTATGTATGAAAGGATGTACGCATGTACTGAATGTATGTATTAATGTATGCATGAAAGTGTATGTATATATGTATGTATTTATGAATATATATGTTTGGACGTATGTATGTATGAAAGTATGTGCGTGTGTATGTATATAGGAAATACGTTAAATCTTGAGGTATGTATGTACGAGTATCTATGAAGTAAGTAAGCCTAGATGTATGTATGTATGTATGAAATACGTAAGCCAAAATGTATGTATGTATGTACGTGTGTATGTAATACGTAAGTCTAGATGTACCGGTATATATGTATATACTGTACGTATGTAATGCGAGAGTCAAGATGTATGTAGGCCTAAGTATGTATGTATGTGTGTATGTATGCAAGACAAGGAAGACCAAGAGGACTGCTACATATGTATGTATGTATGTATGTATGCAGATAGGTAGTGGGGAGGGAGAGTAGTGTTGGATGGAGACACGGAATGATGAAAGGCGGCAGTAGTAATAAACTTATTTATGCACCTACAGTACGCCTGTAGGCTGATAGGTAGGTAGGTGGGTGTGTATGGGGAGAATGAGAGTGAGGAGAAGGGGAGAACAAGACAGGAGAGAAGGGGAGAGCGAGAATGGTGATAAGGGGAGAACGAGACAGATGAGAAGGAATGAGACGAGAGAAGGAAGGAATAGAAGCAGAGGAGAAGCAAGAGAAGAAGAAGGAATTCAACAAACAAGAAGGAAATAAGGCAGAAGAGGAGAGCTGAAAACATAAAGAGAAGGATAGGGTAAATAACTGAGACTGGCGACCCCCCCACCCCCGCGCGCGCGCGCGCGCGCGTGCGTGCGTGCGTGCGTGTGTGTGTGTGTGTGTGTGTGTGTGTGTGTGTGTGTGTGTGTGTGTGTGTGTGTGTGTACTAGTCTCCTCCCCATCCCTTTCAACCCCAGTAGTTGTGCAGTAATCTATGCTCACTACCTTTAATAACAGAAAAATCAGAGTTTCAGAAAAAAATGACACAAAGAAAACAAAGAAAAAATCGTTATGAGAATCCAACACACTGGGACCAGCAAGAGGACTGGTCACAGAAGGAGGATTGTTCCCAGCAGGAGGACTGGTCCCAGCATGAGGACTGGTCCAAGCAGGAGGACTGGTCCCAGCATGAGGACTGGTCCAAGCAGGAGGACTGGTCCCAGCAGGAGGACTGGTCCAAGCAGGAGGACTGGTCCCAGCAAGAAGACTGGCCCCAGCAGGAGGATTGGTCCCAACGAGAAGGCTGGTCCCAGCATGAGGGCTGGTCCCAGCAAGAAGATTGGGACCAGCAGGAGGATTGGGACCAGGAGGAGCAAGGCGGAGGTGGCGGGGAGGACCAGAGTGGAAAACGCCGAAAGGGTCGACGGCGTGAAGAGAAGGGGAAACGAACCCCACCTTTGCCCCCATCCACGCCCACACCCCAGCCTTCTCCTACCCCCTCACCCCAGCCTTCTCCTACCCCCTCACCCCAGCCCTCTCCTACCCCCTCACCCGGATCTCCACGGGCATCCACACCTCCGTCGCCCCGCCCTTACGCGGCAAGTGACCGCTACCGGCAGGGTCTGGTGGCTGGGTGTTGCCTGTGCGCCTCTCTGTGGTGCTACTTCCTCGATCACTCCTTGTACTGGAGCCTCTGTCGCTGGTTTTGAGGCTTAAATATGGCCAGCCTGCAGGCCACCTCACACACATCCAATTGCGTAAAATTTGCGGTTGCCCGTCTACCTGGTGAAATGCCATAAATTTATCTTTAAACTTTATCTTTAGGCGTCCAACTCATAGGCTTTAACATCACGTTGCTTTAGGGTTCACAGTCCTACTACATACCACACACCTTCACATGCCACCACCTGGACGTTAGGGTCTTCTATTACAGGACTGGTTTATCCGTATTAATGGGTTGTTTCGTCGGGTCAGCGAATCTCACGGTAATGCAAGAAAGACTTACACATTTACACAAGAAAAAAGACGCCACGCTTCTGAAAATACAGCCGATGTTTTCTACGGACTGGAAGCTAAACCAAGTGCCAAAATGATCCAAAAAATTCCCAACAGTTGCTCGAAATTCTTGGGGAGCAAAAAAGTAAAAACACTTTGAGATTTGCAGTAAGACTGGAAATAAAATTTTTATTGTACCTCAAACTTTGTCTCCAGTCACACTGAAGAAAGACCATCAAGTGACTGTGTTTGTGGCTGACTATATCCTTCGTTAAAGTGATCAGAGTGTGACTATACCCCTTTCACTCTTACCTGACCCAAAACTGCCATCTCTCAGTCTTGACGGTTGCGTTGTTAATACTAGATTAACTCTATGAATGTGATGCTAATCACGAAGAAGTGTCATGAAAAGGATATAGAACCACTGTGAAGCCTCTGTCTGTCACTAAGCCATGTGAAATAAGTTGCAGAATGACAAAAATCTAGGCCAAGTTATCGTGAAAAGACTATAGTTATCAAGCTTATAATCACACTTCACACTCCATCTACTATAATACTTTTACACCTACTTGGCCAAAAATGCCACCTGTCCACTCTGAATGCCGAATTGTGGCAGCAGATTAACACTACATTATGATGCTTGGCAGGAAGAACTGAGTCTCCCCGGTTACTAGTCATTTCAACCCTCCAATCTGTTTACACTTGGCTGTCAACTGACCTGAATGGAATTATGTAGAACTGAGCCTCTTTGGTTACTAGTCAATTCAACTCTCCAGTCTGAATATACGAGTACTTGGCCATCAACTAAACTGAAAGTAATTAGGCAGAACTGAATCTCCTTCGTTACTAGTCAGTTCAGTCCTTCAGTCTGACTACACCTGGACATCCACTGAATTGAAAGGAATTATGTAGAACCGAGTCTCCTTTGTTACTAGTCATTTCAACCCTCCAGTCTGACTACACCTTGCCATCAAGTGAAGTGAAAGGAGTTAGGCATTATTGTCCGGTGCAAACCAGCCAACTACCTGGTGCTGGCAAAGTAAGGCAACCCTATGGGGACATTGCATTTATTATAACAAATGTTGCAAATGTCCACCATTTTGCATTTCACACAAATGTACACAACGATTCATGTTTGTAAACACCCTCTGCAATATTTCGGTGATATCTTGTCCACACAGCGTTGAATGGTGGCCTGCAGCTGTTGACTTGTGGCCAACAACCATCACCATACAGCTAAAAAAAAAAAAAAAAAAAAAAAAAAAAACTGCGATTCATCAGAATACAAAGTAAAGAAATTATCTCGGTGAAATTATTAATCTGTTTTATTCCATGACGTATTTATTTATTTTCTTCTGCTATATCCGGAGCACTTATTTCAGGTCATGGACTTCTAAAAACGGAGGGATTAGGTACTGTCTTCAGTAACCTTTCAGTACTTAGATACCTTCGTTAACTGACTATCCGGTGGTGGCAACAGGATTTTAGTGAGGTATTCAGACTGTAGGCATTATTAAAGGTTGTTACCAAGTTCTTCGCAACAAGGAATCTCTTATAAGCTGCTTACGATCGTCCGGCGTAACAAAATGAAAAGCCGTCCTACTGAACATACTGGTGGACATTATTTTTTTTTTTTTACATCTTTACTATGCTGGGTCTGTCATAAGCTGGATAAAATAATCCGCTGTAGCAACAACAAAACACCATCGTGGTGAAGGAATTCACTGAACTGATTTCAATTCATTCTACACAACACGTCCTTCTTAAGCTAACTAAAATCGTGTGAAGTAACACGAATAACTTCTAGGCCTAATCTACGTTATCGTTCTACAAGGGTTAAAGGAGTCTGCTTCTATGCCTTCTATACACCGGGTCTTTCATCGTGTGACAGCAGCAGCAATAAAGTACACAGACGTCATCGTGCTGAAGCAGATAATCCATTGCAGTGTCCGGGAGGGTACAGAGTAATGCACCTGCAGCCATGGCGGAGAATGAGTAGAAATACAGGTGTGAAAGTGAACTGCTGTGAGATCTGTCACGAAAATGCTAAGGAAATTTACATCAATAAATTTTGATAAAGAGAATCGTTATAACGAGACTGAACATTCCTTTTTTTTTTTTTTTTAAATAGAATAACAATGCGTTTACAGCTGAAGAACAATAATCAAGTTATATCTAATACTTATTACAGTATTCTTTTCAAAATCTTCTGATTTTTCGTTGTTTCCTTCATATAAATTATCCCCATTTGTCCAGAAAAACATGGTGTTCCCTTACCCTTTGCCCCACCCCTTTTTCATTGCTGCTAATCCCTTCAATCCAAGTTAGTATTTGGTATTTTTACTCTGTTTTTGCCGACGATTTTATATAGGTTCGAGAGAGACTTACTGCGATCCACTTATCCATCCACCCTCCTTTAATCCTACCTCCCTCCTCCTCACCATCCCTCCATCCTCAACCCACCTCCCAGGATCGTCCGTGTCTATCTACATATTCATGGATTTAATTAATTTTGGAATCCTTGAAGGGCCGGCAGGAGATGTGGCGTGAAAAAACGGAATGAGTGATAGCCAGAAAAAAAAAAAAAAAAATGGTGAGAGACAGACTGGGTGACAGTTAAATCTAGGAGGAATTTGAGAGAGAGAGAGAGAGAGAGAGAAATCTGCCGTCAGAAGGAAAGAAATCAGACTCTCCAGGTGAAAGCAATCAGGAAGCTCAAACGTGATGGAAGAGCAGATCATAAACATGTCGTCATACCCTCGATTACATTGTTCTCATTATTATTACCTGTCCTTTACTCTCTCTCTCTCTCTCTCTCCCTCTCTCTCTCTCTCTCTCCACTCTGCTTTTCATAATCCCTCCTGTATTTTCATCCTTCCTTTAGTTCCCTTTCCTCCATCTTTCATTCCATGTTCCCATCCTTCTCCACCCGATTTCTTTCCCTTATTTTCTCTCATTCCCCCTCTTTTGGCCGTCTCACCTTTTCTTTATTTACTTTTCCATTTTCTCTTATAACACTTCCTTTCCTCATTCTTTCTCTCCCTCCTCCTCCTCTTCTTTCCCTCCTCCACCTCTCTCCTTCTTCCCTCTTCCTTCATTCTTCTCCTCAGCACTCACATATCAGTCCAGAAAAGACCCACGTTCATATTTCAAAGAACCACCTGAACGCAGATCATATAATATCTCCCAGTTAATTAGAGGTTTAACCACATTTAACTGATTATTTATCAAGGAATGGGTCGTTTTGTTCACGATTTTTCTTTTCTGTAACCTAGAATTAGCTTTGTCATTAATTTTGGTATATATAATTGTTTTGTATTTATGAGGGATTTGTTCATGTTTGCATCTCTCTTGACCTGTATTTAGCTCACTCTCTCTTTGTCTCTTTCCACACTTCTATCGTTACGTGTATTGATATCACAGTGCCCTGAACTGGGCGCAGGGACAGAGAGGGGATAATACACCTTGTGAAAGTGGATGTTGTAGGTTGGCTAATATGGGTGTGGCGGCGATGTAATTCAGAACATTCTAAGCAGTCTACCAACACCACCACCACCACCAACAACAACATGTGCGATGCTCTCGTACACCTAGTGCTTCGCGACTCAGGCAAGTGACATCAACGAAGACAAGGGATAAAGAAAGTCAAATGTTTGTCCTTTAAGAAGTATAGCTTTACTCTATGCTGCAGCTTAGCACTACTCTTTCAGAAGGCTTCGACAAAACAGAACGGTTCCTACACCAATAATATCAACCATCGCCCTCATCACTCCAGACAGATGCGAGTCTTACGTACACCTTTCAGCCTCTCACTTCAATTAGTCACTCCCAATGGAGCCTCACCCCAGAATCCTAAGACTTACTTTGGATACACATAAATGGCATGAACTTTTCTCAGCATACAAGCAACATCAATGCAAAGGTCTCTCGCAAACTCAGTGCTTCGTAAACACTCACGGGCACCACCTTCGGCAGCATAAGAATCTCTGAAAACAGTCTAAAAAACAGTTCATTACAACGACAGTGAAGTACTTCAGCCCAAGATGCGTCCCCTCCTCAACAGACACACACATGGAAATGCTCATAAAGCCACAAAACAAAGCCTTAATGTCTTCAGTTTGATGATATGTTTCTACCCGTAGTCTTGCCACTCATATATTTATATTGTTTAAGGGAGGAGTCGGCCGGTAAATGGGTCAATGAACGCTCTTGTCTAAGTTCTCCAGTTCGAAAAGTCTCTTGTAAACTGAGAGTAATCTTGAGGCTACATGGGAAAAAAAAAAAAAAAAAAAAAAATTATCGCACTGAAGGTGTTGGAACAGCAACTGGAGGCACGAATTTCACAAACACAGATCAGCTACATCAACAAATAAAAATTCAGCCATGCAAGGATCATATGAATGAGACACTAATATGATTCATCGCTTCAGCTTAAACTCAATCCCATCTCTTTATATTGCATCACCCCTCACCACCAAGAAACAAAAAAGGAACAACCTCACAACACTTCACAGAAGGCCTTAGTAACATCCCTCCTCCTGCACCCAACACTACACTTCACAGAACACGACCAGACATACATCCCTCAGAAACTCTCCTATTCAGAGAGACATGATTGTACCTAGCCAGACTAGGATGCAGCCATCAATCTTCCCTGCTTCATTACCAGCAAAAAATACAACTTACAATCCACTATGCCCACAATGCAATGCAGCTTCCCAGAGCACAACACTAATCACTTCAAGCACTTCACTATCATAACACAATCTTTCACCATAACCTTAAAAAGGATCTTTAGGAGTGACCAGTTAAAGTCGCCGGTTTCCTGTGGTTCACTTGGTTCACATCCGCAAGAGCCTGGGTTTGCAATTACATCTACCCGCAGTCCTTCATGACGAGAGATCTGTCCAAGACCGAATACAACTGTCTAACGGCAGCATGATTAAGGAATAATAATCTTCATCATACTAATGGTGCTACAGTTGGCAATATACATTAAAATATTTTGAGCACATACATTATTAAGAATGGGAGTGCTGTACAGTTATAAAGATGTAACCAAATACGAAACGGAAGCGTGTGAAAAATCAAGACAAGAACAATGGAAATAGGCCTATCCTACATGTACAGTGGAATGTGCTGAACACAGATAAGATGGGATCAAAAGCAGTGTGATTAAGAAAGGATGTGAGGTAAAGAAGTGTACAAGGAAGAGGGAAAAAGGATATTTTGGTGAGCTGGAAGGTTGGAGACGGCATGGCAGGCCAAGAAGTAGGTTTAACAACGTGTCAATGAATGTGTGAAAGAGCGAGAATGAGGCTGAGGAGGCTAGAGAACTGACAGGGCATCGAGTTGGCTGCGTAAGGTACCGGTATGTCGCGAAAAGCACATGGCAAGGATTTGACATACTTTTTCTTTTAACTCGGTAGTCAACGGACAGACTCTGACTTGACAGGTGTTACGGGAAGCGTTGTATCTTAAAAGGAAACTGCAAAGAAAAAAAAGTGTACAGGTAGTTAAGAATGTTAAATGGGGCCAGGACTCCAGGTGTTTGCAAGATGTTTGTTTACTTGTGAGATCTACGTCACTGGGTCCGTTGTTAGTTCTCCCAATTGTATCCGTTTTATTTCCTTGGTTCTGGATCCTACTTCACATCATCCTTATTGTAGGTGGATGACAGGGTCAGTATGATGATGATGATGATGATGATGATGATGATGATGATGATGATGATGATGATGATGATGGTGATGATGATGATGATGACAAATATTTTAAAAGCTACATTCCTCTAAAACACACACTCAGTTAACCCACACTTGTCTCTCCTCTATATTTCCTCATAACATATTCTCTGTTCTTAAGCGTCTTCATAACTTGCTCAGGTGGAATAATGACAGGAAGCTGAGTCGACAAAATTCCCGTAATAAATCCTGGATGTAAGCAGGCGAGGAGGCGCACACAAAGGCTGTGTTTACGTAGCCGTGGCGCCATCTATTATACAGAATTGTAACTAATGTCGGCCTGTTTTCACCTGACGGAACTGGGTCACATTCACGATTTCAACAGCAAGTCGTAGTTGCATGAAACAAGATAAGCCTTCGTCATGATCGGTATGAAGTATGACTGTATCACTGTGATCAGTAGAGGAGGTTGTTTTCACCTGATGCAACTGGGTCACTCCCATAATGTACGCATGAATTTCGATGAGAACTGGGTACAAGGTAAGAATGAGTCTGTTTCCTAGTATAGTAATTGCCTCTCTTTTTTCACTGTCCCCTGCATCCCCATCCCTTCATTATTCTCTTCTCCATTCACTTCTCTTCATCATTAGTTCCCTATCCTCTTCCCGTTCCTCTCCTCATCTACTTCTCCTTCCTCACCTCATCTACCTCCCCTTCCTCTCCTCATCGTCTTCTTCCTCTCCTCATTTGCTTCCCGTTCCTCTCCTCATTTACTTCCCCTTTCTCACCTAATCTACTTCCCCTTCTTCCCCTCATCTACTCCCCCTTCTTCGTCTTCTATCCTCTTTCCGACTTCTCCTCCGTTCCTCCCCTCCTCCCTCATCTCTTCCATCTTCATCCTTCCTCCACCATCCACTCCCTATCGTCTTCTTTTCCCCGTGCACCTTTCCCCTCCAGCTCCATCCCTTCATTCATTTGTTTCCATTCACTTCCCTCTCTTCCCCAATCCCTTCCCAGTCTATTCCCCCACCCTCTCCCCATCTCTCTTCCCTTTCACTTCTCTCTCGCCTTCTCTCCACCCTCACTTCATATCTCTCCCCCTTCACTTACCCCTCCTCCCTTTCTCCTCATTCTTTCCCAGTCTCCTCCATCCATTTCTTTTCCCGTTATTTCCCTCTTCCTCCTCATCCATTCCCCGTCTCTTTCCTCTCTCTCTCTCTCTCTCTCTCTCGATTCACTTTCCTCTCCATCCCATTCCCTCCCAGTCTCATCCTCACCCTCCCTCCCTCCGTCTCTTCTCATTCACTTTCCTCCCCTCCTCCCTCCTCCCACAACAGTGTACTACCGTTTGATATACATTAGTACTACAGGGAGAGGAGGGGAGGAGAGGAGTGGAAAGAGTATAGACGACAGGAGTACGACAGAAGTGGGGAGAGTAGTGGAGAGGAGAGAAGATGGGGCGGAGAGATGATGGAGAGGAGGACAAAGTAGAGGAAAGGAGAGATGAATGTAGGAGAGGAGAAGGAGAGAAAAGGAGAGGAGAGAAAATAGGATGGGAGAGAGTAGCCAAGTCGAAAGTGAAATTAGAAGAGATGAGGCGAGATTAAAGGAGAGGAAAACAGAGAAGGGATGAGAAGAGTTAAAGTGAAGGGGAAAGACACAGCAAAACAAAGCAGAAGAAAGTAAAGGCCACGAGAGGATAGAAGGGGGGAGGGGAGAGGAGAGGAGAGGAGAAGCGAGAAGAGGATTACACACAGGATTACACACAGGAAAGCAAACAGCAACAGACCTTACGGTCCTTTCGAGGCTGCTTGTTAGAGAAAACTATGACTACAAGATCTGACTCTACATGTTGAAGGATAAGGATAGTAAAGCAAGAAGGCTCCCCCTCACCACCAAACCCTCCAGGAAAAAGTGAGAAAAAACCACCATGCAGCATGGAAAAACTGACATGGAAATTTTATAGGAAACACTGGAAAGGAAAAGTCACATTCTATAATACTTTATCTATAAGCTACCCGATAGAGTAACCTGAAAGAGAAAGTAAACAAATAAAATAATAGTTACGGAATGACATTATAAACCGGTTACATTGAGTTAATGGGAAGTCTGTGGACATAACGTGGAAGCTACACACTGCACAGTGTGGATGTTTAGGGGTGGTGCAGCAGCCTTGCCTGGCGCTTTTAAGGTAGGCAGCAGTCAATCAGGCCCTAGCTCCGTTTGCTCCACTGAGACAAGGAACTCTCCCATGTGGGACAAGTACACAAGTTTCATCCTGAAGCAGTGACCCCTGGTACATTAAAAAAATCCCGATGGTAGGAGGAAAAAGGGGAGGGGAAGAGGAGGGGGGAAGAGGGGAGAAGAGGAGGGATGAGAAGAGTAAGGCAATGCAAAACTGGGGAGAAGGGGGGCAGAAGAGTAATTTAAAACAAAGCAAAAGAAGAAAGGGAGAGGAGAAGGGATTAAGATGAGGCAATGGGTGGAGGTAAAAGAAAACAGGAGAACAGATGAGGAGAAAAGTGCAGAAGGAGGGGAAGTGGGAGGAGACGAGAGGAGAATGACGTGGGAGAGGAAGGAAAATAAGACAAGAAGAGCTAACGGGAGAGAGGAAGGGAAAGAGGATGTCAAGGGAGGTCTCAGTTTAAGTAGGAGTGAAGTAGAAAGCAGCAGGGTCAAGTACAGCAGAATACAGTACAGCCGAGTACAGCAGAGCAAAAAGAGTGAACTGAGTAAATGAGAGGGAAAGGGACAAAGGAAGAGTAAAACAGAAGAAGGAAGAGATAAATGGCAGTGGGAAAAGGATAATGGAAGAGGAAGGAGGAGAATGGAAGAGGGAACAGGAGAATGGGAGAAGGTTTAAGAGAATGGAAGAGAAGAGGAGAATGGAAGACGACGAGGAGAATGGGAAAAGAAGAAAATGGAAGAGTAGGGAGGAGAATGAAAGAAGGAGGAGGAGAACTGAAGGGATAAGGTGTGATGAGAAGAGGGTGGAGATATGAGGGGAGGTGAGAGGAGAGACGAAGGGAAGGGAAGAGGAAATGAGGAGATATGTGAACGAGAAGAGATGTGAAGTAATGGGCAAGGCTAGGAAAGGGAAAAGAAGATGAGGAGAGATGAGAAGAGAAGAAAAGAGATGAGAAGAAAATAGAAGTAAAGGTAAGTGAGGGGCGGGTAATGGAGTTACGAAGCGCAATTTAGAGAGGAGAGGAGAAAAGAAGTGAGGAGAAGTGGGAGGAAGAGAGATGAAGGTAAGAAAGAATAGGAGTGGAGGTTAGGGAATAAGGAGGAGAAGAGGGCGGGGGGAGAATGCAAGGTGAAGCGGTGAGGAAATGAGGAGAAATTACATGATGACAAAAGAGGGGTAGACAGAAAAGGAGAAAAGATGAGAGGAAGGGAAGAGGGGACGAGAGGATAGGTAAGAATAAAGCAAAACAATGTAGATGAAATGAGAAGAGAGGAAAGGAACGGTGAGAAACTGATATGAGAAGACGGAGGGAGAGGAGATAGGATAAGAGAAGAATTGAGGTGAGGGGAGGGGAGGCTGTAGATATCTCAAATGATATCAGGTGATGAGGAGAGAGGAGAGGACAGGAAAAGACAGGGGATGAGAGGAGAGGAGAAGCGAAGGGACGAGAGGAGAGAAAAGAAGAGAGGGGACGAGAGGAGAGGAGAAGAGACGTGAGGAGAGGTGAGGGGAAGTGAAAGGAGGAGAGTCGAAGGGAAGGAGAGGGCAGAACAGATGCGACGTGAGAAGGAGGGAAGGGAGAAGGGAAGTAATGGAGAGGTTAAACGAGAGGAAAAGAGAGACTGGGGAGAGGCGGTGTGGAGAGGGAAGGCGAGGAGAAAAGAAATAAGGAGTGGAAAAGAGAGGGGGGGGAGGAGAAGAGAAGCAAGCACAGGAGAGAAGAGGGCAGGTAAGTGGAGTGATATTAGGCCTGAAATGCAATACTGGTGGTGAGGCCGTGGCAGAATTACACCTACAGGGGGCGATAATTAATAGCCCACATATTGATGCTGAGACAACAGCCTATAATTGGACGATAATTTCACCCTCAGGCTCCTATGACTCGCTCACTGCTGAATGAAATCGTCTGGCGTAAGCTGGAAGGGAACGCTAGAGTTTTCCCGACCATGAGAATGTTAGTAGTCTAGTTATTGCTGCTACGACGACACACAATGGGGGCAGCAGCAAGTTTAAGTTAATGTGGCCATGATGGTTGACAAGCATATCCAGAATAACATATTGCATTATACCGTCAGGTTAGGCGGCTACCAGGCCTCGCTCTCAGAGGTGCTTAATCCATCTGATGATATATTGTAATTCGTCACTCTGTGGGTATTTGACAACCATTGTGGCCGCATTAATTTAAACCCACGGTCGCCCCCACTGCAATGGGTCACGTGTGGAAATCAGAAAGGAAACATCACTATATGTGGTGGTGTCACATCTTTTACACCCCCAGTGGCAAGATGACTACAAGGCCTGGCTCATACAGGTGTTTAAGCCACCTGAAGATGACTACAAGGCCTGGCTCATACAAGTGTTTTATCCACCTGAAGATGACCACAAGGCCTCGCTCATACAGGTGTTTAATCCACCTGAGGGTGTATTGCCACATGACTTTGTTCAGCTGAGGGGGAATTACAAAGGCTTAAATGTTAATTCATTATTTCTTTTCTTAAAATGTGTTTTCTTGAGTCTTCTCTTCTTTTATCATTATTTAATGTAAATTTCTCTTCTTGCCTTTCTTCCTTCGTCTTCGTACAATTACTTCCTCTCAAAATTTCATGTTCCTCTTTCGTTTTTATCCATACTTTCTTTTTTTCATTCATTCTTCTTTCTTTGGAACTTTTCTGTACGTCCTCCTTCACCTCCTCTTACAAGTGTTTCTCTACGTTCTTCCTTTCATGCTTCACATCCGCGTTTTCTTTTCACTTATTTCAAATACTATCTCTTCTTTCCTCCTTTCCGTCCATCCTCCTTATTTCTCTGTTTGCTTCTTTTTTCCTTCTTTCATTTCTTTATCATTCCTTTCTTTCTTCCTTCCTTCTCTAATTCTTCCATTCCCTATCAATCATTTTCTTCTTCCATCCTTCATTCTCACTCACTCAGTTCTCTCCCTTCCACCTTCCCTCCATCCTTCCTTCCTTTCATCATATTCATTGATTCTCCTCGCTCATACTTCCTTCTTCATTCTTCCTTTTCTTTTTTCTTCATTTCTTCCTTCCTTCCTCCTTTAAATCTTTCATTTTCCATCATTCATTTTCCTCTCCTATTTCCATTCGCCTCTCTCTCTCTCTCTCTCTCTCTCTCTCTCGTATTTATCCCTTCTCTCCCACATTCCCTCTATCCATATGTTCCTTCTTTTTTCCCTACCATTTTCTCTCCTCTTATATTCCCTCCAGCAGTAATATCTTCTCTTCCTGCGGTCACAAGCTCAACACTCCATGGTGGTGGTATTGGTGAGTGTAGTAGGTGGTGGTAGTTGTGGTAGTTTTTTTTCTTCTTTTTTATGGTGGGATATGATGCGTTAGTTTGTGTGGTTGTGGTGGTGGTGATGGTGGTTGTGGTAGACTACTGGTGCGAGATTAGGTGTTAGTTTAGGTGGTGATAATTGTGGTAGTTGTGATTCTGGTAGCTGTGGTACATGTGGTAGTGGAGGTAGATTGTTTTTTATGATGGAGAGTGACTACAGTTATTGTGGTGAAAGTAGTATTGTGGAAGTAGCATGCGGTAATGGTGGCTGTGGTGATAGTTGTAGCTCTGCCGATGGTGGAAGTTATAGTGATGGTAGTAGTTATAGTGATGGTTGTAGTGACGGTGGTGGTTTGGGTGATGGTGGAATTTGATGCTTTTTGTTTAAGGCTTTAATAAAAGAGGTGATGGTGGCAGTTCTAGTAATGGTAACAGTCGTGGTGATGTGTGCTGCTGTAGTGATGGTGGCAACTGGGGCGATTGTGGTAGTTGTGCCGATGGTTGTAGCTGTGGTGCTGGTGGTGGTGGTGGTAACAACAGTGGTAGCTGGGTGGTGGTGGTGATGGTGTTGGTAGCTGAGGTGATGGTGGTAGTGTTGGCAGCTGTGGTAACAGTGGTGGTAGCTGTGGTAGTTGTGGTAACAGTAGTGACAGCTGTGATAGTGGTGATAACAGTGCTGGAAGCAGTGGTGGTTGTAGTAATAGTGTTGGTAGATGTGACAGTTGTGGTAACAGTGGTGGTAGCTGTGGTAGTTGTGGTAACGGTGGTGGTAGCTGTGGTAGTTGTGGTAACAGTGGTGGTAGCTGTGGCAGTTGTGGTAACAGTGGTGGTAGCTGTAGTAGCCTAGTTGTGGTAACAGTGGTGGTAGCTGTGGTAGTTGTGGTAATAGTGTTGGTAGTTGTGGTAGTTGTGGTAACAGTGGTGGTAGCTGTCGTAGTGGTGGTAATAGTGGTGGTAGCTGTGGTAGTGGTGGTGGTAGCTGTGGTAGTGGTGGTGGTAGCTGTGGTAGTGGTGGTAATAGTGGTGGTAGCTGTGGTAGTTGTGGTAGTGACAATATTTTCTCCAGCTCGTTGAAGTAAAAACTTTAAACCTTTAAGATTATCTCACTTCCTCCACACCACTACCTTCCATTCCCTTCTCTCTCTCTCTCTCTCTCTCTCATCCGTTTACACCACTACCTTCCATTCCCTTACCTCTCTCTCTCTCTCTCTCCACACCACTACCTTCCATTCCTTACCTCTCTCTCTCTCTCTCTCTCTCTCTCTCTCCACACCACTACCTTCCATTCCCTTACCTCTCTCTCTCTCTCTCTCTCTCTCCACACCACTACCTTCCATTCCCTTATATCTATCTCTCTCTCTCTCTCTCTCTCTCCACACCACTACCTTCCATTCCCTTACCTCTCTCTCTCTCTCTCTCTCTCTCTCTCTCCACACCACTACCTTCCATTCCCTTACCTCTCTCTCTCTCTCTCTCTCTCTCTCTCCACACCACTACCTTCCATTCCCTTACCTCTCTCTCTCTCTCTCTCTCTCTCCACACCACTACCTTCCATTCCCTTACCTCTCTCTCTCTCTCTCTCTCTCCACACCACTACCTTCCATTCCCTTACCTCTCTCTCTCTCTCTCTCTCTCTCTCTCTCTCTCTCTCTCTCTCTCTCCACACCACTACCTTCCATTCCCTTACCTCTCTCTCTCTCTCTCTCTCTCTCTCCACACCACTACCTTCCATTCCCTTACCTCTCTCTCTCTCTCTCTCTCTCTCTCTCTCTCCACACCACTACCTTCCATTCCCTTCTCTCTCTCTCTCTCTCTCTCTCTCTCTCTCTCTCTCTCCACCCCACTCCCGACCAATCCCTCTCTCTCTCTCTCTCTCTCTCTCTCTCTCTCTCTCTCTCTCACCACTACCTTCCATTCCCTTACCTCTCTCTCTCTCTCTCTCTCTCTCTCTCTCTCTCTCCACACCACTACCTTCCATTCCCTTCTCTCTCTCTCTCTCTCTCTCTCTCTCTCTCTCTCTCTCTCTCCACACCACTACCTTCCATTCCCTTACCTCTCTCTCTCTCTCTCTCTCTCTCTCTCTCTCTCTCTCTCTCCACACCACTACCTTCCATTCCCTTCTCTCTCTCTCTCTCTCTCTCTCTCTCTCTCTCTCTCTCTCTCTCTCTCTCTCTCTCTCTCTCATCCGTTTAACTTCAAAACTTTCGTCATCCCCACACCTCATCTATCTAGCCATCTGCCTATCTAACTATCGATCAGCTTATATACTGTACACGTCTATTTATTCATTCATCCTTCCATCCACCCAACCCTCCACCCATCCATCCAACTATCTATATATCCATCATCCATCTATCTATCGATCTGTCTGTGTCTATATATCTAATGAATCTATCTATTTATATATCTATAAATCTATTTACCTATTTATCCATCTATCTTTCCGTCTATCCTATATATCTGTCTATCTATCTTAGCATACCTGTCCGACAGCAGGTATGTTTTACTCCATAAGTGTGTGGGGAGGTGCGCGTGCGCGCGCGTTCATGTGACGAAAATAACTAAAAAAATCATCTGCTATCAACCACTCTTGGTGGAAGGATTGAGGGTAGGTGAGCCAAGGGGTCGGCCTAGTGTTTTTTTTTTTTTAACAATAGGTCAAAAGTCAAGGACACAGGGATAGGTCAAAGTCCGAACTGGAAAAAAAAAAAATGCTTAAACCAGCTTTCATGAGATTCAGACCAAACTGGGTGGTACAGTTCAGGTTAAGGCAAGAACGAAGTGAGTCAACTTTGAGAACAATGAGTCAGGGGTCAAGGCCACAGGGCAAGGTCAAAGTTCGACGCGTGTCTGTGTGAACAAACCAACTAAAACACTCTTGATCTGATTTGGACATGACAAGGGCAACTTGCAGTTTTATCCACTCACTCGATGCAGTGCTGCTCTCGGATGACTGCCCTTTCCTCTCTTCCTTCCTTCATTCCTCCAGTCCTCTTCTGTCTTTTTTCTTTCATTCTTTCCTCTTCCATATGCTTAAGGGTGACTCTACACTCCCTCTTCTGTCTTTGTTTCCTTCATTCTTTCCTCTTCCTTCTGCCTATGGGTGACTCTACACTGAGTGGCATGCCAAACGGTTTCCTGTACACCAGGAAACCATTTACTACGGTGGGTGGTAACCATATAACCAGCCTGGTGGTTTAGTGGGTAATTAAGGTGCTCCAATCGGATTGAGAATGTGAAGGTTTATATCCAAGGGATGGTTGGGGTTTATTGCTCACGTAATGCCCCTCAGGGATGAGTGAGGCTGGTCACTCTAATCTTAATTGTCAGGACCAATTTGCCTAGCCCCGGGCTCCTATGCTCCTCGTGGGGCAACACAGGATTAGATGATGATGATAAACTAAACTTTGTGGGAGGGTTGAGGGTACAGCAGGGATCAAGAGGTTCACCTCTGACAGCAATCGGCGAGGGTTATGTCACAGGACAAAGTCAAATATTCAGCCCTTAGACCAACCACACACCTGTGTGTTTTGTACTGCAAGTTGTAATCATCGACACCAACCATATCGATAATTTTCGTAGTATTAATACAAAGACGAGTTTAAAGCAGACAAAAAATATATATATATACGTATGTAAATTGCTCTGATATAAAATCAAGTACCTGCTCAACAATTGCTATGCTTTCCAGTTTGCCGTAAATATTGAAGGTAAGATATCAAACATCGTCCATCATTTCAATGTTTGGGAAACTGGTTATTATTTTCATTATTTGCGACTAAATCGAAGCATTACATTGCTCAGCAAAGTACTTGATATTACGTCAAAGCTATTTCCAGACCATGTTTTTTACCTTAAAATCCGACTTCAGCGGATACTACGAAAACTGTTTCGATATTTTCACATTCCTTGTCGCCTAAGACTCGCAGCGGTAACTTGGTGTGCGCATGAGTATTGCACTCTGAGTGTTCATGCTTGTCCGTCAATCAACGCATTTATTTATCTATCTATCTGCCTGTCTGTCCGTCGACCAAACTACCTACCACTCCAGTTTTTCCTCACACCCTCATCAATTCATGCCCTCACTCAACTCTTTCCATCCTCCAACATTTCAGTACACAGTTAACAAAGACTATTTCTCTCTGATCGTTCACTTGTTTATACATACATTATCAACACAGAGGAGCGGAAGTCATTTGCATGTGCAAAATGACGCTTCCCAGGGAGTCTTTTTCGTTGCCTCGTGGATGCCAGGACCTCACTCATTTTCTCACACATTTATTTCGTCTCGTGCTATTACTCTCACTTTTAGTTACTTTCCCAACAGATAGGTAGATAAACAGGTTGACAGATAAAAAGATAGAGTAATAAGCAGAAAGACACAAACAGGAAACGAAGGAGTTGAAAAATTAATGAAAATATCTTAAAAGATACTTAACAGTAACAATACAGTAGAGAGAGAGAGAGAGAGAGAGAGAGAGAGAGAGAGAGAGAGAGAGAGAATGGCAGGAGTGGCAGAGGAGGGTTACACAGTCTTTGCTGGGTATCCTTAATATTAACATGACAAATTTGACAATTATTACAACTACACACTCTTGGAAAATGCTAATCTGGCGTTTACCTCCTGAGTAAGTAAACTGGAGAAAATAAATATTACTTCACTAACATTAAAAATTTGTTTTAATGCGTGCAAAAAAATTTAATTCTTTAATTTCTTTCTATTGCTGTTATTACTATTATTATTATTATTATTATTATGCCAAATAAGCTGGTAATAAGTAAGGATAAGCAGGAGGGGGGGGGTAGGTAATGGAGATACTGGAGGGGGAGGGGGAGGAGGAAGTGGTGAAGATGGAGGTGGAACAATATAATCTCACTGGCACAAACAAACACACAGTAACTCGTACATGAATACACATTACACACCGGCTTGCATTCCATCTTGCCTGCCTGCTTCCCTTGCCTCCTGTTTGCTTTCCTTTGCACTACTTTGTACTCACCACTTGCCTACTCTCCTACTCACCTCTACCTACCTTATTTCTTGCATGAATACCTGCCTATCTACTTTCTTCCTCACTTCCCTACCTTCCTCATCACCTGCCAACCTCCCTACCTACTTTCCTACCCTACCTACCTTCTTACCTACTTTCCTACCTACATTCTTACCCATTTCCCTACCTACTTTCCTTCCTCACCTACCTTCCCATCTACGTACCACTCCATCCTTCTACCCTACCAATTCCCTTCCGTCTCCTAGTTGGTGCTGTTCCACCGCACCCTGCTTATTCTAAGTGTTCCTTTCTTGACCCGTTGTGTATATACGTACGGTATTTGATTTATCTACCACTAACTATTATACATGGTGGTTCATGTAGTTACCCATTACCACTCAGATGGTGAATATTGGTGTGTTGCAGGGACGGCTCAGTCACCGATACCAATATCTATTTCCCATAACAACTGTAACTAACTGGTGGAGACTGGACTTGTGCTGTCCCCTTCAACACCAGGACCTTCCTCATTCTGTTCCACGTTATCTGTGTCTGTCTTTTTTGTCCACCCATACAGATATAGAGTGAATACAATCGTCTGCCTTTAGCTTCATTTAAGGAGAGTAAATCCATGGTAGTGAAAAACGTTAATGTTTTCCAAAACTTCCTTTAAATGAATAAAATCAAGTTGTGTCTGCCTCAGTACAATACCTACGCTATGTGAACCAACAGCAGTGAATGAAATATTCTGAAATATGGAACTAAGAGAGGTTATCCCGCTGATAAAATTGATATAGGTTTTAACACTACTACTGCCAGAACTTCTCTCAGCTTAATTAAAATCGGTTAAAGCCTGAAACAAAAATGGTAAATGAAAGGGAGAGGGAGAGAGAGAGAGAGAGAGAGAGGGGGTCATGTTCCACAATGCAATGCTTTAAACTCCCTCAGCAAGAGCAAGGTATTTTTATTTATGATGCCACTATATAATCTGTATTCGCTTTTAACTAAGAACGTTGGTAGTTATGACAATTAACGAAAGCTGTAACTAATCACTGCAGGTCGTAGTCTCTCTACAGCAGAACACAGTCTGGAGGTAGTACAGGTGCAACAGAGATGAAGTCCTTGGTGAAGGTGTCAAGTACTGTACTATGCTATTCCCAGCACATGTAACAAGGACCTCCCTAACAGTCATAACATTATCAAAGTCCTATTTACACACACACACACACACACACACACACACACACACACACACACACACACACACTTTAGCCCAATACATAGTACCCTATTAGCATGTGTATGTGTACGTATGTATATGCATATACACAGTGTGTGTGTGTGTGTGTGTGTGTGTGTACTCTTAGGCAGGAGCAATTCCAACTTGGAGGTGACGTGTGTTCTGAATACCCCCTTCCCTCCCCCCAACATACCTCTTCTCTCCCTCTCCCCTTCTCCTCTCTCCTTCCCATCTCACCTTCAACCTTTCTGTTCTTCCCTCCTCCTCCCTCCTCTTCCCTTCTCTCTTACTTTTTCTACTTCCCCTCTCACTTCTCCCCAGTCCTTCCCACCCCATTCCCTCAATTGATCATCTCCCTCTCCCTTGTTTCTTCTCCCCCTCCCCTTCTTTTTATCTCCCCCTCTCCCTCTCCCCTCCCTTTCCACTTCCGTCTCTCTCTCCCAGCATTCCTCTTGATATCCGGCTTTATCTCACTGTCTGTCTCCTTCTGTGTGCCTCTCATCTAACTTCCAAAACTCTCTCTCTCTCTCTCTCTCTCTCTCTCTCTCTCTCTCTCTCTCTCGAACATTTTGGAAATGTCTGCAAGTGTTTCATCACACTTGTCCACAACTTTAACCCCCGCGCCCTTGGCCTGCTGTCAGCTGTGTTATGTTATTCTTGCTGCCATCGTAATATTCCGGTTTATTCATATCAAAGGAGACGACGTGGTGAAGGTGTAAAACAATCCCTCAATCCCAACAGTATGGTGATGATGGTTATGTCATTTATTACTGTTTTTATTTCTAAAGCCCGACAGTTTTCTTCAGCTCAAATTTGGGAAGTATGCAAGATGTTTTCTAAAGAATTCTCTCTCTCTCTCTCTCTCTCTCTCTCTCTCTCTCTCTCTCTCTCTCTCTCTCTCTCGTCCTTCCTTCCTCCTCCATACTTCACCCTCTTTCCCTTCTCCTCCCTCCCCTCCCCGTCCTCCCCCCCCTCCCCGTCCTCCCCCTGCCTCCCTACTCAAACTTAGATGCTGTGTTGTATATCAGCGTGAGGACTGTGCTGGTGGCAGCGGGGCAGAGTGAGGGGGGAGGGAGGGGCAAGAGAAGTGAGGAAGATGGAAGAGGATCTGAGGGAGGAAGGAGGGTATGGAGAAGAATTTAAAGGAATAGGAGGAAAGAACAGGGAGTGAGGGAGGCAGAGAGGAAGATAGAGAAATAGACTTTGGAGCAGGTGATTCCGAAAGTACAAAGAAGTACAAACGATAACAGACAGAAAGAATGATAGAGAAATAGCATTTAGAGCGGATGATGGCTAGAGAGTGCAAAGAAGTACAAAAAAAAAAATAAAACCATAACTAACCTAATGGTCTTGGAGGTTGTTTGTGAGAGATAAGTGAAGAATGAGGGGGAGAGGCGAGGAGAAAGAGACGGAAGGATGACGGAAGAGGATGTGAGACAGTGGAAAGAGGGGAGAAGAGGGACTACCATGAGGAGGAGAAGGAAGGTAGGGAGGTAAGAAGAGGGAGGGATGGGAAGGGAGGGAGGATGGTAGAGAAGGGGGAAGGGGTGGATAGAAGAGGGAGAGGAGGGTGGAAGATAAGGGTGGGGGAATGAGTGAGTGTGAGGGAAGGAGGGTAGAGAAAAGAAGACAATTGTTCATTTATCATTCATTTTCAAAGACTCAAACATGCCTGCATGCGTCGGCTTTGGTCACCTAATGTCAGCTCTATACGCTGCTCAATCTCTAGCAGCCTCTCAGTTCCGTCCTTTACCCCTATGATCACCCTACGGCCTCGGGAGTAAGAGAGTAAGAGGCTGCTAAAGACAGCAATGAGGGAGAGGCTGAGGTGGAGGGAAGCTGTGAGAGAAGAATGATGTCAGCAGGAGGAGTAGGAGGAAGCTGGAGAAAGGGTGAGGTTAAAGAAACGGGAGTAAGATCGACTGATAAACAGAGACAGACTAACAGAAACAGTGACGGGCAGGAAAGGAGAGGAAGGCCAAACAGTACAACAAATGGTGCTATGTTCTTACCTGTCTTAATCTGTGTACAGTATTTTGTTTTATATTCTGATCTATCGTGTCTATAGCAACTACATTCCTTGTGATGTTCAAGTACAACTAACCCTCTATCACCACTCCCTCCAAATCGCTCGTATCAAAACTCCCTCCAAACCCACCACCAACCAAGACTTTCTGTCACTACTCCTAGCATCTCAATCACCACTCCTTCCCACCACTCCAAGTCTATCACCACTCCAAGCTTCTTTGTCATAATTCAAAGCCTCTCTGTAACCAACCCAGACGTCTCTATTAGCACTCTCTCTCACCGCTGTAAACCTCTCTAACAGCACTCTCCCTCACAGCTGTAAACTTCTCTATTAGCCCTCTCTCTCACCTCTGTAAACCTCTGTATTACCACTAAAAGCCTCTCTACCGCCACGCCACTCCCTCCCGCCACTCCAAGCCTCTGTACTATTCCCATCACTGCCCCTCAATTCATTTTCTCCATCATTCGCTCTCCAGGCGGTGATGTGTAACAATTATTTAGGATCGTACACTGGCAGAAATGGATTCTGGTCATGCTTATATAGCTTCTAATATCCATGAACGTACTGTCATTTTATATTATCCTCACAGAAAAGTAAAAACAGATTTTTACAGTATAGATATAACATGTAGACAGTGTTAATGGGAGGAAATTCAAAGTAGTTTTAAGGAAAGTAAGTACCAGTGTGTAACAGGCCACGATATGACTATGTTATCTATTCTTGTAGAGAAAAAAAAAAAGAAATACTAGAGTAAATGATTTTGTGAAAAGTAAAAGCTTGTTGTAGGGCATGATTTCAGCGTACTATGTATTCTGTTGTATTATAAAAACTATGGGAATACAAAAAACTAAACATACCTGTATCATGTAAGAGGCGTCAACGACTTACCTGGTGTATAAGCAGATCGTAGGCTGCACACCCTGGAAGCCAAAATAAAACAATTGTTAGTAAATATTCAACAAAGCGATTTACTAATGCCACATATACTTAACCCTCTTAGTCCAATGAAGTTCTCTCATAGTCCAGTCCAGCTGCCGCCAGGCATATTTAGTCAGCTTGGGAGACACTGTCACACTGGAGGCGTTACAATGCAACCATCACTGACAGCTTCACTAAGAGAGGTCCACCATAAACGCAATACAATACTGTTTTGGTTGCAAAACAAACTATAAAAGGCATCTACGTACTGTACAAAAGGGGTTTAGTTTGTGCTTTGAAATGTACCTGAATTATTTCACAGCAAAAATATAAAGCCAAATGCCAATGGAGAGCAATTACACAGAATTCTATGTGGCTTTGTTTAATTGACGGCATGGCTCGGACGTCACCAACTGCACTGCATCCTTATTTAAAGGTGGCATCTGTCTCTATGCATTTCACAGTTGTTCTAATGTCAATGGTAACAGTCAACCCTACATTACCCACTTTGAAACGCAGGGGTCTGAGGCTAGGTAATCGCCGTACAGAACATTTAAGACAGGAGATTAATGAATGCCCCTGGTGGTATATTATTTTCAAATAACTACACTGATGTCAATGTGTGAAATCTGCGCCATCTTCATTTTCTATGGACAATACAGTAACGAGTTCACATCAAACTGTTACCTCAACTGTGGTTGTAAGAGCTCCTCCACCGACTATACAAGCTTGGAGGAAAGCAACATGTCTTTCAACACCCTCGTCACCACCGAGTGCATCTTGCCATGACTACGAGCACCTGACGACTTTGGGACCATATAATATAGCACCCAGGAACAGGTCTCTAGTAATGTCGTATGTTCTTCACAGAATGTAGGATGTTATAACCCGGGCCATAAGTATACGGTCAAGGTGAGTTACATCAGAGGTTATCGAAGGGACTCTCAGGGCTCCTGGACAGGATTCCACCCCCTGTCCTGATTCATATTAAGAACATCCACCAGACAGTCCACCAACCAAGCATTCAGGGGAACAGTCTATCGCACTCTGACACAATATTGGACCTCTGACATCAGCACGGCCCAGGGCCATCTTATCTTTCAAAAGGAGACAATCATTCAGCAATGAAATGCAGACCTAACACATTCATCTTTATGCCAACACACGCACCTTCAAATCATTCCCACATGTCCTGCACACTTTCTTTTCACCATCATGTATATTAGTCGTGATCTAAATCCAGATTCAAAAGGATCTTATTTGTCAGGAGTCACTCTTTTACTCAGGGTAGAATTCAGGACAAATCCGGTTGTTAATGAATATATATGGCCAGTTAATATCCCCTTACTGTAATAAAATATAAGCTTGTTTTATGAAAATTAATAATCTTGTGTTATTTCCTTCATACCTCTGTTTCTGCTCCCACAGTCAGCTTTGGCAGTAATGTTAGCGAGTGTACGAACCATTAACATGAGCACTGACAGAACTGTTACCATGGAATCCTTAGTAAACTCTACATCCCCCATGAAGCCTACCATATTCAACGATCTCCTCACTGGGATGTAGAAGCCGTTAATCGCCACTCATCCCCCATCCCTCACCATCAGTTCCCAGGACGCTATTCTCTCTGGTACATACATCAGGGAACAGCTCTCGATGGCATATCTATTCAACAGGTAAGGTAAAGGCCTGGATCCGTTTCCCCAGGTTTACTATCGTCTGTTGGCGGAGATCAGTCGAGGCTGTCCTACTTTGTGAAGGTAATGTGGGGTAAGACCGGGATGAGGTAGGCTTTAGGAACGTGGTCTCTATTTGGATGTCTATCTACCTATTTGTCTATCTATCATGTACCTTACTCAACCATCACTCATCCATCCACTTATCCATCAGTTCATCCATCCATTTACATTCCCATCCACTCATTCATTTATACACCCACCCATCCATCCATATTTTAATTCATCCATTTATTCTTGTACTCATCCATTCATTCATCCAGCTATCCATCCTCCTATCCATTCTTCTACACATCCATCCACCTACTCCTCCATCCCTCTATCCAACTATTCATCCATCTACTTAACCATTCATTTATTCATCTATCCACCTACCTATTCATCCATCTACCCATTGATTCATGTACACACTCATCAGTTCACTCATCAATCTATCCATTTACCTTTCGATGTTTACATTGCCTTGCTCTCCCCTCCCAGACATTTTAACATTCCTCCCTCCATGCTTTCCCTCCCCTCCCAACACCCATCACCCATATCTCTCCACATCCCCCTTTCGCTGCATCACTGACTCCACCTACTTTACTACTGCTCTCATTATTCACTACCCCGCTACCATCCACCCATTTATTCATTTTTCACTCACTTACAGGCTTCCATTTCCTCGTCTTTTCGGGCCATTCATTCACATATATATTTCTTTTCTTCATCGATCCATCCATCATTCTACCAATTTTCTGTCCATCTATTTACCCATTCATTAATCTACAATCCATCCATATATTCGTTAATCAAGCTGGTATTCATCCATCACTCCATCCACTTATTTTCATCCATCCATCCATTCATCCAACAGTTCACTCATTTGCACTCCTCCTTTCATTCATCCACTGATCAACCTTTCACTTCCCAAACCCTCCACTCCATGATCATTCACCTCCTTCCCCCTTCCACCAACCCACTCCATCCCTCCATCCATCCACCCCTCGATTTACGAGTACCCACCTCTCCACTCATCCCTTCCATTTAACTTTGCCTTCCACCTTCCACCTCCTCCATCCGTCCACCCAGCCATCACTTTCTCTCAGTGCCTTGACCCACCCCTCCACTTACCCTAACCCTCCATCCCCTGCCCCACCGTGCACCTCTGCGAATTTCTGTGTATCAGCTCTGAGGTCCCGCTGCTTTGATGCTGGGGCGGGGTGGACTGGGTGTGGAGTAGGTGTGGAGTGAGCCGGGATTAGGTAGTGCAGGTGAGCAGGTGTGAAGTGGGTGTGGAGTGAAGATGGAGTGGGTGTGGCATGGAGTGGGTGTGGCTTGGGTGTGGTATGGAGTAGGTGTGGAGTGGGAGTGGAGGTGAAGTGGAGTGGAGTGCGTGGCGTATGTGTGTGAATACTGTGTGTTGAGTAGGTGTGGAGTTAAGTGTAGTGTGTGTGTGTATATGGTGCGGAGTAAGTATGAAGGTGTCGAGTAGGTGTAGTGGACTGAATGGGGAATGAGCGTCAAGGAGCAGAGTGGGTGTGGAGTGAGGAGCAGATATGGGTATGGGAGTGAGTATGGAGCGTGGACCAAGTAAGGATACAGAGCAAGTGTAGAGGAAGTGTTGAGTGTGGAGCAAATGTGGAGTGTGGAGCAGGTGTAAGTGTGGAGTGAATGCAGAATGTGAAGTAGGTGTGGAATGTGGAGTGACTGGAGTATGGTACGAATACGGACCACGGGAGCGGAATGAATGAATGAACGAATAAATGAAAATGTGACATGGCGGCGCAACAGGAGAGGTCATATGCCGCCGAACACAAACATTAAAAGGAAGTCAAAAAATAAATGAATAAATAAATAAATAAAATGATGCTTAAAACAAAACGACAAAATCAAAGAAACAACCAAAACTAAAACTTGGTGGAAAGATTGAGGTTAAACGAGGACAGTATAAAACACAAACTAAAATATGGTAAAGTCCTACAGTTTGTGGAGAAGGCCGGAACTTAACACAAAGGAGAAGGTGCCTCCTCCCATAGCACAAGCCTCTTCCCCAAGTACCGAGGAGAGAAGATAAGGTCCGTTGTCGGCTCGGCACCCGGAAAGGTACTGCCGACGAAGGTCCTCAAGACTTGGGCATTCCAAAAGAAGATGCTGCACAGTCAAAGGAACCAGACAGTCATCACAATAGAGAGGGGGCCCTTCTCCATTAAAAAACCATGAGTTAGCCTAGTGTGGCCAATCCAGAGACGGGCCAAAGCTGTTTCCCACTGTCGGGATAGTCCCACATACCCTCCATCGCCCAGGTTCTGACGAATGCTGCGGAGTTTGTTCGCCCCTACTATATCCCACCTTCTCTGCCAACAGAGACGGACAGCTTCTATAGTGCTTGTACATAAATCCTCAGATGGGACACGGTATTGGGGAGAGGAAGGGCGAGAGGCAGCGGCTCTCGCCACAGTCACCAAACTCATTGCCTACGACCCCCACATGAGCAGGGACCCAACACATCTGTACAGAAAATCCGCGTCTGTGTAATAAGAAGAGCCACTCCAAGATAGACAGGACTAGAGGGTGTGATGAGAAGCCACAAGACAAAGCTTGCAAGGCACTGGCTGAGTCACTAAAAATGGTGAAAGCAGGGGGGAAACTAAAAATCAATTCAACTGCAACTAAAATAGCTGTAAGTCCAGCAGTAAAAACAGAGGCAGAAGGAGGAAGACTCCCACCACGGCTAAAATCATGGAAAACTACACCAAAGCCTGTCCCAACGCGGGACTTGGAACCATCAGTATATACAGAGATCGAGCCACTGTGGGGAAAGGCGTGTTCGAAAAAATAAGACAGAGCTACCTGTGTGGAAAGAGAGGCCTTCCTCTCAGGGAAATAATCACATGGCCGTACTTCTTGGAGGAGCCAGGGAGCCACTCGGGGAACACGCACAGGGCAAACAGGAAAAGGCTGAACACCTAACTCCTCCATGGCAGCCCTCACTCTGTACCGAAACGGTTGTGGATAGCGAGGGTGGGTGTTATAAAAGGGGAAAAGAGTGACCTCGGGGACAGCCATACAACTTGGTGAGGAAGGTAGACGGTGAAGGCGGTGCCAACAGTGCACCAGTAAGGACTGGCGACGGAGATCTAGTGGCGGTTCATTCGCGTCTACTAATAGACTAGGAATTGGGGAAGACCGGAAAGCTCCAGTTGACAGACGGATCCCAGTATGATGAATTGAACCGAGAGGCTGTAGCCGTGCCTCAGTAGCAAAAGAGTATACCTCACACCCATAGTCCAATTTGCTCCGTACCAAGGCACGGTAAAGGTAGAGCAGGGTGGCTCTATCAGAGCCCCAAGACAGGTGAGATAGAGTCTGTAGGAGAGACAGGGTACGGTGGCAGGATGTGGGGAACCCATGTCAGTCGTCTGTCCCACGGGAGCGGATAAGAGAGTGAATAAAGACCTGGAATATTTGAGTGAGTGGATTACTGAGTCTGTTTGAGTGATAAAGTGGATACAGTGAGTTGGTGGATGAACAGAGTGAATGAAAAATGAACAGAAGAAAACCAAAATAATGAATAAGATGGATTGACTTAGTGAGTAGGTGAGTGGGTGGGACTAAGTGGGAGTAGTTGAAAGTGAGTGATTGAAAGGATGGGAGACAATGTGAAAAATGAATGAATTAAGAGCACCTGAGATGTGAGCAAGAAAGGCTGTTAGGCAAGAAAGGCTGGATTGAAAGAGTGAGTGAGTGTACCTGACAAGTGAGGATGCAAGGATTAAGTGAATGAATTAGTGATAACATATATTGAATAAATAGACAGCAGGGAAAGAGAAACGGTAAGACAAGTAAGGTGGAGTCAGTCAATCAGCGAATGAGTGAATGCTGAGTTATGATGAGTTAGAGTAATCTAGAGTGTTATAAAGTGGGGGAGTGAGTGAGACTGTGAATAACTACGAGTGATGTGAGCGAGCAAGTGTACAGTGACATGTTGAGCGTATTATAAGAGTAAGCGCATGTGTGAGTACGTGAATGTGTGAGTGTGCGAATGTGTGAGTGTGCGAATGTGTAAGTGCGTGACTGAATGTGTGAGTGTGTGAGTGAATGTGTGAGTGAGTGACTTAATGTGTGAGTGAGTGAGTGAATGTGTGCGTGAATGTGAGTGAAAGTGTGAGTGACTGAATGAATAAGTGAGTGAGTGAATGTCTGAGTGAGTCAGTGAATGCGTAAGTGAGCGAGTGAATATGTGAGTGAGTGAATGACGGTGAAAGTGAGTGAGTGAATGTGTGAGTGGGTATGTCTGGTATTGGAGTGGCGGTGTGGATAAGGTGGAGTGGCATTAACCTGAGGGACTGCCTTAATGCCTGCCTCAAATGATTAAGTCAACACCTCTGCTGCCACACCATTCACTCACCCACTCACCCACTCAGTACAGGTTCTGTTCACTGCCTTACCGGGTAATTAACTGAGGCCTGACTGACTGACTAACATATTTCCTTGTTTCTTATATAACTACTAAGCTAGCTAACTGACTTATTGTACTACATTCTTCCCCCACTAACTAATCGCCTGACTGACTGACTGACTTTCACTTGACTGACTCACTGACTCAACCACTCATTCACCTGACTGACTCACTGATTCACTCACTTGTTTCCTTGTCTTCTTATTTAACTGAATGACTGGCCAACAAATTAGCTGATTTATTTTACAATCCTCCTTTTTTTCCTGTTTGACTGAGTGAATGAAGAGTGAAGGTGAAGATCAATGGAGATGTTGACTGAAGGAAAAAAGATTAATAACAGTCTGAGAATGGAGTTAATGAATGAGAGCAATTAAATATGTAAGAGTGTAAGGAGTAAATGAGTGAAAGTGAAAAAGACGGAGGAAGGGAAAGTGTGTAATGAAATAGATGACTAAGAGTACCTGAATGAGTGTGAATGAGAAAGGAGTGGTGGTGTGAAGAAGGGTAGGATGAAGTGTTACAACCTGCCTGAAATTCGTGCGTGAATGAGTGTGTGTGTGTGTGTGTGTGTGTGTGTGTGTGTGTGTGTGTGTGTGTGTGTGTGTGTGTGTGTGTGTGTGTGTAAGGCAGTCACCGTTGACACATCAGCTTTATGCCATCCTCTCCCACCTCACCTCACGGACACAGGACAAACAACACATGACATTACACACAGAATGGCCAGGCGGTCACACACAGCACACGGCATTGCAATAAAGCATGCTGATAAATAGGCAACTCACAGGAATACGGAAAAGAACTGTTGTGAACAAAAATAACAAATAAAATGAAAGGCTAAGAAGAAAATGGTAAATACTTGTGGAACAGGAATAATATACACGATTCGTAAAGACCGAGAATAACAGAAAAGATATAATGGTCAGAACACAAAGGTATATGTTTAGGTTGAAACAATATGAAAAAATTATTACAGTAACAAAGAATTTAAGATAATATTAAAGGTATAAAAGCACATATGTAAATATTTAGGTCAGAATAATAGGGGAAAAAAAAAAAACGTTAACCATGACTAAGAAATGAGGTGAAAGTTACAAGAACACAATGGTAAATATTTAGGCAAGATAATTTTGGAGAAAAAACCTGCAGTAACCATGAACAACAGATAAGATAAAAGGAATACGAGCACAAACAAAAATAGGCCAGAAGATTATAACAAATGTATTGCAGGAACCAAGAGTAACACATACGATATAGATGATTAATGAGAACAACAACACAGAACTGCTCATATCAGAAGCAAATTAATGGAAAACGAATTGCAGTAACGCAGAATAGCAGATGATACGAGAGGAATAAGAATACAGTGGCAAATATTCAGGTATGAGGTTCAAAGAAAAGGAAGCAGATAAAAAAAAAAAAAAAAAAAAAAACAGGAAAGAGAAAAAAAAAATCTTGAGAATCATGTTGATAAGGGATACCGGCATAACATTTCAGGACACAAATCCTGCTGTTTAATTTAATATTTTTCAGTGCCATGAAAGAAAACAGCACAAAACAGTACCATTAGGAAAGTTTTTAAATACACATATCAGCGCCGAAGAGAAAATATACATACAAACAAACATGTGATGATATCGTGAAAAACAATGATAGTATTAGTTATACTAACATTAAGCTGAAAACAAGAATAGGAACAACTATTATTACAGTGATAAACTAGAGGCCCCTCCCCCCAAGGAAGGAATCACGATAAATATCTAGCGCGGCTCGGAATATGACCTTGACCTACTTTTACCAATTTCGAACTTGTAGGAGATTTTCATCCCTACTACACACCTGTAAAATTTTTGGACGACATCTTGAGCGGTTGCGAAGTTATCGTAGTAACAGACACACAGACCTTGACCTACTTTCACCAATTTCGAACTCGTAAGAGAGTTTCATCCCTACTACCCACCTGTACAATTTTGTCATGATATCTTGAGCGGTTGCGAAGTTATCGTGCTAACAGACACACACGCAAACAGACACACAGACAGTTATATTGAAAACAATACCAGCTTCACTATTGCGACTGGAAATGATAAACACCATCTATTACAGCAATAATAAGAGTGTGATGATGATGAAAACGATGATGATAATGACGACGACGACGACGACGACGACGTAGTAGTAGTAGTAGTAGTAGTAGTAGTAGCAGCAGCAGCAGCAGCAGTAGTAGTAGCATCATCTACCTATATACTTATATACATACACTATGTCACTTTTCAACAACCATCCATTTACAAAAAAAGTCGTATTAATACAGACATCATACCTGCGTCAGTACCAATCAACACACCTACCTATTTAAAAAAATTTAAAGACCTGGGGGCGGATTCTGAAAGCTCAAAAATCCTCGCAAATCCACCATCTTTGGGCGTAAGAGCAACTTTTCACTTAAGTGCATATTCTGGAGCCTTAGAAAACGAGCGCAAACCCTATGCGGCGTTGTCAATTCTCCTCATAGAGTTGCGCCATGTGAGGGGCAGCCCTAAGTACATCGTAAGCCTTATAACTCTCCTATTTTTACAAATGTTGTAGCTCAAACATCCCTCAAATCCTGAGAATTAAATCATGCATCAATTAATCCTTAAGTGCATACAACTGTTGCGATTTTTCAAAAAATAATAAGTACAAGTGGCAGAAGACCGTCGTAGACGATGCCAGAATACTATGACGGAGCAAGTACTATTTCGACATATGTGGTAAAACTAGCATTGTCGGCCAATATTGCCTTTACTACAAACAAATTATAGCCTATTGATACAATGTTCACAAGAATTCGATTAAACAAGCCACTGTTAAGAAGAAACTCATCGAAAATATGGTGATAGCCTACATGACAAAATGTCGAAAAAATAATGAATCAGTGCACTTATTTCTTTCTCAGAGAAGTTCACTGCCCTTCTGTGCATAATATTTTGGTGGTCTTCCACTGCTTCAATACTGTCTTGGAAATTATGACTGGCGGTGTGGAAACATCGTCTGCTACCACTATGACGTCATACTCCGGTGTACTGTGATTGGTTACTCAGGTTTAAATAGAGAAACCTTCCGCTCCTTGATTGGCCAACACTTGCCCTGGCGCAACCTGGTGTTGGTCTTAAGATTGTCGTACAACACTCTCCAGAATACCACTTATCAAAACCTCGTATGCACATCGCAAAAGTTCTCGCAGATTTTCTCGTAACCCAGACGCCTTTCAGAATCCGCCCCCTGCCTACCAACTACCTCCCTGCCTATCAACACAATACAGTATCAGCCATACATATTTACCAACATTATTTCAGTATTAGCAAGCTACCTACCCGCCTACAACATTTCACTCCCACCTACTTACCTACCTATCTACACAATTCCAGTAATAGCTACCTTCCCACCTACAATATTTTCTCTTCTACCCACTGTCCTGCCTTCCTACAAAACTTCAGTGTTAGCTGCCTACCTACCCACCTACAACATTTTTCACTCCTACCTACTTACCTACAAAATTTCTGTTGTCTCTCTGCATGTTCCATCTACCTGAACTTACCCAGAAGATTATATATCTACTTACCTACCTAATAACATTCTTTCCAACCTGCCTACCTACAAACTTACCTGCCTACCTACCAGACCTTAACAGAGTTCCTACCAACGTACCTACACTGTTACGGACAAGTCTCTCTCTCTCTCTCTCTCTCTCTCTCTCTCCAGCCACAATTTCCATCCAACCCACAACACATTTTCCTTCTGGGATAAATTTGCCGCAGGGACCAACACGCCATCGTTTTCCTTAATGGCCGAACCAGCGTTGAAAATAACCCTCTTTAAGACTATATTTCTCCTCTTTTATTTCCCTTCCACCCCTCCCACCCCCTCATCCCCTAAGCTACACTCTCTTACCCTCCCCTCCCTCCTCTTCCCTCCTTCTCCCCCATTCACATCAGTACTGTAAATTTAGGCCGATTTACCCTCCCCGCCCTCCTCCATTTCCTGTTCGTAAGGAACATCCCATTTTCTATTTTATGTCACTTTAAAGAAAACAGGAACTGCGCTGTTTCTTCTTTCGTTTTTGTTAGACGGTGTTTTAATGAATATATGACCATTAGTACTACTGGATACAGCCACAGACTGATGATATTTATTATGAAAGTAACCCTTGGGTTTGTATGACTCACCCAGCCAAATAAAATCATTTGGCGTTATTTGTAATACTGAAGTAGCTGAAGAAGTTAACCCGTCAACCAGCAGATGGTGCTGGACGCCTTCACAAGGTTATGCAAACCTCCATAAACTCCCATCCCTGTCTGCAGAAAGGTGGATGGACAATGCAGGATGACAGTACTTCAGCCTGCAATCGACGAGGTTCAATTTTCAGATAAAGTTGGGGTACAGTTACTATTACTACTAGCTCGAGGACCTCGCTCTGTTCTCTCTCTCTCTCTCCACACTATTGTATTCAGTTCAGTATGGATTATGTTATCTAGTACAGGGGTTAACTACAGCATTCATTAACCATGTTAATACTTGGTGTTTTCCGAGGTGGACTAAAATCGTGTGGACACACCCCGGCTACACTAAATAATGACGTCACCGTGTGGGAGGGGTTTGTGCCACTGGCTTCAACGACATCCTGTATTTGTTGTTTACCATTATATTTATAACGAAATTAACAGTTTCATTAATGTGACGCATTGAACTATTTGACATCCGTTACCAGTAGACAAGTTAGGTCATCCACAGCGTTTTTGTCTACGTCACCTGGCATTTGTTATCAAATTAACCACTTCACTACCATGACGCATTTACATCATTTACTTCTTATACCACCAGTCTATTTTATTTAGCTTAGGCCAGACCTCTGGTGATGGATAGATAACTGAAAACTATATCTATTCCCTGCAGGTGGAACTGCCTCTCCAAAGGTGAACACACTCGTGTGGAAGAATTACACCCAAAAGACATCACCGTATTGAAAAGGTTGAATAGTTATCCAGCCATTTACATCTTAGTCCAATAGTGTGTGTGTGTGTGTGTGTGTGTGTGTGTGTGTGTGTGTGTGTGTGTGTGTGTGTGTGTGTGTGTGTGTGTGTGATCCTTTTCCTGCTGTCTCCAGACAGTTTTACTAAACTTTAAGAAAACCTCTTGTAGTGAAGGAATTAAGAATCCTATAAATAACACTTGTAGTTCGGACATGATTTCTAGAACTGAATAAAATCGTCTGTTAACAGTAAGAGTAAACCCAAAATTCCATCACTGCAGTGAAGGGGCTAACACTTGCTATAACCCACTTGCTATACCGTCTTCAGTAACATGTGCTGAATTATATTATTGCTACCGACTGTGTTCGGGTCTGGCCACACCCTTGACAGTGGTGGCATTACAACCTGTCTCCATTAACCACTTCACTACCATAGCCTTGACAGTGGTGGCATTACAACCTGTCTCCATTAACCACTTCACTACCATAGCCTTGACAGTGGTGGCTTTACATCCTGTCTCCATTAACCACTTCACTACCATAGCCTTGACAGTGGTGGCTTTACAACCTGTCTCCATTAACCACTTCACTACCATAGCCTTGACAACGGTGGCATTACAACCTGTCTCCATTAACCACTTCACTACCATAGCCTTGACAGTGGTGGCATTACAACCTGTCTCCATTAACCACTTCACTACCATAGCCTTGACAGTGGTGGCATTACAACTTGTCTCCATTAACCACTTCACTACCATAGCCTTGACAGTGGTGGCATTACAACCTGTCTCCATTAACCAGTTCACTACCATAGCCTTGACAGTGGTGGCATTATAAACTGTCTCCATTAACCACTTCACTACCATAGCCTTGACAGTGGTGGCATTACAACCTGTCTCCATTAACCAGTTCACTACCATAGCCTTGACAGTGGTGGCATTATAAACTGTCTCCATTAACCACTTCACTACCATAGCCTTGACAGTGGTGGCATTACAACCTGTCTCCATTAACCACTTCACTACCATAGCTTTGACAGTGGTGGCATTACAACCTGTCTCTATTAACCACTTCACTACCATAGCCTTGACAGTGGTGGCATTACAACCTGTCTCCATTAACCACTTCACTACCATAGCCTTGACAGTGGTGGCATTACAACCTGTCTCCATTAACCACTTCACTACCATAGCCTTGACAGTGGTGGCATTACAACCTGTCTCCATTAACCACTTCACTACCATAGCCATCACACGATTTTAGTCCGCCTACCACACACTTCCCACAGTACAAGGGTTTAGTCCTTCACTACGGTACTACGTTGTTTGTAGTGTATTCCTGCTGTGTCCAGGCGATTTTATTCACCTTCCACTGGATCTGTCAAACTACAGGGGTTAGATATGCCTTCATTAATCTCTTCCCTACAAGAGATCTTTCTAAAACTAATTCACCTTTCTGGTAATGGCCATATTAATTGCATATGACGTCATCGGATTACAGGTGTTGTATTAGATGGTGTGAATGATGAGTGACAGAGAATTAGGATCATGAGGAATGATGATGACGATGATGATGATGATCATGTCGATGTTGATGATGCTGATGTTGATAATAATGATATGGATGTAGATGTTGTTGACGACGACGATGATGATGATGATGATGATGATGATGATGATGATAACGTATGCTATAGACAGGGTTCTAAGTGATTTTTGCCTCCTGATCTGTCTCTGTTAATCTTAGATCTAACAAGTCCCATATCACTTGCTGGAAAGCCTGATAACATTATGTCCTTAACCCCTCCAGTACGGTGACCGATTTATCCCATTTTATTCTTTGCTAACCGACACGATTTTATTCAGTTAAGGGAACGCCTCTTATGATGCAGCTAATAAAGCCTATATCTATGTAACACGAGTTTTAATAAAGTAATCTGAGCTGAATACCATCATCTGTCGGGAGAAACACTAAACAAATAAAACGTTAACCCAGTAAAACATTTAGCTCCTTTACTCCTATGACGTACTTTTCATGTTTTTGCTGCAGCTCGACGATTTCAGTCCAAATTGGAAAGCAGCCTGGAAGAGAAATAATTACTGAAGGTTCTATGTAATCCCTCCATTCTGAAGCTTTAACCTTAATGTCAATTACATCGGCTGGAAAGAATAAGAACATATGTCATCTTACTGAAACTGTTGAATTTGTTAAGAGGATGTTGTGAGAACTGATTTAATCTGATGTAAGTGCCAGACGAGAGGATTTACGTAGAAATATCCAGAGCCGAGGTACATATTGTGTAACCTGATGGCAGACATACACAGACACAGACATAAACAAACGGACAGACATATGCAGACAGCCAAGGGAGATACAGCGTAACCTAAGCAGACAGACAGACAGACTTAGACAAGCTGACACAAAGACACAGAGACATACAAACAAACGGACAGACGTACACAAAGCCACGCAGGTAGTAAACAAAGGGACAGGCATACAAAGACAGCCAAGGGAGATACAGTGTAATCTAACCACGCAGAGAGAGACAGACTGACATACAAACAAAGCATTGGCACAGAGAGACGATGCCAGACAGATACTTGGATTTGGATGAAGAGTCAAACCCATCCAAACAACAAACAGACAGGCAAACAGACAGCTGTGATGGCATAGTTTCCGTTAAGCCTTAATGACGGAGGCAATCAAGGGAAGACATAATGTGGGGTGAATGACGTCATCATCATCATCATCATCATCACCACCACCACCACTACCCTTCCCTCAAATACCAGGGGGTGGGCAGAGCTCCAAAATTCATATTATGGCAATTTAACCTTTTCAAACAAATAACGTATTAATATTCTTTCTTTGTATGTATATATGTATTTATTTATTTTTCATATTTCCAGACTTATTTTAGCTTAGAAGAGGTTTTTGGAACTGCTGGGTTAGATATAAAATAGTCTGCCCAAGATGTATAAAATCGTCCGTTGATGGTCAGAAGAGAAAACACAATACGTCACCTGACACAACGGGGTAAACCTGAGGGATCACTTATCGATAATACTCTGAATTAAGCAAGAAATAATCCTTACAAATCCACTCACATCCTCTTGCTGTGAAAGCCAGTAAGTCCCACTGCACTGGCCTGGTATTAGCTCTCTTACTACAATGGTGTATTATTGTGGTTATTCTTCCTACTGCCGAATGACGTCTAGCGATGCTGGAGTTAATAAAAGCCACATCAAACTCAGTTAATTACCAGTATTAAGGTGAATAAAATCGTCTGGAGATTGCTATAGTCATCGGAGTGAAGAGGTTAACAGTGGGCACAAATCTATGCACAGGAGGGTGGTGTGTTGTGGGAAGAGGGGTTGTCACTGAGTAGGGTCAGTAACCCCTGCACGGCCTTCTGTCCACGCTACGCTGACAAGGTGCAACATGAAATATTAATCACAGATAGACGGACAAACCTCCTATGATTGTTGTATTTTTATTAATTTTCAATCTAAGCAACTTTTCTAGACCATTAGTATCGTTAATTCCTTCACTAAGGGAATCTTCCCTGTGCTAAAAAAAAAAAAAAAATCGTCATGGGTTAGCAGCACTGAACTACACAACGGTATCGTACCAAATGGGTTAACAGGCTTGTTTGAAACTTCCTCACAACGAGAGGTTCCCCTGGAAGAATGAATTAATGTGGTGGTGGCAAAGATTATACATCATCGCACTGAGGGTGTTATTGATACACTTACAAAAAGGTGGTTCATATGTTGCTCTCCACTTGCCCCTCAGCCGGCAAAATCCTGTGTGCTGCGGGACGGCTTCGTCTACCTTATAAATGCCTACCCTGCATCATTTTGTGTTTTTCAACCATTTTCATGCTTTACAGTGTTTGCACTACAGTGTCTGCAGTGGCAAGGAGGGTATAATACACAGACCACACTGTACTACGCCAGCAGTATCATTAACTACCAATTCTGAGAATACATTGATTTTATTTGCATTACTTTGTTTTCAGCAATAATATCAAGTAACTGGAATAAACATACAAACAATAAACAGAATTAACACACAAGTCTAATTGCATCAGCCCTGAAAATGAAATAAGCACGAATGCAAAGCAAAGCTAAATGTGACACATGCTGAACAGGAAAATAAATGCTTTGAATACTAAAGTTATCTAATTTCCTCTTGACATATTCATTTTTAAATATAATAAAAAGAGTGATATGTAAATATCAGTGTAACAACATGCAGATGTATTGTGTGTGTGTGTGTGTGTGTGTGTGTGTGTGTGTGTGTGTGTGTGTGTGTGTGTGTGTGTGTGTGTGTGTGTGTGTGTGTGTGTGTGTTTATACAAATATGAATGCGGGTGTACAAAAATAAAATTTGTATAGTTGCAATCTGTGTGCGGGTGCCTTTGTGCATGAATTTATGAGACCCGGCATGCGAGAAATTTAAACTTTCAAATGAATAACATTACAATTTTATTTCAATCACTCACAGCTTTGAAAACACAGCCATTACAATTTTACTACATGAAATGCAAAAGTCGTGTTTATTTCTACGCGGAGGCTTTAAAACATATGCAAATATTTTTTTCTTTCTTTTTCTGTGTGTGTGTGTGTGTGTGTGTGTGTGTGTGTGTGTGTGTGTGTGTGTGTGTGTGTGTGTGTGTGTGTGTGTGTGTGTGTGTGTGTGTGTGTGTGTGTGTGTGATAACTACGATTACTATTTCCCTTATTCTTGCTACCGACAGACGACCTTAATTCCATTACGATCTGTTTTTTTATTTACTCTGGCAACTTTCGGATGCCTTAATTCAATGCAAGAGTAACCTGACTTACTGAAGGCATAAAAAAAAATTATCAACCCCTTCACTATGACAATATTTCAGTTTTGTTCCTTCCACCACCAAATGATTCCACTCACCGTAGCAAAGACTTGTGGAACCGGATGAGTTAGGTACAGCCTACACTGACCCCTTCACTGCTTGACGTCCTACCTAGGCCGAATAAAATCACCTGGTAGTAGCACAACAGAAATGGATAATAGGTCCTCGAGCTAAAGGGGTTTACCTCAGGATGTGGCCTCTCGTACTGAAGGTTTAAGAAGCACCTTTGGGACTAGAAGAGTTTAGAAACATTCTTAACCCTAGAACACTATCGTGAGGTTGAGGTGACCCCCCTCCCCAGGAGGTGATAATGTGATCATGGGGAGATAGGGGGCCCAGGGTACTGGGTTTCCCAGTACCTCCATGCCACTACATCGCTCTTGAAAGGAGGCAGTGTGGTGCAGCTCACTTGTATTTTGTATGCTGAAAAGTATGCCTGGGGTTGGCTCAACCCCATGTTAGTGTTTATAGATGTTAGTTTTTTTTTTGGGGGGGGGAAATAATTGACAGGAATATAATTATTCTGAGATTAGTACATCAGTACACCAGTACATACACTGTACACACCTATGTACACTTGTACTTATTAGTTCAAGTACAGGATATATGGTGTAACAGAAGATTATAGTCTTCATTTTGCATATGGAAGATTTTTCGTTTTTCAAAGAAAAAAATATAATAATCCGTAAGAATTCTTATGTAATCAATGGCTATAGCCTTGGTGATCAATAGTAAGTAGTTATTCATTATCAGGGGTAAATATAGGTAAGAAAAATCCATTGCATCCTAGTCGTTCTTTGACTAAAAGAAGAAACAACCTTTTTCGTCCCTCTCCCACACACTTCCTAGTGCTGCCCCAAGGCTGTGGGTATGGTAGCAGAGGCTCCCACTACCAGTGTGCTTGTGTGCCTACAGCCAAGCCCGCAGCTGCAGTCGTCTCCGTATGGCATTGGTCTTCAGCATAGTCATTAGTTAATCTTAGTATTTTTACACTTTTTTCTTAGTTATCCACCTTAGTCTTAAGATTCAGTTTCAAGTCATTGGTTTTTCACTCAGACTGAAGTACAAAGGACATATTATTTGCTATGTATGCCAAGGAATTGAATAAATTCTAATTGATTATTTTTTTGTTTTTTCATTTTTCGAAAATGGGGTTCAGTCAACCCCACGTTAGTGTTGGTGTAAGTTGGATCGGGGGTTAGTGTTCCAAGGTTAACAATGCACACACTGAAGACTTCCAACTGGTTTACTGATTGACGTTTCTTGCCTTATACTTGTGGTTAGTTGAGAAAATTATCAAACATAAGAGATTAGATAACAGCCTTCATTTGCCCATTCAGTAGAAGCTGTCTTTTCAAAGGTGAACTAAAGTCTTTGGAAATATCAAAACCGATATAAATATGATGTTCCTTAAGTTCACAGCACTTTTCCATCCATTTATTACATCTACAGTATTTCCCTTTCTTTTAATTTCTCTCCGCTTCTCTGTATGTCCCATCCACGCCCTTCCCTCCACATAATAATTTGTACTTCCATTCTCAGCATTACAATTTGGTTTCCCTTATAATTCTATTTATTCATATTGCTTCCTTAAATTACATCCATTTAATTCGCTCATTTTCCCTCACTCCTTTCCCCTCAAACATTACCATCTCCACCTGATTCTCTCTCTCTCTCTCTCTCTCTCTCTTGTATTTCTTTCGTTCATGGTAGTTTTCTTCTTATCCCAGCATTTCCCCACCTCACTTGCTCTTTTACTTTCTTCACCTCTCTCTTTTCTAATAAATCTATCTCCTCCCTCATCTTCACCTAATTTCACTACTTCCTGCTGTTAACGTTCCTAATTGTTCCACTTATATTTTCCACTTCTTAACAACACATGTGTCTCTTGTAATCCCATAAACTTTCCCCTCCCTTTTTTATATTACCCATTTCTGTTTTTCTCACACACAAATCTTCCTCTTTTCATCTCAGTCAGTCTCCTTTATCCTCACCCAATCGTTTCCATCCTTTTAATATCTCCATTTTTCTCCACCTCGCTGTTCCTTCCGCCTGCTCCTCCCTCTTTAACAACTTCCCACTAGAGAAACGAAAGGAAGGAGGTTACCGTGGCAACGCGTCTTGTTTATTTTGAGGCACGCCCGCAGGCCACGTGCTCGGCCTTCTAGTGTTATAGATGTGTTATTGGTGATGGAGATTCTGGTGTAAATGGTAATGGTGGTGGTGGTGGTGTGAGTGGCTGTGGTGGTGGTGTTATGTTACTTATGGTGAAGATGGTATAAATGGTAGTGGTGTTAGTTGCGGTGGTGTGTGGGTGGTAGTGATGGTGTTGTCCTATTTGGGGGCTGTGATAGTAATGTTAATAGAAGCAGTAGTGGTGGTGGTGGTGTTAGTAGTAGCGGTGATGGTAATGGCAGCAGTGTTGGTGGGGTGGTGCTGGTGGCGGGGATGTTCGTGGTAATGTGAGTGGTAGTGGATTTTGGTATTTGTAATGGTGGTTGTGATGTGAGTGGTAATGGATGTTGGTATTTGTAATGGTAGTTGTGATGTGAGTGGTACTGGATGTTGGTGTTGGTGGTGTTAGTGGTACTGGGTGTTGGTGTTGGTGGTGTTAGTGGTACTGGATGTTGGTGTTGGTGGTGTTAGTGGTACTGGATGTTGGTGTTGGTGGTGTTAGTGGTACTGGGTGTTGGTGTTGGTGGTGTTAGTGGTACTGGGTGTTGGTGTTGGTGGTGTTAGTGGTACTGGATGTTGGTGTTGGTGGTGTTAGTGGTACTGGATGTTGGTGTTGGTGGTGTTAGTGGTACTGGATGTTGGTGTTGGTGGTGTTAGTGGTACTGGGTGTTGGTGTTGGTGGTGTTAGTGGTACTGGATGTTGGTGTTGGTGGTGTTAATGGTACTGGGTGTTGGTGTTGGTGGTGTTAGTGGTACTGGATGTTGGTGTTGGTGGTGTTAGTGGTACTGGATGTTGGTGTTGGTGGTGTTAGTGGTACTGGATGTTGGTGTTGGTGGTGTTAGTGGTACTGGATGTTGGTGTTGGTGGTGTTAGTGGTACTGGATGTTGGTGCTGGTGGTGTTAGTGGTACTGGATGTTGGTGTTGGTGGTGTTAGTGGTACTGGATGTTGGTGGTGGTGTTAGTGGTACTGGATGTTGGTGGTGGTGGTGTTAGTGGTACTGGATGTTGGTGTTGGTGGTGTTAGTGGTACTGGATGTTGGTGGTGTTAGTGGTACTGGATGTTGGTGGTGGTGGTGTTAGTGGTACTGGATGTTGGTGTTGGTGGTGTTAGTGGTACTGGGTGTTGGTGGTGTTAGTGGTACTGGATGTTGGTGTTGGTGGTGTTAGTGGTAATGGTGATGTAAATGGTTGTGATGGTGGTGCAAGTGGTGATGGTAAGTGGTGATGCCAATGGTACTGGTAGTAATACAAGCTTATTTCCTGGTGGTGGTTGGATGGTGTCAGCAGCAGCAGTAGCGGCAGCAGTGATGATATTAGCGGTACTGGTTTAGTGGTAGTAGTAGTGGTGATGCTAGGGGTAGTAGTGGTTGATTTAGAATGGTAGTGATAGTATTGTCGTGAAAGTGGTATTAATGGTACACGTGGTGGTAGTAATAGTAGTAGTGCTAGAAAAGGTACAATGATCATCATGTTTGTGGATGGTGGTACTGGGGATAGTAGTGATGGTATGAGTAGTAATATTAGTAGTGTTAGAATGTAAGTGTTGTTATTTATATGATAATATGTGTAGGAGGTGGTAGTGGTGATATTTATGTTGGTGGCAGTGACGGACTGGCGGTAGTGCTAACAAATTATTTGTAAAAATATAAATAATAGCAATAATAATTCTACACTGCAATGATTAATGTATAAATTATATGTGTAGGTAGTAGCAGTGGTGGTATTAGCACTGCTGATGGTGCAAGTTATGGTGTTCTACTCTGTTCACTTGAACCTGGCCTAATATGGTCATCCCTCCATCGTAAATGATCTGCAACAAAATATTAACAATATAATATAATACTTATTACGGTGTGAAGAAAGTGCTGTAGTGTGTTAGTACTGCCCAATTGTGATACAAAGCTTTAACAAGTCATATACACAAGAGTATGGTGCTATACTCACTCTACTCAAACTTAGCCTAGATTTTCGTCCTTTTACAATCAGTTTCCTGTAGCTCAAAGGCGGAAAATAAAACTACGGCCCTATACCCTTTCCATACAACTTCTTCGTGACCAGCATCATATTCTAGTTATGAATTGCCAACAGCAGCCTAGAACTGTTGGGGATAATGTATAGATGGTATGTAGTGCTATTACAGCCGAGTTTTTTTTCTGACTCTGGGCACTCACTTGACAGTCCATTTCTTCTGACCCAGCAGTCTTGCGTTCCGCGTACCTTTACATGTCACCATTTCCATGCTAATGCCCACCGTCCTTATTGAATACATACTAGGACTGCCTCATTCAGGACGGGTGCATTGGTATTAGCGGAAGTGTTTTTATGACATGACATGTCGGTGGGTCTTTTGGAAGATCAATAAAGTCTGTTTTGAAATTCATACTGTAAGACTGCTCCCTGCTCCAGCCTGGGATCGAACTCGTGACATTTCAGACAACAGACGATCTCTCTAACCACTCGGCCACCACCTCCCCCAGATGATTCTATTCTGCTTAAGGAAGATCTCTCGTAGTGAATGGCTTGGAAGAGTCTCTAGAAACACCTTCACTACAACGATATTTCTTTATGTGGAAGCAACTCTAAGAGCGGCCCTGTCTCTCGCTAACGATTTTGAAGCGGGTAGGGAAGGGGGAGATGGGGAAAATAGAAAGGAGGGGAAGGGAAAGGGCTACAGAGTAAATGGAATGAGGAAAAAGCGAAGGGGTGGAGAGGCAAGAGGTAAAGGGAAAATGAGAAGGGGAGAAATGTGAAGGGGAAGCTGGGACAAGGGGTGAGGGGAAGAGAAGGAAGGAGGAAAGGAAATGAAGAGAAATGAGAATTGAGGAAAGTGGATGAGAACTGAGGAAAGAGGATGAGAAGCGGGAGGGAGAAAATGATTGGAAGCGGAAGAGACGACAAGGAAGAGAGAGGGAGTAATGGAGAGAGAGAGAGGGGTGAAGGGAGAAGGGGGAATGAGAGATGAAGGACAGGGAGGGGAGAGAAGGGAAGAGGGAGATGGGAAGATCTAAAGAAGGGAGGGGAGAAGGTGGGGGAAGGGGAAAATAGGAATGAACAGAAACTGGACTGGGAAGAGGGAAAAGGGGAGAGGAAAATAAGAACGAGGATGTAGAGGGGAAGGGAGAGGACGAGGGAAGGGACAGGACGAGGGAAGGGACAGGACGAGGGAAGGGAGAGGACGAGGGAAGGGAGAGGACGTGGGAAGGAGGGAACGGGGTAAGAGGGTAGACGGTAATGAGGTCCCCCTGACGGCCACAATTAAAACACACACCAATTAAGTGTTTTTTATTTCTTTATAATTTCAGCTGCCAGAAAATATTTTATCTTGTGAGGGTGAGGTAGATTTAAATGGAGAGGAATTGTGTAGATAACTGTTCTGTGTACTTGCGTCGTGAAGCGTCAGGTATATGAGAGTGGTGGGTGTTTACTTTCTTACTGTTCGTTTGCCTGGAGAAATTACTAATCAAACCATCGCCTCGCCCATACCTGCCAACCTACAGTGCTCATCTTAACAGGCTGTATTACCCCCGCCTAGCTCCACTACCCACCATCATGCCTGCCCATCGTCCCCCAACTCCTCTCCACCCACCCACACCTTAGCTTACCTCCTCCCACACACAATGACAGCAGTAGGCTACTCCACACAAGGCCCCTTGTGTAGGTTTAAAGAAAGCATGGAGACAGTCCAGCACACCTAACACCTGCGATGCTGACTTGCAAAGAAAAGTGATGTGATATTTCCAAGACAGATCAGGACGGACGGACGGACACACACACACACACACACACACACACACACACACACACACACACACACACACACACACACACACAAATGAAGGACTGGGCTGTGTTACTGAAACATTAAAATCAAGTGGGTGACTGTGTGGGGTTGAGAGGCCGAAGAGTTGGGTTTTAGCGTCATAAAAAAACTGAAAGATTTCTTCTTCTCCAGTTAGGAATAAGATAAATTCCAAGATAGGTCTGCCAAAGCGCCATCCACTGATTGCTGCAGCGACTGTTGTGACGGAGGCTGTGAGAAGCGAGTGGAAAAGTGAAGGGTGGAGTAATCAGCCTGAGTGAGTAGGACTGTTACAGATATACAACCCGGAAGGTTATCCTGAAAAGGAGGAAGACAGTAGGTGAAAGGGCAGAACCCCAAAGATCGCCAGTACTGATGGCTTTAGATGAAAAACAGTGACCGTTACAACTACAGTTACGATCAACGGAGAGGACACTGATATGAAGGCACTGAAAGAGGCTCGGAAATTTTAGGAGGGGTGTTTTGAAATCAAAGATTTAAATCAGATTCTGTCCACTTGATGTTCTACGCAACAGGAAGATTTCACCGAAACTCCGGAAGAAGAATGACTCTGAATCTGGAAATAATGAAAGACTGGCAGTTGAGCGTCCCCGACGGAACTCACACTAACGGTCAAAAAGAGGGTTATGGCATGAAACGTGCTTCAGAATCTTTTGAGGATATACTCTGAGAATTTACATATACAGGAGATTAAGAAGACTGGGCTGAGAATGGTAGTCCTACTCCGCGACAGGCTAAATGAGAAAAAAAAAAAATCAAAAGGTACTAGTTGACAAAGGCTAAAGATAACGCTCATTCACCTGTTCATTCATCCACTTATCAATCCATCCACCCACTCATCCATTCATCCAATCATCCACAGAATTCTACTGTATATCTATCTATCCCTTAAATCATCAGTCTAACCATATCAATACTGTACACAATTATCCATCCATTCATCCATGCACCCGTCATGCGTTCACCCATCACTGGCCGCGATAACCCTCCAGATCAGTGGTGATGGTAGCGACAGGTAACACCGTGACACCTGTGAGGAAAGAGACACCTGTGTGTGTCTGTATATCCTATCTGTGTCACAGCTTATCACACTACATCACCACACCACATCACCACACCACACTATATCACAACACCACACTATATCACTACACCACACTACATCACCACATCACACTGCATTACAACATCACACTACATCACCACACCACACTACATCACCACATTACTCTGCATCCTAATATCACATCACCCCATCACACTGAATCATCACATTACACTGCATCACTTCATCACACTGCATCACTACATTAACAAATCACTTCATCACACTGCATCACTACATTAACAAATCACACTGCACCATTACGTGACTATCACACTGCATCACTATATCACCACATCACACTAACTCACTACATCGGCACATCACACAACATCACTACATCACACTGCATCACTACATCACCACATCATACCGCAACACAATGTCCTGTTACATCACACTTCAGCATATCCTGCTACATCACACTACACTTGTTACATCACCTTAAAGTCACACATCACCAGTTACATTATATTACCCCATTACCTATCTATCATCTATTGCCAAACGCCTTAATTCCGTAAGGGGTGGCCAAAACAAATCGCCTCCATGTCGCCCTGTCCCCCGCCATTTCATTGCCCTGCTCCCTTCTCACACCCCCTTCTCTCATATACCTCACCACTCCATCCCTCCATCTCATCCTTGGCCTCCCCCTCCCTCTCCCCCTGCACCTCACTCACATACACTCACCTCGTCGGTCTTTCACTCTCCATCCTCTCCACGTGGTCAAACCACCTCAATGTGTTTCACCTAACGCTTCCTATCACATCCACATCCACACCACAACGCTCCTTCACATCCTCATTTGTCAGTCTGTCTCTCCATGTGACTCCAAAGGCTACTCTCAAATAACTCATTTCCACTGTTCTCACTCGTGACTTCTGTCCCTCCAACAACGTCCAACGAGGTCCAAGATTCACTTCTAAACTACGCCAGTAAATCACCAGATCATACTACATCACACCAAACTACATCACAATCAAAACATCGCATCACACGCCATTACATCACACTACTGTACTTCAATACAGTAAATCACACTACAGTACCATGTAATAGTATATAACCACATCACACACCATACATCACACTACTGTATATGACACACACACACACACACACACACACACACACACACACACACACACACACCGGACATAAAAGTGAAGTAAGCATCAGGCAGTTCAGCGACATAAACAGACACAAGCAGAATGGAAGCAGGGGGCGTGAATGGCCACCTTCCTGCCCATTAAACACCCTAACCACTTGTGTTTATATCTAACCGTGTCTGCCTACCCCTGTCTCTGCTCAAACTGTCTAACCTTGTCTCTGCCTAACTATCTGTGCCTAACCTGCTTGTGCCCCACTGCCTGTGCCTAACCCCGTCTGTGCCTAACTTTATCTGTGCCTAACTCTGTCTGTGCCCGACTCTGTGTGTGCCCGACTCTGTGTGTGCCCGACTCTGTGTGTGCCCGACTCTGTCTGTGCTAGCTCTCACCATGTCTAACTCTGCCCATGCCTAACTCTTCCTGTTCCTAATCCTGACTGTGCCTAAGTTTCCTTGTCTCTGTCTAATGCTACACGTCTTTACCTAACCCGTCTTTACCTAAAGCTGCGGCCATTCTAGGAGCATGCAGGTGTGGGCGGGCATGGGGGAGGGCGTGGTGGCGCGTGTGAATGTCTGTATCAGAAATCCAAACTATTCCCCAGTCCTGTTCCAGTGCAGTGCAGTGAATGATGTCACTGTGTTAGGTATGGGATGCCGGGATGCTTCACTCACACACCAAATAACGGTGAAGGTAAACGCTGCCTACGAACTACCAGTACTCAATATCCATTTCATAACACTGCCTCCGTGGTTTACAGCAAGAAAAGCTAAATATCAACTTTTTTTCCGTGCAGCCGCCAGGATTTGCGCTCCCTCCTGTTTCTCTCCGTTGCCAATGTGGTCACTTTCATGGACTAGACGCTGCAAAAACTCCTGTCCGGCAGACAGGCAGGGGGGGGGAGAGAGAGAGAGAGAGAGAGAGAGAGAGAGAGAGAGAGAGCAAAGTAAAACGTAACAAACTGCCTTTTAAGTCCCGCCACCAAAGTTTGCCACGATAAACACCAATTAACACTTTTTATTCACTAACTTCTAAGTCATGCAAGAAAAAAAAAGAAATAAACAAATTCAACTTTATTCCTCTGTGCCCAACTCTACCCTCTCCCCACGCCTCACTTTTCTTCTCACCAACCTGCTTTCCTTTATCCTCCTCCTTTCCCCTCTTCTCCCACCTCTACTCTCCGCTTCCTCCTCTCATTTCCCTTCCCTTATCCCTCCTTCCTCTTTCTCCTATTCCCCCATCTTCTTCCTCCTTTCCTCCCTTTCCGCCTCTCACTTTCCTTCCTTTACCCCTCCTTCCTCATTTCCTCTCCTATTTCCTCCATCATCTCACTCCTTTCCTCCCTTATCTCGCTACCCCTTCCCTAGCCTCCTACTCTCTGGTTCTTGTCTTCCTCCCTCTTTTTGTCTCCTTTACCACTCTCTTTCCCCTGCCATTATCTCTCCTTCACCACTCTCTTCCCCCTGCCATTATCTCTCATTCACAACTCTTTTTCCCCTTACCTCCGTCTCTCCTTTACCACCCTCTTCCCCCTACCCTCATCTCTCTTTTCTTTCTCCTCTCTCTCTCTCTCTCTCTCTCTCATAAATCCGCCACTAAGCCTACCCATCTAACCAGCACTAACAGCCTCCCACACCCTCTCTCCTAAAACCACTTCCCTTCACCCATAATTTATGGACACTATTTTCATCTCACATATACCTTTTTTTTCTTTTTATATAGAAAATATACGTATTTTTTTCTTCCTGTATTTTATTTTCTTATATCTTATGTTTAAATTTCTATACTTGTTAAAGTTCATGTTTTTATTTTATTTTTTTTCAGTTCTTTCCTTTTCCCTCTTTTATTCATTTTCGTATTCATCCTTCCTCAAGTAAGCAGGTTAATATACCCGTCTGAGATAATATATAATATTATATAGTTGTTCGTTTCTTAGACACCATCCTGCAAAAACAAAACAAGCAAAAATGCATATAATACTACTACAGGATATTGTTTATATTTCTTTAATCCTAATTCGTCATCTTCTTCCCTCCAAAAGTAAACATGGAAATAGGAATAAAGAAAAATCAGGAAAATCTTTCATACTTTTCCCTTCCTGTTTTACTTCTTCCCTCCAAAGTTATAAACATACAAATACCTACAAGCAGAACAAAAACAGTCATTTTCTACTTGATTTAGACTCCATCTTCATCCTCCCAAAATTACCCAAGTCATATTGCGAGAGAGAAGAATGGAAAACACGAAGAAAATATACAACACCAGGAGAGATTTTCCTCACACCCAGCTGTTACACTTTTCCTGAAGCTGTGTAATGGGGAAGAATTTCAATGGAGCGAATATAATATAGTTGTCCGTTAATATAAGTGAATTTATATGTTGTTGTACAGACGAGACTCGAGTATGGAAATTTATATGTTTATCCATATCGAAGCAATGGCGTCATTCTATATTTGTTTGTTCTACCACCAGACGATTTATTCAGCAAGATGGCTGCTGGTGGTGGTGGTGATGCAAGCGACGGCGGCGACGACGACGACGAGGACGACGACGATGAAGTTTGGCGGTGGTGCTGATAGATGCGATGGTGATAACACTATGTAACAAAAAAATTTACAAAAATCTGTTCCTGTGTAACCAGTACTATTTCCTTATTTGTTTTGCTCCAAAACTATAGAGAACACGTATCATCATCCTAAAACTTCGCATTTGTAAGCAGGAGAATGATTTTTTATACTCACTGATTTTCTGTAGAAAGAATGAGTTTGTCTTTTCCTTCGCGAAGAGCTAGAAGAAAACATAAATATGAAAATTGATATGTAACAATATTGAATACATAATGAATGAAATCACAGAAGTCTAGAATCGAACACTTTCTCGCGATTTGCGATTGTATAGCAGATTACTTTCACGGACCAGCCCCCAAATGTAGTCCCCCATCATGCTAACGTTATACTGTCCTTGGTATCTCCTCTCAAAGTCCATAATATCATGATAGAAGCGTTCTCCTTGCTCTTCAGAATATGCACCCATGTTGTCCTTGAATTCATCAAGATGGGAATGAGGCATATGAAGCTTGAGTGACATTCTACAGCCCATGGCGCCGTACTTCTTTATGAGGTTGTCAATCAGCTCCACATGGTCCTCATCCTTGTGATTTCCAAGAAAACCGCGAGCCATTGCTTTCAGGCTGTCCCAAGTCACTTTTTCCACTTTCGATAGCTTGTTGGGAAAATCCTTGCATTCCAGGATCTTCTTAACCTGTGGACCGACGAAAATACCGGCTTTGATTTTCGCATCCGACAGCAGCGGGAAGATGTCTCTTAAGCTGCCGTCACACTAGGACAAAAGTGACTAACATGCTAGCCAGTTTTGCGACCCGCTAGCCAAACTGACTCACGTTGAGCGAGATTTAGCCTGCGAGGCGAAATGGATAACAATTCTCGCTCACAGCTTGTTGGTGGGATTAGAACTCAAATGAGCCTATGTTAATTTTGTAATTGGTGAAAAAATATTATGTTATTCACAGAAGGAATCTTTAACTAAAATTGTTAAGTAAATACAATTTAAGTCTTGTGGTTTTTATTCATTTTTATTTTTTTCTCGTAACATGAAATAAATATTCGGACACTCGGGTGACCAGCCACGGAGGCTGTCTGTTTTGTCTCCAAACAAGTAAAAATCAGATTTCGATATGGATCCTGCGGCAAAGAAAGCTCTAGAAGACTGCTTTGTGGCTCTGGAGTTGCTAAAGTACGTGAGGCGGTTACAGAAATTGAGGAAAAGGGAGTGGGTACTCCGTGGTGGTTTGTTTGCAAATGACCACGAGGCGCCACGGCAGACGACAATGTTAGTCGTTTCGGCTCGCAAAAACACACGTGTGTGACGGACACTCGACTCTGCTAGCCGTTTTCACTCGCAAAACTGGCTAGCATGTTAGGTCTAGTGTGCCGCCGCCTTTAGGTACTGAAATGCCGCCGACCGCTTGTCCAGAGCCGTGACAAATTGTTTCATGAGGCCCAATTTGATGTGTAACGGCGGCATCAGTACTTTTCTAGGGTCCACAAGTGGCTCCCATTTCAAGTTGTCAAAATATGCCTTATAAGCTTCACACATCTTGACAGACGCTTCAGCAGAATATTTCTTCTTTCTCGTTTTAATAAACTAACAACAAATATAGCAAAACGCATCAGCGGAATGCTTACAACCAATAGATACATTCATGTTTGCAATGATCGAAAAAACAAAAACAATGGTATAGAATTTAGAGTACAACAAAATTAGCACCGTTACTGTAAAAATCCACAATTCATCCGTAATTCGATAAAGAATTGATATATGGTATAAATTTACAAGCCTTTCAACTAAGCTCCGCTCAGACTGACTTCATTTCAACTGACAGCGCCCACACCCGGAAAGGTACTGGGCGTCCAGGAACGGTTCGTGTTCAAATAATGTGCTTCAGCCAGTCACCGAGCTCAGCAGAATGACGTGCAATGCTGACATCGGCACATGCAGACACATGTCAAATCATTTATGAAGTGAAGCTTTTCGTTCACCCAAGAACTCATCTCACTCTGCCTAGGTAGCCATTCTTCACGTGTTTGAAGGCACAAAAATCACTCTCCTAGTCACAAAAGCGAAGTCTGACGAGAGTAATAGCCATTTTTCATGGTTCTGAGACCGAAACTATCAGAAAATAACACCCACTACCCAGGAACAAAAATCGTGTTATACAGTGTAATAGTAATAATATGAAGATGGTGGTGGTGACAGAAGCGATGATGATGATGATGATGATGAGTGGTGGTGGTGATGATAGAAGCGATGATAATGATGATGATGGGTGGTGGTGGTGATGACTGAGGCAACGATTATGATGATGTTAATGATGATACTTTCAAGCTTTTCATCTCCCACCCTTCTTTCGCATTTTATTCAGGTTAAACCTAAACATTTTTTTTTTTTATCTGAGGGAACTGGCAGGAGTTAGTGTTGAAATGTTTGTGTATGAACCTTTCACTGGTATGGACGCAGTAAATCATTCACTGTGGTTACCCTAACTGATTACATACACCTGGATGAAATTCTGAACACAATATTAAGGGTTATTGTACTTTACATACTTAACCCCGTCCCTACCTGTCGTCTGGCGCCAGCAGGTATATATCATATAAAATAGCTGAATAGGGAGATTGTTATTCTCACCCCGTCTACAAGAGGTGTCCCCTGTGCCTAATATAATCGTGTACGGGCAGCAAGAATATAATTTAGAAGAACGACGTAAGGAAATTATTAATGAGGTTTGTTTCTGCCCCCTTCACTATGACAGCTGTCCTCCTAGATAAATAAAATCGTCTGACAGTGCCATCTATGAAAGATAAAGTCATCATAAGGGTTAATGTTGTTTAATACGCCTAAATGCAGCCAGGACAAAAGTTCATTTACTGTTCCACCACGCGCACTTCTTCCTAGACGTCACTTTATTTCCTGATGCGTCACACCAACGAGAAGTATCTATGAGCAGGGACACACCAGGCCCCTCTCAGTGTAGCAATACTGGCCGCCAGAGGAACGTGTCAAGTGAAAGGTAAGATATTACACCAACTTTTGATCAGAACTGTACCGTTTATAATAAATTAACTGTGCATCAACTTTTGACCCTAACTCTACCATAGGGTAATAAATTAACAATGCATCAACTTCTGACCCTGTCTGACCCGTATATAATAAATTGCCAGTGCATCAACTGTTGACCCCCACTACCTTATATAATAAATTACCAGTGCATCAACTTTTGACTCTGACTGTACCGTATATAATAAATTAACAGCGCATCACATTATTCATTTCATATAAAACTGGGCCGTTAGAACAGTTTTTTCATTGCCTGCGTTTTCAATCGACATTGCAAGAAAATATTAAACTGACACTGCTCGCAAATAAATATGGTTATTTATAAAACGTAAGTGCATCAGGAACAATACATATGCCATGTACACCTCTGCTACAGTGATGACCTTTTTGTGTGTGTGTGTGTGTGTGTGTGTGTGTGTGTGTGTGTGTGTGTGTGTGTGTGTGTGTGTGTGTGTGTGTGTGTGTGTGTGTGTGTGTCCACTGTCACAACCCACACAGCTAGCCTACATAACACTGTCTAGCTATCTATTACTTAACCTATCATGTCACCTCACCCTCCGTCCTGAGTCTTACCAACTCGTCAAAATATCAAAGACTAATATTCAGACAGCAGTCCTACCTATCCATGTTACTCGCTTACTCACTCAGTCCATCAGTTAGTCAGTAATTAATCTGTCCAGTTATTTATCTACCAACACACCTAAATGTCTATCAATCAATCAGTATCATCTATATCTCTCTCATCTATCTATCCATCTATCATTCCATCTATAACCCCACCTCCCTCTCCAAGCCGAGGCCAGTCAGGTCATCAAAACATCACAGGTCAATGTGCGGGTATCCCTAACTCACCCACTGGTCGCCACATAAAGCGTTATTACTGAATTCCAAAGCCATTACGCACTGCAGAGTCGTGGCGATTTGCATATTACCTGACTGATGCAAAAAAGTATGGCACGGTGTTTGCGAGAGAGAGAGAGAGAGAGAGAGAGAGAGAGAGATATTACAGTACGATCACTACCAATCTGACCCAGCAAATAGGACTTGTTTTCACCAAAAACTGCAAAAGTTTTCTCCAATTCTTTATCGCTTGGTCGAGTATAAAGTGAAAAAAGTGGAGCTGAAATATCTGTACACAGACAATAAACGGATAGAAACATATCAGATTTGTGAATCCACTCTTTCTTCTGTACAGTATACTTATATCTGTATGGCTATATATATATATATATATATATATATATATTCTATCTACCTACGGTATCTATCCGTCCATCCAGCCCTCTCTCTCTCTCTCTCTCTCTCACACACACACACACACACACACACACACACAAACTAATACCTAGTCCCTCATTAACAAGCGTATCAGCCGTGCCACTTGCCTTAATCAGTCCCACACTGCAGCTCACAGCGGGGTAATGATTAGCGCTGCCTGATCAAAATATTCAAGGCTGCAGCCACGTGTTGAGTTGTGGCAAAGATGAGTATACCTGGTACGCTTACTCTTCCACACTATACGTTCTTATTTACTTATTTACCTTTCCACTCACATTCACCCACTTTCTGACAAGCAGGCAGACAGACAGACAACGCACTCTTACTTGGATGTTTAAAAATACTCAAATTTGCACGTAAGATTAAGATTCAGTAAAGAGGATGGTTTGGGATGCAAGGAAGGCAATCATATTCATTTACGCTTTTACTCACTACTCACTCACCATCACACTCACTCACTGCAGGATAGAGACACAGACACAGACAGGCATATAAACACACTCACAGTCACGCTACTTAAAGGTATACGGTCGGAAAGAGGACTGGATTTATGTTTTTTTTTTTTATCTTTGACAGTGTGCAAGTTATCATTACTACTCTCTCACACTTTTACTTATTTACTGTCACACTTACATTCACATACTTTCACTCTGACAAGCAAATCCAGACACAGACACTGACAGAAAGGCAGACACATGTACCTTTAGATTTCATGCAGAGGATCATTTCTTTTGGGGGGCAGAGGGAAGGGATAGAAGGGACTCGTATCCATACTCACTCACACTCTTATTCACCAATTTACAGTCACTCACGTCCAGTCAGTTTTGGACACCCTCTGTTCAAGGCTGGAAGAAGGTATAATATATCAAAGAGGTAATAGCAGGGTATAAAGGATAATGATATTCAGGCTGGCATACATTGTCTCACTCACATTCACTCATCTTCATACTCATAGTCCTATTTTAAGTGCCACAGGAGACTTCGTAGTACCCTTTCCTAACCGACAGATTTTTCACAGCACACCTACACATTCTCTTGTGTGCTATTAATATGTACTTTAATATCTGCAGAGTTTGTATTGGTAACACAGAAGAGGATCCAGAGGTGTTATGTGCTGAATAAATCGCTTGGTAAGAGTCGTTACGAAATCTGAACCATTAGGAATACGCCCATCATTTTCATAAACATGCTTATTCCCTTCAGTCTTAGAACGTGTTTTTGTATTCCGTGCTTGGAACCTCAGGACGATTTTACCTCGAAGAAAAAAATCTGGTAGTGCAGGTATTAATGAAGGGTCTGGCCAAGCCGTCCAGCTTTGGTCTCCTCATTGCCGAATGACGTCGTCAGGTGGCAGCAAATACAATACACACGACTCACAGCATTCACTGATTTCTTACTTACTTCCAACTCATTACTTCTTTCATCCTCTCCTCCTCTCATCTCTCTCTCTCTCTCTCTCTCTCTCTCTCTCTCTCTCTCTCTCTCTCTCTCTCTCTCGTAGGAAAATGAGACTGTGGTACTCAAGACAACACAAAACTCTATTAATACCAAAACGAGGCCGACTTGGGAGAGAAGAAGGGAGGGAGGGAGGGAGGGTGAGGAGGAGGGAAGAAGAGGGAAGACAGGGAGAGGAGAAGGAAGGGAGAAAAGGAAGGGGGGAAGGGCGAGAAAGGAAATTAGGCAGGGAGCTAGGGACTCATGGAGAGAGAGAGAGAGAGAGAGAGAGAGAGACAGACAGACAGACAGACAGACAGACAGAGAATAATACCGTATGATTACTACCAATCTGACCCAGCAAATTGAAGGCCTTGTTTTCACCAAAAATTACAAAAGTTTGCTCCAATTTTTGATTGCTTGGTCGAGTACAGAGTGAAAAAAGTGGAGCTGAAATACCTGTAAACATGCCATCAGACATGAGGATAGAAACCTATCAGCTTTATACATCAACCCTTCCTACTGTATATTTATATCTGTATGGCTATATGTATCTCTATCCATCTGTCTACCTATCTAAACTATGTATATCTATCTACCTAATCTATCTATCCGTCCATACAGCCATCAAGCCATATATCTGTCTACATCTCTCTCTCTCTCTCTCTCTCTCTCTCTCTCTCTCTCTCTCTCTCACACACACACACACACACACACGTTAATACCTACTCCCTCATTAACAAGCATAACAGCTGTGTCGCTTGCCTTAATCAGTCCCACACTGGAGCTCACAGCGGGGTAATGATTAGCGCTGCATGATTAAAATGTTCAAGGCTGCAGCCACGTGTTGAGTTGTGGCTAAGGTGAGTATACCTGGTACGCTTACACTTTTACACTGTACACTCTTACTTACTTAATTACTTTTGCACTCACATTCACCCACTTTCTGACAGACAAGCTGACAGACAGACACACACTCTTACTTAGATTATTAAAAATACTCAGAGCTGCATGTAATACTAAGACACACACTCTTACTTAGATTATTAAAAATACTCAGAGCTGCATGTAATACTAAGTTTCAGGAAAGAGGATGATTGGGGATGCAAGGAAGGCAATGTCATATTCATTTCCACTTTTACTTACCTACTCACCCACCATCACACTCACTCACTGTCGGATCGGGACACAGACAGACATATAAACACAGTCACGCTACTGAAATGTTTAAGGTCGGAAGGAGGACTGGATTTTTTTTTTTTTAAATCTTTGACAGTGTGGAAGTTAACACTACTACTCTCTCACACTTTTACTTATTTACCGTCACACTCACATTCACATACTTTCAGACAGACAAACAAATCCAGACACAGACACTGACAGATCGACAGACACTTGTACCTTTAGATTTCATGCAAAAAGGATCATTTTTTTTTTTTTTTTTGGGGGGGAGGGAGACGGGGGAGCGGGAATAGATAGAAGGGAATCATATTCATACACTCTTATTCACCAGTTTACACTCATATCCAGTCAGTTTTCGATTCCCTTTGTTCACGGCTGGAAGAAGGTATATCAAAGAGGTAATAGCGGGGTATGAAGGAAAATTATATTCATGTTGGCATACACTGTCTCATTCACATTCAGTCATCTTCATATTCATACCCATATTCTAAGTGCCAACGGAGACTTCGTAGTACCCTTTCCTGGCATAGTTATTTTTCATAGAACACCTACACATTCTTCTGTGCTATTAATATCGCTTTAATACCTACAGAGTTTTATTAGTAACACAGAAGAGGATCATAAGGTGTAACGTGCAGAGTAAATCTCTTGGGAAGAGTTGTTACGAAATATGAAACACTAGGAATACGCCCGTCACTTTCATAAACATACTTATTCCCTTTAGTCTTTGGCAGAATTTTTGTATTTCATTCTTGGAACCTCCACACGGTTTTATTGCGCAGAAAAGAAAAAAAAATCTGTCAGTGAAGGTACTGATAAAGGGTGAAGCCAACCCGTCCAGCTTTAGTCTCGTCTATGCTGAATGACGTCGTCTGGTGGCAGCAAATATATACAATACACACGACTCAGCATTGCTTTACTTCATCCTCACTTCGTTACTTCTTTCATCTGTCTGTCTCTCTGTCTCTGGCAGGAAAATGAGACTGTGGTACTCAAACAGAACACAAAACTCTATTAATACCCAAACGAGGTAGGCTTGCCAAGGAAGAAGGGAGAGAAGGAAAGATGGGAGAGAGGGAGGAAGGGTGGAAAGGAGGGGGGAGAGGAGGAGGGAAGAAGAGGGAAGAGAGGGAGGGGGGAGAGGAGGAGGGAAGAAGAGGGAAGAGAGGGAGGGGGGAGAGGAGGAGGGAAGAAGAGGGAAGAGAGGGAGGGGGGAGAGAAGGAGGGAAGAAGAGGGAAGAGAGGGAGGGGGGAGAGGAGGAGGGAAGAAGAGGGAAGAGAGGGAGGGGGGAGAAGAGAAGGGAAGAAGAGGGAAGACAGGGAGAGGAGAAAGAAGGGAGTAAAGGAAAGTGGGACGGAAGAGCAAGGAAATTAGGCAGGGAGCGAGCGGCTCATGGAGAGAGAGAGAGAGAGAGACGACGTGGTGGCATTTAAGTCAAAGCTACTAGTGTCTCTGAAAGGTAATGGGCGCAAAGATATTGCACTCTCTCTCATGACACGCCTCTCTCACTCCCTCAAAGTGCACATTTATCTATCTGTCTCTCTATCTCTACGACGGCATCTATTTCCTTCACTTTAAATTTCCTCTCCAGGGTCCCCATGTGCTCCTTTTGAAAAACATTTCTCTCTCTCTCTCTCTCTCTCTCTCTCTCTCTCTCTCTCTCTCTCTCTCTCTCTCTCACACACACACACACACACACACACACACACACACACACACACACACACACACACACACACACACTATTTTTCCTCCCCTCTTCCTCTTCCTCCCCTCACCCACTCCCCTTCTCATCCTCCATTCCTCTTACCTTCTTCTCTGGCATCTTCTCACCACGTTCCCTCTCCCCCAACTCCTCTTCCAGTCTTCCGCTATTCTTATATTCCTCTTCCACTCTTCTTTCTCTTCTCCCTCCCTCTCCCACTTTCTCTCCTTGTCTCCTACTCCTCATTCACTCCACTTCCCCTCCTACTCTATTTCCATCTTTCTCCCTCATCCCACCAACTTCTCTCTCCATCCCTTTTTCCCCTACTCCTCATCTACCTTTCCTTCCATCCTCCCTGCCACCATCCCCCACCCCAACACTGGAAACATATCCCGGGAATGTACGAGGCTGAAAACAATGATTCCCTCCAGTGTTGGCCAAATATTCTGTACTGATTCTACCTGTATCACTGCCTCTCTGTGCCTCTGCATTTCTCTGTATCATATGGCCCGTCTGTGTATCAGTCTGTCTGATTATCTGCTGTCTCTCTTCTGCCTGTCTTCCCCAGTATCCGTGTTTCTCTCCACTGTTTTCCTACTGTTACTCCGTGTATCTCTGAGCTCTGTCTTTTCCACTGTCGCCATCTTTCTTCGCAGCTTAGAGTACCTCCATGTCAGTCAGTCTATCTCTGTCTGACTATCTTCCTACCTGCCTGTCTGTCTGCTTATGTCTGTCTATCTGGCTTTCTGCCTGCCTGCTTCCTTGTCTGCCTGCCTGCCTGTCTCAATCTACCTATCTACCACTTATCTATCATATATCTGTCCATCTACCTATCTATATATCTCTCTACCTGTCTATCTATCCATCAGTCTTTAAATATACTCCTGTATGTTGACCTTTATGTTGTCTATCGTCGTCACTGTTTATCTGGTTGGGATGTAGGTTGAAATTACGGGATTTTTTTTTTTTTTTATAACCTTGTATGTTCATAATATGTCGTTTTTATCCGCTGTCTCTCTTTCTGTGTGGCTTTCTGTCCGTGTGGAGGAGTTACTTTTTGTCTGTCTGTGTCCGTACATGTCCTGTACATGTCTGTATGAATGTGCGTGAGTGTATAGTATTCTCTCTCTCTCTCTCTCTCTCTCTCTCTCTCTCTCTCTCTCTCTCTCTCTCTCTCTCTCTCTCCGTCTATCTTTCACCCTATACCCATATATTTCTCTGATTTGTGTGTGTGTGTGTGTGTGTGTGTGTGTGTGTGTGTGTGTGTGTGTGTGTGTGTGTTCACGTCTCTGTCTTTCGGTATTGCTATTCGTCTGTATGTAAGTCTTTCTCTGTGTCTGTCTGTTTGTGTCAGTCTTTCTATCTGACTGTTCTTCTGTCCCTCCCTGTCTGTCTGTTTGTCTATCGCTGTATCTGTCTGTATATGTCTGTATGTCTGCGTCTGCCTGTCTCCTATATCATACATTTACCTGTTACTGATCAACTTACACCTGGTATTTTTATTTAGTGTCTGTTACTCTATCAATCTGTTCACTGTCTGCCAGGTCACTGCCTGTCTGCTCACAGTCTATATTCCCATTGTCTGTCTGCTCATATGCTCACTTTGTTTGCTCAGTCTGTCTGCTCACTTCCTGTCCGCTCATTCCGTTTGTCCACTGTCTGTCTGCTCACTTCCTGTCCGCTCATTCCGTTTGTCCACTGTCTGTCTGCTCATTTTGTATGCTCACTGTCTGTCTGCTCACTTCCTGTCTCTGTCCAGTCTGTCTGCTCACTGTTTGCCTGCTCACTTCTTTGCTCACTGTCCGTCTGCTCATTTTGTCTTAGCCTGTCTGCTCACTTTGTTCAATCTGCTCTAATTCTGTCTGCCCACTCTCTGTCTTTTCCTTGCTTGACTTTTCATTCTTCCCCTTTTCTCTCTCTCTGTACTTTCTTCCTCTCTCTTCTAGCCCTCCACATCCCTCTCCTCTTTCCATCCCCTCCTCCTCCTCCTTCCTAGATCCCCTCAGGCCTCCTCAACTCAGCCACAACCAAAGACTGAAGAAATTCTCCTGTAATTAGTTTTTTCAAAGGGAGATGAGTTGGGAGGAAGGGAGGAAAGGAGTTGGAGGAGAGGAGGAAGGGAAGGGAAGGGAAGGGAAGGGAAGGGAAGGGAAGGGAAGGGAAGGGAAGGGCAGGGATAAGGAAGGGGGGAGACAGAAGAGAGGGGATTGGAAGGGAAGAAATCGGTAAGGTGAAAGGAAAGAGAGGCCGGGGAAAAGGAAGGAAAGATCAGGCAAGGCAAAGGAAAGAAAGTGTAAATGTAAGAGGCAGAGAGGGAAGGAAGGAGGAAAAAGAGGGAAGAGAAGGAGACAGACAGTATAGGGAAAAGGGAAAGGAAAAAGGAAGGATGAGGAAAAAAGACAAGAGGAAGGCGGGAAGTGAAAGGAAGGGGAGGGGAGGGGAGGGGAGGGGAGGGGAGGGGAGGGGAGAGAGTAAGGGGAGGGGAGAGGAAAGAGGGAGGAAAGAAGAAAGTGGTTGAAAAACACACGAGAGAGAGAGAGAGAGAGAGAGAGAGAGAGAGAGAGAGAGAGATGGTAAGGAGAATGGATGGATAGAAAGAATGAAGGAAAAACGGAGTAAGAAGGAGAGCTCCCAGGAAGAAATAATGAAGTATGTACAAATCCTGAAGGAAGTAATATCCTGGAAGAAACGAAAGTAAATGAAGGAAATGAAAGGAATGAAAAAAGGAAGAAATGACAGCAGTAATCAGCGAGATGAAGGAATGGGCATGGGAAATAATGAAGGAAGGAGAAAGCTTGCAATGTAAGGAAAGAATGGTGGAAGAACAGTAAAAAAAAAAAAAATAATAGTCGGAAAATGCAAAAGAGATTTATGAAAGAAGAGAAGCAGAAAATCAAATCTGGGAGATAATGAATAATTATATGAATGAAAATGACTGAATGAATGAATGAAAAGAAGAATGAATGAATGAATGAGCGAATGAATGAAATGATATAAGACAAAGCCTGCTGGTGTAATCTCCACTGCGACACATATAAACGTCACTAATAAACAAACGTCTTATACCCCCACCCCCGCCTGCCCCTGACTGCACCGAGGGGGGAGAGGGGCAGCGGACCCATCAGAGTTGTGGACCAATCATATGGACCAATCAGAGTAGCGGACCAATCAACAGTGTGGACTTATCAGAAGAGAATAATGGACTAATCAGAATACTGGACAAAGCAGAGTGGTGGACGTATAGACCAATCAGTAATGGAAGAATGAAGGTAGTTATCCAATCACAGTAGTGTGCCAGACAAGTGGACCAAAGCGGTGGACCAATTTAGTGGATTAGTCTGAACAGTGGAGCAATCCAAGCAGTGGACCAGACGATGGAATAATCCGAGTACTGGACCAAGGAATGGAGTGATTTATATTGTTTTTATTCTACCTTGGCCTAAAGTTGCCATCTCTCCATGCTGAATGCTGAGTTATAAGAAGAGATTAACCCTACCATATGATGCTAGTCACGAACAAGTGCTACGGAAAGAATGTAAGGCCGATATACTGCCTTCTGCTACTGAGCTACGTGAAACAGGCTGAAACAAAACAAAATCCTGGGTTATGTTAACGTGACAAAGGTATAAACTGGTGGGCCAGACTAACAGGCATGAACAGTGGGTCCAATCCCAGTACTTGATCCATCAGGGTAGTGAACCAATCCCAGTACTGGATCAATCAGGGTAGTGAACCAATCAGAGTATTGGATCCATCAGGGTAGTGAACCAATAAGAGTACTGGATCCATCAGGGTAATGAACCAATCCCAGTACTGGATCAATCAGGGTAGTGAACCAATCAGAGTACTGGATCAATCAGGGTAGTGAACCAATCAGAGTACTAGATCAATCAAGACAGTGAACCAGAGTACTGGACCAATCAGAGTACTGGGACATACTTGTCCTTTCATCTTAACTTGGTCCAAATTTTCGTCCTTTTGCAGCTTATTTTATGCACCTTTGCGGCAGAAAGAGACTATGCTACCGCCCACATGTCTTCCATAACACTTCTTTGTGACTAGCATTATAGTTTCAGTCTATTCTTACAACTCAATATTTAATATGGAGAGATGGGAATTTCTGGTCAAGTCAGAGTAAAAAGAGCATGAGTGAGCAATCAGAATACTGGACCAGGCTGCTGGACCAATCAGTAGTGAAATATATCAATGGACTAATCAGCGCAATGAACCAATCATAATAGTGGACCAGTCAGAATAAAGGAGCAGACATTGGATCATCTACAATAATAAATACAAAATAAAGCATCAATCAGAATTCTGGACTTATGTTATATGGGCCAAGCAGAACAATACAGTAAGTACAGGAGTTAAGCCTTTCATGGTGGAAACAACTCTAGTGTTCCTGCTAACTCCCAAGCGGTTGCATTCAACTGAGTGAGTCATTATGAGCCTGAGTTTCAGCGCAGTCACTATTAATCCTCTCTTATTTGGAAGAACTCTTATTTTATTCCAGGTAATGCAGACGAGTTTATTCAGCTGAAAATGAGTTATAGTATGGCAAGCCTGAATGCTAGGGAGTATTTTGTTACCGCAAGATAATAGTTTAGCAGTAAGGAATTTGTCAAAAGGAAACATGAGATACAAGGTAAATTTTAACGCCCTGCTGCCCGAGTAAAATATGAAGAAGTGAGAGGAACGGGAAAAATTTAAGTAGAAACCGAAAAATGAGGGAGGAGGAAAAATTAAGGAGACGAGAGGGACGGAATGAGAGAGTAAGGGAAGAAGAAAAGGGGAAGGGAAGGAAAAGTGAAGGAAGAAAGAGATAAGAAAGGAATAAGGAATGAAGGAGGGGGAAAATGGGAGTGGGAAGCAGAACAGAAAAGGAAATGGAAGAGGAAAAAATAAAGAAAAATGAAGAGGGGATAAAGAAAGAAAAAAACAGAAATGGGGGAGGGAGAGAAGTGAAAAAGTGATGGAGGGAGGTAAGGAGAGAAAAACGTGAGATGGGGGTAGGGAGAGTGAAGGCCAGAGCAAAGTACTGACAAATGATTCTTGCTGGTGATTGAATATCGAGGGAGAGAGGGAGGGCGAAAGAAGGGGGAGGGAAAAAGAAAGAGGGAGAGAGAAGAGAGGACAGGAGAGGAGAAGAGCACTGGGAACATGACAACAGGGAGAAGAGAAGGGAGAATAAAGTGAAGGAGAGGAGAGGAGTGGAGATATGAGAAAAGAAGAGGAGAGGTGAGAAGAGAGGAGAAAATTAGAGAGGACATGGACGGATAGGAGAGAAAGGGAGGTATGGTAAGAAACAGAGACGGGGGAAGGGGAAGGAAAGGGAGGAAACGGGGGAACAGAGGGTAAGAAACAGAAGAGGGGAGGAGAGCACGAAGGAAAGCAAACAGCAACAAACCTGAGGATCCTTTCCTGGCTGTTTGATACAGAGATCATAAGTATCTATAATTCTTTGTGTAGGAAATAAGGATAGCAAAGCAAGAGGCTACCCTACTCCACCCACCCACCAAGAAGACGAAGAGGGAGGGAAAATAGGACGAGAGAGAGAGAGAGAGAGAGAGAGAGAGAGAGAGAGAGAGAGAGAAAGGGGGGTGGGGGCAGAAAGCTATGTTGCGGCAGACCCACCCGTATCTGACTGAAGGTGGGACGAGATGGAGAAACAGCACGTAGGCAGATCAAAGACTCAGTCCCATTCCCTGTACCCTCTCTCCTCCCTCCACCGAAATTACTGTCTCCATAAATATGCAAGAAGCTACACGGCCACAAACTGAACCTTCCAACGCTGAAAAATTGCAACAGTGACAAAGACAAAACGATAAAGATACAGAAAAGTTGAGACATAGAATGAGATGAAACCACTTCATTACAGAGGCAGAGGGACAGAGAGCCGAGATTCCGATATAAAAAAGGTTAAGACAGAGAATGCCACACACAGACTGAGACAAAATAATTCCAAACAGACATACATTATTATTATACAGAAAGACAGAGCCAGGCACTTTAATACAGGAAAAATGAAAAGCAGACAGACGGATACAAATAATGCAGTCAGAAGAAGTGTGACACAGCAAGAACATGAACAGATTGCAATATACGGAGTGAAACATTACGGTACACATCACAAGCACGAACCAATACAGAAGAGAAAACTGAAAAAGATTACAAACCATAGACTGTGACACGCTAAAGAAATTGTGTGTGTGTGTGTGTGTATGTGTGTGTGTGTGTGTGTGTGTGTGTGTGTGTGTGTGTGTGACAGAGAGAGAGAGAGAGAGAGAGAGAGAGAGAATAGTGACGGCCTTGCAATAATTCAATGACAGTTGCAGTTTCGACACATGTGGGGCGAGATGCAACACAGACAAACAGGCTCCACAAGCACTTACCAGACGTGAGAGGCAATGTGATATATTTCGTTTGTGTTCTACATTCCATTACATTTTAATCCGACGAAGAATTTTGAAATACTGGACTGTATGATAAGTCCCACACCCGTACTTAATAATATTGTAGTCCAGCACTCAATAAACAATAAACTACACTACCTTGCCTTGATGTCATTGTGGCGAATTGTTATAAAGGAAATACTACACACACACACACACACACACACACACACACACACACAAACACACACACACACACACACACACACCTACACCCACCAACGTACACACCCACACCTACTCAGTCCACCCACACCTACCCAACCCAACCCACATACACCCACACCCACACCTACTCAACCTACCCCCAGACACACCCACACCCACCCACCTGCACCCATCCCACACCCTCACATATCGCCCAAAGCATTAAGATCGTCAGGAAGAATTTGCAACTCAGACGCTATAATTTGTAATACAAAGGCATAATGCTGCAATACGAAGAATCTCCCCCCCCCCCTTCCCTCTCTCTCTGCAACTCAAGGCATAGGCAACGTAAATGATGCAAAAGGCAAGGCAAGTAAAAGCGAGGCAAAGCAGGACATGACTGGGAAAGGCCAGGGGCAGGCAAGGCAGGGGCATGCAGGAGAGGGACAAGCAGGACAAGGCAAGGCAGGGCAAGGCAGGGCAGAGAAGAGAGCTAAAAGAATATATTGTCATACAGCGAGACACACACATTTGCAACGTGAAGGTTAGATAGGGAGGAGGAGGAGGAGGAGGATTACACAGGAAAGCAAACAGCAACAGACCTTATGGTCCTTTCGAGGCTGCTTGTTAGAGAAAACTATGAGTACAAGATCTAACTCTACATGTTGAAGGATAAGGATAGGAAAGCAAGAAGGCTCCCCCCACCACCAAACCCTCCAGGAAAAAGTGAGAAAAACCACCATGCAGCATGGAAAAACTGACATGGAAATTTTATAGGAAACATTGGAAAGGAAAAGTCACATTCTATAATACTTTATCTATAAGCTACCCGATAGAGTAACCTGAAAGAGAAAGTAAACAAATAAAATAATAGTTACGGCATGACATTATAAACCAGTTACATTGAGTTAATGGGAAGTCTGTGGACATAACGTGGAAGCTACGCACTGCACAGTGTGGATGTTTAGGGGTGGTGCAGCAGCCTTGCCTGGCGCTTTTAAGGTAGGCAGCAGTCAATCAGGCCCTAGCTCCGTTTGCTCCACTGAGACAAGGAACTCTCCCATGTGGGACAAGTACACAAGTTTCATCCTGAAGCAGTGACCCCTGGTACATTAAAAAATCCCGATGGTGGTCACTTGACTAACAGGGACCCTCAGTGATCCACAGCCCATCACAGGTCGAAAGTAAGAGTAGTGACCGTTAACTCAGGGTTATCTGTGCAGCTCCTAATCTGTGCTTATATTGCTTTCTTTGCGCTGGGGAGACTGAAAAGTATATAGGACGGGTGTCTCAGATAAAAGGGGACTGCACAGTGCACAGTGTGGATGTGCAATGCACAGAGTGGATGTTTAGGGGTGGTGCGGCAACCTTCCCTGGCGCTTTTTAGGTAGGCAGCAGTCAATCAGGCAACAGCTCCGTTCACTCCACTGAGACAAGGAACTCTCCCATGTGGGACAAGTACACAAGTTTCATCCTGAAGCAGTGACCCCTGGTACATTAAAAAAATCCCGATGGTGGTCACTTGACTAACAGGGACCCTCAGTGATCCACAGCCCATCACAGGTCGAAAGTAAGAGTAGTGACCGTTAACTCAGGGTTATCTGTGCAGATCCTAATCTGTGCTTATATTGCTTTGTTTGCACCGAATAAATTGGAAATGTATAATATCGTGACGCAACACTATGTACGGGTACATTGTTTACGGGGTGTCTTGTAGACTAAGGGGGCATGAACTTACATGTACCGTAGCTATAAAAGCAAGTTATTCGGACAGAAAAAGAGTCAGCTGAGGATTTTCATGCAAATACTTGTCTAATTTGTTTTTGAATGTCTCAATTGAGATACTGTTCACGGTATCTGAGGGTAATCTGTTCCAGATATTTACAACTCTGTTAAAGAAGAAGTTTTTTGCTTCGTGGGATTGGAATCGTTTTCCCATGATTTTGCAGCCATTACTTCTGGTTTGACTCGACCGGTCTATATCAAAATATTTATTCATGTCTAAGTTGTCATATCCCTTCATGATTTTGAAAACTTCAATAAGGTCCCCTCTTAACCTGCGCTTCGTTAGGCTAAATAATTTAAGTTCTTCAAGGCGTTCCTCATATGGTTTGTTTCTAAGTCGTGGTACCATTTTTGTGATTCTTCGCTGAATTTTCTCTAATTTTTCAATGTCCTTTCTGTAGTACGGAGACCAGAATTGCACACAATACTCAAGATGGGGGCGCACTAGCGAGTTGTACAAGGCAAGTATGACTTTTTCCGATTTAAACTCGAAAGTTCTTCCAATAAAACCCACTAGCTTGTTTGCAATTTTTACCGCATCGGTACACTGCTTGCTTGGTTTTAGGTCATTTGATATCACACCAAGATCCTTTTCACTGTCTGTACTTGATAACTGAATATTGTTCATTTTGTAATTTGCATGGACATTGTTACTTCCAATATGAAGTACTTTACATTTTTCTGTGTTGAATTTCATTTGCCATTTTTCTGCCCAGCTTGCTAAAGTATTAAGGTCATTTTGTAACTGCTGCCACTGTAATTTTGAAGTGACTTTACTGGTTATTTTAGTATCATCTGCAAATTTGGATACTTTACAATTTAGACCCTCATCAATGTCATTTATATAGATAATAAAGTATCGGTCCAAGTACTGAGCCTTGGGGAACGCCGCTGATCACATTACGCCATTTGGATTCCTTTCCGTTTATCACAACTCGCTGTTTTCGGTCTGACAGCCAGTCTTGTAACCATTTTAGCGTCTTTCCTTTTATTCCATGTGCTTCTATTTTTCTCATGAGACGCTTGTGAGGGACAGTGTCAAATGCTTTCTGAAAGTCGAGGTAAATTATATCTACTTCTCTTGAGTCATCGTATGATTTGTAAACATCATGGAAGAAGTCCAGTAAGTTAGTTAAGCATGAACGACGATGTCTGAATCCATGTTGCGAGTCTTTAATTATATTATTTTCTTCTAGATAATTAACTATTTTATCTCTTATGATTTTTTCCATTAACTTGCACACTACTGATGTTAAGCTGATTGGTCTGTAATTTCCTGGGTGCGACTCATTTCCTTTTTTGAAAATTGGTGTTACATTTGCTAGTTTCCATTCGCGTGGAACTTTCCCAGTACTTAATGATTTATTGAATAAGACAGAGAGTGGCAGCAGTAACTCATGTTTTGCTTCTTTGAGAATTCTCGGTGATATTTTATCGGGGCCAGGGGTTTTGTTTATGTCCGTACTATTTATGGCTGAAAGGATATCATTATTATGGATAGCATAGTTACTAAGGACTGTGCTATTTGCTTGGTTTGTGGGTAACAGTAGGTTTCTGGTGGTGTTTTCTACTGTAAAAACAGACGCAAAGTAATCGTTAAGAATGTTTGCCATTTCGACCTCATTTTCAGTGTGTCTGCCATTGTTTGTTTCTAGAGGACCTATTGATGTAGTCATAACCTTTTTCTTTCTAATGTAACTGTAAAATTCTTTAGGATTTGATTTGCACGTATTAGCAATGTGGATCTCCAGTGCTCTTTTGCTTTGTTTAATAAGTCTTTTCGATGTGCGGCGTAGATTATCGTATTGTAATTTATCATCATTATTTTGTGTAGCTTTATATTTATGGTATGCCTGTTTTTTGGCTATTAAGTTACTTTGTATTTCACTGGACCACCACTTTGGTTTACTATTTCCAGCTGGACGTCTGTTACGTAGTGGCACACATGACTTTACCACTTCATTAAATTTTTCGGTGAATATTTCCCATGCTTGGTTTATGTCATCGGTTTCAGACATTTGATTCCAATCTGCAGTTGCAAGTAGCGCTCTGAGCCTGTTGAAATTAGCTCTACGATAATCTGGGACCTTTTCTTTGCTCTCCGTTTCTTTTACTTTTTCAGTAGTAATATTAAACTGTATAGTTCGATGATCACTGGAACTAAACTCAGGTCCTATTTCAACGTTGTTGACTAGGTTATCATTTGTAGTCAAGATGATGTCTAGGATATTGTTTCCTCTCGTTGCGTATTCTACGTGTTGGGAAAGGGCGCTTTCCTGAAGATTCGTATAAAGCTCTTGTCCTGAGTGTGCCGTCAGTGGTTCACCCCACTTTGTTACCGGTAGATTAAAGTCTCCAAAAATTACGCTATCCTCTTGACAACAAATTTCCGCAATTTGATCATAAAGTTTTTCATCTGTCTCAGTTGAGGAGGAGGAGGAGGAGGAGGAGGAGAGAGAGAGAGAGAGAGAGAGAGAGAGAGAGAGGGGGGGGGATGGGGGGGTAGGCATGAGAAAGAGCTCTAGCGAGGAGGAGACAATGAAGAAGGAACGTAAAAAAGGAGAGAAAAGGGGAAGGCAGGACCAACAGAAATAAAATGAGAGAACAGAGAGAAGAGAGAAACCATCAAGAAAGAAGAAACAATCATAGCCAAATGAGGATTGCAAAGGAAATGGCAGAAGGGAAGGGAGAAAAGCTAAGTGTAAGTGAGAGAGGAGACAAAAGGGAGGGAAAGATTATTGACAACAAAAGAAGAAGAAAAAAATGTAGTTGTTCGTTTAGTGCACAAGCAAAAAATATTTAAATAATGTGACACCTGAAAGAGCTAACCTTTAACTTCGTCTTAATTTTGCAGTATTTACATGAAAACTGAGGCGGGTTATCTTATATCTTTACTGGAGGAAAAAAACGTGGGGATACATATTTAATTCTCTAGGTAGTGTTGTGGAAAAAGGTGGTATCATCATCATCATCATCATCATCATCAACATCGTTTTTTCTTTTAAAGGAGTGGCATGAGGAGGGCGCAGAAAGCAAGGAAAGAGAATTACGATTTTAGGAGAACTATTAACATAACGCCTAGCGAAATGAGTCAGACAATCATTCACACGTCATTCAAGCCCCTGGAATCCTGGATGAAGTTACCATAAACTGCCATTAGTACATAAACTACAAATGCATTTATATTCAGTAGAATAAATATTTTGGCTCCATAGACCTCAGCAAAGTAATTGTTGTTTTTTTCCAGGTCGACGTGTATGCACACGGTTGTGAGAGGAATGATTACAGTAGGAGAATATTGCGACAGTCTCTGGTAAATACCTTTACTTATTTATTTATTTTTTTTTAGAAAAGCAGATCAGGTACTGTATTGTATAGTATCTCCTCTTCTTGCTTGTCCATAAAAATGTCTAAGTTTGCTTTTTTAGCAACCATGCTCTTCTTTGTACAGGTTATTTTGCTTTTCCAACAACCATGCTGTCTTTTTTTTTTTCTTTTTTTTTTTTCAGATTATTTTGTGGAGGGTATGGTAGGTAGCGTAAAGCTTTCACTTTTCTGTTCTTTCTCAAAAAAGTTGGTTATATGTTCTGCGAAGTTTGTCTCCGCAGAATAGCTAATCATTGGCCAGTAAGCCTTCAGTTGTCTGTAACTGCTAGTTACTCCTGTGAATGGCTACATACCTAGCAACTCAGCTAACAGGTAAACTTACACTAATCCAGTATGTCGCTAATGAAGATACAAGTTTTTGTTGTTACTCAACCGCGGTCCTTCTGATCCAGCAGACCCATCGACAGCAGGTAAGCAACTGTTCCTATGGGGTAGTCCCATAGGTTGCCTACACCAATGATGTTGTGCCTGTCTTATTTGGCACGTGCTATGTAGTGCTCCATCCTGTGCGTTATGTTGTGTGGGCCTATCCTACAAGCTGGGCACGTGTCATCTGTGTTTCCACCCAACCCAAATAAAAGCTGGTTGCTGAGAAGGGCTGGGTGATGTCCTGATCTAAGCCTAACTAGATGAACCCGAACACTTCTACTTAAAGACACCGATGGGTGGATGTCAGAAGGGGGGCTTGTAGGATGGTGCTGTGATCGAGGTATTGTACCTGTACTGCCCTGCCAGTGAAATAAGTACAGGATGTAGTGCTGGAATGTCTAAAGTTGGGAGATTGTTGCAGAGAAACTAATGTGTGTGTGATGATTGTGTCATGTGCTAGGTGCGTTCTGTGTCAGTCAGGTATATATTTACAGGAACGGCGTGTATTAGCAAAGGATTCCGCACAGAAGTGTGTGCTTCTCATATCAAGGTAGTCTAAGGAGACAAATAAAAAGAAAGAACACTTTCTTCCACAGCTCAGAAAAGCTTAGGCCTCGAGGAGATGAGGGAGATGGTAGGAGTTGGGACGTAAATGGAGGGGTGGATGGGTGCCTGGGGTGGGGGTGGCTGCTTTATGAGCCAGTTTGTGGTCACCTGGCTCCTACAACGGCCAGCATGGAGGACGTGAAGGGACAGGCATAGGATGGATCAATGAGCGATGCTGGAGAACGGAAGGATGAAGATGGGACGTAGGTTGAAACAACAATAAAGAAACGACGGAAGGAAGGAAAGAAGGAAGGAAGGAAGGAGGCTTGGATGGTTGGGAGGGAAGGTATGCTGGGGGGAATGAAAAGGGTAAGGAATGATGAAGAAAATTAAATTACTGACAAACTGATTAAAGCAACGATTAAAGAAGAAGCGGTGCCAAGGCACAGCAAACTCGTTTCCGGAGGTCATTTTAGTGCTGAAGTATAAACCCAACAGGATATCTAGTCAAAGATGTCACATACCAAATTTGGAGTAAACTGGGTGAAATTTGACGATTTTAAGCCCATCTGAAATTTTAGGCCAGACCCACCTGACACTGCCCCCCCTACCGCAATCTGGGGGATGAACAATGATTGAATATAATTAAAATCTGGCGGTTAACTGGGGGGGTGACCCCCCTGATGTAGTGAGGCACATTGTAGGATGCTGATTTGAAAGATGCTCCTTTAGGTTTTGGTTTCATGTCGATATGACGAATTTGAAAGGAGTTATGGCGAAAAAAAAAAAAAAAAAAATTTTTTTTTTTTTACATTTTTGGGGGGCCTACAGCCTGGGCCTTGGCCCAATCTTGCCCAAAATATAATCAGGTGATCAGATGACAGCCCATCATCCCTGTACTATTAGCCAAAATTGCTCAAGCAGTTTTCGCGTAAAGTTATTAACAGACAAACAGACAAAATAAAATAGATATAAATAAAAGATAAAAAACTATATGAGAAATTTTAGAAAAAAATGAGGAACTGGCTTTATCGGTAACTGGAACGGAAGATGCGTGGATAGGGAGGGGTGGAGAAAAAGGGTATGGAAGAGACAGACAGACAGAGGCAAGGAGAGGGTGAAAAAGAGGGCGAGAGGGTTAAAAAAAAAAAAAAAAATGAGAAGGATCAAAGGGAGGCTGAAAGGATAGAAGAGAGGGTGGGTGGAGGGAGGGAGGCGACAGAAAGGAAAAGTGAGAGGGAGGGAGAGAGGAGGTATAAAAGGAAAAGTGAGAGGAAGGGAGGGAGGGGGTATATATGGAAAAGTAAGCGGGAAGGAGGCAGGGAGGGAGGGTGTATAAAAGGAAGAGTGAATAGAAGGGTGAGAGGGAGTATAAAAGGAAGAGTGAATAGAAGAGTGAGAGGGAGTATAAAAGGAAGAGTGAATAGAAGGGTGATAGGGAGTATAAAAGGAAGAGTGAATAGAAGGGTGATAGGGAGTATAAAAGGAAAAGTGAGAGGAAGGGAAGGAGGAGGTATAAAGGAAAAGTGAGGGGAAGGCAAAGACACAAAGATGGAAGCAGGTAGGGAAAGTTATAGGGTGAAAGGGGGCTGGAAGGGTGAGAGGGTGCTGAAAAGGTGAAAGGGATGCTGGGAAGGGAAGTGGGAACTAGGAAGGGTGAGACAGAACAGAGAAACAAAGAGGGTGAGAAAGAGGAACGGAAGGTGCGATGGTACGGAGTAAGAAATCTGAACAGAGTCCTTACCTGTACTGTATCTGTTGAACGTTCGGGCCTTCCGTCCATCGTGCTTGTTCCAGTCACTTGTCCACGCACCTCCTCCTCATAGTATATCGCAGAACACCGAAGAGTACCTCAAAACATTGAAGAATAACGTAAAAACACGAGATTCAATCCTCCCCTCAGCATTCAGTTAGGGGTTGGGAGAGTCTCGTTGATATTTCGGTCTCTCGTCCTTCCTCCTCGTCCCAAGCACTTGTCCAAGCACTCGTCCTTCACCACGTCCACACAGTACACCGTAGAACATCGTAATGAATCCCAAAACACCGAAGAATGCCGCAAAACACGGTAACACCAAGAGAATCACTCCTCTACACGGTACCGAGTCAGGGGATGAAGAGGCAAGTTAGGAGAGAACACAGTGGGTGGGGCTTAGTGTGTGACGTCATGGGGGCAGCCTGAGACTGTCTGATGCTGCTTCTGTTCGTATCTCATTTTCCTTGGCCATTCTTCTCGTCTCAACTAACTGTCCACAAACTACTCCTCAAACCACTTCATTCACTGCACCGTAAATCACCGTACAGCACCGCGGATCACCGACAAATAGCGAAAAACATCATAAGACTACTAGACTCGCTCCTCCTGGTTCTCATTCAGGGATAGATGATGGACACCGTGGGCGGGGGTTCATGTGTGGAGTCACAGGGAAGCCTAAGTCTCGTATGTTCGAAGCGAGATTCATTACTGGTATGTCGTAAAGAATGTGGTGCTGGCGAGGAGTCTCCTGACCCTATCAGAATATAGGCAGCTTTCACACTCTGTATCTTGAAAAAATCACAAAGAAAAGGATCCTTCCCTATGGGCTCCATGGTAACTGCTTGAATACTGCTTATGTTTATGGTTCGTTTACTGGTTAACATGGTAAGCTTCATTTGGGAGGTTTGGAGTCCATTTTATTGGATTCCATCGTATCTTTACTGATAATACTCATATTAACCCACTCAGTACGTTGACGACTACTTAACTTTATTCTTGGCAATACCTGGCGATTTTATTACATTTTTCTGGGATGGGGGTGAGAATGGGGGAGATGGCTCGCAGTGAAGAGGCTAGCTTGTCTCCACGAATCTCTCCACTACCATGACTATTTCGTTATTCTTTCCACCTTCATGTGGTTGTATTAAGCCGTTGGGAGGTTGTAATGAAGGAGGTAATGCTTCTCTTCAGCTCAATGACTTGTGTTTAGTTATTCTTGTTTATTTCAGGCGATTTCATTAAATTTCGAAGACTTTTCACATTGGAGGTGCTAAACATAGCTCTTATTAATTCCATTTTACCAAATGACTCTTCTATCCTGAATAAAATCGTCTGGTGGCAGTGACTAAACCGAAATATATGCCATGGGACAGGAAGGGTTAATGCAGCGGCCAGCATCACTGCCAAGGGTGAAGGTGTTAATGCAGTGGCCAGCATCACTGCCAAGGGTGAAGGTGTTAATGCAGTGGCCAGCATCACTGCCAAGGGTGAAGGTGTTAATGCAGTGGCCAGCATCACTGCCAAGGGTGAAGGTGTTAATGCAGTGGCCAGCATCACTGCCAAGGGTGAAGGTGTTAATGCAGTGGCCAGCATCACTGCCAAGGGTGAAGGTGTTAATGCAGTGGCCAGCATCACTGCCAAGGGTGAAGGTGTTAATGCAGTGGCCAGCATCACTGCCAAGGGTGAAGGTGTTAATGCAGTGGCCAGCATCACTGCCAAGGGTGAAGGTGTTAATGCAGTGGCCAGCATCACTGCCAAGGGTGAAGGTGTTAATGCAGTGGCCAGCATCACTGCCAAGGGTGAAGGTGTTAATGCAGTGGCCAGCATCACTGCCAAGGGTGAAGGTGTTAATGCAGTGGCCAGCATCACTGCCAAGCCAAGGGTGAAGGTGTTAATGCAGTGGCCAGCATCACCGCCAAGGGTGAAGGTGTTAATGCAGTGGCCAGCATCACTGCCAAGGGTGAAGGTGTTAATGCAGTGGCCAGCATCACTGCCAAGGGTGAAGGTGTTAATGCAGTGGCCAGCATCACTGCCAAGGGTGAAGGTGTTAATGCAGTGGCCAGCATCACCGCCAAGGGTGAAGGTGTTAATGCAGTGGCCAGCATCACTGCCAAGGGTGAAGGTGTTAATGCAGTGGCCAGCATCACCGCCAAGGGTGAAGGTGTTAATGCAGTGGCCAGCATCACTGCCAAGGGTGAAGGTGTTAATGCAGTGGCCAGCATCACTGCCAAGGGTGAAGGTGTTAATGCAGTGGCCAGCATCACTGCCAAGGGTGAGTGTGGAAGTGGCAACTGAGGAGTGAACAGTGTCGTTGGTAAAGCAGCCACTGTGGACACGGCCTTGCCTCATTAACCCCATGAATCCTGTGACGTAGGTTTATTCTTATTTTTACCACCACCACATGATTTTGGCTCAACTTAGGAAGGTCCTCTAGTAGTGAAGATGTTAATGATGACTATAACTTCTCCAGTTGGAAAAGTTTCTCATAAGCTTAATAATATGGCCTGGAGATGACAAGAATAAAATAGAAAATGCAGTATCGGCCCCTGGCGGTGCTGGAGAGGGACGCCTTCACGTGGTGGTACTGATAGAAACAGGCAGTAGAGTTGCCTAGTTGTACAAACGTCCCTCAAACCCTTTCATATCGATAGCCTGCAAAAGAAGGGTGATGACCTGCGGAAGAGAACCACCTATGGCCTGCAGTCCACCGGGTTCACATTCACATGAAAACCTGGGTTTACAAATACTGCTAACATCTCGCCGTGGCGGAGTCCAAACCATAAAACAAATGGCATAAAAAAAATCATTCTATTATCCTGGGTGGAGATTCACAACTTCAGCTATTGAATTTCTAGAGGTATGGTAACACTGTGCACTCTCATGCAAAAGAAAAGTTTAATTACATGACAGAATTAATCATAAGCTTGTTTATGATTATCCTTACTGGACACTTGACTCACACCGAAGCACAGGAAAATATGTTTCAGAACGTTGTTGAGATTACGTTCTGTATAAGATTACGTGTTTATTTTTTTTTCATTCATACATCTACCATACAGTCCAATCCTCCTCCACCACCATGCCCCTCCACCCCTCCCTCCCACCATCCTGCCCTTCCACAACCCTCCACTTCCACCACCCAGCCTTTCCACCACCCTACCCTTCCACCACCCTGCCCTTCCACCACCCTACCCTTCCACCACCCTACCCTTCCACCACCCTGCCCTTCCACCACCCTACCCTTCCACCACCCTGCTCTTCCACCACCCAGCCCTTCTACCACCCTACCCTTCCACCACCCTGCCCTTTCACCACCCTACCCTTCCACCACCCAGCCTTTCCACCACCCTACCCTTCCACCACCCTCCACTTCCACCACCCAGCCCTTCCACCACCCTACCCTTCCACCACCCTGCCCTTCCACCACCCTGCCCTTCCACCACCCAGCCATTCCACCACCCTGCCCTTCCACCACCCTGCCCTTCCACCACCCTACCCTTCCACCACCCTGCCCTTCCACCACCCTGCCCTTCCACCACCCTCCACTTCCATCACCCAGTCCTTCCACCACCCTACACTTCCATCACCCTCCACTTCCACCACCCGGCCTTTCCACCACCCTGCCCTTCCATCATCCAGCCCTTCCACCACCTTCCTCCTTCACTCCTTCCCATTCCGACCTTCCTTTCCCGCGTCCCCCCCTTCCCCTATTACCATATTCCCTATTACACAGTGTGGCAGTGGACCAATCAGAGGACACAGGGTTAGTCTCACCACATTAACTGGCTGCTTACCAGAGAAACACGGCCCTGCAGCGACATTATACGGCGAGGAGGGGTAGGCACGAAGTTAAATAAATCCTGTAATGATGTTATATTGTGTCAGTTCTAATGGAATTATTAAACTTACCAGCATCACTATTACCACGTCCTTGTAATTTTACTCAAGCCCCACAAGACGACTTTATCCATGATAGGAAATAAGTAATGACTGCTGTTGTCTAACCCCTCCAGTCGTAAACACTCAAGGCGGAATACACCAGTCTGGAGACAGGATGAGTATAATATAATCTAAGACATCCTCACAATGAAGAGACTGTCATAGTATACAATATTTATTATATATAGTGCTGTAATTAGGAAAATAATGTAATAAGGAGAAAGTACCTCCTCTACCTTCTAAAGGTTTTCCTAAATATAAGATATTGTCTGGCAGTTGCCAGAAAAAAGAAAAATTGCTCTAAATGGCTTAAACTAAGAAATTTTCACACACACACACACACACACACACACACACACACACACACACACACTCACATACAATCAGAGACAGAAAAACAGACACACGAACAATCTCACACATATACAAGAATGTCCATATACACACAGACATTAACACACACACACACACAAACACACACACACACACACACACACACACACACACACATACACACACACACACACACAGAGGACGGAAACAAAAAACACCCAGTTCTCCTAATTACAACTAGAGCAATTACGGTTAATGACAAAAACCTTCATAATAACATCGTGGGTCTTTGGTTAGTGTAATTATTCCCTGCAGCCATTAATAACAGCCGTGATACAGACGGAGTTATTGGTGCTGACTACACACACTGCACCAATTACTACCTCAGGCCTACCAAGAAATAAAAGGTATACTGTATATACACCTGTCAAAGAATGACAAAAATGTAGATTAATAAGTCCATCCATCTATCCATTTACCTATCTACCTATCTATCTATCTACAATCAGACGCCTTAATCCCGTGAGGAACAACCACGAATGAATGGCCTCCGTGTCATCCATTCCTCCTCCATCAGGCAGCCCTCTCTCCTACTCACACATCCCTTACTGATACACCTCTCCACCCCAGCCCTCTATTCAATAAATCCAGCTGCACACGTGTGAGAAGAGGGTACAAATAAGGAGGGATCTCCTGTCTCCACAGACCCCTTGGTTATTATAACTTGCAAGAAAATGGAAAAAAGATCATGACCGCTAGAGAGAAAATGGACAATTTTAATAATAATCTCTTCAGCCTGAGGACGACGTTCCAGGTTTATTCTTGATATTGCCACACGATTTTATTCAGATTAGGAGAGACTATCACACTGGATGGGTTAGGTACGGCCTTCATTAACCCTTTCTTCTGCTAAAGGTAAATACAATCGTCTGTGGCGATTTGATCAATAAATATATCATAGCAGAGAAGAGATTAAGGAAGAATAGGAAATGGAAGAAGGAAAAAAAGGGACGTAAAGAATGGAGGAAGAGGCACAAAAGGGAAAGGAGGAGGAAAGGAGAAAGGGGTCAGTGGAATGAGGGAAGGAAGGAAGGAAAGAAGGAAGCAGCCTAGAAGGTAGGCAGAGAGAGGAAGAAAGGAGAAGAGGGAAGTAGGAGGGAATGAAAAAAAGAGGCGGTAGGGAGACTAAAGTGAGCATATGAGAGAAGCAGAGAAAGAAGGTGGAGACAGGAAAGTAGGCAGAGAAGCATCAGAGGAAGGAGAAGAAGGAAGAGGGGTAAAAAGGAAAACGGACAGGAAGAGAGGAGAGGAAGGACGGAGGAAGGCAGGGAGACAGGAGGGAGGCAGGGACGGAGGGAAATTGAAAGACGAAAGGACAGAAGGGAGCAGAGAAGCTGGTCCTCTAGGGAAATACACTCAAATTCCCTCCAGCTTCTACACCCCCTTTTATTCTCCCTTAACTCCACCCTTACCATCCCCCCTTCCTCCTAACTTTCTTCACTCTCCTAACTTCTCTTCCCCCTTTTACCTCCCTTTCACACACCTATCTTCCCTGTTAGTTTCTCTCGCCATACCTTCTTTCCATTCCTCCACTTCTCCTTTCTTCCCCACACTACCATCTACCCCTTCCCTCTACCTTCCCTCTCCTTCTTACCTTGTTATTTTCTCCTCCTTTCTCTCTTTCCCTTTTTATTTTCTCACCTTTTCCACACTTTCCCTCCAGTCTCTTTGCCTCTCATCTTCCCTCACTTCTCCCCCTCTCCCTTGCCACCTCTCCCAGCTTCCCTCAACCTATCTCCTCACCGTACCTCTTCTCTCCCCATTCCCTAGTTTCTCTTCATGTGCCTAGGCCTGTTCAGGTAGTTCACATGTATTTAAACTGTCAGGTCACTTTATGCTTGTTCAGGGCCATTTAGGTGCAGTTAAAGCCATCCAGATCATTTAAGTCAGCTCAGAGTCATACAAATCTTTTTATTTTATTCAGGTTCAGTCAGGTCAGGTCAGGGCCACTGGGGTCCACTTACGTCCGTTTATGCCCTTCACATCCGATTTCCGATTTGGCCTGGTTACACCAATTCCGAATCAGTCCCCCCAGTGGGGTAGAAAGAAGAGAACAAGTGGGAAAGAGAGGAAAACAGGAAGAATGACGGTAAAGAAGAAGGAAGAAAATTAGAAACAGAAAGGAAGGAAGGAAGGATGAAGAGGACGAAAGAAGGAAGAATGGAGGAAGAAAATAAGGAAACAAAAAGAGGAAAGAGATAAAGAAGGAATAACTAATGGATGGTAGACAACAAATATGAGGGGGAATAAGAGGTGACAAAGAGAAGGTAAAGATGAGAGGGATGGAGAAGGAGGAAGAGATCATCTAAAAAAGAAAAAAGGGGGAATCAAGGAAGGAACGAAAAGAGAGAGGAAAAGAAGGATGAACAAGCAAGAGTGGGGTGCGGGGGGAGGGAACGAGAAAAACAGAGGAAAGAAGGGACATGAGGAGAGGAAAAAACCTACGTGGATCAGGTGGGATACAGAAAGGAGAAAGGGAGGAAGGTAGAAAGAGGGAGAGAGAGGAGAGAGAAGGGAGGAAACTGGGAGGAAGTAGTTGAGAGAACGGAAGAGATAAAACAGAGAGGAAGAGAGGAAAGACAAAGTAAGAGAGAGAAAGAGGGAGGAGGAGAGTCCCAAGGAAGCAAGCAGAGACAGACTTAAGAGTCCTTTCGAGCCTGTCTGCTACAGAGAAGACTATGACTATGGTATCTTTTTTTCTTACAATAATTTTGTAGGTTCTTGTAGTGAAGTTTTGTAGATCAGTTATATATATACTATACTCGTGGACGAGCGGTTGTTATACTTGAGTAGTTTTGTAGGTAGATAATCTTCGTTCCCTTTTGTCGTCCAATGACAGGAGAGGTAAAGATGAGTATGGGACTATTTTTATTTGTCTTGGAAATATTAACAAAGTCTCTCACACACGACTGAAGTATAAGTAAAGTCCCGCGAGCTAACCTCCCTGTCTCGCTCTTTCTCTCTCTCTCTCTCTCTCTCTCTTCCACCCTCTCGCCCATGTTGCTAGGCTCCTTCTCCCTACTACCTGCCGGTTCTACAGTATGGTTAGCCTCCTTCTGAGCTCTGCTTCCTAAATTCTGGTGTAGCAGGGGTCGTGTCACGTGTGTTACACTGTTGTTGGAATGTTCTAGAAGCCTGTGTGTGAGTATGTGTGTATGTGTGTGTATGGTCACTAGGCGCTGTCGTGTGCCTATAAAGCATTCCTTGAGTTAGAGTGTGTAAGCATGTTTAGCATTGCTCGATTCTCGCAGACACAATACCTCTGACTTGCTGCTTCTATCTGTCTGTCTATCTGTCTATCTATCTATCTATCATGTTTTCTATAATTAATTGTATTTATAATATGGAGTCCTAACATTTTAAGAGAGAGAGAGAGAGAGAATAATATCGGATTCTTTCTCCTGCAAAATTTCCAGTGTATGTATAAGGGCGGCACGTTTACCTTTCTCTTAAGTTATTCAAATTCTTTTTCATCATTGTATATTCTCGATGGCATTTCTCTCTCATGTTCTTTAGGGGAGAGATATTTTCTGTCCGTTAGTCTTTGTTCTCACTTTTTTCTGTCTGCCTAATTATTGGCAATTCTGTCTCTGTCTGTCTATGCAAAACTGTATGTATGAATGTATCTATCTATCTTTGTCTATCTATCCTCTACCTCTGTGTCTATATGCTAGTTATTCATTTGTGCATGTATGTATGGGTTCATCTGCTCATGTATGGATCAACAATATTATATTAGTTTCTGACTAATCATCTACCTATCAATGAATCAATGTATCCGTCTGTCAACTGTTCAGTCTTGGTCTGATTATATATCTACCAACTACTATATATTACCTATTCAGCTAACTCTTCTCTCTCTCTCTCTCTCTCTCTCCCATTTTCATTTAGCCGTCATCTATCTCGCTTCCTTTGCTTTCATTTTCTATGTACCCGGTTCCCATCGTCTCTTCTACTCCCGTTTTCTTCCGGCGGGGACGACCACCTGTCTTATTACAAAAACAATATATCAAACTGACTTTCCAATTTTGTTGTCCCGTATCTCCTTCCTTCCCTGCCATGTTGTTTATACGTTACTTTTTAAATTCCTTCACGTTTGAGGGATTATGTTTTTAATGTTTGTTTGTTTTTTTCTTGTTCTATATTGCTATTACTATCTGTTTCTGGCTTGCGTATTATGGCATAAAAATGATTATCCTCCCTTTTCCCTTTTTCTCTTTATTATAAATACAGTACTCCCCCCATCCCCCTCCCTCTCATATTCTTTATCAGTCTCTATTCTATATGCTTTTTTGGTTAAGGTAGTTCATAGGTCCATGGCTCATCTTCCTTAGTCATAAATATATTTTGCACATTACACCCTGACATTCTCCTGTATGTCATTCATGCTGAATCTTTTAAATAATGACACACTTGGCATTAATAAAGTATATACTACACGACACTTAACCCTCTCAAGGTCGGAACCCCTGTGGTCCAGGCTATTATTCCAGTAACACCAGAAAATGTATACTCAGGTGAGGTTATATCGTGGGATGCTTAGAGTGTTTATACTGGTGCCATACACCCCCTCATGGTATGGACCTCTGTAATACTGTATTACAGGTAACGCCACAAGATTCCACTTTTTGAGTGAGTCACAGGTGTCTGAGAGGTTGACTCATTTCATAATCGGTACATCCCTAATAACTTACTCCAGCTAAAGTCACACGACTTTTATTAAGCAGGGAGTGGATCATACTGCAGAAGCCTGTGTGTAAATAATGCTACAGTTAACCTTGTCATGGTCAACACAACGTTAGTATTCTATTCCACCTGACACTAGACCATTTGGTTCAGCTGAAAGTGAGTCATAGGAACGTAAATGTTAATATGGACATAGTCTGCACCCATAACATAGTACACGATGTTAACATGTAGTGTGCCAAACGAAGTGTCCTGTGCCAACAAGAAAAGGTACAAATAAGAGTAAAAAATATGATAAAGATGGGAAGACCGAGGGGAGAAATGAGGCAGAGTATAGGGGAAAAGGGAGGAGACAGCGCTTGGTATGGTAATGAGGCAGAGCAGTGGTTGCCAGACTTTTAATCATGACGACATGCTAACTTCCAGATATCATGACAACGCCCCCTCTACCACATTGTTAAAAGAATAGTACTATGTAGTCCTCACCTTTAGTTATGCTTATCAATTGTACAATTATTATGTGTGTGTGTGTGTGTGTGTGTGTGTGTGTGTGTGTGTGTGTGTGTGTGTGTGTGTGTGTGTGTGTGTGTGTGTGTGTGTGTGTGTGTGTTCAGAGAGTTTTTGTTTTTTATACGATTATACGTCTACAAAGAAACAAAATAAAATTATCATAAAGCATTCAAATACTTTTGTAACAACGACTTGAAAAAGATTAAAAGAAAGCGGCGAAGACAAATACTATACCTTCAAGTATGTTGATCGTGGCAGAACTGAATAAGTTTGAGACGTATGTGCTGACAGTCACACATGTTTGAATATGCTGCAGAAACGTTAACTCACGACTGCTATCTTCATACCTTCTTCATCGATTTACTTACGAACTGCATTTTTTTTTTAAATACTGCCATAAAGTGTTCCATTCATTAATTATAAAACAACAAATAAATGTAAATGCTACTCTTAGATCGTTCTCAGCAAACATTCAAACGTCTTTTAGCTTCTTCTTTTAGCTGTTTCTTATTTTTTTTCCCCCATAAGGCTGCGTCCCCCTTGTCCACAGTACACACCCAATGGGGGAGGCGCGACCCACAGTTATGAATATACTGAGGAATAGGAATTTAAAACAAGGAAGGAAGGAAGGAAAGAAAGAAAGAAGGTAGGAAAGAGGGAAGGAAAGATAGGAGGGAAGATGGAAGGAAGGGATACGAGACGAAGGGAAAGAGAAGGAACAGATGGTTAGGTGGGAAGACATGAGAGAGGGAAGGAAAGGAGAAGTGAGAAAAAAGGAATAAAAAAGACAAGCAATTACCAAGATGAGAAGCAAGATGGAAGAAAATATAGAAAAAGCAAAGGGAATGAGACGGATGGAAACCAGGGGAGACAGGAAAGAGAAATGCAAGTGAGAAGATAAAAAGAAAGAATATGAAGAGAAAAAACACAGATCTGACAAGGAGAATTAGGAGGAAAGACAGGAGAGATAGAGAGATGAAAGGGGAAGAATACGAGAGAAAGAAGGAAGACGGGGAGAAAGAAGACTGAGAAGACAAGGAGATTGAAAGGAGAGAAGAAAGGAAAGTAGAGAGGAGAGGAAGAAGATATGAGAGAGGAAAGAAGAGCAAGGAACAAGGACAGTAGAAAGGAGACAGAGATGGGAAAAAAGAGTGATGATGAAGACACAATGGGTGGGAGGACAGATGGAGGTAGGAAAATAAACATCAACAGATCTACTGGTTCTTCCGAGGCCGCTTGTTAATTCTCTCACGATCAGAACAGTTGCAGTGTTATGTTGCAGTTAACACTACATGATTTAATTCAGGGAGACGGAGAGTTCACACTGTCACCATAACCCTCTCAAGTTTGGTGCTACCTTCGTATTTCATTCTAACTATTGCCGGGCGATTTTCTTCACAGAAGCCTCATAATTCATAACGGAATGCACGTAGTACAATGGGTAGCACTGAACAAGAGGTTTAATGAACCTTTGAAGGACGTTTGCTACAGAGGAACTAAGGGTCGCTTACACAGGTGATGTGTTTGTATCTCAACGAAAACAGCCCCCAACATGGTACAGTAAGCTTCACTGGGGTGGTATGGAGTTGACTAAAGACTTCATGTAGCCGTTCTAATAATGCTAATTTTCATGGTTTCTGCACTCTCAAGACCCATCGCTGAAAGTGACTGTGTTGGTTAGTGCAGTAAAAAAAAAATCAGAAGCAGTCCCGAGACTACACTCCACAGCATGAGTCTAAGACAGAACAAGACGGAGGAAAAAAAAAAAAACAGGAAGAGACAGAAGGAGAAATTTAAAAATGAAAAATATGTTAAAAATGAGAGAGAGGAATGAATCGAGACAGGATAAAAATATTAACAAGAAGGAAACAGCAGATGTACATAGCATAAACATGATCGAGCAGATTGAAGGAATAAAAAAGAACAAAGTTACTATGAGACTTCTATACTAATCTCAGCAAAATTGTCTGGCATTAGCTGGAACAGAGAAAGGGATGAGATAGGGCAGAGGAGAAGGGCGAGGAAGGAAGGGAAGCACTGGAGTCAAGGAAAAATGAGAGAAACTAAGGAAAGAAGAGTAAAAAGGGGAATGAGGGGTATGGAGGGGATGGGAGAAAGGGGGAAGAAGAACAGGGGAGATAAATTCAATTTCCAACCAATAAGGTACGCAAGCAGGGAGGGGGGAAGTAATTTTCCTAAACCCTAGGGAACAGGAACATATATAATAATAATAAAAAAAAAATGAGTGTGAATTATTGAAAAAATATAAGCGAGAGATAATTAATATCACAGTGTTCTTCCTTTTTTTCCCCTGTTTCATTGCAGTTTAACACAAGTCGATTTTATTTTGCTGTTAGTTACTTAGCGTGATAATAATGCCATTATTCACCCGTTCATGGTGAAGATAACTCTAATGCTGTATTCCATCTGATGTCAGACGATTTCATTCAGTTGGGTAGGGTTTCTACCTATCTGTCTATGGCCAGACGCCATAATCCCATAAGGGGTGGCCATTTGACTTTGAGTTATTTGTTTTACGGGAAGGGGCACTAACCCTCCATCAACCCACTTGCTGACACGTAGGGAGCACGTATGGTTTGGTTATATGGTTACCACCCAGATTTGCAAATGGTTTCTTGGCTTACAGGAAACCATTTGGCTTGTCACTCAATGTAAAGCCACCAAGGAAAGAAAAGCAATAAGAAGTGACATGTACAAATTACTCAGACACAGATGGATTTATTACGTTGGTACCACACACTATATGTAATATCCTTTATTGGGCTTTTCTTTTTAGAGGGAACTGACAAATACCAAGAACAATTTTGCACTACTATAACGCGTTTCAAAATGTTTCAAAACAATACAAAATTTACGGAGAGAGATACTTTTTATTTACTTGCTTCTTCTTCTCCTTCTCCTCCTCCTCCTCCTTCTTCTCCATCGTCGTCATCATCATCATCATCATCATTATTATTATTATTATTATTATTGACCCTCGTGCGGTGTGGTGAGGTGAGGAGTGGTTCCTTCTCCCCTTAGAGGCTAAATACGAATAAACGTGCGTGTGGATGAGTATTTTGGAGAGTGTGTCGTCTGTCTTGGCGACCCTCTGTTAAAGAGGAAACAGCAAGGGTATACAGACAGATTATTATTATTATTATTATTAGTAGTATTATTGTTTTTGTTATTAAGTATTATTATTATTGCTATTATTATTATTATTATTATTATTATTATTACTGCTGCTGCTATTACTATACTACTACTACCACTACTACTACTAGTACTACTACTTCTACTACTACTGCTGCTGCTGCTGCTGCTGCTACTACTACTACTACTACTACTACTACTAATGCTACGGTCACTATTACTACTGCTGGTTTTACTACTACCACTGCTGCTACTACTACTACTACTACTACTATTGTTGTTATTATTACTATTATTACCTCTGTTGTTATTAATATTATTATTATTATTATTATTATTATTATTATTATCATTATTATTATAAGTGCTCGTGGGCCCTTTGGGCCCCTCGCACTTGCTACAGCGAAGGGCTCTCGCGTTTATGTGCTGTTGTAGTGTAACGTTGTCACTTGGATTTTTTGCAGCTAACCAACTGATCGTGTTATTTGCAGCTTCGGTAATGGAACCCAGTTTATTTTAGTTCTACCTCTGGGCAAAAAATTCTACGGAGATCCTATGCAGGGCGCTGGGAGCAGCGTTTTTTGGTCAAAATGTGATCGCTTATTAAATATAGAAAAAGTTTTTCAATCGTGATGGGACCAAGTTTTTTCACATCAGCGATTTTTTTGCGATTTTTGTGCCAATTTTGGTGCGATTTGAATGTGTGTGTGTGTGTGTGTGTGTGTGTGTGTGTGTGTGTGTGTGTGTGTGTGTGTGTGTGTGTGTGCAGTTTATGATGTGCTGGTTTAACCTGTTCTGTCGTAATTTACCAAAATACATTGTGACAAAACAGAATATCATACCGGATATAATTTCCCCTTACGTTTTCCCACGTGTATTAAGTATTATGGTACAGGATAGTCCTTCGCTTTTCCTAACCAACTATTCCACTTACTCTCCTCAAACACCAAACGCCGTCATCCCTCCTACCACCGCATCGTCCTAATTCACCCGAATGTCCTCTCATCTTCACACTAGTGGCTCGAAACGTGAGTCAGTCATCTCAGGGTTGCACTCACGGAGAGATGGGATTGACAACACTGACTGTAACAGGTGGAAGTGCTGACTGGTGTACATAACTTACTTCAGCTGATCTGCATATAATTCGCCTGTATTAAAATAAGTAAATAATGGAACTAACACAGTGTAAATACAAAACATTTAACCGCACTTCTATAACGATAATACATATTTCACTGTATCAACACGAGAGTGAATGCTACCAGGGAATTTTTTTTTACCAACCTCTGACGTAAACATTTTCATTATTTAGAATACACTAAGAGAATTACCTAAAGGCGATGTTTTCTTTATGAAGTCAGAGCTATTTCTTAGAGGGAGGGAAAGAGGGGTGGGTGGGTGGAAGGATAAGTGGGTGGGTGTGTGGGAGGATGAATGGAGGCATGGATGCAGTGAGAAAGGGAAAGACGGTGGATCAGTGGATGGATGAATGGTCTAATGGATGGATAGATGAAGTGATGGGGGACGGATGGGTAAATGGATGAATGGCTGGATGGGCGGATAAACGAGTGGAGGGAGGGATGGGATAGAGGGAAGAGGATAGGTAGAGAGGGAAGAAGGAAGTTAGTTAGCCCCCCCATACCCACCTTCCCTCCCTCTCTGTATCCCCTTCCCTCCTTTCCCTCCTCATAAGCCATTTCTTTCAAACTTCTCCATTCCTCCCGAACGCCCACTCCCCTTAACAAAGTGGTTCAAGCCTTGTCATGTGCACCGCCTTACATACTTCATACTGCCATTCCTGTCCTTTATCAACTAGTTTGCATACTCAACTTCCATACTTCGCATTTCCACACATCCTTTTACATTATTCATCCACCTCCTGAGTCTTCCACGCCGCCTCCAACCCTCGGATTCACTGATATATACCCTCGTCACTAATCTATTTGGTGCTGCCAATGGACGCCTTCTTCCACTGGCACTGATAAGACTGGACGGTTCCTCTGCCCGAATATACAAACGTTGATTAACTCCTTCCCTAACCCCCGAAAGGAGAATGGTGGACTACGTTCATTTGGACAGGACCGCCATAAACATAATAAAGCATTAGACAGTAGCCGGAATACAACAGTCATGCAGCTATTGCACTGACTTGGCACTGTTTCTGGATGATGTGCCGTTACTGGCTGTGGTGTTTGCAGTGGCTGTGCTGAGTGGGGAGGGGGGGATGGTGGGGGTTAGGGTGTTACGGAAAACACATTAAAACTGAGTAGCGGAATAACGAGGTGGGTGGTTTATGGTGTGGCCGTGACGCGGATATTTCACCACGTGGATAATAGTTACCCCCCCCACTCCATCACTCCATGATCCATCCCTACCCCTACCCTCGCCTTCAGTCACCACCCCTCACTTAACCTTACCTACCAAACCCTCCCTTACCTTACCACTCTTTCCCTCCCCTCCCCTCCCCTCATCTCACCTAACCATTCTGTACCTCACCAGCGGGCTAGTGGTGGATTGTATGGCTACCACTCATTACAAAAATAAACTAGAAAACACTCAGAGAGCACATACCTCCGCCAATGCCACTGCCATTAAAAAAGATCCGGGTCGGGATCCGTGGAGATATTGTGTGGAATACGTAGGATTCGGTTCCGCCCCCAAATTAAAGCGCACTTGTTCCTTGACCCATGGCCCACTCTTCCACAAAATTTCATTGAAATTCATTGAGAATTTTTGGAGATATTGTGCAGGATACATAGAATCCGGATCCGGATCCGGATCCGCTCCAAAATTTAATCACTTATTTCTTGGCCCATAGTCCACCTTTCCACAAAATTTCATTGAAATTCATGGAGAACTTTGGAGGTTCGTCTGGACAAACACACAAACATAGGTGAATACATAACCTCTAACTTCGCTGGCGAAGGTAATAAATGAAAAAATAAATAAATAAATAAATAAATAATTTGATCTCCATTAATCTGTTCAATCCGATTATGTATTCTGTACTTCCTTCTTGTTACTTTTAGATCTAATTTAGCTTACGGGATGAATTCTGGTTTCACGGGCCCCTTCCCTACAAAAGCACTCCCCTGAAATGAAGACTATTTTCGAAGGTATACAGTAGTTCTTTCACCATAACCTGGCCTATTTTTGCGTCATTTTGAAGGTTACTTCATGTAGCTCCGTAGAAGAAAGAGATAATGCTTCGGCTCTACATCCTTTTCAATGCACTTTTGTGACTTTCACCATATTCTAGTGTTGATCAGCTTTTAGGCATTGGTAGATTTAAAAGCATAGCAGAAAAAGCCAATATGAGTCCGATATAAGTTGACTAAAGATCCATTAACTTATAATAAATGCCGGAGATACTTAACCCTTTCATTCCCGTGACGTAACAATTGATGTATTCCTGCTGCCGTCTGACTGTTTTCTTCAGCTTTTGTGGAACCTCTTGGTGTAGTGAGGCAAATCAAGCCTGTCTCTAAACTCTCTGATTCAACAATTTTCCATATAGCTGAATGGCGCTGTCTGGATGGAAGAATAATAAATATATAGAAAAGAAACAGATTAAAAAATTAACAAAATACATCGTTGCATAAAACACGTTAACGATTTAGTTTCGGCCAACGAAGAAGGTTTTATCCAGCGTACAAGAGAGCAGCTGTAGTGAAGAGTTTACCGTTCAGTGAAATGACGCCAAGGTTTATCTAATTCTTACCACCACCAGACGATTTGATTCACCTAAGAAAGAACTGTTGGTCGTGAAGCGGTTCATGGACACTGTGTATAACCTCGTGACTGAGATATCTTCCATAACCTGCATAGTTCCCTCAGGCTGGCAAGAACTGACTGGAAAAGGCTTCATTGTACTCAAGGTGTTCACACCCTGAAGTATTTGTATTCCCAAGGTGTTAGGTTAGGGCCTGAGGTGTTTGTATTCCGAAGGTGTTAAGCCCTAAAGTATTTGTATTCCCAAGGTGTTAACTCCCTGGAGTATTTGTGTTCCCATGCAGTTAATCCTCTGAAGTATTTGTATTCCCAAACTGTTAATCCTCTAAAGTATTTGTATTCTCAAGGTGTTAATCCTCTGAAGTATTTGTATTCTCAAGGTGTTAACCGCCTGAAGTATTTGTATTCTTGGTACCTGCAGACGGTTGTAGTCAGCCAAGATAAGATGTACTGCAGTGAAGGTATGTATGAAGGTTACTTCTGACCCTCTCTCATAAGCGTAATAAAATATTGTAAAGTTGGCAAGAATAAGATGAAAAGTACGTCAAAACAGGGAAAGTGTTCAGGACAACAGTATAAGGACAGCCAAAGCATTCACCCACGAATGTGTATTGCCTGCCATCACTAACAACCAGATCAGTAATCCTGTGGCAATTGGAGGCATTTCATCGCAGCTCCCCCCAAATCTAATCAGTTCAAGCCACATATCCCAGGATACTGCCCACAGAGTTTGGATACAATATTCCCACTTAATTTTGAGATATTCTGGTAACAAGTAGACACACACACACACACACACACACACACACACACACACACACACACACACACACACACAGGCGTTTACATTATCGCCTCACTAGGCAGGCGATAAATATATAACACCCTGAGCCACCATGTATAAGGCTGGCAGACCTACTCATACAATTACTAACCTAAAACATTGACTTCATATACAAATTTATTCAGTAAAAAACATTAATTCCTTAAACTACGTATACGTCACATATATTGTCTTCTTGGTACTGCCAGACGATTGCATTCAGCTTAAGAAACCACTTAAGTAGTAGAGAATACAGATTCGCTTATGCTGAGTAAAACCGTCAGGTGGTAGCATACATAATACGTCACCTCAAAATCCATCACCACAGTGACGGGCTTAATGGAAATTGCTTCTATTCCCTTCATTTTCATCGAACCATCTTAAGCGTTCAATTCAAAGCCGTTTTTGTTATTTTATTCTTGCTTCCTGCAGACGATTTTATTGACCTTAGGATATATTTTTTGAACCGGCAGAGTCAGATATAACCTTGTTATGATCAACTCTTTTAGCACCAGCAGAACATAACGGCTGAAGAAATCGTCTGGCGGTAGTGTCAGTAAAATGAAAAAGGGCATCATAAAGAAGGGGTTAAGGTCAATAGAATAACTTGCAGTATCCGGAAGGGGAAAAAAAAAAAAAAGTTGTACAGAATGTGTTAAGGACGAAGAGTTGATGGAGACAGGTGGAGGAAAACTGCAAAAAGAAACTGGCGTGATATGGAAAGAAAGAAACAGGTTAGACCATTAGCTTATCTGTTTTCCTTCCCCACTTCTCTCTTGCTTCCTCTGTCTCTCTCTTTCCTTTCCTTTGTCCATCTCTCTCTCTTTCCCTCCCTCATCCTGTTCCTCTCCTCTTCTCCTTCCATCACTGTTTCCCCCCCCCCTTTTTTTTCTCTCTCTCTCCTGACTTCCTTCTTCCCCTCCCCCCCCCTCTCTCTCTCTCTCTCTCTCTCCGCCGTTTTCCTCTTACCTTTCCATTTCCTCTCCCTTCCTCCTTTTCTTTCTCTCCCTCTTTCATATTCGTAATCTCTCACTCTGAGTTTACCTATTTCTCGGTTCCTCCCTTTTTTACCCTCCCTCCTTCCCTAACTCTTTTTTTTTCACTCTCTTTTCTTTATGTTGCTCTCTCTCAATTTTAATTTTCTTCCTTTGATTTTCCCCTTCTACCCCCTTTTACTCTCTCTCTCTCTCTTCGATGAGATCTCTTTCCCACTCTTTTCCTCTCCCTTTCTAATTAATATTTCTCTCTCCGTTCTCCCCTTTTCCCTCAGTCCCTCTTTCCATCCCTCTATCTCCCTTTTCCTCACCCATAGCCCTTCGTCTGTCTTTCAGTCTTTCTCTTTCCTCGCTCCTTCTAAATTTCCTTCCTTCCTTCTCTCTCTCTCTCTCTCTCTCTCTCTCTCTCTCTCTCTCTCTTTTCTTTCAATATTTGTCTCTGTTCTTTTCTCTCTCTTCCTATTCTCCTCCTCCTTTTCCTCCTCTATTTTCTCACTTTTTCCCATTTTTTTTCCTCTCTCCTTTTTCTTGTCCTCCTTCCTGTCTCTCCCTGGCCAGCAACCAACTCCTGACACTTTTAGGACACTTTATCTCATCTTCCTCCCTTCATTTCCTCCCTTCTTCTCCGCCTCATCTCCTGCTTCCTTCCTCCATCATCACCATCATCATCATCATCATCATCATCATCATCATCATCATCATCTCTCTCCTTCACAACAAAAACAAGATCGGCTAAAACAGTGTGAATTAGGGGACACAAGATGGAAACCACAAGGGAAGTGAATAATTCTGTGACGCTGTAATTACACCTGACTGACAAGCTTCACATCCGGCTGGCAGCACACCTGAGGATGGTCACTCTGAGGGATTAATTAACCCTGATTTCTCTCTCTTGAAAATGATTTTACTTCCTGCCATCAGATCATTTAATTCAGTTTATCAGACCTATTTTATACTGAATTATTTGGAAGTAGTCTATGTTGACCCTTTTAGTATGATGACGTCTTCGCCAACTGATTCCTGCCGCCTCCACACGATTATATTCAGCTTAACCCTTTCACTGCGATGCATCTTATTAGGCACTGGATTTTGGTGGACTTTATACGACTTTCCCATGTTCAACAGAACCCAGGGCAGTAAAAATATTTACCACTATAACAATTAATGTTTTGACCGAGAATAACGAATTGTGTGTTTCGCTCCAGCTTACAAAGGAGCATTTCCGTTAACACAGAAAATCACCGCAGCCATCACCACCAGCAGCAGCAGCAGCACTTCTTCTCTCTTCCTCCTTCCTTCCATTATCATCATCATCATCGATGTCGTCGTCGTCGTGATCGTCATCTCGTGTGTGTGTGTGTGTGTGTGTGTGTGTGTGTGTGTGTGTGTGCGTACATATACTCGTATACACAGTTCTTAGCCATGCCCCTCCCTTCCTCCTGCCCTCCTCCCCCTGCCGTAATTTGGTTGCACCCAACGTCAGGGGATTTAAAGGCTGCCTAATCCTATTCCGCGGCTGGGATTAGTTCCTGCCTCACCCTGACCCACCGCCTGGCCCGCCATCTTGTCACTCCAACCACCAACAAAATTTGTGAGTGAGTGTGTGCCCGAGAAACCTGCTGCACTGTACCCACACCCACACCCACACACACCATCCCCCACACATACCTACATTCACACACACTTCCAAACCTACACCCACATATACACCATGCTCAAACTACACCCGAACCACACCCATACTCATCGTACAGTCCCATTCAATCTTCATATCAGTGACAAAACCGTTAATTGCAGCTACGAGAACGTTTCAGACTAGAAAGTGGATATTAAAAACAAAGTAATTATAGGTAGCAACGATAGGTATGCGATTACTGTCAGTGTCAGTGACGCAAGGGCAATGTTTTCACAAAGTCTGAATAAAGTATTTCACAAGAGTCCAGTTGAATACACCAAAGGTAATGGCTACAAAAACTGATAGCCAATACCATTAGGTCTCTTGCTGTCCCCCCCCCCCCCCATTTTACGGCTTTGTTCTCCCACCCTGCATTCTTCATTACTTCCCATTTATTCTTTACCTCACATCTCCCTCCCTCATTTCCTCAGTCTCTTCTCTCTACATTTCAGACATCTTTTCCTATTTTCCTTCTTCTCTTCCTCTTTCTTTCCTTCCCTCCCTTCCTGGCTTCATTCTTCATTCCCTTCCCTTGTTCCTCCCTCCGATTTCTCAACACCATCGCCTCGTCTCCTTGCCTGCCTTCCCGTATCTCTTCCTTCTTTCTCTCCCTTGTTCCCCTTCCCACTCTGCTTTTCTCCCATATTCCTCTCTTTCTTCAAGCCCTATATGATCGTTCCTTTCACTAGTCTTTACACCTTCTTCTCTTTTTCGCTTCACCCCTTCCTCTCTCCCGTATTCTTCTCTCTTATTTTTCCTTATTCTTCTCTCTCTAGTCCTCCTCTCCCTTGCTCTTCTCTTCCATATTCTTCCCTCCCATATTATTCTTTTCCATATTCCTTTTCTTATTCTTCACTCCCAGATACTTCTCTTCCCGAAATTCTTCTCTCATTCATTTTCACCTGATTATTATTCTCTCCCTTATTCGTCTCTCGTGTATTCTTTTCTCCCTTGTTCTCCTTTCCCTTCTTCCCTTCCTCGTGCTTCTTTCCCTTATTCCCTTTCATAATCTTCTCTGGCTTATTCTCATTTTAATCTTCCCTCTTGTATTCCCTTCCTTACTCAGTTCCAGTTTATTCTCCCTTATTCTCTTTCTGTTTCTTCTCTCCCTTACTCTCTTTTATTCTTCCTTCCCTTATTCTTCCACCATCCCTCTACTCCACTAGGCCAGCAATATTTGTTCTTCTCACACTTTTTCAACACCCGTCGTAGAGCTGGAGGGATTCAAGCAGACAGTTCAGAGGAGCAATGACCATGGAAGTAGCGATAGAAACGAGATAAAGAGGCAACAGTGCGGCGAACAGACTGAGGTTGCAGGGATCCAGTAAGAGGAGGAGAGTTGAAGAGGCGAAAAGCCTTACTCCACCCTATTGAGAAGAGTTGTAAGTAGGAAGCCGCCCCACACATGAGAGTTGTACTCTACACAGGGGCTAATAAAACCCGTGTATAAAGTCAACACCTGTGCAGGGGTAAAGAAGGCACGGAGACGGCTTAGCTCCTGGAAGCAGATTTTATAAGAGATGCAATATGATCTTTCCAAGATAAGTCCCGAGTGAAGGAAACCCCAAGCATGTTCAAGGATGATACAGGACTGAGCTGGATATTATCAAACATTAGTGGGTACCCCTGTGGAAGATTTTGTAGGGTTGATAGGTGTAAGAACTGAGTCTTAGATGCATTAAAAACAACAAGACTATTTTTATCCCAGTCAGAGATACGAGCCAAGTCAGACATTAGGTGTGCCATAGCCTCATCCCTTGTTTGTTGAAGTAACTACTGAGATGGACGTTGCAGAAACCCAATGGAAAGGTGTAGGGTGGAATCATCATCATACGAGTGGACAGGGTTAGATATACAGCTCAGAAGGTCAGTGATGAATAAAAGGAAGAGTGTTGGTGATAGGAAAGAGCCCTGAGGAACATTACTGTTGATAGATCTAGGAGAAGAACGATGGCCGTCTACAAGAGCGGCTACAGAACGACCAGAAAGGAGGCTATAGATGAAGGCACAGATAGGATAAAAACCGTACGAGGGCAGTTTGGAAATTAAAGATTTATGCCAGATTCGATCGAAAGCCTTTGAATGTCAAGTGCAATGGCAAAGCTATCGCCAAAGTCCCGAAAGGAGGATGACTAGGAGTCTGAAAGGTAAGTGAGAAGATCGCCTGTGGAGCATCCCTGCCGGAACCCATACTGACGATCAGAAAGAAGGTTGTGATAGGAAAGATGCTTTAAAATTTTTCTTTTAAGAATATACTCGAAAACTGTTGAGCCACAGGATGTTAAAGCAATTGGACGATAGTTAGAGGGTTGGGAATGGTCACCCTTCTTTGGGCCTGACTGAATGAGAGCAAACTTCCAGCAAGAAGGAAATCTACCAGTTGACAGACAAAGGCGAAAGAGTTTAGTTAGGCATGGTGTAAGCACAGAAGCAAAGTTCTTGAGGAGTGCAGGAGGGACTCCATCAGGCCCATATGCCTTGTTAGTATTGAGGCCAGTGATGGCAGAAAATACTTCAGCAGAAGAAACTTTAATATCAGCCAAGAGGAAGTCAGAGGGGGGAAGTGATGGAGGAACAGCACTGGAATCGTCTAAGGTGGAATTGGAGGAGAAAGTCTTTGTGAAGAGAGCTGCTTTATCAGTAGAAGAAATAGCTACAGAGCCATCAGAGTAGAAAAGAAGAGGGAAGGATGGCAAGGCGCCAGAAGGAACGGGAAGAACTCGAGTTGGAGAGTTGAGGGCATTTAGTATGGATGAAAATAATTATTTATAGCAGAACGAAGAACAGACTTAGCACGATTCCAGGCAGAAATATAAAAAAGATGTGATCCAGGGGTGGGTTTGCTCCGGTACCTTTTATAGGCACTTTCCTTGTTGCAGACAGCATTAGAACAAGCATAATTAAACCAAGGCTTTCTTGCATTAGTCAAAGGATATGGTAAAGAACTGTATGCTTCCATGCCCGAGAGAATAGCCTCCATAATGCACAAGGTACACTCAGATGGCTCCCTGCCATGGAAGCAATAATCATTCCAGGGAAAATCAAAGAATTACTGCCTGAAGGCCTCCCCATCCTCAGTTCCAAAGTGCCACAGTCGACGTTTCTTTGGTGCGTCCACAAGCCGTACCGGAGCGACTGGACAGGTTAAGGTAATAAGGTTGTGATCAGAGGAGCCCAAAGGTGAGGTAAGATTAACAGTGTAAGCAGAAGGATTAATTGTACGGAAGAGGTCAAGTATGTTGAAGCTCTCTCCAGGGTGGTCAGGGATACTGGTAGGGTGCTGTACAAGCTGCTCTACGTCATTAAGGATAGAAAAGGTGTAGGCTTGTTCACCAGGTGGATCAGTGAAAGGAGAGGAGAGCCAAAGGTGGTGGTGAACACTGAAATCTCCTAGAATGGAGATTTCAGAGAAAGGAGAAATGGATAGAATGTGTTCCATCGTAGAAGTAAGATAGTCAAAGAATTTTTGATAGTCAGTAGAATTAGGGGATAAGTAAACAGTGCAGATATATTTAGTCAGAGAATGACAGGAAAGCTGAAGCCAGAGAGTAGAGAATTCAGAAGAATCAAGTTCAGGAACACGAGAGTATGTCGTTGCGTACATATACACAACAGCCACCTTTGGCTTTGAAATGAATATAGAGAAAGTAGGAGGATACAGAAATTGGTCTGCCATCAGTTGCCTCAGACAGCTGAGTCTCAGTTAAGAAAAGAAGGTGAGGTTTAAAGGAGGAGAGGTGGTGCTCAACAGAGAGAAAGTTAGAGGAAAGGTCGCGAATGTTGCAGAAATGAAGAAGTGAGTCAGACAGTTGTTCCAGGTAGCTTGTTGAGTCGTCACCGGGAGAGGGGCGGATGATGGGGGCATTTATGGTCCCCCCCCCCCGGGACTCCAAGGCTTGGTTATGGGACGCCATTTTTCTTCTTCTCCTCCTCCTCCTCCTCCCCCTCCTTGTCGTCGTCTTCTTTTACTTATCTCTTCTATTTTTTATCTTCGTCCTCCTATTCCACCTCTTTCTTTTTCAATCCCTGTTTCTTTATTTTTCTACTCCCTTCACGTTGCTGCTCCCACTCCTTTTCTCCCCTTTTTCCCATTTTTCCTGTATCCATTGCTCTTTTTCATCCTCCCTTTCCTCCTCTTCCAAATTTTCTTGCTTTTCCTGGCCCACTTTCTTATTCCTCTTCTTTTCTTCAAGTTCTCCATGCTATCTATCTATCTATCTATTGCCAGACGCCTCAATCCCATTTGGGGTGGCCACAAACAAATCGCCTCCAAGTCGCCCTGTCCCCCGCCATTTCACTGCCCTGCTCCCAACTCACACCCCCCTCTCTCATATACCTCTCAACCCCATCCCTCCACCTCATCCTCGGCCTTCCCCTCCCTCTTCCCCCCTCCACCTCACTCACATACACTCTCTTCGTCAGTCTTTCACCCTCCATCCTCTCCACATGGCCAAACCATCTCAGTGTGGTCCTCATATCGCTTCCTATCACATTCACATCCACACCACAACGCTCCTTTATATCCTCATTCGTCAGCCTGTCTCTCCATGTGACTCCACAGGCTCCTCTTAAATAACTCATCTCCACTGCTCTCACTCTTGACATGTGTCCTTCCAACAACGTCCAAGCTTCACTTCCATGCGTTAGAGTTGGTATCACAATACTGTCATGTAGTAACTTTTTCACTTCCATGCTCACTTCCCTGTTTCTTATCACTGCTTTCAAAGAACCAGCAACCTTTCTTCCCTGCTGTACCCTTTCAAGCACTTCATCCTCCAAACCTCCATCCTTACTCATCACACTACCCAAGTACTTAAACGTACTCACATTTTCCAATTCCTCACCATCCAACCTCGCTGTACATTCACTGTCTTCACCTCTCTCAAAGACCATCACTTTACTCTTCCCTACATTCACCTTTAGATTCCGTTTCTACACTCTCCCAAACTCATCCACCAAGCCTTGCAGATCCCCTTCGTCTTCACTCAACAACACAGTATCATCTGCAAACAACAGTACAGGGAGTTTCCAAACACCATCCTCTCTCACCAGGGCCACTCCAACATCCACTACCATACCTTGTACCTCTTTTATTACCCCATCTATGTACAGATTGAACAACCATGGAGACATGACACATCCCTGTTTCAACCCAACTTTCAAAGAGAAAAATTCACTTGGTTCACCATCCACACGCACTGCAGCCTTCGCACCATCGTACATACTCTTCACAGCATTCAACAACTTCCCATCTACTCCATATATTCTTAACACTTTCCACAATCCTTGTCTATCCACCCTGTCTTATGCCTTCTCAAAATCCATGAAAGCCGCATACAACTTCTTTCCCTACTCTAGAAACTTTTCCACTAAAGATCTAAGAATGCATATCTGATCTACACAACCTCTTCCCTTCCTAAAGCCTCTCTGTTCTTCTCCAACTAATTTCTCTGTTCTTTCTCTAACTCTGTCAGTAAGTACCCTACCATACACTTTTCCTATTATACTAAGAAGACAAATGCCCCTATGATTACCACACACTTCTTTTTCCCCTTTTCCTTTGTACAAGGGAATAATTATACCTGACTTCCAATCCTCCGAGACTCTACCTTCCTCCCAGGCCAATCTGCACATCTTCCACATCCATTCTACCACTATCTCTCCCCCATGCTTCAGCATTTCACCACACACTCAACCAATTCCTGGGGCTTTCCCCAATTTAACTTTCTTCATTGCTTCCACAACTTCTATCCTACTGATTTCTTCCTGTCTTCTCACCTCCCTCCTTCTCCCAGCCATTCCCCAGCCACTTATACTCGCATTACTTCCATCCTCTATGTTCAACAATTCCTTAAAGTGTTCTCTCCATCTGCTCACTTTTTCTCCCTTCTCCACTAGTAATCTACCATTTTTATCTTTCACTCCCCTGCTAACTTCACTTCCACCCTGTCTTACTCTTTTCACCTCTTTCCAGAACATTTTCTTACAGTCCCTCCACTTTACACTCAAATTCCTTCCAAATTCCTCATCCACTTTCTTCTTACTCTCTCTTACTGATCTTTTCACCTCTCTCTTTCTTTCTACATATAACTCTCTCTTCCGCCTCTCAACTTCTTCCACGCCCCTATTTCTCATCCATTCATTGTATGCTTTCTTCTTTTGTGCCACAGTCTGTCTCACCTCTTCAGTCCACCACGCTGTTCCTTGCACCCCCCTCCGTCTTCTCTTCCTTCCACACACCACATCACATGCTGTACATATTTCTTCTGTAAATATCCTACACACACCTTCCGTGCTCTTCTCCCTTATTAGTTTAGTTCTTACCCATTTTTTGTCACTTCTTTATCCAACTAACTTTCTTGGTATTCTTCTCTCTTCTTTTTGCTCCTCCTCCTGTTCTTCTACTTTTTCCTACTCTTCTCCTCCACCTCCCGCTCTACGTCTTCCTCCTCCTCCTGCTCGTCCTTTCCTCCTCACAGAAATTTTAATTACTAACCCATTAAGTAATTGATAGGTCACAAAACACAGCTGACGTCCATTACAAGATAATATCACCAGGACCAGTGACCTTGACCTCACTCTAAAATTAACTCTCCCTTGGCCGTATTCTCGATAACTTAGGATGCTCTCTTAACGCCTCTGCGTTACGAGTTTATTTCTGTTTGTGGAACATTAATATTTTCTTGTATGTTATTTATTCAGAATCTGTCAGTATTATAAAAGATATATTGTGCATAAAAGTGAATACTGAGGTAACCAGATAAATCATTAAGACACAGGTGCCAGAAAGCCTCGTGTACTTATTGGAATACGAACTTCTGAGTTGCAACCAAGCGTCCAACAACAAAATATTGCAACACATCAACACTGCATTATAGAGATGGTCAAAGAAGTCGCAACACAACAGCTGACAGAAGGTAGTTTTAACAGCAACTACCGTAACTCAACTTTCAGCAATATTAAAATAAATGTTAGAATGACTTTCCTTCTCCGAGCCAATCATTGTCAACCAGGGATATTTTGTTGAGCAGCAGGTGAATTGCGTCCAGCTGTTGGAATAAAATAGTCACTGTTATTCCTGCCTTCCATTAACAACTGCTGTGCCTAATTTTTGATCACCCTGTATAACCTTCATTTGTGTCTGTTTGTAAACCGACGAATGTGTGTTGTGTTGTAGGGGAAGACTGGCCTTAGCAGATACGAATTGTTTGCGCTGGTGACCGTCGTGCAGTCGATAGGCATAAACTCTTAAGCCTCGCTCTTCGAATCAGAGCCCCTTGGATTTATATCAATTTAGATTTACGTAATTAAGTAGCTAACAGAGGAAGTTAGACAAGTCCCCACTTTTTATCAACAGCGTCACAACAAAAAAGGTATATTTTAAGAGGATAAAACAGTCAAGGAGAGTTGATGCCTAGAGAGTGGATGCGGTAGTGAAGTTGTGGGTGGAGATGGTATAAGCATGAAGGAAGGGTGATAGTGATAAGGTGTGTGTGTGAGGGCCTGGGTGAATGTGAGGGTGAGAGTACGGGTGAAAGTGAATGACAGAGGTGGGAGTAAGGGTGAGTTGGGAATAATGATAGGGATGGGTGTTAGGGTGATAGGTATCTCAAGGAGAGAGGAGAGTAACTTAATGTCAAAGAAGAGTCTCTCTCAACAAAACTGACAGAATAACAGTCCCACCGGAGCCCCACTATATAATGGAAAGTAGCAGGGAAGAAGCCCTACGGGGTCCTTCTACCTGTCAGTCTGTTTATCTAAAACACACACACACACACACACACACACACACACACACACACACACACACACACACACCAACGTATACTGCTGCATGCGAGCGTGTGTGTGTGTGTGTGTGTGTGTGTGTGTGTGTGTGTGTGTGTGTGTGTGTGTGTGTGTGTGTGTGTGTGTGTGTGTGTGTGTGTGTGTGTGTGTGTGTGTGCGCGCGCCCGGATCGCGTGCACGTATCAGCTGACGTGCACATCGATACACGGTCAAATACAGCGCTCGCGAATTATGAGCAGTAAATCAAGCTCAGAGGCAAGATTACACGATCGCTAAATTTAAACCCCGGGAAGATGACGGCTGAATTAGGGAGCTGGAGGACGGGGAACATGATGGTAAAAGGAAGACATGAGACTACGAGGAGGAACACTGAGGCAAAGTGAGGGGAGTGACGGACAAAGGAACAAACCTGTTGCGGATAAAAATAAAAAAGGTGATGGGACGTAAACGAAATGACTGAAAATTATAATGCCTGGATGAAAACTGAAGAGAAATGAGGAGGAAATGGAGAAATGAGGAGGAAATGAAGACACTGTAAAATAACTAGAAAACTTGATAAAATGGAAAACTGTTAAAAAAAAAATCAGGAAATAATACGAGGAAACGGGAAAAATGTGATGAAATGGGCAAAATAAATGGACAAGAAGAAAAGAAAAAACGGAGGGATGGAAGATATATAAATGAAAAGGTGGGAAAGAAATGAAAGAAAACTGGGGAATACGATGAGAGAATGAAGTACAACGTGGTATACAATTCAGAAATAGAAGAGAATGATACAAGGAACAAATGGGAGTGAAATGATAGCAGGAGGTAAAACTCAATGGAACATTCTAACAAAACGGAGTAAAATGATAACAGGAAGTAACAAATCACAGAAAATTTCAATAACAGGAAGAAAATGAATGCAAGTTATGAAGAAAGAGAAACTAAGAAAAGAGCAACTTGGAATATAAAAGTGTAATAATAACGAATGAAAGGAGACGATGAAAGGAAGAGAAGTGACAATTACATGAAGGAAAATACAGAGAAACGAAGACAAGATGACTTGGAAGGGGAAAAAAGGAGATTATAGGATATGGAAGAAAAAGGGGCACAAAGCTAGTACACCAACGTGGTGTGGGGATTAAACCAATAATAACCAAGCAATGTAACTGATTAAATAAATAAATAAATCACAGAAAAAAAAAAACTGCCAGTAAAACGAGCAAAACGATGAACCCCTTCAGTTCAATGACATTATATATTTTATTCATGCTATCTCCAGACAACTTTACTGAGCCTGATGGTGTTATTCCAGTTGGTCGAGTTTGGTATGGCTTTCATTTTGCCTTTCAGAATACAACGTCCCTTAAACAGAAAGGACTCATCTGGTCTGGCAGTAGTGGCAGGAAACTGATGTATGTTATCGTGGTGAAGGGCTTAATGGTGTGTTCGAGTCCTACCGCCACCACATAATAAAAAAAAAAAATCAAGTGACGTTTAATTGCTGCACACACACACACACACACACACACACACACACACACACACACACACACACACACACACACACACACACACACTAAAATATAAACACATTATCGTACCAAAAAGGTTAAATATAAACTTACGAGCAATAAGAAGACACTGAAAAGGAAATATTACAATTCATGTGAGGGGATAAAACGAGAAATTCATAGAAAGGGGAACACAGAAAAACAAAACAAGAATACAGAAATGGACGTGGATAGGTCACGTACTTTGAAGACCAAAGAAGAGTGGGAGGAACAGACACTTCTGAGATGAAGTGTAATGAGGAAGGAGGCAGAGTACGATCTGTACATTTGGTGGGCTGAAATGGAAGAAGTTAACAATCAGTAGGTGAGAATATAGAGAAAACTGGGAGAGACTGGTGGTGATGGTGATGGTGAAGCCGCTGCTGCTGCTGCTGCTGCTGCTGCTGATGATGATGATGATGATGATGATGATGATACCAGAAATGGGTTACTGACTGTGTGATACCGGGACTAGAGAGAACTGGGTGCGGAAAAGATGGAGGTAAGGGTTGAAGGTGAAGGAAAGGAAGATATGTGGGAGGTTGACGATAAAATGGAAATCAGGAATGAAACAGAACATGAAAAGAGATGAAAAACAAATGAAAGAAAAGGAGAAGGAGGGATGAGAAAATGAGAGATGGAAGAATGAGAGAAGAGGGAAGGAAGGAAGGGGGAGGGAGGAAGACAGAAGGAATGATAGATGGGGAGAAAAGTTACAGAGGGAGAGAGAGGGACGGAAGGGATTTAACGAGCAGGAAGAAGGAAGGGGTAATGAAAAGGAGAGAAATGAAAAAATGGGGGGAAAGATGAGAAAAATAAAAGGCGGAGGGAGTGAGAATGATGGAAAGAAAGGTGGAGGGAGATGGAAGGGATGAAAGACAAAGGGGGAGAGAAGGACGACAGAAAAGAAGGGGGATGAAGCAAGAGAAAGAGAATGAGAAAAAGGTGAGAAAATGAGGAAGAAGGAAAGCAAGTGAAAGAAGGGAAAGGAGAGAAAGAATGTGAAAGAGAGGGAATGGTGAGGAAATATAAGAAAATGGAGGGAAGACGAAGGGAGGGGGTGAAAAGGGATGTAAAGGGAACGACATGTAAATTACGGAGAGAAAAGTAAAGTGCACGAGTATGAGGCGATGCCGTGACTACCTGTAACGCCCCTTTCCTTCCCCCACCTCCTACCCCTCCCTACCCTTCCTTCATGCACTCACAACCGCCACACACCATAACACAAGAATACACACATAGACCAGATTGTACAGGCTCTCTCTCTCTCTCTCTCTCTCTCTCTCTCTCTCTCTCTCTCGTTACCATTACTTTTGCCACTATCATCAATAAGTATACCACCACCTATAACACCATCACTCTCATTAATACTTTCATGAACACCACCGTCAGTATCTTGATCACCATTACCACTACCACGGTCACCACCACTGCTGATATCATCATCATCATCATCATCATCACAGTTATATATACAGCCATCATCACCTTCTTCACAACCGTCATCTTTATCACCACCATTACTATTATCACCACAGCTACTCAATGCAATCATCACCATCACATAATTATTTCCTAGTCGATATCATCATCACAATCACCACTTTCACATTATTGCTCATCAATATCACTATCATCATCGTCATCATCACTATAGCGACATTACCCACCATCATATTCTTCGTAATCATCATCACCACCAAAGCTTAACTCATCAACACCATCATTCTTTTGGCCAGGTCCGTGCTACCGCCACTGTTAGTCGCGTTTTCTTCTTTCTTGTATTGTTTGTTTCTTTCTTGTGCCAGGCACTTCTACCCTTCAGAATTAATCAATCCCAACCAAACCTGGAAAAAATGACCAGCCTATGACCTAGTTGTGGCCGTAAGGTTTTGGTTGCTGGCCAACTACTCGTTGCCTAGCACCGGCCGAAAACCCGTTTTTTTCGTACTTTTCACGTTTTGAGCTGTAGAAGCATTACTAATGGCCGTAGAAAGCTCTGACTTCTTCAGGCGTAATCTTGAGGCCATTCCCTATCGGAAGTGTGCCGTCCATTTTTCCCTTCTCTCCTCTGGTTTTCGAGTGGCAACCCTGCGTATTTTGGCCTCAGCGACCCTAACAACCAGTACCGGTTTTCAAAAATGCCCCCATAGTTTCCCAGCGACTCAATGGAATTGAATGAAAGAGTGCATGCTTATAGACACTGACTAGTACAACAACTTTCTGTGTACATCTATGTGTTACATTGGCCAGGTCAGGGGTCAAAGGTCATCAAATGCGAAAATGGTGAAAATAGCTAAAATCACGATTACGCTTGCGCGAAATGCTTAGGCTCCGAAGATTATTAAGCCAGGGCCATGATTCTCGGGTGGAATGTTGCACTGGAGTACCTCCATATAGAAATTACTTTAAGTGTCGAAACTCACTTCTGGTCGCTGACAAAGTTTGGTCCGCTTACAGCTGGTCATCGTCGCCTACCGACTTGTTCATAATTATTATCATCACCATCAGTCCCCGTCATCGCCATCACCATCACATTCTTCGTCATCACCACGGCAGCTAAACTCACCACCACGACCACCATCACAGCCATCACCACCAACACCTGCACCACCACTATCACATTCTTCATATTCAAAACTACCATCACCATCAGCCACTCTATCGCTCACCACCACCAACACCATCACCACCGCCAGGCCAATTGCTTGTAACAGTCACCCTTCAGGTCTATCTTTCCCACTAGGTCTTCCACTATCACAGACAATTTACTCGCTCACAGCCACATGAGAGAGAGAGAGAGAGAGAGAGAGAGAGAGAGAGAGAGAGAGAGAGAGAGAGAGAGAGAGAGAGAGAGAATTACGAGTTTAAAGTGAGCTGTGTATGCGCAAAATCCAAAGAGTGGCAGTGAAAGAGTCTGTATATGTTACTTGGTGAACCGGAACAGCATGTAAATACAGTAAGTGATAACACATGTAAGGACATACCACAGCACTAGGGTAACTGTTTGAATTTGGGTGGGATGAAACTCAGTTCTAATGCAAGTGACTGACAAACATACATGCTATATACCCAGCCACAGAACCCAGTAGGGCCAGTACCAAACAAGAAAGGTATATTCAGGGACAAAAGCTCGCCTAAAATTTCACCTTTACTACTATTCACTTAACTGTGCTGGTTACTAAGCTGAGAGAGACTAAGGATGCTTCTCTACCTTTGCTATGATACGTCAGAGAGGTAAATGATGGACCTGCCATATGTAGAGTAGACGCAGTGAAACAGCACGTTTGCTTTCGTTTCTCATTATGTCATTGTTCCAACACCCACACGTGGCTGAAATCATTTATTAGTAGCAGCAGCAGCAGCAGCAGTACTAGTATCAGTAATAGTAGAGGTTGAAGTAGTTGTAGTAGTAATATTAGTACTAAGAATAAGGCATGTATTGAAGGATGTGCAGAATTAACCTCTTCTGCCTGAATGCGTAAATTTATAGTACACTGTCATCTTGACGTTTCAATTCAGTTAAAATTTTAACGAAGAAGTAAGCAATAAAAATGAGAAAGAGCGATTATAAGGCGGAAAACTGGAAATCAAAGAGAAAAGTAGGCCGAGATGTGTTAGACAAAACCAAAAATTTTAAGCAAAAAGTGAAAGTTAGAAAACAGTGATACAAGGCAAACAATGAGAGAGGCTTGGGGGAAGAGACTCGGTAAACTTTGATAATGTGATCAAAAGTGAGAAAGGTACGTGAAAAAGTAACAAAGTGGTAACAAATGAAGAGTATGCAAAGTGGGAAACCAATATATATATATATATATATATATATATATATATATATATATGTGTGTGTGTGTGTGTGTGTGTGTGTGTGTGTGTGTGTGTGTGTGTGTGTGTGTGTGTGTGTGTGTGTGTATCCGCAAAAAATGAGACAAGTATGCACTGTGCAAAAGCTGAGAAAAGAGGGCATACAATACTTAGAAAACAAAGTAAAATTGGAAATATAGGCAAAAAGAGAAAAAAGGAAACAAACTGAAAAGCTATAGCCTACACAACAAAAGAAGAGACAAAACCCAAAATAGTGCAGTGAGAAAGTGGCCGAGAAACAGAAAAAGATAAAGTCAGAAAAATAAGCAAAAAATGATGAAAATATACACGAGGTAAGAAAAAATAATCGAAAATCATCTAAACAAAAAAACTGAAAAAAAAAAATCGGAAAGTGAGAGACGAGTAAGAATGAATGACAAAGACACAAAGGAGACAAAAAATGAGAAAGCGAGCGAGCGAGTATAGTGAAAAAGTAAGAAAGGGAGAGAAAAATAAGAAAAAAAACAAAAAAGTGGGAAATTCATAAAGAAAAAAAAAAAGTTAATGGTATCAAATTTGACAAAAAGTGAACAACGAAGCGAAAATTTGATAGCCTAGTGTAGGGAAGTGGGAAAACAATGTAAAGCAATAAAATATGCCAAAAAGTGGGACAAAAGGCAATGTACATGAGATTAAGAGAAAATGACAAAATTAAAACTACCAAAGTAGGCAAACAGTTTGGAAAACAAAGCAAACGAATGAAAGTAAGTGTAAAAGTAGAAAGGTAAGAAAAAGTCTGGTGGGTGAGAGAGGGAGCAGATAAACTGAAATGTGAGAAAGAGAGCATACGGTAATATAGGTAGGCATCAAATGAAAAAGTAAGCAAAAGATAAAGTGAACTAAAAGATGAGAAAGTGAGTTAGAAAGTAAGTGAAAAAGTGAGCGAGTATGGAAGGGGGTAGCTACTTTAAAACATGAGGAAATCAGTAAGTAAAATGCTTAGAGGAAAACGAGAACAATGTAAGAAAGTAAGCAAGAAAATAATAAGAGAAACGGTGGGCGAGCATAAGGGCAGCCGATACCTGGGCAAATAGGGAACTTGAGCCAAGGGAAAGACCCATTAGACAGCACAGAATTCTGACGGTGAGAATTTGCCGTTAACGAGAACATCTGAGGTTTGCAGAAAGAGTCGCGCCAAAAGGAAGTATTTATTGTTAAAAGAAGAACGTATAGTACAAGAGAAGAAGTTATGCGGATAACGGTTAACGAGAAGGATAATTTGTGTAGTTACCGATAAGCGGGAATGTTTTCAGGTGTTGGAAGTAACGGGAGAATGTGCGATTAGTGGGATAATGTGCAGTTAATGGGATGGAGAATTTACGCTTACGAGAAGGAGAATCTGTGCGGTCAATGGAGAGCTTGGGGATTTTGTTCTGCTGTAGATTGGGGGAAAATCTGCAGTTAACGGGAAAAATTACAATTTCTGGTCAAGGATTTTATGCTAAATATTATTCACATTAACTTCTTAACTGTTGTCTCTATATCCTGAATGATAAGGTGCCGGAAGATATTAACACTGCACTATGATATTACTCAGGAAGATGTGAAATGGAAAGGAGCTGGGCTACGTGACACAAGTTGCAAAATGACGAAAATCTCCGCCCAGTAAAGGCTGACGAACAACAGTTAATTAATATTTACCTCTTTGGCTGGAGATCGTTATTATTACTTCGTTATCATTGTCTCCTGACGATTTTATTTATTTTTCGTGATTTTCAAAGGAAAAGTTTCGGTGGGAATGTAGGAACAGATTTCTAGTCCTGCAGACTTTGATGGAATCTGAAGACAATGATATTAATCAAATGTAGAGAGAGGTAAAAGAGGTTTTGCATGAGAGTGCTAAGGTTACTATTAAGAAAAAGGGGATAACGAGAAGGAAAAAGTGGATGTCAGATGAAACATGGAATGCAATTCAGAAAAGGAAAGAAGCGAAATTAGAACTGAAGAACAACATGTTGATGGCCAAGTAGCTGAAGTACTTAGAGCAAAGTACTGGAGCTTACATTCTGAAGTAAAAAGACTCGTTAGACGTGGTAAGAGGAGACTATATGATGAAAAGACGACAGAGACAGAAATTAAATTACGTAAAAATGACGGTCAGAGCACAAGAGCAGCATATCAGGCCATAAAAGAGTTAAAGAGAAGGAAGGAAATACCTATGTGAAATACAAATGGCAATTTGATGACTAAAGATTTGGATATAAAGCGAAGGTGGAAAGAGCATTTTGAATCTGTTTTAAATAGACCAATCCCAGCTGAAGAGAACATTTTGCCAGCCGAGAGAGATTTGCAGATAGAAACAGGAGATATAACCTTGGAAGAGGTAGCAAAATCTATAAAGGAGTTAAAGAATTTTAAGGCCCCAGGAGAGGATGGAATATTTCCTGAAATGCTTAAGGTGGAAAATGATGAGTTGATGAATGCGCTTTGGAAACTTTTTAATGTGGCTTGGGATAACGGTGGAATTCCAGAAGAATGGAAAAATGGAGTGATTATAAAAATACCAAAAAAGGGAGATTTAAGTGTGTGTGGCAATTGGAGGGGGATAACTTTGACACCTGTAGTTGCAAAAGTCTTTTCCAAAATCTGGTTGAACAGATTACAGCCAGTAATTGATAAAATTTTAAAAGAAGAACAAGAGGGATTTAGAAAGGGTCGAGGTTGTAATGATCAAATTTTTATGGTAAGGCATCTAATGCAACAAGCTAATGAGATGAAAATGCCACTTAACATGTGTTTTGTGGATTTTGAAAAGGCGTTTGATAGTGTTTCACGTGGAGCTATGTTGAAAATTATGAGATTCTATGGTATACCAGAAAAGTTTGTAAATATTATTAGAAGCCTGCATGAAGGTACTTTTTGTAAGGTAATGGTGGGTGGTTCTTTGAGTGATCCATTTCAAGTTAGGTCAGGAGTGATTCAAGGAGGAGTTCTTTCGCCATTGTTGTTTGTTTTGGTTATGGATTATGTTATAAGAAATGTTGTAAGGAGAACAGGTGCAGGAATTCACTGGAGAGAAAATAAGAAGCCAATGGATTTGGACTATATTGATGATATTGTACTGATTTGTGGAAGTATTTACGAGATGCAGTGGGTGCTTGATTGTCTGGTGGAGGAAGGAGAAAAAGTGGGATTGGTAAGAAATTGTGGAAAGACTGAAATTATTAATATGAACTTGGAGAACCAAATCGACTGTGTAATTGGGAATAATGTGGTAAAGAATGCAGAAAACTTTAAATATCTGGGAACGATTGTATCATCTAATGGATCATTAAACAATGAAACTAAGGAGAGCATTAGACAGGCTTGGCGAGCTGTTGGAATGTTGAAATCTGTTTGGAATAATAATATGCTTTCGGTACATACTAAATTGAAAATTTACAAGTCCATGGTTAGACCAATTTTAAATTATGGGCATGAGTCATGGTACAGTACAACTGCAACAGATCAGAAAATATTAGGATTTGAGAATAAAATACTGAGAAGGATTCTTGGGGTAAAGTGGCAAGACAGAGTTACAAATGAAAGAGTATGGGATATTACGAGAGCGGAACCAGTTAATGAATATGTGAGACTGTCTCGCTGGAAGTGGCTGGGGCACATATACAGAAAAGAAGGAAGTTTAATACAGGATGTGCCAGAGTGGACTGCTAGAGGAAGAAGAGGTAGAGGTAGGCCGAGGGAACCCTGGTTGAGGACAATGAAAAGAGAAGCAGGAGAGGAGTGTTCGTGGGACCTGAAGGAGATGGCAAGAGAGAAATATTGGTGAAAAGAGTTTATCGAGGCCCTATGCATCCCGTGGGGTGCCACAGGAATTGACTGATTGATTGATTGATTGATTGATTTTCAAAGTGATGGGGTTAGATACAACCATCACAGAAGCTTTCACTGCCATGGCACTCTCCAGCTGAATAAATGCGCTTGGATGTTATGCGAGTACACAGACGACATCATCGGATTCTATTTCTTGTATATGTTCGAATCCAGGCATAAACTGGCAGTCGGTTTCCTAGCAGTTCTAATCCGCGACAAACACTTAACATTTCACCACTTCGGCGCTAGTACTCACTGTCTGTATTCAGTGCATGATAGGGCAGCCGCATTCATAACTGGTATGGTGGAATTAGCGAGGGTGCTTTTGTGATATGGTGATGGCTCTTGTGGAAGATCAGTAAAATCTGCTTTCAACAAAATTAAAAAAAAAAAACTCATTCCTACCACAGTCTGGGATCAAACTAGTGTACATATACTAACTAGTGCCATCAGTTTCACTCCCATATCCCATCACTCTAGTCTTGGCCTCTCTCACAAACTGTTTCACATAAAAAAAAAAAAAATGAATAACCATGGAGACATACCGCACCCAAGCCTCAGTCCAGGAGTGATACTGATCCATCACTCAAACTTTTATTACAAAAGTTCTTCACATCATTCGCCAGCTTTCCTTCTGCACCATAAAACTTAAATGCCTTCCATATTTCTCCCATTTTCACCATATTATGATATTTGTCCAGGACCAACAATATTACATATGCACAGCACTTTCCCTTGCATGCTGCCTCCATCATCTGTTTCACGGCCGTGTTCATGATGACATAGGATGATTCGTAGCACCTGTTCCTTCCACTATTATTTTGCACCTTACACCTTTACATTTTCTAATGGTATCTGCATTGTTTTGATATCCACTTAATTTGCATCTGTAACATACGGCGGTATATTGAGGTGTAACGTGCAAAACAAATCACCTAGGAAGAGGTGTTACAAGATCTCCAAAGCCAATCACAGTACGTCCCTCATAGCAAACGATTAATCCGCTCGTCCCCTGCCATTCAGGAAACCACCCTGGGACCAACTGATTTGTTGCTGCTTGCTGTCCTTTGTACCCGTGCACTCCTGTATAAAAAATCTCCCTCCTCCCCTTCTTTCCCTCAATAAAGTTAGTCTCTCTCTCTCTCTCTCTCTCTCTCTCTCTCTCTCTTTAATCCTGTAACTGCATCTAGTTCCCAGGCGTCAGTCAGTCCTTTGTCAATCTGGTAGAGACAGACTGAAAGGTGGAAGTGTAGGTGGAATACAAGGAATTCATAGACAGCTAAAACAGGAGAGGCAAATACGGATACAAAGAACAGAAGGACCGAACACAACAACAGGCTGAGTAGAGAGAAGGGGGCGGGGAGGGATAGAAAAAGTAACAGTGAGAGAGAGAGAGAGAGAGAGAGAGAGAGAGAGAGAGAGAGAGAGAGAGAGAGAGAGAGGATAAAACCAGGAAGCTTACAGCTAGATGAAGGAAAGCTTGGAGAAAAAGGGTCGAAAAGATAAAGGAGAGTAAAAGAAAGGAGGGAAAGAGAGGAAAGAGAGACAGAGGAAGCGAAAGAAAGATATACGAAGCTAAAGAGATAAAGAAGATAAAGAGAGAGTAAAGAGGGTAAAGAGAGACCGAAAATGGTACATAGTGTGTGGGCGAGACAAGGGTACTGAGGAGGGTAAAGACAGAGACGAAAAGCAGGCAACTTTCTGTACTAATTCCCCCAACACAAAGCCACCCTGACCGTGATGTTACCTCTCTCTCTCTCTCTCTTTCCCCTCCCTTCCTTCCCTCACTATCTCGTCCCCCCCCCCTTCCTTTTTTCCTAATTTCCTCCGTCTCCCTCGCTCCTACCTCCTTTTCTCTCTCTCTCTCTCTCTCTCTCTCTCTCTCTCTCTCTCTCTCTCTCTCTCATACCACTCGTACTCTACAAGTACATTATACTGACGGGGTCCCAGGTAGAAAGGACGTCTGTCTGTCTGTCCGTCTGCCTATGTCCGTCTTACTGTGTGTGTGTGTGTGTGTGTGTGTGTGTGTGTGTGTTCATTATTTACAACCAGTCTCCTATGACTCAGGAGTGAATGGTGTCTGGTGGGATCGGTAATAGCATATATTTGTCCTGATCATAATATGGTTAATAATGACAGTACTATCACTCAGGCTCCTATAACTCCGTTGAATGAAACCTTGTTATTAGTTGTAATAGTATGCTAGAGTTGTCCTGGCATGCAAGTGTTAACATATACGCATAGACAGTACAAATGACAACAGCTACACGACCTGAACCCATCATAATACCTTACTGTTACACTTTTTCTGTTCACTCTAATCCTGGTAACGGTAATGAGGTGTGAACAGTGCTGATTAACTGCCGGGCATGGATGTTTGGCGAGTAAATAACAGATATACTGGTGCTCTGTTGACTGATGGAGGGTAGGCAGGATGGAAACTGGAAAGCCTGAGGGACGTAATGCGGGTCGTTGATTGGCCTCATTTTTTTTAATGTGTCCGACACTTGTCACTGATCTGACAGTGCTTTCCCTGAGGCCCAGCAACCTCCCTGCGTGCCACACACATTCACATGTCACGTGTGGTTGCTAGTATCCACGTTTATATTGAATACATACTATGGCTGCCTCATTCACGACTGGTAAGATGGTACTAGCGGATGTTCTTTTTATGACATGTCGGTGGAAAATCAGTAAAGTTTGCTTTCATGATATCCAGATTAAACTGTTTCCTGCCCCAGCCTGGGATCGATCTCGCTTCTTCTTCTTCTTTTTTTTCTTTTTCTTTTTTTTTTTCGAACAGAAAACGAGTTTTCTTCCCACTCAAGCACCACCTGCCCCCGGTATACACCATCACAAACCTGCGTGACATACAGCTGGCGTCATTCCAAGAGTCCTCTTCTTTCTTGAGGCACAACCAACATCGTCCTTGCAACAACCCCTACACCACCATGAGTTTTTTATACTTAACTGGTGATGCTGATGATTTCAATTAGATTAAGTCACAGTATCCAACTTAGAGGATATCATCACAAGGAAGAGATGCTAGTAATCCTCTTGATTTTTCAGTACGATGACGTCAGTTTTATATTAATCAGACTGCGACCAGACGATTTTGTATATCTATTTTACTGAATTATGGTAATGACAGGGTTAGTGAAGGCTATATCTAACCCCTGCAATGTAAAACAATCTTCTCTGGGACGAAAAAAAGCTGCCTGATGATAGCAAAAATATCATGAAAAAGACGTCATCGTCCTGAATGGATTAAGTCCACAAGAATCGGATAGGGTCCAGCACAGACAAGGGCGGGCAGTGATGCCTTTACGTGTGTGGCCATCAGAATGAATGACGCCAGATTATAACTCCTCCAACCCGACTGAATATCACCAGTGAGTTTACTCTAACCTGATGAAGATCCCACATGATTTTCAGCTCGGTTGACGGCCAAATGTAGCCAGACTGGTGGATCGTTTTGACTGCAAACCAAGGAGAATGATTACTGTCTTATACTAACTAAAGATCACCGAATTTCATTTAAACACGGCATTGTTTTTCAGATGCGTTAGTGATCTATTTAGCTCAGACTAAAACAGACCAACTGTAGTTATTCTGTGGTAGGTGAAGGCGGCCATTATCTACTCATCTGATGTAGTGACGCCTTCATGGGTGACGGGTCAAATGGTTTCCAGTAGCCCAGGACACCATTTACTACACTGGGTGGTAACCATACAGCCAAGTGGGTGGCTGAGGGCCTAGTGAATTAAGACGCTGCCACAGATGTGACTCATATGGGACTTACGGCCGAGAGATGGCTGGGGTTTACTGCTCATGTACTACCGCCTTGTGGTGAGCAACTATCACTTACAGTACATGCGTACACTGACCAGCCTTGCCCCGGGCCCCTACGATCATGATAGGGCAATAAACAACTTGATGACGGAAGAGATATCTTTCAGCAAATGTACACCTGATCACTGCCAAATCAGTTGTAAACATTGTCCCAAATATAAATACTTATGTCTGTCTGTCTGTCTGTCCGTTTGTCAATTTAGGCTTCCTTCCTGCAACACTGTTAGGAAAATTAAAAAAAAATCCTCTAATCTGGCATCACTCTGTGTGTGTGTGTGTGTGTGTGTGTGTGTGTGTGTGTGTTTTCCTCGTCCCCTGTAACTGTAGGAGAGAAGTCGGTTTTTTGTGTGTTTTATTGTGTGGTTGTGTAAAATTACAGTACCTCTCTCTCTCTCTCTCGTCTATTCTTATCATCATTATTTTCTTACCATCATTTTTCCTTTTTCTCCGTTCATAATTTTCTCCCTTCTTTCCTTCTTTCCTTTCTTGCTTGACAGCTTCCGTTCTGCCTTCCCTTCCTCTCATTTCTCCAGTTCGTCTTCCCACCTTTCCCTCCCTTCCACTTTTATTCTTCTTTCATTCATCTTACAATCTCATCCTCTTTCCCTTCTCCCCCGATTGTCTCTGTCTTCTTTCTTTTGTACCATTGTGTCTTCTTCTTGTCCTCTCTCCTTTGGTCCTATGTAAACTTCATTTCCTTTCTTCATTCTCTTCCTCTTTTCTTCCACTCCCCCATTTCTGTTCCTTCCTTCCACTCCCTCCTTCCCTCAATCCCTTCTTTCCTAGCTTCTACCCTCTCTTCCATACTTTCTTCCGTCCTTCTTTTTTCATCAAACTCCTCTCTTTTCTTTCGCTTACTCTTTGTTGTCTTGCCTCATCTTCCTCTTTCTTTCCTTCCTTCACATCCTCCATATTTCCATCTTTTCCACTCTTCCAATGCTCTTCATATAATTCCTCATTTTATTCCATACCGTCTCCCATCCCATCCTGCCTTCCTACTTAATTTTTATTGTTTCTTTCTTTCTTTCTGTTATTGCCTCCCATTCAGTCAATTTCTTACTCCTCTCCTCCATGGTTCCATCCCTATCTGCCCGCTTTTTTTCTCCTCCTCATACCTTCCCTTCCATTCAGTCAGGTCCTCCCGACTTCTCATTCAATTCCTACATTCCTCCCATCCTTCCCTACCTCCCAACATACCTATTCTCTCTTCCAACCTACCTACGTATCTCCCAACCAACCTTACCAGTACTTTCAATTAAAATTTCCACATGACTTCCCCATAAGACACACACACACATAAAATAGAAAAAATCATCCACGAGACAAAAATACGCTGCCCATCCCCCAAACCAAACACTAATTAACTGAAAGCAACACTTTCCATGCACAAAAGCAATGTAAAACTTTGACTTAACACTATATATACCGCCTCCCCCTTCCCAAATCCAGAAAAATCGCACACGCACACAAGCTACGTCAACAAAACACATGAACATTTTTCTTGCCGTCCAAGGGGACACACACACACACACACACACACACACACACACACACACACACACACACACACACACACACACACACACACACACACATCGCCATCATCATCAACACCTTTGCTACCACCATAACCAACATCATCCTCATTCCCCTCTTACTCCTCCTCTCCCTCATAATCATCATCATCACCACATAATATCACCGCCACCACCATTCTCACCAACTCCATCCTCATTCCCCTTCTCCTCCTCCTCCTCTTCCTACTTCTCATCACCATCGTCATTTAATCATCATCACCACTACCACCATCACCTCTACCACCCAGAACACAAGTCGGAGTTAACAGAGGCACGGGAATCAAACGCTGAAACATATAATATCCGCGTCACATAAAAGACCGCTGAATCACGATGACTTGCATAATACAGAGTTGTGCATGAAAACTACTGATTGTGTTTGGTGCTGTTAAAGATTATGCATGATTTTATGGCGGCCTGATGCTAATATGCTGTCGCTGTTGATAAGGGGGTATTAGATAATGGTATTTTTAGCTTGGCATAATTGGTAATGAGAGAGAGACAGAGAGAGAGAAAGAGAGAGAGACAGAGGTAATGGCTGCTGGTGTGTGTGTGTGTGTGTGTGTGTGTGTGTGTGTGTGTGTGTGTGTGTGTGTGTGTGTGTGTGTGTGTGTGTGTGTGTGTGTGTGTGTGTGTGTGTGTGTGTGTGTGTGTGTGGGGTGAGGCTAGGCTAGGCAGCTCACCACAGATTCCTATCTAAGCAGTGAATGTCTGATAGCCTATTTGCCGCTCCCATACGATGCATCTGTGGAGGAAATTCGTAAGCATGGATGGATGCTGGGAAGGAGGGAGGGCGGGATCGACAGATGGAAGGGTGGAAAGATAGATGGAGGGATGGAGGGAAGAATGGATACATTGATGAATGAATGGACTAAGCGTGGGAAAGAAGGAGGGATGGGCCAGTAAAACAGTGAGTGAGTGAGTGAGCGCGCTGACCGCACATGCATATGTAGTTCTTGGATGTGATTTTTGTGTATAAAAAGATTTTCTTTATAAGCTGTGATTTTCCGATGCATATTAAGTGGTCATCCGTTATAAAGGCCGTAACTCTCCTGCACCAATACTGAACAACATTTGCATATGGTCTAACTGAATCTATCTACAGTATTCAATCGGCCGGTCTAATTTACATGTGCATACTTTGTGTATCGCTGTAAATCTGTTACACTTCCCTAGTGTGCTTCCAGAAATTAGGTATATCTATATTAATTTTAATATACCTACACTCGGTACCTACTCACAGTTTCCCACACATTACCTACCGTACCTACATAAACTACCTTTGCAGACTGCTTGCTTACTGCTCAGATAATCTACCTGCAAAGTCTGCCTACATATTGCCTTACCACACACAGCAATCTACCTACATAATTTACCTACAAATATTTTATCCACAAAAGCTCCCTATAGTTCATCTGCCTACATATACCCGATACCATCTACTTATACAAGCTAACTACAGATTATCTACCTACATAATGTACAACATACACAACTTACACAGTTTATCCACACACACAAAATCTGCAGCAACACAAGCCGTTTCCAACATTTAACAACATTCCCAGACCTACTCTTACACTCAAATGGCTCTCAGCTGAATAAAATCGTCTGGCGTTAGATGCAAAAGAATGACAGAGTTGTCCCACCCAAGACTGAGGTAACTACTTACAGTATAAACTCACATAATTTACTTAAATATAAAGATAACCCTCCTAAACGTATTCTCTCTCTCTCTCTCTCTCTCTCTCTCTTGTTTCACACCCTCCCTTCCTCCTCCCTACCTACTCTCCCTCTCCCCCCCCCCTTTCACCTTGCTATATAAACACTGCGTTACTTTTCAGTTCGTATTTGAGGGAGTCCAAGCCGGGCCGAAGCTCTTGTATTTTCTGCGTAAACAATTTTTAATATATGAGCATAATTCAACCACTTAATTACCCTATTAACACAATTACAAATCACTCCTCCAGATGATTATTACTTCCTCCCCGTAATGACCAGTACAGCTGCCAAATTACAGAGCTATAGAAAGTCACCAAGGCCACGAAATTCCCGATTTTGAAAGAAATAGTGTTAAATCTCCAGAAATGGCTATTAATAATGTTTAATATTCCACAACCCGTTACGGTAATACCAAAGCCTTTAGAATGCTGCTAAATAATGAGAGTATCTGCAAAATGTTTCAATTTCATACCGCAGATATTCAAAGTTCGGCGCTACCTAGATGTAAATATTCTAAATCTCGCTAAGTTGTTATCGGTTCACTTGGGCATATGATGCAACCTAAATCCACACTATTCTATTTAGATGAGGAAGTTTTAAAAAATCCAAAGGCTAACCGGAATATTTTTCTTCTCTTTGGAAATCGAGAATTCCCCTGAGATACAGTCTTGTTACATAATGCGTGTGTAGAAGGTGACAGGTTAATCATCACATACCTTGCTTCCCTGCCAGCCTCTCATTCATCCACTCCCTGAAAAATAAATGGAATATATTTTACAATAATCATTCGGTAAAACATTAGTCTTCCTGCAACTGTGCCTGGCACAGACATACAGGGTGGTCCATATATAATGATACCTTTCCACTCCGCCATGTGATTTTTCGTGTGTTGCAGGGACGGCTCAGTCAGCGTTATCAGTGTCTGTTCTGCATCACTTATTCAGTTTCTACTCCCACTGCCACACCCACACCCAAACCAGCAGACTGAGCCGTACCTGCAACACATAAGGTACAAGCAGGTGAGTATCTAGTGGAAGGCTACTTACGGACCACCTGTGTATTGGCTTCTCCGTTTATTACGCCCCCTGTCTTGTGTGTTGCGGGGACGGTTCAGTCTGCTGGTGCCAAGGTTACAAACATTTTGGTTGCTTCGTGACATTAGCAATCAACCAGTCAATCAGTAGAGGTAAAAAGCAGACGCAATAATCCATGACAAGGATGATGGGAAGCAGTAAATGATGAAGGGCAGACACGGCTGACGTTGATTAAATCATCCTCGCAACACGCGATAATTTTATAGCTGTAAGTCGCGTGGCACGACTCTGAGGTTGTCATTATCGTACCCTGGCAACCTACGATTCAAAAGTGCGTCTGATTTCGTATCATATTATACATGAATCATATTGTTATGCACGAATATATTATTCACGAATTTTATTATACACGAATATATTATACACGAACCACATACGTCTCATATTATACACGAAATCAGACGCACTTTTGAATGGTAGGTTGCCAGGGCATGATAATAACAACCTCAGAGTCGCGCGCCGCGACTGTAGTAGCGTGCAGTGTACAACACATGGCCTACCTTGTATATAGAAAAAATATAAACAGATAGATCGACAGACCGATTGGTCGTTTAGTAGGTAGGCAGGCAGGTTGACAGATAGATAGATAGATAGATAGACTGACTGACAGAAAGTCAGATACAGACAGACTGACTGATAAACACATACGGTAAACAGATGAACAAACACCCAGACGGAAATACAGCTAGAGAGAGAAAGATACCGTACATATGGTAGATATATGCAGACAGACAGACAGACAGGCAGCTAGGTACACAGACAGACAGACAGGCAGACAGGTAGGCACACAGACAGACACACAAGCAGGCAGCTAGGTACACACACAGACAGACAGGTAGACAGTTAGGTACACAGACAGACAGACAGGCAGACAGGTAGGCACACAGACAGATGAACAGACAGGCAGGTAGGCACACAGACAGATAGACAGACAGGCAGGTAGGCACACAGACAGATGAACAGACAGGAAGGTAGGTACACAGACAGATAAACAGACAGGCAGGTAGGCACAAAGATAGACAGATAGACAGACAGGCAGGTAGGCACACAGACAAATAGACAGACAGGCAGGGAGGCACACAGATAGACAGATAAACAGGCAGGCAGGCACACAGAATGACAGATAGACAGGCAGGCAGGCACACAGATAGACAGACAGACAGGCAGGCAGGCTCACAGATAGACAGATAGACAGGCAGGCAGACACACAGATTGACAGATAGACAGGCAGGCAGGCACACAGATAGACAGATAGACAGACAAGTAGACACACAGACCGACAGACAGGCAGGTGGCACACAGACAAACAGATAGACAGGCAGGTAGGCCCACAGACAGATAGACAGACATTCAGGTAGGCGCATAGACAGACAGATAGACATGTAACTTGCAATACTTTGGTGATAGAAACTCCGTGTACAAACAGCTAGATAAGGAGTTTATTACAAGCTCACAGTAAAATAGTCTGCCCTTCTCGGCTGTCTGCTATCAACTGATGCAATAACGCCGTCTTCAGGCGTGGGAAAGGGTGCTGACCTAGCAAGATTAGTGGAGGCATGTATGCATTGGGGGGGGGGACATATATACATCGGGGGTAGACATATTGTGGAGGGGGTACACAGGCAACAAACAGCTCGTGTCAGGAGTCGCAGTCATAAGATAATATATTCAAAAAACTCCAATTTAATTTTGCATGAAAAACTCACTGAATATAAACCACTGTCGATGAAAGTATGGGAATGAAGGTATAATTTATACTTGTGTATAAAATTACAGTACTGTGAAATATATAACTCTCTCATGGCCGGGACAACTCCATCCCAGCTGATGCCATATGATTATAGTCAGTTGTCAATGAGTCAGAGGAACCTGAGGGAGTTTGTACCATCACCATTACCCCTCTGATGATATACCGTCACCATTACCCCTCTCATGATATACCGTCACCATTACCCCTCTCATGATATACCGTCACCATTACCCCTCTCATGATATACCGTCACCATTACCCCTCTCATGATATAACGTCACCATTACCCCTCTCATGATATACCGTCACCATTACCCCTCTCATGATATACCGTCACCATTACCCCTCTCATGATATACCGTCACCATTACCCCTCTCATGATATACCGTCACCATTACCCCTCTCATGATATACCGTCACCATTACCCCTCTCATGATATACCGTCACCATTACCCCTCTCATGATATACCGTCACCATTACCCCTCTCATGATATACCGTCACCATTACCCCTCTCATGATATACCGTCACCATTACCCCTCTCATGATATACCGTCACCATTACCCCTCTCATGATATACCGTCACCATTACCCCTCTCATGATATACCGTCACCATTACCCCTCTCATGATATACCGTCACCATTACCCCTCTCATGATATACCGTCATCATTACCCCTCTCATGATATACCGTCACCATTACCCCTCTCATGATATACCGTCACCATTACCCCTCTCATGATATACCGTCACCATTACCCCCGTCATGATGGGAACAACTTAATTCTCTGTTCCAGCCAAAAGCAGACGATTTTTATTCAGTTGAAAGTGGTTCACAGGAGCCGAACGTTGGTGTTAATATCAGGCTGTAAGTCATCCATCTTAACAATCACGACACTGTAAAAAAAAAAAAAAAAAAATTCACATGATTATGAACCTAAGACTCAATCAGCTAAATAAAATCGTTTGGTGTTAACAGTAAAAGAATACAAGAGTTATGCCGACCCTCAAAGGGTTAAGGGTAACAGTATTAACACTCACAGGCATCTTTAATTACCTACAGATGAATAAAATCGTTTGAACTAATTGAACAAGCACAAAAGTATTTGAGGTGAGAGCTTCAGAAACCCTTGGCTAATGCCTTTGGTGTGGTGTGGTGTGAAAGGGTGATTATGGGTGGCATGGCGTGGCGTGGCGTGGCGTGGCATGGCGTGGTGTGGTGTGAGAGGGTGATTTTGGGTAGCGTTGTGTGGTGTGATATTGGTTAGTTAAAGGCGCTGAGGTCTACAACACTGATGCACTTTATTTCCAAATATTGTTATTGACAGCAAGACTGACGAGGCCTCCAAAGATGCTCCCACATCCAAAAGAATATTAAACTTCTCCTAAATTTGAGAGGGGTATTGGCCACATTAGTGTACTCCCAGGCTTCTATAGCTCACCGTCATGTGGAAAGTCTTGTGGGGTTAGCTGGATTGAGAGGGTTAAGTGAGCACATTCAGTGTTGGTAGTCCGCATTCATTATACTGTGGTACACATTACGCACATAATCATCACAATACCATACACATTCAACACATATATATCACTCTCACACAACACATTCAAAATAATGCAACTCCAGCACATCCGAGTACATGTTACAATACCACATACACTTAACATATACTCATTATTAAAAACTCATACACATCCAACACATACATGTAACAATAACACCTACATGCTTCAATACCACATACACTTAACATACACTCATTATTAAAAACTCACACACATCCAAAAAAATGCATGTTACAATATCACATATACCTAACATATACACGGTATAGCAAACTCAAACAAATCCAGCACAAAGACTATATAATATTATACTAACCATAAACAATTAGCCTTATACACAACACATTCACATTACTCATGCACATCCAGTGCCATACAAAAAAAATCATACATCTATTAGGGACCCCTTCCTCCTCCTATTCCTCCTTCTAGGCAAAGGTAAATCTGGACACAATATGGTGGAAGTGTCCGATCTCATAAACCAGTGGCCGTGTGGTGGTGTGCGTGTGTGTGTGTGACACTTGAGAGGCCCCTAATGTCAGGTGTGTGGGTGGTCCTGGCACGCACCTGGAACGAAAACACACACACACACACACGGGGAGATTTTGCTAGGCAAAAAGCCTAAATAATAATAATAATGATGATGATGATAATAATAATCTATCTATCTATCTATAGCCCGACGCCCTAATCCCGCAAAGGGTGGCCGCAGACAAAACGCCTCCAGGTCACTCTGTCACCCACCATTTGACTACCCTCCCCCCAACTCACCCCCCTCCCACATATACCTCTCAACTCCATCCCTCCACCTCATCCTCGGTCTACCCCTCCCTCTCCCTCCCTCCACCTCACCTACATACACCCTCTTAGTCAGTCTTTCATTCTCCATCCTCTCCACATGTCCAAACCACCTCAGTGTATTTCTCCTAATCTTCTCAACCACATCCACATCTACCCCACAACGTTCCTTCACTTCTTCATTCGTCAACCTGTCCCTCCACGTCACTCCACATGCTCCTCTCAAGTAACTCATTTCCACTGCTCTCACTCTTGACTTGTTCCCTTCTTGCAAGGTCCACGCCTCGCTTCCATACGTCAGGGTAGGGATCACTATACCATCATGCAGTGACTTCTTAACTTCCATACTCACCTCCCTATTTCTCATCACTGCTTTCAGTGTACCAACAACCTTCCTTCCCTGCTGTACCCTTTCATTTACTTCATCCCCCAAAGTTCCATCCTTACTCATCACACTACCCAAGTACTTGAATGCACTCACATTCTCCATATCCTCACCATCCAACCTCACTGCACACTCTGTGACTTCATTCCTCTCAAACACCATAACTTTACTTTTGTTTACATTAACTTTCAGCTTCCTCCTCCTACACACTGTCCCAAATTCATTCACCAAACCTTGCAACTCCCATTCATCTTCACTCAACAATACTGTATCATCAGCAAACAGCAACACCGGAAGCTTCCAAATCTCACCCTCATTCATTAGGGCCACCCCCACATCCACTGCCCTACCTTGAACCTCCTTTACAACCCCATCCATATATATATTAAACAGCCATGGAGACATTACACACCCCTGTTTCAGTCCCACATTGAGATCAAAGAACTCACTCAGCTCACCATCCACTCGCACCGTAGCCCTAGCTCCCTCATACATACTCTTCACAGCACTCAACAATTTCCCCTCCACTCCATATATTCTTAATATCTTCCACATACCTTGCCTAACTATTCTGTCATAAGCTTTCTCCAAGTCCATGAAGGCAGCATACACTTTCCTTCCCTTCTCTAGATACTTCTCCACTAAACATCTTAGAACAAATATCTGGTCTAATAATAATAATAATAATAACTATAATAATAATAAAGGTACGGTACTATCCTACTAGCCTGCCTGCCTCCACCTGCCCACCCACCCCAATAATCATCTCGTCGCCCGGGTCGTGTGATACACATTTGACGCATAATTTACGCCATTCAGGCAGCATCACGCAACGCACCGAGTTGTGTGACGCTGACACCTGGGTGTTTGGCACTTACTACACAGTTATTCTGGATGTACAATTTGTTAGTTCTCCTCGGTATGTATCGGGGATATTCAATATGGCTCCAAGATTATGAATGGATAACTGTACTTTACGTAATTCCAAAATAATCAGTAAACTTGCACCAGAAGTAATGTTCTATTTTAATGGTGAAGTATTATGTATCACTGGCAATCAACAGGCACTGTGATTTTGGAAACGATCAATTTAGTTTTAATTTTATTCTTCATGATGTATTATATATAGTGGACAAGCAGCGTAATTCAGACTGCATTACTGACTTCATACGTACGAATATACTGTGCCAGACATGAACAGAGGGACAGGATGTTATTTGTGATTTATTTTGTATATCTATGCTGGGTGTATTTTTGATGTTCAAGTGTTATGCATTAGGGATATTCAAAATAGCTTCGAGGTATTTCTTTTACCTTAATAATAATGTATCTGGGACTTAGGACTTCAATTTATTCTGGATGTATTCCTTCAATATATAATATGTTGGTACACAGTATATAAGGGATATTTAGTTTACTACTGTATTAATTATATTTTTTATGATTTATTATGTTTAGGGTACAGACTATTACGGGGGACTTGCAGTGGAAATTTATGTGATGTGTAATGTCATGTTTTATGGAGAAGGGTTATTTATTAAGGACATTCACTACACAGACTTTTCCAACTGCGTAAGTTAGGGATAACCTTCATTATACTCGTGTGTGTGTGTGTGTGTGTGTGTGTGTGTGTGTGTGTGTGTGTGTGTGTGTGTGTGTGTGTGTGTGTGTGTGTGTGTGTGTGTGTGTGTGTGTGTGTGTGTGTGTGTGTGTGTGTGTGTGTGTGAGAGAGAGAGAGAGAGAGAGAGAGAGAGAGAGAGAGAGAGAGAGACCATACCCTCTAAAAGGCAACACACCCGCACAAACTCCACCAAAACCATAATACAGATACCATACCACACTATACCACAACAACCACTGTACACCACATTTCAAACCACACTAATGGTGATATACCACAACCACCACTGTACACCACATTTCAAACCACACTAGTGGTGAGATAGTGTGGTGACCACACTATTTCACCACACCACACCACACTAGACCACACTGCACACAGCATAACCACCAGCATGTCTCGTGACCCATTACATTTGTGTAAGAGTGCTCGGTGTACTGACATTTCATTTTATTAACAACACACGACACAACATTACCACCCACACTCTCGGTCAAATGATGCAGCAGGCATGAAAATGACGCAACATTATAAAAAGAACTTAACTAATATCATAAGAAATTATGTGTTGGTTACTTGATGTTTCCTCAGGAAGTGAGAACAAATCAATTATACAATGAAATGTGGAAATTATATTATCACCGCCCGACGACTTTCCATTCAGTTTAGGGAAGACTTGCAACTCGCCAACACGTAAAAATGTGACAACAGGCAAACAAGATACTCTTCTGTTAGCCTATCAACAATCCTATTTATGCCCCACTCGGAGCGTAGAGACCCGGGGCTAGGCTATTCCGTCCAAACTTTTACGGCAATGGTGACCAACCTCATTCGACCCTGAGTGCCATTAAGTAGACAATAAATCCCAAACATCTCTCAGATGAAAATGCTAATATTACATATATATATATATATATATATATATATATATATATATATATATATATATATATATATATATATACAGTATATATATATATATATATATATATATATATATATATATATATATATATATATATATATAAAGAAGAATCTGTTAATAACTGAGGATTAAGAGTAGTATGATAAATGAGACATCGTTTCTATCCAATGTCGGTTGTTTTACCTTATTTTAATCAACACCAAACGATTTTATTATTCGTACGGGGACAACTGATGTACCAAACACTGAAATGAACTTTTATCATAAAAGAACTTACTTGATATCAGCGATTACTACAGTAAATGGAGTTAACTGTCTCCATCCAATGACTCTCTCTCTCTCTCTCTCTAACACCGCCAAATCATTTTAGTCAGCATAGGGGGACAGGTCACAGTGGAAGTGTTGGATACCGTGTAGACTTAAGTATTACCATCATAATTAAGGTTCTTCATATAATAAAACGTCTGGTACATGCCACATTCAACTAAAACAGACGGCATGATGGTGAGATATCTACTGGAGAAAGTATCTGACACCTTCACTACGATAGGCGTCCCTTGCAGTTCAATTACATAATTTGATGCTGGCCAGAATAATGAGGTCCGGATGATGATGATGATGGTGAAATTTACTGTATCAGCTCAGATTAAATAGTCTGGTGTTTAAACGATGATAATGATGATGGAATATAATGTATCAGCTCATATCAATCCCTTCCTACAAAATGTCTCCTTTAAACTGCATCAAATCAGCAGGTGGCGGCAAGAATTAAACAGCATATAAGTCCTAGTGAAGGGGTTAATGGCCATTGTGTCCAACCATTCCATTAGAGAGGTCTCCCTTAAGCAAATGTAGAGGCGTCAACGTAGTGACAGGTATGAGAGAGAGAGAGAGAGAGAGAGAGAGAAAGAGAGAGAGAGAGAGAGAGAGAGAGACCCATCCTGCCTTGGTACATTAACGGAAACTCAATAAACTCTCTGAAACTCGCTAACTTTTTATTTATGCTGACATTGGGCTTTGATCCAGTTTTGTAAAAAAATAAGTTTTATGTTTACTGTGTGTGTGTGTGTGTGTGTGTGTGTGTGTGTGTGTGTGTGTGTGTGTGTGTGTGTGTGTGTGTGTGTGTGTGTGTGTGTGAGAGAGAGAGAGAGAGAGAGAGAGAGAGAGAGAGAGAGACCATTGCAGGACCGAACCTTACGCTGGGAGGGGGTGTTGGCCAGACTGAACCCTTCATTATGTTGTCAAAGGTCGTATTATTAGTGGTAGAGGATGTGTCGTAGTACCTGTTCTTTAGTGACTAATTACGCATATTACACCTCAGCATTCTATTGTATGTTATCTCCAAGGTGGGCTACATATAATGCTCCTCTTCCTCTCCAGTGTCATCATGTATAGCCTACCTTACATCATTTATTCATTTTATCTATACCCACTGCCACACCCACAGTATACAACATAAGAGGTCATTAATACATCATATGCATACGTAAACTGGTATGTAAGAGATCCCAGGCAGCCTCTTAATTCAGTAAGAATATGGGACTAAAGATTGAACTGGCTAGGTTTGTGTGTGTCAAGGGTCTGTATACGCCACTGGTATGAACCCTGGGTGTATACACAGACAGCCATATGTGCCACTGGTATGAACCCTGGGTGTATACACAGACAGCCATATGTGCCACTGGTATGAACCCTGGGTGTATACACAGACAGCCATATGTGCCACTGGTATGAACCCTGGGTGTATACACAGGTAGCCATATGTGCCACTGGTATGAACCCTGGGTGTATACACAGACAGCCATATGTGCCACTGGTATGAACCCTGGGTGTATACACAGGCAGCCATATGTGCCACTGGTATGAACCCTGGGTGTATACACAGGCAGCCATATGTGCCACTGGTATGAACCCTGGGTGTATACACAGGCAGCCATATGTGCCACTGGTATGAACCCTGGTGTATACATAGGCAGCCATATGTGCCACTGGTATGAACCCTGGTGTATACATAGGCAGCCATATGTGCCACTGGTATGAACCCTGGGTGTATACACAGGCAGCCATATGTGCCACTGGTATGAACCCTGGGTGGCAGCCATATGTGCCACTGGTATGAACCCTGGGTGTATACATAGGCAGCCATATATGCCACTGGTATGAACCCTGGGTGTATACACAGGCAGCCATATAAGGAGGACACACAGTATTACTAGAACCCACGCTGAATGTCCGCCAAACTTGGATTGTAGCCGTGGTGTATGTACAGTATATCTGAATAAAATCAAGTCCTCAGTGATGACGACGACGACGACGATGATGATGACATCAATACTAACTACTATAAGGGTAATGCACTAATCACTGTAGATGAAAATTCCATTCACATTCCAACAAAAACTTTTTAAAAATAACCTATGAATAACTTTCGTCCCAAAACATCCCCCCCTCCCTTGCCCCATCACCACAGATACCCCTCCGTGTCTCGTTATTTTATCAGCTGGCTTTCACTGTTATCAGCGAACTGATAAGACGGAACAAAGGAACACTTCAGCCCGTGATATTTAACTATGACACAGATTTTACCTTGCTGCCTATCGATCTGACTGTCTCTGTCTTGTTATCTATCTGGTTTTCTATCTACGGTATCTAGGTAGCTGGTAATCAAGCTATCCATTTATATCTACCTGCCTTTCTGTTTACCGTTTTGTTTATCTATCTGCCTTCTGTTCTGCTATCCGTCTCATAATATCTTACGTGTGTATCTATTTCTCTGTTTGTTATCTGTGTATCTACCTGACGCCGCATCTTGTGAGGGGTGGCCTCTAATGATAAGACCTCAGTAATGACCCCTCCCGCCACGACAAATCATCCTGCTTCATAAACTCTCTCTCTCTCTCTCTCTCTCTCTCTCTCTCTCAGCAGTTATTTCCTCTCCTGCTGCCTCTTGTTCTTTGCCTCGCCTAACTCACATTCTCCTCTATTCCTAATTAACCTCCCCTTCTCCCTCCATTCTTCTCTTCTTTCTTTCTCTCATTCCATTCACTATACCCCTTCACTTTTACTCTCTCAACCCAGTCCCCAGAGAGAGAGAGAGAGAGAGAGAGAGAGAGAGCAATACAAAGGCAGATTAGGTAGGGAGCATTAGCACACAACCATCCTGACTGAAGCGAGATGGTACACACACACACACACACACACACACACACACACACACACACACACACACACACACACACACACACACACACACACACAGAGGTAGGAATGGGAAAAATGAATGACAGTAAGGAAGATGAGGAATGGAGGAGTTCAGAAGAATGGGGGGAAAGAGGAATGGGGAAAGAGATGAGAGAGATGGAGAAAGAAGGGTGGGATGGAAAAGGTGAGAGAAAATGGGAGGGAGTTAGGGTAGAATGGAAAGGTATTAGGAAGAAATAGGAGAGGATATGAGAAGGAACAAGGAAGGTGAGGAATGGGGAAGGAAGGTGTCAAAAGAATGAGATGACACTAAGAGGGAATATTGAAGACATGAAGTTAATCTGCTGGTGAGAGAGAGAGAGAGAGAGAGAGAGAGAGAGAGAGAGAGAGAGAGAGAGAGAATAGAGTCATCATTATGTGTGTGAGTGAGGGTAAGTAATATAGTCCATTGTAATCGGTTGTAATGGCGGTACAAGGTTGGGCAGATGTGGGACAGATGTGACGATCATTATACTGGGGTGGGTACACGGGTTGGGGTGAGGGAGGGGAGGAAGGGGAAAGGGAGAGAGGAAGGAGGAGGTGGTGGGAGAAAAGGAATCGCAGGGTGGGGAAGGGATGGGGATACAGGAGGTAGTGGAAGAGGGCTGTGTGGGGGAGGAATGGGAAGGTAGTGACAGGGAGGGAAGTTGTAAGAGACAGTAAAGTACGGGGATAACAGTGGAGGGAGGGGGAGGGGAGAGGATAGTGGGGGGAAGGGGGATGACTGTGGGGGTAAGGAGAAGGGGGGATGGTAGTGGAGGAATGAAGGTAGCAGTGGGAGGAGAGGATGGATGGGAAAGAGGGACTGGGTGGGGAGAGAGGGGAATGGAGTGAGAGAGGCAGTGCGAGGGAACTTCCTGAAAGACTATGGAAAAGCTGTGATAACGGGAGGGAATGGGAAACGAGGGTAGTTGAGATGGAGTAGGAGAGAGTGGGAAGAAAGGAGAATTAAGATGGAGTGGGAAGTACGGAGAGGGAAGGGAAGTTGAGAGGAAACAGAGAAGGGAAGGCATGGGATGGAATGGGAATGATGAGAGTCGGCATGGAATAAGAAGGATAATGGGAAGGGGTGTATCAGAAGGATGGAGTGGCAGGGAAAGGAACTTATGAAAATGGGGGAAAAGATCAGAAGCAAGAGGAGGAAGGATGGCATCAAAGGGAGGGGTGGAGGAAGGAAAGAGAAATGAAAATGGGAAGTGATGTGGATGGCTGCAACTGGAATGAGAGGATAGATAGTTAAGGTAGAGGAGGAGGGGAACTGGAACAGTCAGTTTACCACATTTGGACAGAGGGCTACCTTCTCATACCTACTGTGTTTTTGCGGATGTACGCAGTTTTACTCGTGTTTGAAAGAGTCCCCTGGTGATTAGACGTTACTGACAGCTCCATCTAATCCTTCCAATACAAGTCTCTCTCTTAAACTGAATAAATTTGTTTGGAGATAGGAAACGTGAAAGTCATCAGGTTCAAGAAGTTAATAAGAGTGTGAGAGAAGAAAGACTGGGAAGAATGGTTGCATGTGGAAATGTCGAAGGGTGGGAGACTATTAAGAGAAGAAAGACTGGGAGGAATGGTTGCATGTGGAAATGTCGAAGGGAAGGAGACTAATAAGAGAGGAAATTGTGTGAAAGAAACAGAAAAGGAAAGTACTAAATGCTGCATAATGATGCCGATGATGATGATGGTGATGATGATGATGGTGATAAGTGACTGTAATAAAGATGATGAATGAATGAAGACGATGACGATGAGCAGAAGATGGAAAGAAATTTGCTTTAGGAGAGACTAGTAAAAAAAAAAAAAAGAAGAAGAGGAAGGACATAGTCACCTGAAAGGGAAGAGTGTGTGGAACACTACAGAAGGAATATAGGGGAAAAAAAAAAACGGGTGATCACGACAGAGCAAAGGGCATTTCAAAAATGGAGAGAGAGAGAGAGAGAGAGAGAGAGAGAGAGAGAGAAGGGGGGGAAGAATAGAGGGAAGTAGATGGATGCATAGAACATGATCTGAAATGGAAGCAGAATGGTAACGAGAACACTGATTGATGAGGTTTAAACTGCCTCTTCTTTTTCACTCATACCCTTTCCTTTGCCCACAAAAGTGTGGTATGCAGTTTTTTTTTTTTTTTTTTTTTTTTTTTATTTTTTTTGAAGATGATGAACGGAGAAAGGAAAAACAAGTTATACAGACAAAAACCCATACACCAGACTGCAGGTGTCCTTCTTTCATTTAAAAAAAAAAAATCTGTAACATATGGACCTGAACTGCTGTGGGTTGAAGTTAGGGGTAATCTACTTTGGGGAAGCGAGATCCAAAGAGAAGCAGTTTGGGGAACAATGGAATATTGGTAGACATAAGTTCTGCAATATGACAGTGTGAAGGTCAAGTCATGAGCGCTACCAGATGCCCATGTCGGACGGAAGAACGCGTGGAAAGGCGGCACAATAGATCCAACTTCATTCCTTAAGGTAACAATGTAATATTCCATTTAACAGTGAAAAAACTTCCCCCTACAACTCCAAACAATCTCAAAATCATCATCCACCGGAATTTTTCAGCCACCTTGGAACTAAAAGCCACTTTATAAAAACAAAAACTAGCAACTTCTCTCGTCATACAGACCGTGACGTCATCATAACCAGGACATAAATACGGGCGTGAGGCTACCAGGCGCTCAGTCGAGAAGAGGAAGGTGGACAATGAGGGAGGTTATATGTGCTTCCTTTGTTCCCACTCCTGACGTGAAATTGATACTACTGTGCCGAGGAGAAAGGGAGAGATGGGGGTGGGGAAGAGAGGGCAGGGAGGCTGGTTGGGCCATCTGCGTCCAGGGAATAGTGGGAAGGCGGGAGGGGGAGGGGAATGGTACAAAAGGATATGAAAGAGGGAAGGAAGGAATGTGGGAGGCGAGGGAGGGAGGCAAGGGGACGAGAGAGAGAGAGAGAGAGAGGCAGACAGACAGACAGACAGAGACAGAGAGACCTGGCATCAATGTAAACAAACACACGTGGTCGTATTTACACTCCACCATCATCATTTATTATCAATGATCAGTTAATCTACTAATAGTGATCTCTCTGTCTGCTGATTTTTCAAAGGCTCTCCAATAAATTATCTTTCTCTTTCCTTTTTCTTTGACCTTTATTCTTCGTCCACGCTCTTTCTCGCTCACTCACTTTTTCTTTATATTCCTTTTCTGTTTCTCTCTTTCTAATTTTTTTTTTTTCAGGGTCATCTCTAATTTTCTTTTCCTTTCTCATACTTCTTCTGTGTCCCTCATCCTTTCACTTTTTCTTTACATTGCTTTTCAGTCTCTTCCCTGTCTCTGCCCTCTTTAATTCTTATTTTAATTTACTCAGTAGGACTCACACATTCTTTCCTTGGTTTTTGTTCTCTCTCTCTCTCTCTCTCTCTCTCTCTCTCTCTCTCTCTCTCTCTCTCCAATAATTGATGAAATGATACTTAACCACAGCCTCCCCTCTCTCGTAATTTGGAGGGGACAGAAGTGGGAGAGGGAGGAAGGGAGAGACGAGGGAGAGGGAGAAAGGAAGAGAAGAGGGAGAGAGAGAGAGAGAGAGAGAGAGAGAGTGAGAGGAAAAGAAAGAGTGGAAAGAAAGCAGAAGGGAAGGAAGGGAAGGGCTGAAGGGAAAGGAAGGGAAAGGCAAGAAGTGGAAAGAAAGAGGAGAGGAGGACGTCGGGAAAAAAAGGAGCAAGTTATTTTTTATTCCTTGTCCTTTCTTCTTTTGTACTACATATTCTCACCTTCAGTATCCCTTGTTATCAACTGCTCTTTGTTCTCCTTCCTTCCCAACCTCCTTTCCCACTTTTCATACTCCTAAATTTTCTGTCTCCATTCCCTCTTTTTATCTAATTCATTTTTTTTTTTTTTTACATCCTAGATCTTTTCCATTTTCCCTCTCCTTCATTCCCCTCTCCGTCTCCTATTTAACCTTTGCTTCTCCCTTCCCCCCTTTTCCTTACTCCTCTCTTGTCTGTCTTTCCGTTTTCCTTCCTTTCATTGTCCTATTTTCCTCCTAACTGCTCATCCTTCCTTCCTTCCAGTTCCGTTTATTTTTATTACCTTTCTTCCTTACCCTTCTTTTCTCCCATCTCCCTTTCCTTCTTCTTGCCTCTTTCCTCTTTACCTATCTCTGTCTCCTCCCTTTTTTCATATCTCTCTCTCTTTTCTTTTGTTCTCTCTCTTCTCTATTTTCATTTCTTTATTTTACTTTTCTCATTTCCGTTTCCCCATTTTCTTTACGCTAATTTTCTCATTCTTTTCTTCCCTTTTCAGTTTTCCTTTCCCAGTTCCTTCATATCTCTCTCTCTCTCTCTCTCTCTCTCTCTCCACCCCGTCTTCCTTATTCACTCTGCGGTGGTGGTGGTGTAACTGAAAGCACACTTGCCCCGCAGGCAAGTCTTGGGTTCTATTCCAGTGCCGGTCATGATACATTTAGTCAGGGTGTTGTGTATCCCATCCTGTCTGTGGTGCCGCCACCTGCCACATTTGGCTTGGCTGGTTTTAAAATAATCGTCATACAAAACTGGTTAATTTCATTCCTTGACCACAGCCAACCACACAGCCATTTTATTCATCTTATACAACCATCCTGCAATACGATGACATCTTCTGTATTTCATCCTTACTCTTCCTACACCATTATATTTATCTTCAATCCTCGTACTGATGAGGTATAATTGATGTGGCTATTTGGAACTCAATGCCTCCTTGCCCATTTGTCCTCCCTCTACTCACCCCCTCCTTCCCTCCACTTAATCCTAAATCACTCTCCTTTTCTCTCCCTTGATCCTCCTTTCATTATCAACCTCCATCCTTTCTCTTGTCCCAACCCTCTTTCCCTTTACTTCATCTTCCCTTCTTTATGGTACTCTCCCTTCTCTTCCTCTTCCTCTCACTCTCTCCTCTCTTCACCTTCTCCGATTTATTTTTTATGCCCCTCTCCACATTCCTCACTTTGTCCTCTCTGTTTTCCCTCTTTTTCCTGCTCCATTCACTTTCTCTCTTTCCCTTTCTTCATCCTTCCATCTTTCTCCTCGTTTCATATTCCTCCTTCTCCTTCCTCCATTTTCTCATCATTTCCCTCTCCTTATACTCCCCACTTCCCCCTCTTCCTCTCCTTTTTTCATCTTTCCGTCATTCTCCTCCCTTCTCTTCCTCTCATTCCCCTCTTCATCTTTACATCTTCTCCCTCTCTATATATTTCCTTCTTTCTCTTCCCTTTATAATCCCTCCTCTTCCACCACTCTTTTGTCCCTCCTCCCATCTCACTTTTCTTCTTTCTCTCTGCCCACTATACCTTCCCTTCTCTTTCCTCCCTGGTACTCATTCATCTATACTTTCTATTCTCTCTCTTATCTTCTCTCTCGTTTCCATCCTTCCCTGTTCTCTCATTTTCATCTACTCTTTTCATTCTTCCTGCCTCCTTCTGTTTCCGCCCCTCCTTTACCCACTCCCTCCCTTTCTTCTAGTTTCTCCCCCTCCCTTCTTTTCCCTATCCTTCGTCTATGTCTCTCACCCTTCTCCCTCTCTCCTTTCTCAACCATTTCTCTCCTTTTCCTCCTTGTTTCCTTCCCTTCTCCCTCTCATTTCCTTCTCCCTTTCCCACCTTATTCTGTCTCCCCAACACTTCTCATTTACTCCCTCACTCCCCTCTACTCCTTCCCTCCATCTCTCTCACCTTTATTCTTTCACTACATTTTCTCTCTTTCCCTATACTGTTTCCCTTTTCTTCCTTCTCTCCCACCTCCCTTCCCTTTATTTTCTTCTCACTTTTCCTCCTCTTTCTCTCTCTCACTTTTTTCCTCTTTCTTTCGTCTTCCTTTCTCCACTCTCTCCTTGCTATTCTTTTACCTTGTTTCATTCTCTCTTCATTCCTTTTATTTCATCCTCCTTCCCTCTTTCTCCTCTCTTCCCTTCACATTCCCTCCCATCTCAGCTCCTTCTCCTCCCTCCCTTCTTTCTTCTCCCTCCTTTCTCCCCTTCTCCATCCCCACCTTTCTCCCCTCCATCCTCTCTTCCCCCTCCTCTTCACTCTCCCTCACTCCTCACCCCTCTCCCTGCCCCTCCCCCTCATCACGTACCACAATTAAGCTCATAATGACCCTCCTCTCAATTACCAGGATCGCTCTGCAAGTCTCCTTCCTCGTCGACTTACAGTAATGTACTCCCATTGGCTGTACTCCGATTACGTGTACTCACATTAGATGTATCATCATTACGTGTACTCACATTTGATATGCCTCCATTACTTGTACTAGCATTTGATGTACTCCCATTACGTGTACTCATATTACATGTCCTTCCATTGCGTGTACATCCATTACTTGTAATATTATTACGTGGTAAAGTGGCAATGCTTAATCAATCCTGATCATATGCAAGCATCCCCCAGGACTAAATGACCAAAGACAAGAATCGGATAAAGACCAAGACAATGCCTGTGCCACAGCTTCATGAAATCTGTGTCTTCCATTTACATCACCAGTTTTCTTAAAGCCACGGACAAACCCCAAACAGTAAAACTGTTTTCACTCATTTTATAGGTCATAGAAAACCTTGTTTCAGCTGATCCTACTCAAAGATTAGCATTTCGACAGACAGGTCCTCAATCTCTGACAGCAACGAGTCCAATAACACTGGAATTAGAACCCTGGTGCAGTGAGCACACGTGGTGCCGCCAATGGACGTAATCTTCCACTGAAATACTGCCGTCAGCAACATCCTCGTCTTTATCAGTCAAAATGAACTACATCCAGGGAAGAACAGGGGATGGGCAGACTCTCTGAACCAGACATTAATCCTTTTTCTTGACTCATCATATAGTGTGACTCATCTCTGAGTCACAGTTCATTGCGGACCACTCCACTGGACAGCCAAGGACGGGAATGTACTCTTGTTGCGGCTCACCTCAGTCATCCATCAGGCACCCATAAAAAAGGCTTTACACTTTTGTTGAGGCTCACCTCAGTCACAAGCACGCCAATACGCCAGCCCTTCATTCACTTCGTCAGGCACAGTAAGTCATCTCATGTCACCTCACCGCCCGAGTTCGGTAGAGGGAGTCATTCCCGCTCTTTTAACTCACCTGTGTAGCGCATGTAAATTAACCGCCACGGGCCTTGCTGTCATTACAGAGATACGGGCACCCAAGTACAGCCCACTCACATACACTAGTTCATATACCAAGGCCACACTTGCAGTCACCAACACTCACCCATCCAACTGCCCCACACAGTACACAAAACAATACCCTACATCTTTTCCCTGTCATAAAACATCGCTACTAGAAAAACTGCCATAAGTGTTAAAGACTGGTATTCTTGGGCCAATGTCGAGTAATAAACATTATATCCACACGGTCCAATGCTATGGAGTTACAATTACTGACCACCTTATGGGCGGCAACGGGGTGCCATATAATTCACCCACAATGTCATCAGTAACTGTAGCTCCATAACGGGTGACAGCTGGACCTTTATTGATGAAGCATTTATTACCTACAATTAGACGGCTAATAAACGACCTGAAGTTTGACAAACACTTCCTTTTCATTTGATCTTTTTCTCACTCCACTCTTCCCCACCATTATCCCTATCTCTTCGCCTCC